>NC_057803.1:744803992-745403992 GCF_018294505.1 Triticum aestivum
TAGTTTATTTTTAGTAAGAAAATTTAGGTATATGAGATTAGTTGAACTAGTTGAATTAATAGAACTAGTTTATGTTTAGTAAATGCTTCGTTGAACTAGTTGAATTAATATAATTAGTTTATTTTTAGTAAGAAAATTTAGGTATATGAGATTAGTTGAACTAGTTGAATTAATAGAACTAGTTTAGTTTTAGTAAATGCTTAGTTGAACTAGTTGAATTAATAGAACTAGTTTACTTTTAGTAAATGCTTAGTTGAACTAGTTGAATTAATAGAACTAGCTAGTTTATTTTTAGCAAGAAAATTTAGGTATATATGAGATTATTTGAACTAATTAAAATTTAGGTATATGAGATTGTTTGAATTAATATAACTAGTTTATTTTTAGTAAATGCTTAGTTGAACTAGTTGAATTAATATAACTAGTTTATTTTTAGTAAGAAAATTTAGGTATATGAGATTAGTTGAACTAGTTGAATTAATAGAACTAGTTTATTTTTAGTAAATGCTTAGTTGAACTAGTTGAATTAATAGAACTAGTTTATTTTTAGCAAGAAAATTTAGGTATATGAGATTATTTGAACTAATTAAAATTTAGGTAAATGAGATTGTTTGAATTAATATAACTAGTTTATTTTTAGTAAATGCTTAGTTGAATTAGTTGAATTAGTAAGTGTTTAATGTTTCGCCTATATTAACATAGGAAATGTCGTCTGACGACGGAAAAAATTTCATTGTGTGCGAATACTGTGAATACCAGCGTGGCCAGTGCGACAGAAATTTCCTTGTTGATGATAGGCGATTCAGCATCAAGCTGGATGAGACCTTCGAATTCGATACAGTAAGTCACAACGACAAGTGTCTGTTTTCGTAATTAAGCATGACTTATATATATATGCTTCATTTGCCTGACTTATAATTTTTAATTTTCACTATTCTACTAGCGCATCCCCTGCCATGCAAGAATTTTTGTCTTGGATAAGATAGGTTTCAATGATATGGAAACTATGGAGGTAAAGAGAGATTACCTGAAAACTGAGCATGGTTATACTTTCAACGTCAAAGTATACAATGCACACACGTACACCTATTTTGAATGCAAAACTTGGCAAGAACTATGCAAGACTTATGCATTTAAGCCTGGTATGGTTATCACCTTTGATATTCGTCTGGAAGATGATATTGAAGGTAATAGAGACATATGGGTCAATGTGTAGACGCCTCCAATTCTACCATTATGTGAGTTCTTTTCAACTATATTTTTGTCTTTGATATTGCTTATTCAAAAATAATTGACAACTATAATTTATATTGACAGCTTATCTCCATTCAACCAAACATGTCCGGCGCTTGGTAGACAAGACCTACTACTGTCCCGGAGCTGAACTAAACTGTGAGGAGATAAGTCATTATGTTTCATGGCTTGAGGATCTTCATACTGTCAAGACAAATTTTCTTCCTGCACTTAGAAATGTTAGTACTCAAAATGTGCGACCAATAGTGATGGTATTGAACTACGGTCACATCTATTTTGGAATGATGGTAAGATTTTTACTATTTGTCCTCAGTGCATCTTTTGCATACATAATTTTTTTGCTAAACTTTCATTGCTAAGTATATTAATTAAGTACTATACGATGTTCTTCAACAGGGACTACCGATGACAGTTGTGCCTCAGGGGATCGAGACTAAAGGTCGCATGTCAATTATTAGCTTATGGCCAAGATATCCTGCATTGCACATTAATGCATTCTGGATTTCTAGAAGCGATGAATGCTTAATAATGAAAGATTGGAGGAAAATTGTTAACGATCGCACATAAGTACTAGGGGGCAGCAATGAGAAGCGCAGCCCACGATTAGGAGACAGGTTCATCTGCATGCTCCAGTTTGATGAATCAGGAGAGCTATACATGTTCAATGCTATTTTACCAGAGAGAGAGTACCTAGCAGGAGTGATTTAGCATGCTGCTCTTAGTACTTGTCCTTTCATGTCCGTGTTCTTCGTTCTGAACTTAATCTCAAAGAGTGATTTTCTTTTGTGGTGTTATATATGAACGCTTATAATATCATGACAATCATGTTGAACTCAATGATATTTTTGCTTCTTGTACAAGTGAATGTTTCTTATTTAAGCTACTATTGGTGGTGATTTGATAGCGGTAATGACTATGATGATTAAATAGTGATAATGACGACTACGATGAGTTTTAGCTAGCTAGCTCTAGAGTATGTTGATGATATGATGCAAGAGTTTTTATATTAATAATATGATGATATGATGAGTAATTATTATATCATTTAATGAAATAAACCACATATTAGTTTCAGATGGATGGATCCTACCTAAGTGATCAACTATATATATGCCATATCCATATATATTATACTTGATCACCTAATTAGGTGATCAAGTATATAATATCAATATGGCATATATATATATATATATACTTGATCACTTAGCTATAGCTAGCTAGATCCTCCAGTCGAAACTAATCCGCGGTACTTTCACCTAATGATTTAACAACTCATTATAATGTAAAACAATCACTAAATTAAATTGAAAACACAAAACTAAAGGAAAAATTGAAAAAAACACCCAAACATTTAGTACCGGTTGGTGTTACCAACCGGTACTAAAGCCCTACGCGCACCCGGGCCTGGCTCATGCCACGTGTTCGCACTTTAGCGCCGGTTCGTGACGAACCGGTACTAAGGGGGGGACCTTTAGTCCCCACTCTTTAGTGCCGGTTGGAGAACCGGCACTAAAGGCCGTTATGAACCGGCACTAAAGGCCGGTTCTGCACTACCTCTCCGACAATCGGAGTGACAAATCCTAATCTCGAAATACGCCAACTCAACATGTACCTTCGGAGACACCTGTAGAGCTCCTTTATAATCACCCAGTTATGTTGTGACGTTTGGTAGCACACAAAGTGTTCCTCCGGTAAATGATAGTTGCATAATCTCATAGTCTTAGGAACATGTATAAGTCATGAAGAAAGCAATAGCAACATACTAAATGATCAAGTGCTAAGCTAATGGAATGGGTCAAGTCAATCACATCATTCTCCTAATGATGTGATACCGTTAATCAAATAACAACTCATGTCTATGGTTAGGAAACTTAACCATCTTTAATTAACGAGCTAGCAAGTAGAGGCATACTAGTGACATTATGTTTGTCTATGTATTCACACATGTATTATGTTTCCGGTTAATACAATTCTAGCATGAATAATAAACATTTATCATGAAATAAGGAAATAAATAATAACTTTATTATTGCCTCTAGGGCATATTTCCTTCATAAGGTGCACTAGTAGAAAAAGGACCTAATGTGAGACACATTAGTGCCGGTTTGTTTTTGAGCCGGCACTGATGTGTACATTAGTGCCGGTTCCAAGGGCTAGCCGGCCGCTGTCATTAGTACCGGTTCGTGGCGAACCTTTAGTACCGGTTCCTGCCACGAACCGGTACTAAAGAGAGTGGTGGTAGGATGTTGTCAGACTGGGGCCCCCCCCCAGCACCTTTAGTACCTGTTCGTGGCACGAACCGGTACTAAAGGTCGTCGTACATAAACCCTTCGTCCACCCGAGCTCCTCTATTCTTTCCCTTTCCCCTCACTTCCTCTGTTCTTCCCCTCTCTTCCTCGAGCTCATCACAAATTTTGCCCAAAATTTGTCAAGATTTGAAGGCCCGCATCCATTCAAATGATCACAAAGGTTAGCAACTTTGTCCTTTCATCTCTCATTGCTAGATTAGCTCTTGCAATGCTTTGTATAGTGATTCATTTGTGAGTTTAGTAATTTGGGAGGAATTATATGTGCTAGTATTTGATTTATATGCAATTTGAGGTCAAAAATAACACTTAGTTTGCATGTGTAGGTGTGGTTTACTTAGTGCCTTTGATATCTCCGTCGTAACCACCGTTGATCGCCTGCACCGTCCCGTCTCCGGCACCACCTTGTGGTGAGGCTCTTGTTCATAATTGTTTTACATTACCAAATTGATGTTTGTGTGATTTGGATATATAGTTACTCGTATAATTATCTTACCCGTACGTTGTTTGTTATACATAGTGTCATGCTTTTGATATCCGTCCCCGTCGGCCCTCGTCCTTGTTATGATTCAGATGTGGTATATTCTCTCTTAAAACTAGTTGTTGCATTTCGTGTTTATGACAAATTATGCCCATCAAGTTGACATAGTTATTTTTATCTAGGAGGTATGTGAACCGGAAATTCCAACCGACCCTATTGTCGAGAGGTTAAATTTAGTTGAAAGAGAAAACGAGTATTTGTAAGAAAAATTGAAAAGAATTGAGGGGGATAAGATGGAATTGGAGTTGCATGTTGCCGATGTCGTCGATGATCACAAGATCAAGATGGAGAAAATGCGGTTGAAGATTAGAAAGATTAGAAAATATGCCATTGATAGTGTGGCTTGGTATCATTATGCTATTGGATCAATTGTTACCTTAGTTGCGATCTTGATCGCATTTGTTGTTGCATTTAAATTCTTTAGCTAGAGAGTTATGTGTATGTTGCATTTAATGAAGTGTTGTATATGAACTTTATGTATGAACTTGTATTAATTTGGTCTATTCGGTTTTGTGTATAATGAAGAAATGAGCTGACAATGGATGTATGATGACCGATGCTCTCCCGGGTTCATTAATGGTGTGCATACTTTTCTGCTTGCCGCTGAGGCAAACAAGCGGGCGGATGGTTTTCTGCCTTGTCCATGTGTTGGTTGTAAGAATGATCACAAATACTCTACGTCAAGAACCATTCACGTCCACCTATTTGAGTCCGGTTTCATGCCCCACTATAATGTTTCGACCAAGCACGGAGAAAGAGGGGTTATGATGGAAGACAATGAAGAAGAAGAGGACGACGGCATCTATCCTGGCCATGGGTTCCCTGAATACGATGATACAACAATGGAGGAAGAAGCTGAGCCGGCAATGCGGGAACAAGCTGAAGAAGAGGCATCAGATGAGCCCGTTGATGATCTAGGTCGGGCCATTGCCGATGCAAAGAGAAACTGAGCAAGTGATTTTGATAGGAAGAAGTTGCAGCGCATGTTAGAGGATCACAAGAAATTGTTGTACCCGAATTGCAAAGCTGACAAAAAAAAGTTGGGCACCACACTAGAATTGCTTCAATGGAAGGCAGAGAATGGTGTATCTGACAAGGGATTTGGAAAGTTGCTGGTAATGATAAAGAATATGCTTCCAAAGGACAACGAATTGCTCCAGAGTATGTATGAAGCAAAGAAGGTTGTCTACCCTCTAGGGTTAGAGGTGCAGAAGATACATGCATGTCCTAATGGCTGCATCCTCTACCGCGGTGCGTACAAGGATTTGAATGCTTTCCCAGTATGCGGTGCATTGCGTTATAAGATGAGTCGCGATGACCCTGGTGATGTCAAGGGCGAGCGCCCAGGAAGAAGATTCCTGCCAAGGTGATGTGGTATGCTCCTATAATACCACGGTTGAAACGTTTGTTCCAAAACAAAGAGCATGCGAAGGCGATGCGGTGGCACAAAGAAGACCATAAGAAAGAAGGAAAGTTGAGAGTACCCGCTGACGGTTCGCAGTGGAGAAAAATCGAGAGAAAGTACAGGGAGGAGTTTGCAGGTGACCCAAGGAATGTATGGTTTGGTCTAAGCGCAGATGGCATTAATCCTTTTGGGCAGAAGAGCAGCAACCATAGCACATGGCCTGTGACTCTATGTTTGTATAACCTTCCTCCTTGGTTGTGCATGCGGAAGTTCATTATGATGCCAGTGCTCATCCAAGACCCTAAGCAACCCGGCAACGACATTGATGTGTACCTAAGGCCATTAGTTGAAGAACTATTACAGCTGTGGAATGGAACAGGTGTACGTGCGTGGGATGAGCACGGACAGGAAGAATTTGACCTAAAGGCGTTGCTGTTCGTGACCATCAATGATTGGCCTGCTCTCAGTAACCTTTCAGGACAGACAAACAAGGGATACCGCGGATGCACGCACTGTTTGGATGATACCGACGGTATATATTTGGAGAGTTGTAGGAAGAATGTGTACCTGGGACATCGTTGATTTCTTCCGAGCAGGCATCCCGTAAGAAAGAAAGGCAAGCATTTCAAAGGTGAGGCGGATCACCGGATGAAGCCTCTCCACCGTACTGGTGCTGATGTACATGATATGGTCAAGGATTTCAAGGTAATCTTTGGAAAGGGTCCTGGCGGACAACCTGTTCTGAAGGACGCTGACGGACGCGCGCCCATGTGGTAGAAGAAATCTATAGTTTGGGACCTGTCCTATTGGAAAGACCTAGAGGTCCTCTCCGCAATCGACGTGATGCACGTGACGAAGAATCTTTGCGTGACCCTGCTTGGCTTCTTGGGCATGTATGGGAAGACAAAAGATACACCAGAGGCACGGGAGGATCAGCAACGTATGCATGGAAAAGACGACATACATCAGTGTCAGGCCAGCTACACTCTTACCAAAGAAGAGAAGGAAATCTTCTTTGAATGCCTGCTCAGCATGAACGTACCGTCTGGCTTCTCGTCGAATATAAAGGGAATAATAAATATGGCAGAGAAAAAGTTCCAGAACCTAATGTCTCATGACTGCCACGTGATTATGACGCAACTGCTTCCGGTTGCATTGAGGGGGCTTCTATTTCGATTAGCCATTGTGAAGCTATGTGCATTCCTCAATGCCATCTCTTAGAAGGTAATCGATCCACAAATAATACCAAGGTTACAAAATGATTTGGTGCAATGTCTTGTCAGTTTTGAGTTGGTGTTCGCACCATCCTTCTTCAACATCATGACGCACGTCCTAGTTCACCTTTGCGAAGAGATTAATGTTTTGGGTCCTATATTTCTACACAATATGTCCTCTTTGAGTGGTTCATGGGAGTCTTGAAGAAATATGTTCATAACCATGCTAGGCCAGAAGGAAGCATCGCGAAGGGCCATGAAAATGAGGAGGTCATTGAGCTTTGTATTGACTTTATTCCTGACCTTAAGCCGATTGGTGTTCCTAAATCGCGGCATAAGGGCAGACTGGATGGAAAAGGCACGCTAGGAGGGGATCAAATAATATGTATGACAGGCATTCTCTCACTGAAGCACACTACACAGTTCTACGGAATTCCGACTTGATGGCTCTGTATATGGAGGAACACAAAAAATTTCTACAATCCAAACACCCGGAGAAGTCTGACGACTGGATTACACGTGAACAAACGAGGACTTTCGCCGGTTGGTTGCAGAAACGTGCCATGCATGATGGCGATATTGAAGATGACCTGTACTCGTTGTCCCAGTTACCATCTTCGAATATAATGACTTTCAAAGGGTACCAGATAAATGGGAATACATTTTACACGATCGCCCAAGATAAGAAGAGCACCAACCAAAACAGTGGTGTCCGCTTTGATGCAACAACCAACACGGGAAAGGAAACATATTATGGTTACATAGAGGACATATGGGAACTTAACTATGGAGCTGGTTTGAAGGTCCCTTTGTTTCAGTGCAAATGGGTCAACATGACATGAGGCGGGGTAACGGAAGACCCACAGTACGGAATGACAACAGTGAATCTCAACAATCTTGCGTATGCAGAAGAACCATTCGTCCTAGCCAATGATGTGGCACAGGTTTTTTATGTGAAAGACATGTCTACCAGGCCGAGAAAAAGAAAAGATAAGGAAGCGAATGTATCATACGACGAGCCAAAGCACCACATAGTTCTTTCAGGGAAAAGAAACATTGTGGAAGTTGATGACAAGACAGACATGTCAGAAGATTATGAAAAGTTTGATGAAATTGCTCCATTCACAGTGAATATTGCTCCATTCACGCGAAGAAGAAGTTTCACACCCAAAGACCCGGGATGTGATCGGCTTCACTATCTTCACTTTCTTCTGTGTTTCACACCCAGGAGGGAATCTCTGTAATAGTTAGGGTAGTTATGTGTTTTGGCATTTGAAACACGAAGAAATTTTATGTGCAAACAAATTCTTTCATGCATTTACTAATTTTTTTCAGCTAAATGACCCTGAAATTGAAAAGCCTTTCAAATGAACTCAGAAGAGGTTGAAAGTTGGCATGGTATCATAATTTCACCCATATAGCATGTGCGAAAAAGTAGAGAGGGTTACGGCAAAAATTGAATGCACTTCGTGTACAAAATGGACAATCTCTTTCGAAGTACCAGAGTTTCGGACGAAAACTCATCTGTTACAAAGGCATTTCATTTTTTAAATAACCTAAGCATTACCAAATTGAATATAATGATAAAACAAAATAATATTAAACATAAGAAAAAAGAATCACTGATTTTTTTTTCAAAGTTAAGTTATTCACAAACTAGTGATTCACACAAATTTCAAATAATTCAAAATTTAAACTATTCAAATTTGAAAACTTTCGGCACTAACAGAAAGTTTGTAATTTTTTCTACCTAAAGCAAAAATATTCAGAAAGAAACTCTAAATACAGCAAAAAAACAACTAAAAAATAAATAAAACAAAAATAAATAAAGCAAAAAAAATTAAGAAAATAAAACAGCCCGCCTACTGGGCCAAAGCGGCATGTATACGACTAGAAACACAATCTTCTATTGGGCCAGGATGCAGGCCCGCAAAGGCCTAGTAGGCCCACAGGGCAGCACCGAACAGGTAGGCCCAGTAGGCCTGCTTAGGAGAGGAGCTCGAGAGAGCTACCGCACTGGGGCTTATAAACCAGTGTGGTAGCCCCTCGACTAGCGAGGTGGGACTAAACTTGCCGCACCGCACTGCACCAGCGCACCCCCTTTAGTACCGGGTGGTGGCTGCAACCAGTACTAAAGAGGGGGTCTTTAGTACCGGTTGGTGCTACGACCCGGTACTAAAGGTTGGCGCTTCCCGACGCTTGGCCTAGCCAAAACAGACCTTTAGTACCGATTGGTGGCTCCAACCGGTACTAAAGGTCCATCTTATATATACAACACTTGCAAAAAATTCAGTTTCCCTTTCTGTTTCTTCTCTCCGTCGACGACACGCGCCGCCTGCCCCGATCGGTGCCGTCGCCGCCCCCGGCCGTCCCCGCCTCTCGGCGCCGCCCTGGCATCCCCGTCCCCGTCGTCCCCGTCGCAGCGCCGCGCCCCGTCGCCGCGCCCCGCCTCGTCGTCGTCGGCCCGTCCCGTCGTCGCCGCCCCGTCCCGTCGCCTCATCGTCGCCGCCCCGTCCCGTCGCCCCATCGTCGCCGCCCCATCCCGCTGCCCCATCGTCGCCTCGCCGGTGAGCTCACTCCGGCCGCCATGTCCACACACACACACACATGTACACACTACATACACACACACACATTATAGAATTTTAGTTATAGAATTTTTTTTCTGTTTTTTAGTTATAGAAATGTTAGAAATTATTCTGTTTTGTAGTTATAGAAATATTTTAGAAATGTTAGTTATATAGAAATGTTATAAATTTTTCATGTTTTTTAGTTATAGAAATATTAGAAATGTTATAAAAAAATTATGTTCTTTAGTTATAGAAATATTTATAGAAATGTTAGCAATTTTTCTGTTTTTTAGTTATAGAAATATTAGAAATGTTATAGAAATGTTAGTTATATAATCAGAAATGTTAGAAATTTTAGAATTAGTTTTAGTTAGATGAATTAGATTAATGTCAGATTGTTAGAATTTGCATATAGAATGTTAGATTAATGTTACTTTTTGCAGGCATATAGTATTTGTTCTCGACGATATGCCCGGTCCGCATCCTCGCTGTCGACCTGTTCGTGACAACGTCATGCTTCAGAGGACCCATGTCCGGGACTGGGCTCCGCCGGGCTGGCACTGGGAGGTGCTACCTAGAGGGGCGCGCCGCTTGGTGAGGAACCCGGCCTCGGGTCCCGTCGTCGACCCTGATCTCCTTTGGTGGCGTTCGCATGGGCAACATTTGGTGCAGAGGCAGCCGGCCCCGCCGGAGGTGGTGTGCCGTGTTAGGGAGGAAGACGAGCACGTCCATCGCTACATGGCTGCTATGGACGACGTCAGGTTCTCCACTACTTGGCAGGTTCTTTGGGCAGATGACCGGAGATATGATCCTGTGATGGTTCCTTCTCTTTGGGTGTCCACCGCCCGCGCCCCAGGAACCACGAGTGGCGCCCTAGATTCTTCTGTAGTACTCGATCTTTATTAGGTACCTAGCCAGTGATGTATTCGATATATAATATTCGAGACGATGTATTCGAGATTATATATATTATTCGAGACGATGATGTATTCGAGATTATATATTAATCGAGACGATGCATATATATTATGTACTATATGATTCAGTTTTTCCTTATTGATTGCATCCATGCATTGTAATTTGAATACTAAATTGTTCTATATTTCTTCTGTATTATTTAAGTAAAAGCTATGGAGGACAATACCGACAGAGACAGAGAAGAGGAATTGTTCGACATCATATGCAGCCCTGGCAGGCTAGATGATCTGAATGAAGAAGATGACGGCTCCCAATATCTGAACATTACCGGAGAGGGTGATGAAAAGATATTCGATCTCGACGACCGAGATGATGAAGGCATGAACTATGATTATGATTATGATGACACAAACAATGTTTATGATGACACGGAGAATGTTGATCTTCAAATAACAAAGACTACTGGCGAGGTGTATATTTATATAAGCAGGCATCTGGTGATCATCACATGTTTTATTTTATTTGAAGATATATTAACGAATCGATCTTCCTTCTTTCAGCCCTCCCGATCGAGAAAATCTGCCTCTACAGACAGCAAGACAAAGCGAGGCCCGGGCAAAAAGTTGAAGGACAGTATAAAGTACAACATCGACTCCGTCAAACCTAATGGCGAACCCCGATAGCCTAAGAACATTGCGAACAAGTGGACTCCTCAGTGCGGAGTTCTTGTGAAGGACATACTCCCGATCTCCATTGAAGAAAGGAAAGAGCCAAAAACTAAACGTCCAGGTGTTACTTGGGTCGACAACAGAGCAAAAAAACCCTTTGGGATTCTCTGATGGAACATTTCACCCTACCAGATTATTTCACTAAAGCAGATGTGGACAAAGTCAAGGGCGCTGCTCTTAAGAAGATGGCAATTGCATTCAACACCCACAAGAAAACTGTATGGGCCAACTACCTCGCTGCAGAAAGGAAGACTCCAGAATTCATGGGAACACTGGAGAAGCAAAGAGAACACTGGGACGATTTCGTGAAATTCAAGGATTCAGAAATATCTAAGGAACGGTCGATAAAAAACAAGGCCAATGCCGCAAAAAAGATGCAGTTCCATAGGCTGGGTCCAGGTGGCTACGTCGTGGGAATGCCTAAGTGGGATAAGTCTGAGAAAGAGATGGAGGATGCAGGGGTCACTCCGATTACTAGGAGCTGGCCCCCCAGGTGCAGAACTTGGTTCTATGCGCATGGGGGGCGTTGGACCCGAAGACAGGCCTGGTTTCGCAGAAGGAAAGTCTAAAAGGAGCCGAACAAAAGATACTTGACGCAATAGAAGAAGCTCAAGCGGGGTTGTTCACGCCCAACTGAGAGGACAACGAGCTTTCGTGCGCCCTGGGAAATCCTGAACACCTGGGAAGAACACGAGGCATGGGCGTTATTCCCTGGTATGAGGGCTTTTCGGACTGGAACGACGACTACAGGTCCCATGCAAGAAAGAAGATGGAGAGGGAGAAGAAGAGGAAGCTGGAGGAGGAGCAGGATGCAGAATGCCTTCAAGGCCTAGAAGCAAGGCACGCGGACTTGGCACTCAAATTCCAGCAGCAGCAGCAGTAGATCGACTCACTTAGCCAGGAAAGGGGGTCTCAACTGCGGCAGCAGCAAGCGGATGATCGTCCTTCAATGGATAGCACCGTCCCATCAATGCCGAGATGCAGCGTTGGTTCTGCCCCGGGCGACACACAGCTGCTGGATACATACCCTGTGGATGACACCATAGAGAACACTAACTGTGAGCTACACTCCAAAATGAAGGACATATCCATGAAGGTGGCGGACGGCTTTGCTTTCACAATTACCCCCGAAGCAACCTTCCATTGCATCCCGATTCCAGAGGGCTATGCTCGTGTCATGGTTGATGAAGTGGTGGATCCATATTCGATGCTAGCACTTGACATTGCTGGAGGTGACGGCGAGCGCACACTGGGAGAGGCTGTATATCGTATCATCCTATGGAGAAAGGATTGCATCATCTTTCCAAGTCCACCGACACCGCATCGTCTGCCGACTCCTCCTCGAAGTCTGCCACCGAGTCAGCAGACTCCCGCTCCTCTAAGTCCATGAATGCGTGAGCTGACTCCTCCTCGAAGTCCGCCACCGAGTCAGCAGACTCCCGCTCCTCCAAGTCCACGAACGCGTGAGCCGACTCCTCCTCGAAGTCCGCCACCTCCTCCAAGTCCCCGAACGCGTGAGCAGACTCCTCCTCCTTCATGTCCGACACAGTGTCAGGCCACTCCTCCTACTTCAAGTCCGGCACAGCATCAGCCACGTCAGCCGTCTCAGCAATCGCATAAGAGACATGCTGCAGCTATGGTGCATAGCGGTATGAGTCAAGGTAGTACAGGAAGTACAGGCGGAGACAAGCGATATAAATATGGTCCAAGCCTCGCTCCTCTTCCTCAGATGCCTTACGACATGACCGAGGAGCAAAACGCAGCCATAGTGCAGGCCCAAGTGGACGCCCATTATGGACCGAAACCGGCACCGCGGCCAAAGGAGAAAGTGCCTGAGAAAACAATTGACCACTTCATTCGTATGGCTAGAGCACCAGCTCCCAAGCCTGTTGACTCAGACTATGAGCGCCAAATCAGGAAGCTACATCGAGCACGGCTACAGAAGGAAGCGAGCACGAGCTCGAGC
Organism: Triticum aestivum; assembly: GCF_018294505.1. NCBI lineage: Eukaryota > Viridiplantae > Streptophyta > Magnoliopsida > Poales > Poaceae > Triticum > Triticum aestivum. The sequence goes on from NC_057803.1 coordinate 744,816,898, forward strand.
CAACAAGCAGCTGGCAAAAAATGCGGGAAAATCGTTCCCCTGCTGGTTGAACAGGCGGCGCACGCGATCCCCCCGCTTGTTGTGCCAACAACACATGAGAGGAGTACGCGCGCCCAATATTATCGTGGGCAAACCGTTAGCGTTCCCCAGCTGGGCGATGTGGTAATAACGGAGGAGCATATAATGCAGGCTGAAATGCTCAAGATCTCTGTTGGACAACTCCTCGAAATCGAGCCCATGTCTCTACTTAGAGAATCGGAAATAAAATGGAAATATGTTCGGGGCCAACCTTTGGTCCATCCAGACAAGGTCAAGAACCTCCCAACGAGAATGTATGAATTGCATCAATGGTACATGAACATTACCAAGATTTCCAATCGAGAGTCCCTCATGGTGAATGTCAAGTGTGAGCATTACTACCATGAGAAAGCTCTGGCCGTTGAGTATTCAGAACTATTTCAGTTATACAATCAAGACGCACTCGACAAGTCTATCGTCAGTTGCTATTGTCTGTAAGTGATTTCTTTCTGTAATTTAAGTCTCAAGCTAGCTATGTAGTGATAATTTTGATCAATCATTACATGTAATTATCCTCACTATATTCTTTTCTGTGGTATTATATGCAGGATGAAGATGTATGAAATGAAAAAATCTGGATGCTATGGCATTGGGTTCATTGACCCAAATACCATTAATGAGTACATATGGAATCTTCCAGTTTATCAAGCAGGTGTAGAGGAAAGCATGCTAGAGTTCTTGAAGCGCCTCAATACCAATGAAGATATACTACTCCCTTACAACTTCATGTGAGTCACACTGTCTTGTAATACAAATTCTGTTTTTGCTTACTAGCTAGTTAGATGTTAATAATTAAGTGTATAGGTTTATGGTAGTTGATTAATTTTATGCACATGCCCTCTTAATTAAGACATGCAAACGTGTGCGCATGCAGTTGGCACTGGATCTTGTTAGACATTAAAGTTGAGGAAGGAAGAGTTGAATTATTGGACATTAAAGTTGTTAGACATTAAAGCGCCTATTATTAGTTCGTCATTTCCTGATATGAACTATTTAATAACCCCTTTATTAATTTTCTTTGTCGGTGGGCAGGGCATGGGCAAAGTCCATCAAGGTGACTCCAGGCAAATGGAAAAAAAAGTTGTTTTGGCATCGACCAAAGTTAAGTAATTAAGTAGTACTAGCTAGCTACCATCTCGTTAATTCTTGTTTCAATATCATTAATTAATTATCATGCTTGATTAATCATTATCTGATTCAATTCCATTCTCATAAAGGCCTTGAAGCAGGCGTCGGGGAATGACCTGTGTGCATTCTATATTTGCGAGAACATTCGCATGATGGCGTCCGAAAGGAGCAGATCTGATAGACAGGACTGGGTACATTTTTCAGAACACTATTCACACCATTATCGATATCTAGTCACACAACTAATACACATGCATATTGATCTCCTTCTTAACAGTTCAGAGAGGTGCGGTATAAGCTCCTACCAGCGGAGCACATAATAGCACTTAAGAGGAAATAGCCGGATTTTTGCTCGACCAGGTCATAGATCCCAAAGGAGAATACTATTACCCGCTACCACCCCCATTAACCACTTGTCATCGTGCTCCGAGGCACCAAGGCAACATGTAGGAGAAATTGTATATGTATATACATGTGTATGTGAGAATAATTAATGGTGTTGGTTGTGAGGCATTCGATGATATATATTTATATATATGCGGTTCTACGTACGAGAAAATCTATTTATATATATGCATAACGTGTACAATTTGTAGTATCATGAAATACCAGCAAACAAAAAAAATTGAATGGAAAATAAAGCCAACCCCCCCCCCCAAACATTTAGTACTGGTTGGTGTTACCAACGGGTACTAATGTCCTACGCGCACACGGGCCTGGCTCATGCCACGTGGTGTCACTTTAGCGCCGGTTCATGACGAACCGGTACTAAAGGGGGGGACCTTTAGTCCCCACTCTTTAGTGTCGGTTGGAAAACTGGCACTAAAGGCCGTTACGAACCGGCACTAAAGGCCGGTTCTGCAGAAATTCAAAATTTTCTACGCATATATATAGCAGAAAGTCAAAATTTTCTACGCATCACCAAGATCAATCTATGGAGAGACTAGCAATGAGAGAGAGGGGAGTGCATCTTCATACCCTTGAAGATCGCTAAGCGGAAGCGTTACAAGAACACGGATGAAGGAGTCATACTCGTAGCGATTCAGATCGCGGTTGATTCCGATCTAAGCATCGAACAACGGCGCCTCCGCGTTCAACACACGTGCAGCCCGACCCGTGCCTTGATCCAGCAAGGGGAGAGGGAGAGGTTGGGGAAGACTCCGTCCAGCAGCAGCACGACGGCATGGTGGTGGTGTAGGAGCGTGGCACTCCAGCAGGGCTTCGCCAAGCACCGCAAGAGACGAGGAGGGAGAGGGGTAGGGCTGCGCCAAGAGGGAGATGTTCTCATGTGTATGGCAGCCCCAAACCCCCACTATATATAGGGAAAAGGGAGGGGCAGTGCCCCCACCTAGGTTTCCACCCCTAGGGGTGGAGGCCAGCCCTAGATCTTATCTAGGGGGCGGCCAAGGGGGAGAGAGGGGGGGCGCACCACTAGGTGGGCCTTATGCCCATCTAAGCCTAGGGTTTCCCCCCTTTCCCTTCTCTCTTCTCCTTGGGCCCTGGTGCGGGGGTGCACCAGCCCACCTGGGGCTGGTCCCCTCCCACACTTGGCCCACGCAGCCCTCTGGGGCCGGTGGCCCCACCTGGTGGACCCCCGGGACCCTCCCGGTGGTCCCGGTACGTTACCGACAGCACCCAAAACTTTTCCGGTGACCAAAACAGGACTTCCCATATATAAATCTTTACCTCCGGACCATTCCGGAACTCCTCGTGACGTCTGGGATCTCATCCGGGACTCCGAACAACATTCGGTAACCACGTATATCTATTCCCTATAACCCTAGCGTCATCAAACCTTAAGTGTGTAGACCCTACGGGTTCGGGAACCATGCAGACATGACCGAGACAATTTTTCGGCCAATAACCAACAGCGGGATCTGGATACCCATGTTGGCTCCCACATGTTACACGATGATCTCATCGCATGAACCACGATGTCAAGGATTCAATCAATCCCGTATACAATTCCCTTTGTCTACCGATATAGTACTTGCCCGAGATTCGATCGTCGGTATCCCGATACCTTGTTCAATCTCGTTACCGGCAAGTCTCTTTACTCGTTCCATAACACATCATCCCGCGATCAAATCCTTGATCACATTGTGCACATTATGATGATGTCCTATCGAGTGGGCCCTGAGATACCTCTCCGTCACACGGAGTGACAAATCCCAGTCTCAATTCGTGCCAACACAACAAACACTTTCGGAGATACCCGTAGTGCACCTTTATAGTCACCCAGTTACGTTGTGACGTTTGGTGCACCCAAAGCATTCCTACGGTATCCAGGAGTTGCACAATCTCATGGTCTAAGGAAAAGATACTTGACATTTAGAAAAGATTTAGCATATGAACTACACGATCTTGTGCTAGGCTTAGGATTGGGTCTTGTCCATCACATCATTCTCCTAATGATGTGATCCCGTTATCAATGACATCCAATGTCCATGGTCAGGAAACCATGACCATCTGTTGATCAATGAGCTAGTCAACTAGACGCTCACTAGGGACATGTTGTGGTCTATGTTTTCACACATGTATTGCGGTTTCCGGTTAATACAATTATAGCATGAATAATAGACAATTATCATGAACAAGGGAATACAATAATAACCATTTTATTATTGCCTCTAGGGCATATTTCCAACAGTCTCCCACTTGCACTAGAGTCAATAATCTAGTTTACATCACTATGTGATTGTAATGAATCGACACCCATGGGGTTTGATCATATCTGGCTTGTGAGAGAGGTTATTAGTCAACGGATCTGAACCTTTCAGATTCGTGTGTGCTTTGCAAATCTCTATGTCATCTCCTAGATGCAGCTACCACGCTCTATTTGGAGCTATTCCAAGTAACTATTCTACTATACGAATCCGGTTTACTACTCAGAATAATCCGAATTAGTGTCAAAGTTTGCATCGGCGTAACCCTTTACGACAAACTCTTCTACCACCTCCATAATCGAGAAAATTCCTTAGTCCACTAGTTACTAAGGATAAGTTTGACCGCTGTTCTATGATCCATTCCTGGATCACTCCTGTACCCCTTGACTGACTCATGGCAAGGCACACTTCCGGTGCGGTACACAGCATAGCATACTATAGAGCCTACGTCTGAAGCATAGGGGACGACCTTCGTCCTTTCTCTCTCTTCTGCCGTGGTCATGTCTTGAGTCTTACTCAATACTCACACCATATAACACAGCCAAGAACTCCTTCCTTGCTGATCTATTTTGAACTTCTTCAAAATCTTGTCATGGTATGTATTCATTTGAAAGTACTATTAAGCGTTTTGATCTATCCTTATAGATCTTGATGCTCAATGTTCAAGTAACTTAATCCAGGTTTTCCATTGAAAAACACTTTTCAAATAACCCTATATGCTTTCCAGAAATTCTACATCATTTCCGATCAACAATATGTCAGCAACATATACTCATCAGAAATGCTATAGTGCTCCCACTCACTTCTTTGGAAATACAAGTTTCTCATAAACTTTGTATAAACCCAAAATCTTTGATCATCTCATCAAAGCGTATATTCCAACTCCGAGATGCTTACTCCAGTCCTTAGAAGGATTGCTGGAGCTTTGCACACTTGTTAGCATCTTTTAGGATTAACAAAACCTTCTGGTTGTATCACATACAACCTTTCCTCAAGAATATCGTCGAGGAAACAATGTTTTTTTAATCCTATCTGCAAGATTTCATAAATCATGCAGTAATTGCTAATATAATTCCAACAGACACTTAGCATCGCTACAAGTGAGAAAGTCTCATCGTAGTCAACTCCTTGAACTTGTCGGAAAACATCTTAACGACAAGTCGAGCTTTCTTAATGGTGATACTTACCATCATTGTCCGTCTTCCTTTTAAAATCCATCTGTACCCAACAGCCTTACGACCATCAAGTAGTTCTTCCAAAGTCTATACTTTGTTTTCATACATGGATCCTCTCTCGGATTTTATGACCTCGAGCCATTCGTCGGAATCCGGGCCCACCATCGCTTCTCCATAGCTCGTAGGTTCATTGTTGTCTAGCAACATGACCTCCAAGACATGTTTACGTACCACTCTGGAGTAGTACGTATCTTTGTCGACCTACGAGTTTTGGTAGTGACTTGATCCAAAGTTTCATGATCAATATCATCTGCTTCCACTTCAATTGGTGTAGGCGCCACAAGAACAACTTCCTGTGCCCTGCTACACACTAGTTGAAGCGACGGTTCAATAACCTTATCAAGTCTCCACCATCCTCCCACTCAATTCTTTCGAGAGAAACTTTTCCTCAAGAAAGGACCCATTTCTAGAAACAATTACTTTTGCTTCCGGATCTGAATTAGGAGGTATACCCAACTGTTTTGGGTGTCCTATGAAGATGCATTTATCCGCTTGCGGTTCGAGCTTATCAGCATGAAACTTTTTCTCATAAGCGTTGCAGCCCCAAACTTTCAAGAAACGACAGCTTAGGTTTCTCTAAACCATAGTTCACACGATGTCATCTCCACGGAATTACGTGGTGCCCTATTTAAAGTGAATGCGGTTGTCTCTAATGCCTAACCCATGAACGATAGTGGTAATTCGATAAGAGACATCATGGTATGCCCCATATCCAATAGGGTGCATCCATGATGTTCGGACACACCATCACACTATGGTGTTCCATGCGGTATTAGTTGTGAAACAATTTCCACATTGTCTTAATTTTGTACCAAACACGTAACTCAGACATTCATCTCTATGATCATATCATAGAAATTTTATCCTCTTGTCACGATGATCTTCAGCTTCACTCTGAAATTACTTGAACCTTTCAATAATTCAGACTTGTGTTTCATCAAGTAAATATCCTCAGCATCTACTCAAGTCATCTATGAAGTAAGAACACAACGATATCCACTACGTGCCTCGACACTCATTGGACAACACACATCAAAATGTATTACTTCCAACAAGTTGCTCTCTTGTTCCATCTTACTGAAAAACGAGGCTTTTCAGTCATCTTGCCCATGTGGTATGATCTGCATGTCTCAAGCGATTTAGAATCAAGTGAGTCCAAATGATCCATCTGCATGGAGTTTCTTCTTACGCACATACCAATAGACATGGTTCGCATGTCTCAAACTTTTCAAAAATGAGTGAGTCCAAAGATCCATCAACATGGAGCTTCTTCATGCGTTTTATACCAATATGACTCAAATGGCAGTGCCACAAGTATGTGGTACTATCATCACTATCTTATACCTTTTGGCATGAACATGTGTATCACTACAATCGAGATTCAATAAACCATTCAGTTTAGGTGTAAGACCATTGAAGGTATTATTCAAATAAACAGAGTAACTATTATTCTCCTTAAATGAATGACCATATTGCGATAGACATAATCCAATCATGTCTATGCTCAATGCAAACACCAAATAACAATTATTTAGGTTGATCACCAATCTCGATGGTAGAGGGAGTATGCGATGCTTGATCTCATCAAGCTTGGAAACACTTCCAACACATATCGTCATCTCACCTTTAGCTAGTCTCCGTTTATTCCGCAAATTTTATTTCGAGTTACCAACACTTAGCAACTGAACCGGTATCTAATACCCTGGTGCTACTAGGAGTACAAGTAAAGTACACATGTAATATAATGTATATCCAGTATACTTTTGTCAACCCTGCCAGCCTTATCATCTACCAAGTATCTAGGGTAGTTATGCTTTAGTGACCGTTCCCTCATTACAGAAGCACTTAGTCTCGGGTTTGGGTTCAACCTTGGGTTTCTTCACTAGAGTAGCAACTGATTTGCCATGTCATGAAGTATCCCTCCTTGCCCTTCTTGAAACTAGTGGTTTCACTAACCATCAACAATTAATGCTCCTTCTTGATTTCTACTTTCGCGGCGTCAAACATCGCGAATATTTCAAGGATCATCATATCTATCGCTGATATGTTATAGTTCACCACGAAGCTCTAGCAGCTTGGTGGCAATGACTTTGGAGAAACATCACTATCTCATCCGGAAGATTAACTCCCACTCGATTCAAGTGATTGTTGTACTCAGACAATCTCAGCACAAGCTCAACGATTGAGCTTTTCTCCCTCAGTTTGCAGGCTAAGAAACTCGTCGGAGGTCTTATACCTCTTGACATGGGCACGAGCCTGAAATCCCAATTTCAGCCCTTGAAACATCTCCTATGTTTCGCGACATTTCGAAATCGTCTTCGGTGCCTCAATTCTAAACCGTTTAACATTACTGAACTATCACGTAGTTATCAAAACGTGTATGTCAAGTGTTCGCAAGATCCACAAACGACGTTCGAGGTTCAGCACACCGAGCGGTGCATTAAGGACATAAGCCTTCTACGCAGCAATGAGGACAATCCTCAGATTACGGACCCAGTCCGCATAATGCTACTATCAACTTTCAACTAAATTTTCTCTAGGAACATATCTAAAACAGTAGAACTAAAGAGCGAGCTACGACATAATTTGCAAAAACCTTTTGACTATGTTCAGGATAATTAAGTTCATCTTATGAACTCCCACTCATATAGACATCCCTCTAGTCATCTAAGTGATACATGATCCGAGTCAACTAGGCCGGGTCCGATCATCACGTGAGACGGACTAGTCATCATCGGTGAACATCTTCATGTTGATCGTATCCACTATACGACTCATGTTCGACCTTTCGCTCTCTTGTGTTCCGAGGCCATGTCTGTACATGATAGGCTCGTCAAGTGAACCTAAGTGTTTCGCGTGTGTAAATCTGCCTTACACCCATTGTATGTGAACGTTAGAATCTATCACACCCGATCATTACGTGGTGCTTCGAAACAACGAACTTTCGCAACGGTGCACAGTTAGGGGGAACACTTTCTTGAAATTAGGGATCATCTTATTTACTACCGTCGTTCTAAGCAAATAAGATGCATAAACATGATAAACATCACATGCAATCAAAAATGACATGATATGGCCAATATCATTTTGCTCCTTCTGATCTCCATCTTCGGGGCTCCATGATCATTATCTTCACCGGCATGACACCATGATCTCCATCATCATGATCTCCATCATCGTGTCTCCATGAAGTTGTCTAGCCAACTATTACTTCTACTACTATGGCTAATGGTTTAGCAATGAAGTAAAGTAATTACATGGTGTTATTCAGTGACACGCAGGTCATACAATAAATAAAGACAACTCCTATGGCTCCTGCCGGTTGTCATACTCATCGACATGCAAGTCGTGATTCCTATTACAAGAACGTGATCAATCTCATACATCACATATCATTCATCACATTCTTTTGGCCATATCACATCACATAGCATACCCTGCAAAAACAAGTTAGACGTCCTCTAATTGTTGTTTGCATGTTTTACGTGGCTGCTATGGGTTTCTAGCAAGAACATTTCTTACCTACGCAAAAGCCACAACGTGATATGCCAATTGCTATTTAACCTTCATAAGGACCCTTTTCATCGATTCCGATCCGACTAAAGTGGGATAGACTGGCACCCGCTAGCCACCTTATGCAACAAGTGCATGTCAGTCGGTGGAACCTGTCTCACGTAAGTGTACGTGTAAGGTCGGTCCGGGCCGCTTCATCCCACAATACCGTCGAAACAAGATAGGACTAGTAACGGTAAGCATATTGAACAAAATCAATGCCCACAACAACTTGTGTTCTACTCGTGCATAGAATCTACGCAATAGACCTAGCTCATGATGCCACTGTTGGGGAACGTAGAAGAAATTCAAAATTTTCTACGCATCACCAAGATAAATCTATGGAGAGACTAGCAACGAGAGAGAGGGGAGTGCATCTTCATACCCTTGAAGATCGCTAAGAGGAAGCGTTACAAGAATGCGGATGAAGGAGTCGTACTCGTAGAAATTCAGATCACGGTTGATTCTGATCTAAGCGCCGAACAACGGCGCCTCCGCATTCAACACACGTGCAGCCCGATGACGTCTCCCGTGCCTTGATCCAGCAAGGGGAGAGGGAGAGGTTGGGGAAGACTCTGTCCAGCAGCAACACGACGGCGTGGTGGTGGTGGAGGAACGTGGCACTCCAGCAAGGCTTCGCCAAGCACCGCAAGAGTCGAGGAGGGAGAGGGGTAGGGCTGCGCCAAGAGGGAGATGTTCTCATGTGTATGGCAGCCCCAAACCCCCACTATATACAGGGGAAAGGGAGGGGATGCGCCCCCACCTAGGTTTCCACCCCTAGGGGTGGCGGCCAGCCCTAGATCTCATCTAGGGGGTGGCCATGGGGGAGAGAGGGGGGCGCACAACTAGGTGGGCCTTAGGCCCATCTGAGCCTAGGGTTTCCTCCCTTTCCCTTCTCTCTTCGCCTTGGGCCCTGGTGGGGGGGCGCACCAGCCCACCTGCGGTTGGTCCCCTCCCACACTTGGCCCACGCAGCCCTCTGGGCCGGTGGCCCCACCTGGTGGACCCCCGGGACCCTCCCCGTGGTCCCGGTACGTTACCGACAGCACCCGAAACTTTTCCGGTGACCAAAACAGGACTTCCCATATATAAATCTTTACCTCCGGACCATTCCAGAACTCCTCGTGACGTCCGGATCTCATCCGGGACTCCGAACAACATTCAGTAACCATGTATATCTATTCCCTATAACCCTAGCGTCATCGGACCTTAAGTGTGTAGACCCTACGGGTTCGGGAACCATGCAGACATGACCGAGACAACTTTCCGGCCAATAACCAATAGCGGGATCTGGATACCCATGTTGGCTCCCACATGTTCCACGATGTTCTCATCGGATGAACCATGATGTCAAGGATTCAATCAATCCCATATACAATTCCCTTTGTCTACCGGTATAGTACTTGCCCGAGATTCGATCGTCGGTATCCCGATACCTTGTTCAATCTCGTTAATGGCATGTCTCTTTACTCGTTCCATAACACATCATCCCGCGATCAACTCCTTGATCACATTGTGCACATTATGATGATGTCCTACCGAGTGGGCCCAGAGATACCTCTCGTCACACGGAGTGACAAATCCTAGTCTCGATTCGTGCCAACCCAACAGACACTTTCGGAGATACCCATAGTGCACCTTTATGGTCACCCAGTTATGTTGTGACGTTTGGTGCACCCAAAGCATTCCTACGGTATCCGGGAGTTGCACAATCTCATGGTCTAAGGAAAAAATACTTGACATTTAGAAAAGCTTTAGCATACGAACTACACGATCTTGTGCTAGGCTTAGGATTGGGTCTTGTCCATCACATCATTCTCCTAATGATGTGATCCCGTTATCAATGACATCCCATGTCCATGGTGAGGAAACCATGACAATCTGTTGATCAACGAGCTAGTCAACTAGAGGCTCACTAGGGACATGTTGTGGTTTATGTTTTCACACATGTATTGCGGTTTCCGGTAAATACAATTATAGCATGAATAATAGACAATTATCATGAACAAGGAAATACAATAATAACCATTTTATTATTGCCTCTAGGGCATATTTCAAACAGGGAGGTTGTGGGATGGGAGCGGCAACGGTGGGAGGTGTTGGGCTGGATCGGCGTAGAGGAGAAGGTGGAAAGAGTGGTGGTGGGGGCGGCTGCGGGTCAGGGTTAGGATTTTTTTTTGTTTTGGCTGCAGTTCATTTTTGTGGGGTGCTACCGGTTCGGTTTGGGTGTTAGCATAATAAGGCTTTGTTGTCAGAATAAGACTCTTAAGGGTGTTGCTAGAATAGACCAATATATATGAGTGCGGCTAATCTGCACCCGGGCTCATCTGCACCCACGCTTAGAAAAAAATTCAAAAAAAATACTAGAAAAATTCAAAAAATTCCAATTTATTTGTGGTGGTAGATAATTTGACGCATGAGGTGCGCCCCAAAATTCAACTCATTTGAGCATCTGAGCAGCTCTCGGCAAAAAAGACAAAATCAGGGTCTGTAAAAATGTATACTGTTCACGCACTGTTTTGACCCGATTTGTCTTTTTTGCCGAGAGCTGCTCAGATGTCCAAATGAGTTGAATTTTGGGGCGCACCTCACGCGTCAAATTATCTACCACCACAAAAAAATTTGGAATTTTTTGAATTTTTCTAGTATTGTTTTTGAATTTTTTGCTGAGAGGGAGCAGATGAGCCCGGGCACCGTTTTGAGTTTTCCAATATATATGTATATATATGTGTATGTATGTATGTATGTATGTATGTATGTATGTATGTATGTATGTATGTATGTATGTATCAATGTGGATTTGTTACCTACGTGGCTAGCTATTCATATGCTACCAATCATTAATCGAAGGAGAATATGCTTCCTTTGTAATCCAATCCATGTTTGACAGTGACGCTACCATGCGTGACAGTGTTTCAACCAGTTAATCTCGTAGGGGTGGGCATGTCTACTACGCCAGACACGCTAAACATCCGATATTGGCAACAACCGTCGATGATCCACGGTAGGAAAGTCTTGCTTTACAATCTGCTGGCGATGATGGTTCTCAAGTGCTACCGTATATAGAACGCGTAAAGGAAAACAGACACCTGCATGGTATGAATTCTATGGCTGGTTTGAAGTATTTGAATGTGGACGGCTGTAATGGTGAGGGTACAACAGCGTGCGATCCATTGTCTCATGAAATAACATATGATTTGTAGAAAATTTTCCTAAAAAATGTGCTCTTTTGAACGTGTAAAGGAAACTACTACAATGACTAATTCTTACTCTAGTTATAGCATTGATGGCATTTGTTGTTAAGACTTCAAAACACCAACGTTTTCCACTGTGTGCTTCCTTTATATAATCTGACGTGTAGATTGGCATGCATAGCTATGCCTATGGTAGCCCACTACTTTCCTTATCATATTTCATTACTGATGTGGTTCATACCATATTTTAAAATTTAAAATTACATCACCGAAAAAGATAGAACTCATAAATGCGTCATGCAGATAGAGCAACGTCTTTGAGATAGAATATCAACACCGCATCACACATATCTTGAAGACATGAGATATACCATAGCTTTTACATTTATTTTTCTTCAGATCTCATCATCCATGGCTATAAGTAATGGCATAGACCATTTGGATGTGCATCTTTTGTGTGCTCTCTTATTTGCCTTCTCACAGTATATTACTTGAGAGATGGGAACCCTCAAGGTGACAATCCTGATATGTTTGCTACTGCTCATGCCACTCCATTTGGTTCCTGGTAAATATTTTGTAGAATAATCATTTGCAAAAACAATGCAGTTCCTCAATGTATGGTATATATGTTTGGTAGTCATATGTGTAATTTATACTCCTTTACTTACATTCTTTTCTTTTATCACTTCAGAATATTGTAGGATCTGATTTTTCATGCACTATATTTTGGTTGTTGTTTTGTAGGTTCAGAGGCACTGACCTGCAAAGAGGTCAGTGGGACATATACCAATCCACGATGTGATCAGGTTGAATGTGTTGAGGCCTGCCACAAGGAGGGCTTTACCCGAGGGGGGTGTGAAGGTATGATGAAAAGAAAAAGATTTATGATACTTTGTTTTTGCAAAAAGGAGTGTTGAAGGAAAACATGTTAAGGCTGTGGAGGATGTGTTGTAGCAATTAGTAAGACTGTGTAGCAAGAAGAACAAATAATGATGTGTGGTAAATTAGGTGACTCTGCCAAGTTGTCCTTATGTTTTGGCTCAAAACAGACACATGAATATCTAACTCATGCCAAGAAGATCCATGTGACCATGAAACCTAATTTGCCAGCCTACACTACTGCAGGATGGTACTAACATCACTAGTAGAAAAGTGGGCAAAGGTCCAGGCCGGGTCAGCCTATTAGTCCCGGTTCAGTCCAGAACAGGGACCCATGGGGGCATTGGACCCGGTTCGTGAGCCCCGGGGGCGGGCCGGGCCACGTGGGCCATTGGTCCCGATTCGTCTGGACCTTTTGGTCCCGTTTGGTGGGACGAACCGGGACCAATGGGCCTCGCTCCTGGCCCACCAGCATTGGTCCCGGTTGGTGGCTCGAACCGGGACCAACGGCTAAATAATGCAGAAAACAAAACAAAAAAAACTGGAAATAAAAGCAAAAATAGCAACAATAAGTATTTTGTTGTAAGTAGAAACAAAATAAAATAAATAAAGCAAGAAAGAAAACAAAAAAACAAAAAAAGTGTTTTCAAATTTGAAAACTAACGGCACTATCAGAAGTTTATAATTTTTCTAAAACTAAAAGCAAAAAAGAATTAAAAAATAATGCAAAAAACAAAATAAAATAAAATAATGCAGAAAACAAAACAAAAAAACTGAAAAAAAATAAAAATAGCAACAATAAGTACTTATTTTTTTTACGGTAAGTCTTTTTGCTATTAAAGTTTGTAACAAAATTCTAATTACTTATTTATTTTCTTTTATGATAATTCCTTTTGCTTTTAATGTTTTGAACAAAATTCTATTTACTTATTTATTTTCTTTTATGATAATTCTTTTTGCTACTAAAGTTTGTAACAAAATTCTAATTACCTATTGATTTTATTTTATGATAATTCTTTTTGCTACTAAAGTTTGTAACAAAATTCTAATTACTTATTATTTTCTTTTATGATAATTCTTTTTTGCTTTTAAGGTTTTGAACTAAATTCTAGTTACTTATGTATTTTCTTTTATGATAATTCTTTTTGCTATTAAAGTTTGTAACAAAATTTTATATAATTTTAGTTTCAATAATACTAGAGGTTTATAAAAGATTTTTAGTTGATTCCTTTAGTAGCAGTTCTAAGGCTGTTACAAAGGCATTTTATTTGGTATAGGTTTTAAGGCTGGGTCCCCATGAGTACCTTTTAGTACCGGTTCGTGGCATGAACCGGTAAAAGAGTTTTTTAGTTGGTTCTTTCTGCAACTGTTTTTTAGTCCCACCTCACCAAGCGAGAGGCACTCGCAGCGGTTTATAAGCCCTGAGTGTAGAGACGATGAAGGGAGAAGCGCAGTGCTCACATGCACATTGGCCTGAAGCTAAGCAACGTGCAGGTGAGCATTGCGCCCTCTTTTATTTTGGCATGGTATCATCATTTCATCCACATAGCGTATGCAAGAAAGTTGAGACGATTACGGCTAAATAATGCAGAAAACAAAACAAAAAAACTAGAAAAAAAAGTAGCAACAATAAGTATTTTGTTGTAAGTAGAAACAAAATAAAATAAATAAAGCAAGAAAGAAAAAACGTGCTTTCAAATTTCAAACTAATGCCACTAACAGAAAGTTTATAATTTTTCTAAAACTAAAAGAAAAAAAGAATTAAAAAATAAAGCAAAAAACAAAACAAAATAAATAATGCAGAAAACAAAACAAAAAAACTGGAAAAAAATAGCAACAATAAGTAAAGAAAATGAAAAAAACAAAAAAAAGTGCCTCCTACTGGGCCCCCACGGCCTGAATACGACTAGAAACCCAACAATGGGCCAGGATTCAGGCCCGTAGTAAGCCAAGTAGGCCCACAGGCACATAGAGACAGATTAGGCCCGAAGGCCTGCTTTAGAGAGGAGCTCGAGAGGGTTGGCGCATCGCACCTTATAAACAGGTGCGGTTCTCTCTCAGCTAGCGAGGTGGGAATAAACTCCCACCACCACACCGTTGTGCACGGCCCATTGGTCCCGGTTGGTGGCACCAACCAGGACTAAAGGGGTGCATTAGTCCCGGTTCGTGGCACCAACCGGGACCAATGCCCAGCGGCGGCCTTTGGTCCCGGACTAAAGGGGGCATTGGTCCTGGTTGGTGCTACGAACCAGGACCAAAGACCTGAGTATATAAGCAGCACTTGCCAAAAATTTCATTCAGTTCCTCATTCTCCCTACCGCCGATGCCGCCCTCTGCCCCGACGCCCTGCTCCTCGTTGTCGTCGCCCATGCCCGTCGTCGCCGCCCCCGTCATCGCCCGCGCCCCGCGCCGCCCCGACACCGTCGCTGCGCCCCGCGCCGCCCCGATGTCTCCCGTGCCCTACGCCACCCCGCCCCGCCCCGTCGTCGCCGGCGCCCCGCGCTACCCCGAGCACGCCGCCCTCGTCGCCGGAATCCAGCCATCGCTGCCGTCCTTGAAGTGAGCCCCCCTCCCCCCCCTTTCCCATGGTCCCGAGCGCCCCTTGCTCTGCCCCTGCTCTATGGTTGCCGCCGGCCCCGACGGAGAGGAGAGGCAAAATTTCAGAATTTTTGGAGTGGTTTAGGAAAATTTACAATATGCTTAATATGTCAAAAATGTTTTTTTGTTCGTAGAAAGTTGTTTGTTCATATATAGAAGGTTTTTATATATGACTATGGATATATGAGCAATGATGATCCATGGATGTATGCATTGATATATATGAGAAATGATGTTCATAGAATAGTTACCAAGTATATATGTATTTTTTTCATATATGAGAAATCATTTTTTGTTCATAGTATTTTCTTTGTCAATTTATGTATATGTTCATGTTGTGTATGTATAGGAAAATTGTGAATGATAGAAGTCATTTATGAATATGTTCATATTTAGAATAGAGGAAAAAGGAAAAAATAAGAAGAGAAAGTGTTTAATATAATTAGTTAGAAAAATAATAGAACTATATAGTTAAACTAGCTTATTTTTAGTAAGTACTACTTTATTTTATTTATAGTAAGTGCTTCATACATAGTTGAACTAGCTAGTTGATATAATAAACTACTTTATTTTACTATATACAGAAGTAGTTTGTTTTTAGTAAGTACTACTTTATTTATAGTAAGTGCTTAGTAGTTGAACTAGTTGATTTAATTATTAAAACTATTTTATTTAACTATATATAGAAGTAGTTCCCGCATCGACGTCGACGATGCCTATCCCGCATCCTCGTCGTCGTCGACTCGGCGGTGGAGGCCTGCTTGATCAGGGCCATGTTCGGGACTGGGCTCCGCCGGGCTGGTATTGGCAGGTGCTACCTTCTGGGGGACGTAGGTTGGCGAGGAGGCAGCCCGTTGTTGACACGATCCTTGTTTGGTGGCGGTCGCGTGGGCCAGTGACGGTGCCGAGGCTTCCGGACACCGCGGAGGTGGTACGTCACCGTGTCAGCGAGGAGGACGAGCACGTCCGTCGCTACATGGTTGCATTGGAGGGCAGGTTCGACAATACCTGGCAGGTTCTTTAGGGATATCACTGGAGCTATGATCATGTGATCGCTCCTTATCTTTGGGTGTCCACCGCCCGCGACGATATCCGTCGGGCGCTACGGTTCTAGCTGTATTAATTAGTGATGCTATATGTATGATAATATTCGAGGAGTATTAGTGATAATATTTGACGATGTACGGACACAAGAGATGATGTACTTTTGGTTATAATTGAATGCATGCTAATTTGAACACTACTTTATTTTACGATTTGGTTTTGCTTATTGAATGCTCATATTGAAAAAGTACTCCTACTTTGAATGCTAAAATTGAAGAGCACTCTATGCAGAAATCTAGGAGCCCCCTCCATCATCCACGCCGTCGTGGGGGTAGCTTCTCCTTCATTCCCGTGTACTAGACAATTTGGTGTACTAATGCACTCGGGAATGAAAGGAGGAGCTACGTACCATCACCGATAGTCAACCCGTGATTAATAATAATGATCTAATTTAGGTTTTTTAGTACATATATTTAATTGTACAAGTTTAATATTTGAATTATGAACTTAGGCCAGAAATGTCGTACTCGGACGACGAAAAACGTCCGGGGGAGCGCGACTGGTGCCACGACAACCGAGGTATGTGCGACGGGTTCATTGAGCTAGACGAAGATCGACGCTTCAGCATTAAGCTCGAGGAGACCTTCGATGTTCATACGGTACGCAACGACGACAATAGTTTTTTTCGTAATTAAGCACGACTTCAACTATTTTAACGTGTATTTTTCATCTTTTCCAATTCGACTAGCTTATCCCATGCTATGCAAGACGCTATGTCTTGGAGAGGATGGGTTTTGAAGACCATGAAAGTATGGAAACCAAAACAATTCTCCTAAGGACCCATCATGGTGTGGATTTTAAAGTAAAGATGTACAATGCTGAGAGTGTAACCCATTTTGGTTGGAAAAATTGGGAAGCACTTTGCAAGATGTATGGTTTTGATGAGGGTATGCTTGTCACCATGGATCTTGGTGATCCTACAATCCAGCAAGACAATATGGACATTTGGGTCCTTGTGGATACACCTCCAATTCTTCCCCCATGTGAGCTTAACATAGTTATTAAGTAATTTATATTGTTTATTTCAAAATAGTTGACAGCTTATTTCCATTGACAGCTTATTTTCATTCTTCAAAGAATGTGCGGAAGATGGTAGACAAAACCCACGACACCGATGGCTCCGAATTAACTTATAAGGAGAAAAATCATATGATCGCATTTTGTACTGATCTTGAGAATTACAATTTCTACAATGGAACTCCTCAACATTATGGTCAATACGTGCCACTAGTGCACGTGTTGAACTACGGTAACTACCATGGAGATACCCTAGTAAGAATTTTTTACTATTACGACATCCCTGCATCTTTTTAAATACTTTTAAAACTAGTACATCATTGCTAACTACGAAGTTATTACTATGTTTTTCAACAGATAATCCCGAATGATTGTGTGCCTCATCTGATGTATACGCACGGTAGCCTTGATGTTTTGAACATACAACTAGGTCGTCCTACGAATCTCAACTGTCCATACCGGATTTCTAAAATAAGTGGAGACATGCCAACCAAAGAATGGAAAAAATGTATGGACAGTCGTAAGGAACTTCTTGGAAGCAAAAGGAGGCGAAGCGCTAGAATTGGAGACAAGATGATCTCCACTCTTCATAATGGAGAGTCAGGGTCTATATTGTTTCATGCTATTTTACTTTAAGGGTGTTTAGATCCTACCTGATATTGATGATCATGTGCTAAGAACAATTATGTAGGGTTGGGTTCGATGACTATGAGGATGATGATCGTATGACTTGTTATTAATAACGAGTAGAAGTTGTATGATGATGCATGATTAGTAGGACTTGTTATTATATATGATGATGTATGATGCGAGCATGCATGAGTTATTATATATCAGCGGGTGAAATGAACATAGCAGTAGCGTTGGTACCAAGGACGGAGATATAAGAGAGGACACTTCTCTCTATTAGCTAGCTAATAACAACCTAAAATTAACCCCCAAAACCCCTAAACCAGCCACTTTTTTTAAGAAAAAAGAAAAACCTCAGCTCCAGCCAGCTGCTGACACGTGGAACCCCTTTGGTCCCGGTTCATGTCACCAACCGGGACCAAAGGCCCCCGTGCCTGGGCTGCTCGCAGTGGCCACGTGGAGGACCATCTGTTCCGGTTCGTGTAAGAACCTGGACTAAAGGGGGGAGGCATTAGTAACGACCCTTTAGTCCCGGTTCAAGAACTGGGACAAAAGGCCCTCACCAACCGGGACAAATGCCCTGTTTTCTACTAGTGCATGATACATGTATTGTGATTTCCTCCATGACGCGGCGCTGGCGCTCCATCTCCTCCAGCACGTTGTCATCCCGCGCCCATTTCAGGCCGGTTTTGAGGTCGGCGGCCATGTCGACGTGCTCCTGCTTGACGACGACAGTGGCTTCGCCTCCTTCTTCGGCCCGACCAAGAAAGATTGCCGGGGGAAGGAGGGGAGGGTTGGCGGCGACCCTCATTTATGACGAGTCTGCCGCCACGACTGCATCCGCGCTCTGTATCTCCTGGGGCTCGGCTTTGACGGTGGCGAGCTGCGTCATTGTGCCGAAGGATTGGGATCCGGAGGAAGAGGAGGACGTCCCCGCCATGCGCCTCGGCAGCCACGAGCTGCCGCTCTGGCACGAGAAAGGTGGCGCTGGGTACTCCAACGGCGGCAAGTTTCCGCCCTCGATGTGCTCGAGGATGGCGTGGAGCGTGTGCCTAGGGATGCCCCAGCACTTACGGCAGCCGTCGGAGTTGTGGCGCCACCTTGGCATCGGAGCGCCCATTCATGGACGCGAGCTGGCCGGTGTGGCGGCGCTGGAAGTATACCGTCAACAAAGTGTGGTTGTCGGGGGCGGCGTACTTCGGCTGCTGTCGCGCTTCCTCCGGCAGCGCCGCCCGGATTCACGCGATCTGGCCACGGTGTTCAGCGTCGTAGGTCGGCGGGTTCACGGTGACGCCTCCGGCATTGAGCCTCCACGAGCCCGGCACGCACATGTCGGGCGGCGCCGGGTAGTTCGCCTCGTAGATGGTGGCGGCTGAAGCCATTGGCCACCGCTCCATCGCCGGGGAACCTCTGGGCCATCTGTGAAGTAGGAAAGAGGGCAAACAAGTGCACCGAGGGAAAGAGTCGGTGGCCAGAGAGATGGCTGTGGAGGCAAGTGTGCGGCCAATGGCGACGAAGGGCTGTTTTTATAGCGGTGAGGGGGCGGCAACATTGTGGAAGCGTGGCGAAAAGTGGTGGGATGTGCAATGGCTTATCTTCATTGCGCCACTCGTGTTCAATGGAAGGCTGACCGACGGTAGCCTTGACATTGATTCGCGCGGGAGTCAAGGCGATAAGATGAGGACGACGATGCAGTCGCTAACTCGGCGGGCCCATGGGGTGGGAACCGGCGCGGGAAGTTTTTGGCGTGTTTTTTCTTCCCAACGGCGTGCCTGGGTGGCCTCGAGCGCGCTGTGTTCGGCCTGAATCCACCGGCGCCAATTTCGGTCCTAATCGGCGAAATTTGGGCTCGTATGGGCGCGAGTGGACCGTTTTTTTAAACCGGCGATAAAAAAGCGGCCTGGGAGGCTGTTGGGGTGGCGGGGGGGGGGGGTGCAGTGGAGATGCTCTTATGCGCACACCATTCGATCAGGTTGGACCGGCCGATCAAATAGTTTTTGCCGGAACTTCTCCTGGGTTTGGGAAGTTCTAGAAGCTTACTAGGCCTTCTTTTTTAATTTTTCTAGACAGGTTATTTTCGGTTTTATTTCAGTTTTTTGTTTTCTTTTATTTTCTATATTGTTTTTTATTTTTCATATTTTTGTTCCTTTTTCGCTCCTTTTCTTTTCTTTTTCTTTTTCATGTGCGTGAGCTTTTTTGAAATTGATCCTTTCTTCAAATTTGTGAACCTTTTCCAAATTCATGAACTTTTTCTAAATGCATGAATAAATTTAAATTGCGAATTTTTTTATAGAATATTTATGTAATATTTTCAAATTAGGGATTTTTAAAAACAAATAGTGAACATTTTTCAAATCCACGAAGTAAATCGATGACTAGTTTCAACTCCGTGATTTTTTTCAAATTTATTATTATTTCTAAATAGACTATCTTTTTGAAAAATCATAAATTTTTAATAATTCTACAAAGTTGTTTTGTAAATTCGTGATTATTTTTTAAGAATAACTAACTTTTTTCAATTTCATTATTTTTTTGAATTCGCGTAGACAATTGCTCCAATAGCCGCTCGAAAATAACATAACTGCAAGGCAACCGCATCAACAATTTCTTGCCCACATTTTGCACAGGACAAAAAAAATTATGAACAACAACATATTAAAACCAACGTTCAAAATATCATCTGATTCGCGGATTTATCATCTAGTTTATCGCTTATCAATGGGTCACCGCTAAGTTTATACCTTACCTTTTCTATTTAACATTTAAGCCAATTTATCACTCCGACAAGCGATTAATCAGGAATCTTGGGATTAATTGGGCTTGTCCCTTGTGTTTAGGAACCCAAAATGGGTCTCCTCTTCAGTACACTGTTGCACATTACACTTCATCCCCCATTCCATACGCCATGCATTGCAGTGTTTTCCCATTTTATTTGTCATTACTCATTGTTTGGCATGTAATATCTAGTTTTATATTGATATAGTGTTGTCATATTGAAATGCTTACAACACACTGATGGTTATTTCCATTTTTACCTTATTAGTGCTCGGAACCTAGGAATTACAAGCAAAACCGGACCGATTAATAGTTGACCGATAAAATTTATTATTAGTATTTCAAAAAGTAGATACGACGGAGACGTATCTGATATCCCCCGTGTGACATGAGTTAGAATCCCTCTCGAGGGAACCGAATATCCGTCTGCACAAACTTAGTTCAATAGAAAGGGTTCCAACAGGCCCATGATCGAGCCCAGGTGCCTCAGACAGCCACTCGGAATTCGATGATACACCCACATTCGGGACGCGAGATGTCCTCGCCAGAAGAGATTGAAAAATGGGTATCACCGAGTCTTCTTCCCAGCTGCTCAATGTTTGTCCTTCCGTAGGCATGAACAAACTGAGTCCGCCGAGGTCTCTTAGTCAAACCTCAGATCCCTTGATTAGTCAGACGTCTTGCTGGAAGAAAGCACACAACAACTCTCCAGCGAGACCTCGACCGACTCGGGGGCTACTGTCGAGTTTATAAATGCGGGGTAGGCCCAAGTATACGAATGGCCCATCGAAGGCCCATGATCGTATAATATATGGTCCAAAAGGCAACGGGCCAAGGGGCTTCATCATCAGCCCATCGGAGACAAGGTGGCCCAAATACGCACTAAGCCCCAATAGTCGGACTGCGGCTCAGCCGACTGTCGAGTACCAGCACTCGGACAAAGATGAAGGGAGTTGTCGGCTAAACCATCTCTTGGCCACGATGTCTTGATGACAGTCGTTGCCCAACGGCAATATAACCCAGTTAAATACGGCAGTTACCAGTAGTAAATGTCATGGAACAGCCGGACACACCCGAGGTCATGAATAGCATTAATACAAGCCTTTTATGTACCGCTACCTGGCGCACTCTATATAAGCTAGGAGGGAAGCCCCGGGCTGAAGGTTGAACTTCCACACTTTGTACCTTAAACTAAGAGCTAAGAGCACGACAGAGTAGGGTATTAGCTCCACCGCATGAGGGCCTCAACCTGTATAAATCCTTGAGCGTACTCTCAACCGTGCCGTTCACTAGATATCATTGCCTCTACATTCCTACCCCATAGTATCGTCAGGATTATATCCACGACAGACATAATAGCTTCTACAACAACTAAATTGTTTTCATTAGATGCATCAAAAAATATGTATTCATAATGTAACTTATTTGTCTTTCAAAAAAAAATTAACTTATTTGGTTTTATAGATGGTGAAGCACTTTTCTACAAATGTAATGTGGAATGAAGTGGAAAAATTGATGTTTTTTAGTACGATGGATCCTTTTTAGTACAGGGAAATTACAACAAACATGGGCCAACCTATTGTAAGTCTTACATTGTGGGGATATCCAGAAATACTCTAAAACTTTACATTGCGTGCACCCATGCATCCGCAAGGAAGAGTGTATACTTATAAACTTAGAATCAATAAAAGAAGCTTCGGAAAATTACACGGTACTGATGGGTTTGTATTGTCATTCATTTGATCCGCCGTTTGAGGATCTTGGCACACAACCCATTCTTCATCTTGAGCACAACTGATGGCTTTGGCTCTACAACGTACCCTCCCACCATCTCAAAATCGAAGTTCCACACTATGGCGGCAATGATACTTTTCATCTGCACTACCGAGATGTGCTTGCCCAAGCACGATCTCGGCCCGGCGTTGAATGCTAGAAACTTGTAGGACGACACGTACAGAAGCTTGCCATCCTCTTTGACCCACCTTTCTAGCCGGTACTCCGTGCAATCCTTGCCCCACACACCTTCCATCCTGCCCATTGAGTAGAGTGAAATCAGTATGGTTTCACCCCTCCGCACCTTGTGACCGCTCGGCAGTACGTCGTCGGTCATCACAGTCTTGCGCTCGATGGGGCCCGGTGGGTACAGCCTCATGGATTTGAACAATGCTGCATGCACGTAGACAAGCGGTTCTGTCTCCTCTGGCTCAAAGGTCACCATGGTGGTGGAGTTGTTTGCTTTGTGCATGGCAATGGGAGATAGTTCTCTTCTAATGCTCGACATGATGTGCGGGTGTTTGATGAGGTTGTAGAAGAGCCAAGTGAGGGTTGTGCCGACCGTGTCACGCCCGGCAAACATGTAATTGATCAGGGTGGCGTACATGAAGCCACTAGGTTTTCCATGGTCGTCAATATACTCTGGGTCATTGATGTAGGAAGAAACAATTTCTACATTACGGTTCTCTTGCTGTTCATCCATGTGGACCGATCCATCTCCCCTTTTCTCCATCATCTCCGCGACAAACCTGCACAACTCCGATTGTGCTGCGGCGAGCTTCCGCTCTGGGCCGATTTTTAGACGCTTCATCAACTTCCAGCAAGATGCTGGCACCATGTTCCGGAAGAAGCCTCCATCTTTTTGTAAAACAGGGTGAACAAACCATGATAAGCAAAATGGCTTTCTTCCAGTTTATTTCTTCTTCCCCTTTTCAGTTTCTTTTATCTTTTACATTTATTTTTTTGTTTTCCTTTTAATTTCTTGTTTTCAATATTTTTTATATTTTATTATTTAAATAAATGATTTTTTAATTAATTAACATATTTTGGAATTCATGAACATTTTCAAAAATCACATTTGTTTTGGAAATTCACAAACATTTTTCAAATTAGAGAACATTTTTTTATGAAATCCATGAATTTTTTTTCAAATGCAAGATCATTATTCTGTACTATCAAGATTTTTTAAATTCCAGAATATTATCCAAATTACTGGATATTTAAAAAAAAATGTGAGAGTATTTCTAATGTATGAATATTTTTTCAAATCATGAATGTTAATAAAAGTTCAGAACATTTTATTTCCTAGTATTTTTACAATTTCTGTTTTTTCTAAAAATACTGGACATTTCTTAAAAATTATACAGGGTGTATTAAAAAAATCAACATGTGTTGGTTAAAATAAAAAGAACAAATATAAATGAAGAAATATATAAAAAACACAAAATAAAAACCAGTCAAAACTTTAAAACAAGAACATGAAAAAAAAACATTGAACGTTCCCAAAACATATGAAAAGCAGAAAAGAAAAACTGGAAGAAAAGGGAACAGAAAAACAAAACAGATTACGGCTGAATACAGATAGAAAAGGACTAAAAAAACATAAAAAGAATACAAAACGCGTGAAAAGTACTGAACGTGGTTCACCTTGGTCCATAGAGCCTTTTTCTAAGATCAAGGGATTGGACCGCCGGACCAGTGACGGAAACCATTGAGACAAGGCTATGTTTCATCTCACAGCAGGCGGAAGGTTTTGTGCTCTATTGATACGTACTGCATTCTTCTGGCATCTAGCGCACACCTTGGAGCCGGCATAAGGGCCGAAATCACTGTTCTGACCTTCTCAGCGATCTTTCTAACAAACTGAACTCGACATAAAAGTATTTCACGACCTGGCCCTTTTAGAAACACCATAGACCGCGGCGTTTCCGCTCCACATAGAAACAGCGAGCTGTCTTGCGTTGCAGCTCAGCTGCAACGCAAGACAGCTCGGCGTTTCTATGTGGAGCGGAAACGCCATGTTCTGCGGCGTTTTAAAAGGGTCAGATCGTGAAATACTTTCATTGTCGAGTTCATTTTGTGACAAAGATCGTCGAGAAGGTCAGAACAGTGATTTCGTCCTTTTTTCTTTTGAGGAAATTATGGTTTTTCATTGATCCGTGCCCTCTCTCCCTGGTTTTAGAGTAGACAGAGGGGCAGCGATTACAAACATTTAGGCAGAATCCATTATGCAATAGTTTGAATTGTAAACTGAACTATAAACTAAACGTCCAATGCGAGCCAAGAGGTATCCAACCGATTCAATGAACAGCGGCATGCCGACAGATGTCTACAATTCACGTCACAGCAAGGCATGAATTGACATAACTAGCACAGACAGGCAGCTTACCATGAGATGCTGGATTTTACTTTCTGGCGTTTCGATTGCGATCCCGTCAACCAATAGACGCAGTCATCCCTGCTTCCTTTAGGATGTGCAAGCTGCCACTTGAATACATGTTTTTTCCATTCTCCGATCAGTGGACTTTCTGACTTCTGCATAATTTGCATTATGATCTTGCCATTGACCAACGGCTCCAACTTCCACACCTCATGGAGACCTAGATCAGTTATGGAACGCTCAACTCTCATGTACTGCTCTTTCCTCCGATGCAGCTCATCCTGCTGCTGGCTCATTGTGCCGCCAGCATTTTCAGCTTCTGGATATAGCAAGTGCCACCCTCCATAAGCCCTTTATTTCACGAAGTACGACTCCTGCATAAACACGCTTCCATGTGTCCATTGGTATATCATGGTATACATCTTCTACCTCCTCCCTGACAGCTCGCGAAGCGATATTTGATTCAAAGAGGAGCACTAGATCAGCAAACTTTCCGCTGGCAACATGCACGTCGAGAACCGATTTAGCAACACATGCTGGCAGCTTTAATGACTCCAGAATAAGATAGCTAGTGACAGCAATCTTCTTAGATTTTTTATTCAAGTACAACATCTTTCGAAGGGGAAAAAAGAGTGCACTATAGAGGTAAAGCTTTTCCTCTTCATCCAGCAGCATGGGATGGGAAACACCGTTGTGCACAGAAATTGCAAAGTTCAAAGCTGATTCAATGTGTGAAACACAACATCGATCACAATTGTCAAAAACTGGAGGGCTGCAACTTTTGGGGAAAGCAAATGCAATATAAAATAGCCCCGGATCACGAATGTAAGACATTGCATCAGCTGGGTGTTGGCCTGACATCATAAGATCAATCTCCTTCCCAACACGTTCTTTGCTAACCTTGCAACCAAGTTCCAACTTCACCTTTTCGTCCGAGGCAGCTTCTTTCAACCTATCGGATAACGTAAAGTTGAATCTAGCGGCAAATCGAATTGCCCGAAGAACTCTAAGTGGGTCATCCAAGAAGGTAGCTTTGGCATCTAGAGGAGTATCAATAAGGCCCTTGATGAGGTCGTCAATACCTCTTTTAGTAAAATCTTCCACAATGTTATCGTTGATGTTGAAGAATAAACTATTAATTGTTAGGTCCCTGCGGTGGGCATCTTCTTCAGGAGTGGCGTCCTCCATGGTAGGAATGCGGCTACTTTCTGCATATTTTTCAGATCTCAAGTTAACAAAATCAATTTCTCTGTCCAACATGTACGTCTTAGCAGTTTCTAAGTGCTTGGATTTGTCCGGATTGCTGCACAAAAAGGGTAATATATAATTCAAATTAAAGAATAGCCATGGGATCTCAAAAAACATGTGCCAAAGTGTCATACCACGGGATAACTTTGGTTCCTCGTTTCTTGTCCCCCTCCCCTATGAGCTTTAGGTAGGCATCGACTTTCTGGGAGAAATCCTGGCCCGTGATATTATCAAGGGCAATGTCAATGTCAGTAGGTTGTTTCCCTAGTAACTTGTCCCGGACCCAGCCACCGGCGACGCGAAGCGTAGTGCCAAGGCGGTAGTGACGGACTACATCCAGAAGCCGTTGGAAGATCTTCTCCTCTTCCTTTGATAGCTCTAATTTGAGTGTCATTTCCTCCTGGAATTGCTGCAGCAAAAACCTCCCACGGAATCGAGATGGGCGGAATCAATGGATGGGATGGAGACAAAGGCACGCTGTCGATTCGCCCGTCGAATTTCCGCAGGCAAACCCTAACCCTAGATAGGTCCCGTCACCACTGGCGTTTGATTGGGGAACGGAAGGGAAATCCTCGTACCCTTGCTGGGTGCGCGGACGAAACCCTACCAGGCCAGGGGTTAGGGTCTTGGGATCTGCGCCGTCGCCGAATGTGAAGAAGAGTCGGAGGTGGAGCGAGTTTGATCTGGAGCGGGCATTATATATAGGTAAAGACTAGCACAAATGCCCGTGCGTTGCAACGGGAGAAAACGACAGTTACTATGAACCATGGTTGGTCGGGTCGAGGAACTATACCACGGGACAACAATCGTTGGTGACAATAAAATAGAAAAGCCATAGAAAAACATGCATACCAGAAGCATCTTCGATAATGCATATGTTCCGAGCATTTCCCTTCAATTCCATCCACAAAACGAGAAACACTTTCTCCATTCTCAAATGACTCAGTAAGGATTGTTGGATGCAAAGTAGTATCATTTAAACGATGAGACATATTTGAATTTTGTTTAGGGTGAATCCAAAAAGGTGGGGGTAAAAAACACATAGAGGCATATATGACCAACTATCAATAGCAGAACTTTTAAAATGCACCATGGCATAGTATGTGTTACTTTCCCACATCAGAATAAGGTTTGTCAGTGTAGCATTACATGTAGTCAAGTACAGACTTTACAGTAAAACTCTGCAAGTTTTTCTCTTCTTTTAGCACACATAAACATAAATTCTGGTTTCATAGGATAGCAGTAGTCAACTTTGTAATGTTGAAACGGTATAAACCTGGAACTAATTCATTGTGCAACAATATATTCCCCTAACTAAATGGCATGGCCAAGACTTTTCTGTAGGAGATAGAGCTAATAATGTGAATGAAATTAGAGCACCACAAGTCAATCAATGATTACAGAACGGGATTCCAACTTGAGGAATTTTTTATTTTTTTTGCATGGGTTCCCACTTGAGGATTGCAAATGGGAGGAGATTTTTTATTTTTTTTGCATGGGTTCCCACTTGAGGATTGCAAATGGGATGATTACCCTCAGGTTTATGCATAGTAGATGGACGAATCAGGGACTAAAGCAGCCTGCCCAAGATAGTCTCCCAACTTTTTTCAGTGACATAAAAATCCACTCAAATCTGAAACAGTTATCATAATCCCTTTTGGCTAATATGGCCGGCCAGGAGCAGGAATAATTCCCGCCAGCATTGCTGGCTACAGATTGAACTTCGTCAAAGTATTATTAGGCTGATCTGAACCCAAGTCAGCAAGCATTTGAAGAAATAAGCCATGTGGCCGCTGGGAATTTCCATCGACACCTCCAGCTGGCTTCTTCCTGACGGTGAGAGGGTCGTGTTGTCCACCGACACCTCCAGCTGCGTCCGCAGCCTACACCATAGACTCTATTTCCTTCTTTATTTTTTTTCTTGTTACCTGAAACACAAGATATACAGAAGGTTAATTAGTCTAGCTTTCCTTCCTCTTTTTCCTGCCACAATGATCTCTGAGTCACCGCTTCCTGATACCCAAAAATCTAGAAAAGTATATAAATTGGATAGATTGAATGTGAGGGAGCGAGGTGCGACTATTTAAGAAGAGGATCAACCTATGTTTGTACGGATAGTAGATGGTAGCGCACGTAATGTGATTGGCCTTTGGTTTTGACTTCGACTCCTGTCACCAGCATTTATTTTTGCCTCAAACAGGATAGGTGGGCTGGACTTAACTTATTGGGCCACAGCGCACGGGCGGCGTAGTACCAAAGGTTTATTGGGCCACCTCGCACTGTAAGAAAAATATCAATTAGTACCACCTCGCCTATCAAAAAAATCATCTACGGCACGTCAAAAAAATATCTAAACGGGACGAAACTAAGAATATCACCTTGCTTTATTAGTAGGTTAGTAGGTATATATAGGTATAGAGGTATAGATACGTCATGTACAAATTCCATGTTTTTTTCGGAAGAAAAAATAGGGGAGAAACATACACGAGCACAACAATGACGCGCATGCACGAGCTCGAGTGCTATCCTATGATGTTGTACACATACACGAGCACAACAATGCATGCATGGCTTCGATGTGGACATAGGCGCTGGGTGCCAAGCTGCCTATGGTACTGTCAAGCATCGGCATGTCGAGAGAAGCAGCGACCAAGTAGGGAAATAGCGATCGAGTTGGGCGAAAACGCTGCGACAGTTTTTTTTGAAATAGAAGCAGGAGAGCTGCGTATTTTGATTGATTAGAAGAAGCGGTAAAGAAACTGATGCTCGGTTAATTAAGGGAAACCGAGCTAAAACCTTTACAAAGAGCATACCACAACTAGGCTCGAGCACAACAGGACATACAGGAAACGCCTAAAGGCCAAAAAAGACCGCCACGAGCATGTAAGGCGACATTACCGTCGCCGTAGAGAAACGACATGTCCGACGAAAGAGAAGCGAACATGTGCCGCTCCGATTCTAGAGAGGGCGCCCAATCTGACTCGCGTGACGCTGCAAGCATGTCGTGTGTGCTCCAAGTGCCACCACCATCGCCTCCGATGGACGTGCCACCGAGGGGAGCTCCTGCCAAACTCCTGCCGACCAACGACCGGCCCCAGACAGATGCACCACCAACGGCTCCAAGCATACCAATACGCTGCCCGCTTCAGATCCACCGCACCACCACTAACAAGTGCTCCTGGCATCCGACTTGACTCCAAGGCAATGCTTCCAACAAAGTAATGACGCCAATGGCGCCACCATTACACACGGTTTTCACCGGGAGACAAGAACTCGAAGCAGGGAGAGCTGTCGGATCCCCTCGATGGCGCCTCGAACAAGGCAAAATCACACCAGAAGGCATCATTCGCCACCAGCCCAGACTGAAGTCGAGCATAACTTTCGTCAGGTAGTCGAGCACCTATGCCGGAGATGGCGTCTCCAACACACTACCACCAAACTGGAGCAGCAGATGCCACCTGCTACACCGCCCAAGAACCAGCCGAAGCGCCGCCAGCGCGCAAGGCAGAGCAACCTGAAGGCCGTGCCCCGACCATGCCACCGCGGACCGCCATCCCGGGAAGGAGACACCACGCAACCTGACTGCAGACAGTCGCCGGCCGACCCACCTCCGGGTCTCCAACAGTTTTGGCAGCACAAAATATCTCTCGTTCGTCTACCTCCGTCTCTCTTGCTCGACCTTATCTTGTCGCTCTCGCTAAGTCCGACAATGACAATTGGCATCAGAGCCGTGGTGCTTGATCCACTCTCTAGTGGCCGGCAGTGTCCGATCCGCGGCGTACCATGTCGGATAGCGAGGAGGAGGAGAAGAACAAGAGATGGACGAAGACAACGCCGTCGACGGTGCCTGTGGCACGTTTGACGGGCGGTGGCAGCGGCGAGCTCCGGGTGGTGGAGCACGTCGTGCGAGAGTCGGAGCGCTCCACTCCGTCCATGATGCTGATGCGCGCCAACTATATGGAGCGGTCGCTCTACATGCAGGTCAAACTGCACGCGGCTATGCTCTGGCGCGCGGTCAAGGATGACACCGACGACGAGCGGGATGATCGGCACGCTCTCGCCGTCATCCTCACCAGTGTGCCGCCGGAGATGATGATGCGCATTCTGGCGGCCAAGGATTCCGCCAAGGTCGCCTGGGAGACGATCAAAACTCTCCGTATGGGGAGTGAGCGCGTCCGCGAGGCGAAGGCACAAGTTCGTCGCCGGGAATCCAAAGATCTCCAGTTCAAGGACAGTGAGTCCGTCGAGGACTTCGCGCTGCGGCTCACTGGAGTCGTGGACGATCTGGAATTGTACGGCGATCCGGTGACTGAGCACAAGGCCATGCAAAAGTTTCTGCGGGTGGTGCCGCGGAAATTCTGATAGATGGCCATGGGAATCGAGTCGCTGGTCGATCTGAAGATGTTCACGATCGAGGAATTGGCCGGGCGTTTCTCGGCATGCGAGGATCACTATGATCTTGATGACGCGCCACAGTCAGGCGGTCGCCTCGTTTTCACCGCCGAAGAGTGGGCCGCCCGTGATCGTCAATACGGCAGCGGCAGCTCATCCCAAGGCGGCGGATCGGGGTCTGCCGGGAACGGCGGCAAGAACAAGTCGCCGGCGAAGCCCAAGCCCCAAGGGGGTGGCAAACCTGTGCCGGGCAGCAGCAGCGCGGGTGGATCGGGTGGTTCTGGAGGCAAGAAAAAGGGAAAGTGCCACTACTGCAATAAACCTGGCCATTGGAAAAAGGACTGCTGGAATAGGATCAAGGAAGAGTAGCAGCAAGGCAAGAAGGAACAGGTCAATCTTGTCCGCGACGACGAGCATGATCAAGGCTTGTTCATGGCCATGGTCACCAACGTGGTCACAACTGAGATCGCTGCACCCCAAGCTGTCTTCCTCAATGAGGAGAAGGTGATCCCCGTCCCCTTGCCCAAAGGTGCCTTGTTCTTTGATACCGGGGCTAGCAGTCACATGCACTACTAGGGAAAACCCTATACACAGAATCTTAGCAGCAGCGCGGCGTAAAAAAAGGCGCTGCTGCTAATAAGCAGCAGCGCGGTTACGTAAAGCGCGCTGCTGGTGCAAATTTAGCAGTAGCGCCTGATGTTAAACCGCGCTGCTACAAAAATCCACCGACAGTAGACAACGACCTATGTTTACCAGTAGCGCGGCTCCAGGAAGCGCGCTGCTGCTAACGCCATAGTCGTAGCGTGCTTTTTTGTCACGTCGCTGCTGCTAATTTTGAAATTGTGTGCACGGTTAGCCCGTTTAGCAGTAGCGCCTGTTAGGGAAGCGCGCTGCTGCTACCCTCTTAGCAGCAGCGCACTTTTTCTCCCGCGCTACTGCTAAGCCGCAGCCCCACCACCTTTCCCCACCTCCCCCTCCCCATCTCCTCTCCTCCCTTTCCCCTACCTCCCATCCTCCCTCTCTCACTCTTCTTCTTCCTCAATACTTCTCCCCCCATTACTCTCCCTCTTCTACCTACCTTTCTCTCTCTTCATTACTCCTAGCTATAACTACACTACCTCCATTAATGCATCTCCTTTCTCTTTTTCCTTTCCCCTCCACTAGTTGAAGTTGTCTCCTCCCAAATTAGCTAGCTAGGTAGATGTAGCATTTAGTTAAGTGACCTATTTGCCCCCTAACTAGATCTATCTTTGTCAACAAGAGCTTTGTGCACTTTTGATCTCCCTACAACATCATCTCCACCGTGTGCTCGATCTCGATCGAGGTGATGAAAATTTCATGCTTTTGCAAAATGAAAATATGTTTATGTGCGTGTGATATGTTTGTGGAAATTGTGTGTGTGGCACGCCAAATTGTGCTTTTGAGTTGCCTATGTTTTGCCGAAATGTCGATTTATTTCCGTTTTGGCGAATTCCGGGCAAACTCTAGATCCATATATGTCCTATTTTTAGGGAAGGTCATGTCAAATTTTTGTATGACTTTGATGCATGCATGCATTTTTATAATCAATTTGTTTATTATTATGGTGCAGAGTTGACGATGGTCAGTGGAACGATGGTGGACAGGTGGTTGCGGTCGGCGGTGCAGGACATGAAAGAAAATAACCGGACAGAGGTTTTATGTCCGTGTCGAAAATGCAAAGGAATAGTTTGGCTCGACCCCCATGATGATGGTCGTGTTGAAGCGCACCTGCTCATGACTGGTTTCATGGATGGCTATACGCGGTGGATAATTGAAGATGAGGATGACGATGTTGAGGATGCCGACGGGGCAGGCAATGATGACACGGGGCAAGATGAAGAGATGATCGATAATGGCGGCGGGGAAGAGGGCGGACATGGCGGCGGAGAAAGGGCCGGACATGGCGGAGGAGAAGGGGCCAGACATGGCGGCGGAGAGAACGACATGGACTCCACGCAGCAGAGTTCATCGGTACTAAGTTCAATCGTGCGGGACCCTCATGTTCAAGCATTGCTTCGCAAGGAGACGAGTACTGAGAGAGCTGCTTCTAGAGAGCAGGCTAAGCTGGAGCAACTGGTGGTAGACTCGAACACTCCATTGTATGATGGTTGCAATCCTGAGGTGACCCGCTTGAGTTTCACGCTCCAACTCCTGAAGACGAAGGCTAAAAACAAATGGACCGACACTAGCCTTGATGAGCATCTCAAGTACCTAAAGGATGTTCTTCCCGCGGGTAATCTATGTCCTACTAGTGTTGATGAGGCCAAGAAGATCGTGTGCCCTCTTGA
Organism: Triticum aestivum; assembly: GCF_018294505.1. Lineage (NCBI taxonomy): Eukaryota > Viridiplantae > Streptophyta > Magnoliopsida > Poales > Poaceae > Triticum > Triticum aestivum. The sequence goes on from NC_057803.1 coordinate 744,849,855, forward strand.
TCTGCCACATGTTAGATACCATGCATGCATCAACGATTGCATAATTTATCGGAAGGAGCACACGGAAAAAACAAGCTGTCTAGTGTGCAATGCTTCTCGATACAAGAAGGCCGGGAAGAAATGTCCCCAGAAAGTTGTATGGTACTTACCGATCACTCCCCGTCTCCAGAGGTATTTTGTAGATCCCAAGGAAGCAAAGCTAATGCGCTGGCACGTGGAGAGGAAGAAGCCCGACGATGGAGATGATCCGAAGCTGAGACACGTGAAGGATGGAAGCTAGTGGAGAGCGTTGAACAACTTCTATCGGTATTTTGAATGTGATGCAAGGAACATCATGCTCGGCGCGTGTACCGATGGCATGAATCCGTTTGGCAACCAGAACACCAACCATAGCACATGGCCCGTGTTTGTATGGATGTACAACCTCTCCCCCTGGTTGTGCATGAAATCGAAGTACATTCACATGAGCATGCTTATTCAAGGGCCAAAACAACCAGGAAATAATATTAATTTGTATCTGGGGCTACTTCAAGAGGAGTTAGACACGTTATGGAAAACACCGGCCAAGACATGGGACGCCAGCAAAGGTGAGTATTTGACCATTAGAGCCGTGCTGATCACGATAGTGCAGGACTATCTCGGTTACGGATATGTGGCAGGCCAGGTGTGCCATGGATATTGCGGATGCACGCGGTGCATGGATGATATGACGTCTCAGCAGCTAACGTCAAGGAAAGATGGAGGGTCTGGGAAAATCGTGTACATGGGGCATCGAAGATGGCTTGAACAGGACGACCCGTGGAGATCTATTCAATGGTCACGCTGAGAATCGAGGACCTCCATGTAAGCGGAGCGGTGCCGAAATCGATGAGCTGTTGAAAAACTGGAAGGAGTGCCCCGCGCCGGGAAAGACGATGAGAAAGGCGCCGGAGCCGCTGCTGAAGGTATGGAAGACGAAGTCTGTGTTCTGGGACTTGGAGTACTGGCACAAACTCGATACACCTCATTGCCTTGATCAAATGCATATCTGTAAGAATGTCCTTGAGAGCTTGCTCGCAACACTGATGAACATGCCGGATAAGACCAAGGATGGGCCGAAGGCAAGAAAAGACTTGCAAGATTTGAAAATTAGGGAAGATCTGCACATGCCGCCCCGTAAAATGTCAAACGAGACAGAGACGGAGACAGAGGCACGGGAGAAGAAGGGCAAGAAAATAAAGAAAGAGGATTATTGCCCCCCTTCTTGCTTCACCTTAAGTCAGGCTAAGATCAATGCCTTCTTTAAGTGCCTTACCGGAGTCAAAGTTAGTTCCGGTTACTGTGGGAATATAAGCAGATATCTAGACACGGACAAGAAAAGGTTCAGCGGGATGAAGTCTCATGACTGTCATGTGATGATGACGCAGATACTACCTGTTGCCCTTAGAGGGATAATGGACAAGCACGTCTGTGACACGCTTATTGGTCTCTGCAACTTTTTCGACGTCATCTCTCAAAAGTCGATCAGTGTGAAGCAGCTCCAAAGGCTACAGGAAGAGATCGTCGTGATACTGAATGAGCTTGAGATGTACTTCCCGCCCGCGTTCTTTGACGTGATGGTGCATCTGTGTGTCCATATTGTGGATGACATAATAGACCTGGGGCCGTCATTCCTGCACAACATGATGCCATTTGAGAGGATGAATGAGATCATCAAAGGATTCGTTTGTAACATGTCCCGTCCGGATGGAAGCATCGTCCAGGGCTATTAGGCACAGGAGTGCATCTCTTTCTGTGAGAATTTTCTATATGGCGCAGACCAGCCGCCTGGTGTTAGTGTTGGTTTGCCCGTTAACAAGCACGATGGGAGGCTCGAAGGAGATGGTCACTGCAACGGTCGCAGGGAACTGCACGTGGCATACCCAGATCGACGCAGCGACTTTGACAGAGCAAACTTGGTAGTGATACAACACCTAGACGAGGTAGATCCTTTGGTGGCACTGCACAAAGAAATTATCGCAAAGAAGTATCGTGACCGGGGGGTATGCAGGACGGACGCCGAAGTTACTAGAGAGCACAACTCCACTTTCCTGCATTGGTTCAAAGAGCATATTATTGCTAATCCTCCGGAGGAGGGCTCTAAGGACGGATTGCTCATATACGCCTTAGCATGGCCCCTCGCCCAACCTCGTAACCTATCAGGCATATGATATCAACGGATACACGTTCTACACGGAGGCCAAAGATATGGACAGTGATGATCAGAACTCAGGGGTGACGATGGAATGCATGACCGGCAGCGACAACGGCGCAACTGAACGATTTTATGGAAGGGTCGAGGAGATCTGGGAGCTTGACTACTCTGGACTTCACAACACGACGATGTTCCGTGTCAGATGTGTTGGGGAACGTTGCAGAAAATTAAAATTTTTCCTACGGTTTCACCAAGATCCATCTATGAGTTCATCTAAGCAACGAGTCAAGGGGGTGAGTTTGCATCTACATACCACTTGTAGATCGTGTACGGAAGCGTTCGAGGGAGCGGTGATGATGGAGTCGTACTCAACGTGATTCAGATCACCGATGACCAAGTGCTGAACGGACATCACCTCCGCGTTCAACACACGTACGGTACGGGTGACGTCTCCTCCGTCTTGATCCAGCAAGGAGGAAGGAGAGGTTGAGGAAGACAGCTCCACCGGCAGCACGACGGCGTGATGATGGTGGTGCAGAAGTACTCCGACAGGGCTTCGCCAAGCACGTACGGAGGAGGAGAGGTGTTGGGGAGGGGAGGGGCTGCGCCTTGGCTTGGGGTGCGGCTGCCCTCCCCTCACCCCTCTATTTATAGGGGAAGGGGCAAGGGGGGCCGGCCCCTCTAGATGAGATCTAGAGGGGGGGGCGGCCAGGGAGGGGTGGCTTGCCCCCCAAGCAAGGGGGGTGCGCCCCCCTTAGGGTTTCCCCCCCAACCCTAGGCGCATGGGACCAAGGGGGGGGGGCGCCAAGCCCACCAGGGGCTGGCTGCTATCCCCACGCAGCCCAAGTGGCCCCCCGGGAGGGGTGGCCCCTCCCGGTGGACCCCCGGAACCTCTCCGGTGGTCCCGGTACAATACCGGTATGACCCCGAAACTTTCCGGTGTCCGTTTGTCAACTTCCCATATATAAATCTTTACCTCCGGACCCTTCCGGAACTCCTCGTGACGTCCGGGATCTCATCCGGGACTCCGAACAACATTTGGTAGTCACATACAAGTCTTCCTAATAACCCTAGCGTCACCGAACCTTAAGTGTGTAGACCCTACGGGTTCGGGAGACACGTAGACATGACCGAGACGACTCTCGGGCAATAACCAACAGCGGGATCTGGATACCCATGTTGGCTCCCACATGCTCCTCGATGATGTCATCGGATCAACCACGATGTCGAGGATTCAATCAACCCCGTATACTATTCCCTTTGTCAGTCGTTATGTTACTTGCCCGAGACTCGATCGTTGGTATCCCAATACCTCGTTCAGTCTCGTTTGCGGCAAGTCACTTTACTCGTACCGTAATGCATGATCCCGTGACCAAACACTTGGTTACCTTGAGCTCATTATGATGATGCACTACCGAGTGGGCCCAGTGATACCTCTCCGTAATACGGAGTGACAAATCCCAGTCTCGATCCGTGTCAACCCAATAGACACTTTCGGAGATACCTGTAGTGCACCTTTATAGTCACCCAGTTACGTTGTGACGTTTGATACACCCAAAGCACTCCTACGGCATCCAGGAGTTACACGATCTCATGGTCGAAGGAAGAGATACTTGACATTGGCAAAGCTCTAGCAAACGAACTACACGATCTTTGTGCTATGCTTAGGATTGGGTCTTGTCCATCACATCATTCTCCTAATGATGTGATCCCGTTATCAACGACATGCAATGTCCATAGCCAGGAAACCATGACTATCTATTGATCACAATGAGCTAGTCAACTAGAGACTCACTAGGGACATATTGAGGTCTATGTATTCACACGTGTATTATGATTTCCGGATAATACAGTTATAGCATGAATAAAAGACAACTATCATGAACAAAGAAATATAATAATAATCCTTTTATTATTGCCTCTAGGGCATATTTCCAACAGTCTCCCACTTGCACTAGAGTCAATAATCTAGTTACATTGTGATGAATCGAACACCCATAGAGTTCTGGTGTTGATCATGTTTTGCTCGCGAGAGAGGTTTAGTCAACGGATCTGCGACATTCAGATCCGTATGTACTTTGCAAATTTCTATGTCTCCATCTTGAACATTTTCACGGATGGAGTTGAAACGATGCTTGATGTGCCTGGTCTTCTTGTGAAACCTGGGCTCCTTGGCAAGGGCAATAGCTCCAGTGTTGTCACAGAAGAATTTGATCGGCCCCGACGCATTGGGTATGACTCCTAGGTCGGTGATGAACTCCTTCACCCAAATAGCTTCATCCGATGCCTCCGAGGCTGCCATGTACTCCGCTTCACATGTAGATCCCGCCACGATGCTCTGCTTGCAGCTGCACCAGCTTACTGCTCCACCATTCAACATATACACGTATCCGGTTTGTGACTTAGAGTCATCCAGATCTGTGTCGAAGCTAGCATCGACGTAACCCTTTACGACGAGCTCTTCATCACCTCCATAAACGAGAAACATGTCCTTTGTCCTTTTCAGGTACTTCAGGATATTCTTGACCGCTGTCCAGTGTTCCTTGCCGGGATTACTTTGGTACCTTCCTACCAAACTTACGGCAAGGTTTACATCAGGTCTGGTACACAGCATGGCATACATAATAGATCCTATGGCTGAAGCATAGGGGATGACACTCATCTCTTCTTTATCTTTTGCCGTGGTCGGGCATTGAGCTGAGCTCAATCTCACACCTTGCAATACAGGCAAGAACCCTTTCTTGGACTGATTCATTTTGAACTTCTTCAAAATCTTATCAAGGTATGTGCTTTGTGAAAGACCTATGAGGCGTCTTGATCTATTTCTATAGATCTTGATGCCTAATATATAAGCAGCTTCTCCAAGGTCCTTCATTGAAAAACACTTATTCAAGTAGGCCTTAATGCTGTCCAAGAATTCTATATCATTTCCCATCAAAAGTATGTCATCTACATATAATATGAGAAATGCTACACAGCTCCCACTCACTTTCTTGTAAACGCAGGCTTCTCCATAAGTCTGCATAAACCCAAACGCTTTGATCATCTCATCAAAGCGAATGTTCCAACTCCGAGATTCTTGCACCAGCCCATAAATGGATCGCTGGAGCTTGCATACTTTGTTAGCGTTCTTAGGATCGAAAAAACCTTCCGGCTGCATCATATACAGTTCTTCCTTAAGATAACCGTTAAGGAATGCCGTTTTGACGTCCATCTGCCATATCTCATAATCATAGTATGCGGCAATTGCTAACATGATTCGGACGGACTTAAGCTTCGCTACGGGAGAGAAAGTCTCATCGTAGTCAATCCCTTGAACTTGCCGATAACCCTTAGCGACAAGTCGAGCTTTATAGATGGTGACATTACCATCCGCGTCCGTCTTCTTCTTAAAGATCCATTTGTTTTCTATCGCTCGCCGATCATCGGGCAAGTCAGTCAAAGTCCATACTTTGTTTTCATACATGGATTCTATCTCGGATTTCATGGCTTCTAGCCATTTGTTGGAATCTGGGCCCGCCATCGCTTCTTCATAGTTCGAAGGTTCACCGTTGTCTAACAACATGATTTCCAGGACAGGGTTGCCATACCACTCTGGTGCGGAACGTGTCCTTGTGGACCTACGAAGTTCAGTAGCAACTTGATCCGAAGTACCTTGATCATTTTCATTGTTTTCTTCTTCAGTTGGTGTAGGCATCACAGGAACATCTTCCTGAGCTGCACTACTATCCCGCTCAAGAGGTAGTACTTCATCGAGTTCTACTTTCCTCCCACTTACTTCTTTCGAGAGAAACTCTTTTTCCAGAAAGGATCCGTTCTTGGCAACAAAGATCTTGCCCTCGGATCTTAAGTAGAAGGTATACCCAATAGTTTCCTTAGGGTATCCTATGAAGACGCATTTTTCCGACTTGGGTTCGAGCTTTTCGGGTTGAAGTTTCTTGACATAAGCATCGCATCCCCAAACTTTTTGAAACGACAGCTTAGGTTTCTTCCCAAACCATAATTCATACGGTGTCGTCTCAACGGATTTAGACGGTGCCCTATTTAAAGTGAATGTAGCTGTCTCTAGAGCGTATCCCCAAAATGATAGCGGTAAATCGGTAAGAGACATCATAGACCGCACCATATCCAATAGAGTGCGATTACGACGTTCGGACACACCGTTACGCTGAGGTGTTCCAGGCGGCGTGAGTTGTGAAACGATTCCACATTTCCTTAAGTGTGTACCAAATTCGTGACTTAAGTATTCTCCTCCACGATCTGATCGTAGGAATTTTATCTTTCGGTCACGTTGATTCTCTACTTCATTCTGAAATTCCTTGAACTTTTCAAAGGTCTCAGACTTGTGTTTCATCAAGTAGACATACCCATATCTACTCAAGTCATCAGTGAGAGTGAGAACATAACGATATCCTCCGCGAGCCTCAACACTCATTGGACCGCACACATCGGTATGTATGATTTCCAACAAGTTGGTTGCTCGCTCCATTGTTCCGAAGAACGGAGTCTTGGTCATCTTGCCCATGAGGCATGGTTCGCATGTGTCAAATGATTCATAATCGAGAGACTCTAAAAGTCCATCAGCATGGAGCTTCTTCATGCGCTTGACACCAATGTGACCAAGGCGGCAGTGCCACAAGTTTGTGAGACTATCGTTATCAACTTTACATCTTTTGGCATCCACACTATGAACATGTGTAATATTACGCTCGAGATTCATTAAGAATAAACCATTGACCATGGGAGCATGACCATAAAACATATCTCTCATATAAATCGAACAACCATTATTCTCAGACTTAAATGAGTAGCCATCTCGTATTAAACGAGATCCAGATACAATGTTCATGCTCAAACTTGGCACTAAATAACAATTATTAATGTTCAAAACTAATCCCTTGGGTAAATGTAGAGGTAGCGTGCCGACGGCGATCACATCGACTCTGGAACCATTCCCGACGCGCATCGTCACCTCGTCCTTCGCCAGTCTCCGCTTATTCCGCAGCTCCTGCTGTGAGTTACAAATATGAGCAACGGCACCGTTATCAAATACCTAGGAGTTACTACGAGTACTGGTAAGGTACACATCAATTACATGTATATCAAATATACCTTTAGTGTTGCCGGCCTTCTTATCCGCTAAGTATTTGGGGCAGTTCCGCTTCCAGTGACCCTTCCCCTTGCAATAAAAGCACTCAGTCTCAGGTTTGGGTCCATTCTTTGACTTCTTCCCGGTAACTGGCTTACCAGGCGCGGCAACCTCCTTGCCGTCCTTCTTGAAGTTCTTCTTACCCTTGCCCTTCTTGAACTTAGTGGTCTTATTGACCATCAACACTTGATGTTCTTTCTTGATTTCAACCTCTGCTGACTTCAGCATAGAAAATACTTCAGGAATGGTCTTTACCATCCCCTGCATATTGTAGTTCATTACAAAGCTCTTGTAGCTTGGTGGGAGCGACTGAAGGATTCTGTCAATGACCGCCTCGTCCGGGAGGTTAATGTCCAGCTGGGACAGGCGGTTGTGCAACCCAGACATTTTGAGTATGTGCTCACTGACAGAACTGTTTTCCTCCATCTTACAACTATAGAACTTGTCGGAGACTTCATATCTCTCGACCCGGGCGTGAGCTTGGAAAACTAGTTTCAGCTCCTCGAACATCTCATATGCTCCGTGATGCTCAAAACGCTTTTGGAGCCCCGGTTCTAAGCTGTAAAGCATGCCGCACTGAACGAGGGAGTAATCATCAGCACGAGACTGCCAAGCATTCATAATGTCTTGGTTCTCTGGGACGGGAGCGTCACCTAGCGGTCCTTCTAGGACATATTGTTTCCTGGCAGCTATGAGGATGATCCTCAAGTTCCGGACCCATACCGTATAGTTGCTGCCATCATCTTTCAGCTTGGTTTTCTCTAGGAATGCGTTGAAGTTCATGTTGACATGAGCGTTGGCCATTTGATCTACAAGACATATTTGCAAAGGTTTTAGACTAAGTTCATGATAATTAAGTTCTAATCAAATTATGAACTCCCACTCAGATTAGACATCCCTCTAGTCATCTAAGTGTTACACGATCCGAGTCGACTAGGCCGTGTCTGATCATCACGTGAGACGGACTAGTCATCGTCGGTGAACATTCTCATGTTGATCGTATCTTCCATACGACTCGTGTTCGACCTTTCGGTCTCCGTGTTCCGAGGCCATGTCTGTACATGCTAGGCTCGTCAAGTTAACCCTAAGTGTTTTGCATGTGTAAAACTGTCTTCCACCCGTTGTATGTGAACGTAAGGATCTATCACACCCGATCATCACGTGGTGCTTCGAAACGACGAACTTTAGCAACGGTGCACAGTTAGGGGAGAACACTTCTTGAAATTGTTGTAAGGGATCATCTTATTTACTACCGTCGTTCTAAGTAAACAAGATGCATAGAACATAATAAACATCACATGCAATTATATAAAGTAGTGACATGATATGGCCAATATCATATAGCTCCTTTGATCTTCATCTTCGGGGCTCCATGATCATCTTGTCACCGGCATGACACCATGATCTCCATCATCATGATCTCCATCATCGTGTCTTCATGAAGTTGTCACGCCAACGACTACTTCTACTTCTATGACTAATGCGTTTAGCAATAAAGTAAAGTAGTTTACATGGCGTTCTTCAATGACACGCAGGTCATACAAAAAATAAAGACAACTCCTATGGCTCCTGCCGGTTGTCATACTCATCGACATGCAAGTCGTGATTCCTATTACACGAACATGATCTCATACATCACAATATATCATTCATCATTCATCACAACTTCCGACCATATCACATCACATGACAATTGCTGCAAAAACAAGTTAGACGTCCTCTAATTGTTGTTGCATCTTTTACGTGGCTGCAATTGGGTTCAAGCAAGAACGTTTTCTTACCTACGAATAACCACAACATGATCTTGTCAACTTCTATTTACCCTTCATAAGGACCCTTTTCATCGAATCCACTTCAACTAAAGTGGGAGAGACAGACACCCGCCAGCCACCTTATGCAACTAGTGCATGTTAGTCGGTGGAACCGGTCTCACGTAAGCGTACGTGTAAGGTTGGTCCGGGCCGCTTCATCCCACAATACCGCTGAAGCAAGATAAGACTAGTAGCGGCAAGCAAGTTGACAAGATCTATGCCCACAACAAAATTGTGTTCTACTCGTGCAATAGAGAACTACGCATAGACCTAGCTCATGATGCCACTGTTGGGGAACGTTGCAGAAAATTAAAATTTTTCCTACGGTTTCACCAAGATCCATCTATGAGTTCATCTAAGCAATGAGTCAAGGGGGTGAGTTTGCATCTACATACCACTTGTAGATCGTGTACGGAAGCGTTCGAGGGAGCGGTGATGATGGAGTCGTACTCAATGTGATTCAGATCACCGATGACCAAGTGCTGAACGGACAGCACCTCCGCGTTCAACACACGTACGGTACGGGTGACGTCTCCTCCGTCTTGATCCAGCAAGGAGGAAGGAGAGGTTGAGGAAGACAGCTCCACCGGCAGCACGACGGCGTGATGATGGTGGTGCAGAAGTACTCCGACAGGGCTTCGCCAAGCACGTATGGAGGAGGAGAGGTGTTGGGGAGGGGAGGGGCTGTGCCTTGGCTTGGGGTGCGGCTGCCCTCCCCTCACCCCTCTATTTATAGGGGAAGGGGCAAGGGGGGCCGGCCCCTCTAGATGAGATCTAGAGGGGGGGGCGGCCAGGGAGGGGTGGCTTGCCCCCCAAGCAAGGGGGGTGCGCCCCCCTTAGGGTTTCCCCCACAACCCTAGGCGCATGGGACCAAGGGGGGGGCGCCAAGCCCACCAGGGGCTGGCTGCTATCCCCATGCAGCCCAAGTGGCCCCCCGGGAGGGGTGGCCCCTCCCGGTGGACCCCCGGAACCTCTCCGGTGGTCCCGGTACAATACCGGTATGACCCCGAAACTTTTCGGTGTCCGTTTGTCAACTTCCCATATATAAATCTTTACCTCCGGACCCTTCCGGAACTCCTCGTGACGTCTGGGATCTCATCCGGGACTCCGAACAACATTCAGTAGTCACATACAAGTCTTCCTAATAACCCTAGCGTCACCGAACCTTAAGTGTGTAGACCCTACGGGTTCAGGAGACACGTAGACATGACCGAGACGACTCTCGGGCAATAACCAACCGCCGGATCTGGATACCCATGTTGGCTCCCACATGCTCCTCGATGATGTCATCGGATGAACCACGATGTTGAGGATTCAATCAACCCCGTATACTATTCCCTTTGTCAGTCGGTATGTTACTTGCCTGAGACTCGATCGTTGGTATCCCAATACCTCGTTCAGTCTCGTTAACGGCAAGTCACTTTACTCGTACCGTAATGCATGATCCCATGACCAAACAGTTGGTTACCTTGAGCTCATTATGATGATGCACTACCGAGTGGGCCCAGTGATACCTCTCCGTAATACGGAGTGACAAATCCCAGTCTTGATCCGTGTCAACCCAATAGACACTTTCGGGGATACCTGTAGTGCACCTTTATAGTCACCCAGTTACGTTGTGACGTTTGATACACCCAAAGCACTCCTACGGTATCCAGGAGTTACACGATCTCATGGTCGAAGGAAGAGATACTTGACATTGGAAAAGCTCTAGCAAACGAACTACACGATCTTTGTGCTATGCTTAGGATTGGGTCTTGTCCATCACATCATTCTCCTAATGATGTGATCCCGTTATCAACGACATCCAATGTCCATAGCCAGGAAACCATGACTATCTATTGGTCACAACGAGCTAGTCAACTAGAGACTCACTAGGGACATATTGAGGTCTATGTATTCACACGTGTATTATGATTTCCGGATAATACAGTTATAGCATGAATAAAAGACAACTATCATGAACAAAGAAATATAACAATAATCCTTTTATTATTGCCTCTAGGGCATATTTCCAACAAGATGGGATAAGAATGTCGAAAGAGAAAGCCGGATTTTCACTACCATGATTATACCCGACGCCAAGAGCGCTACCGTGAACGCTATCGCAAAAAACGAGCCATGGGTACACGCTAAACACGTGACACAATGCTTCTTCATAACTGACCCGCGCAATCCCAGCCGTGTTGTCCTGAGGAGAGGCAAAAGGAACATCATTGGAATGGATGGAGTCGCCAATGAGGAAGACTATGATCAGTACGGCAACCCAATGAGGGAAGATGACGATGATGATGAAGTATACGTCAAAAGAAGAATCAATACTACATTACCTAAGAAAAATCGTACTCCATGGAAAAGGCAAAGTCACAATGAGGGGCTCAATTATTCTTCGACGAACAAGAAGGGAAAGAAGCTGACTCAAAAATGAAAACGTCAGCAGTGAGGAAACTTATGTTATCGGTCAAATGATGTAATATATATATATATGTTCCTATTTTGTATACACACTTAGCCATTATTATGCATGGGTCCAATGATGTGTAATATATATGTTCCTATTTTGCGTACATATTTAACCGTCAAATGATGCAATATATATCGCCCTCCCTTCGTTCACTGCCCTCGGAAAATAAAAGTGGGATAAAATAAAGGAAAAGGAAAACTGGCAGTAGCGAAGGTAGTAGCAGCGCGTTTTTCCTAAACCGCTACAGATAGTGAAGTTAGCAGCAACGCGTTTTGTCCAAATGTGCTACTGCTACATCCACTTAACCCAAAATTCTCACCCGCCCTGTGCTTCATCCCGCCTTCCCCCCCTCCCCACTCTCCCCCGTCGCACTACCGCACCCGACCCGGCCTCGGCGCTCGCCCCCGACTCCGGCGCCGGCGCTAGCCCCCGACCCCGGCGCTCGCCCCCGACCCGGCCCTCGCCCCCGACCCCGACCCCGGCGCTCGCCCCCGACCCGGCCCTTGCCCCCGACCCTGGCGCGGGCACTCTCCCCCGACCCCGGCGCGCTCGCCCCCGACCCGTCGACCCTCGCCTCCCTCCTCTCCCCTCCCGGCCGTCGTCGGGCCTGCCTCCTCGCCCCTGCACCCTCTGTAAACCCCCCCTCTCTCCCTGCTAGGGTTCTTCGGTTAATTTACTTAGGTTTTAGTTAGGGAAGTATGTTAATTAGGTTATCTATTTAGTTATGAATTTAGCTAGGTTTCAAAATTTGAACTGGACATGTGATATGTGCAAATTTGAACTGGACATGTGATATGTGCATATGTCATGTTTTGAACATGTCATGTTTGGAAAATGATCCGAGTGGCCTATGTTACGCCGGAATGTTGATTCATTTCCGTTACGGTGAATTTCAGGTGCTCGATATGTCCATTTTTTAGCAAAGGTCATGCCGAAATTTCCCGTGAATAAAGGCATGATTTTGTGCTACATAGTTGGCATATCGAGTGCTGGCACATAGATTTCTTTTTATGTCATTTATCATTTCTTCATACTTTTAGAAATAAATGAGGACACTTAATCATAGGAAACATGTCGAACAACGAAGAAACTGGGCCTTCTGACCAAGATGCAGACGAGATGGATTATGAGGGTGAACAAGAGTACCTCGACTATTTGAGTGCTAAGCAAGGTTTGCAGGTCGGCCTCGATGATGGTACTGACGCCGACATCGACACCGACAACGCCGACACTGATGGCGGCACCGAGACTGGTGGGGAAGGTACCGGCACCGATGGCGGCACCGAGACCGGCGGGGAAGGTACCGGCCCCGATGCCGCTACCGGAAAGAGGAAGCATAAGAAGCAGAGGATACGAAAACCTAACAAACTAGGGATTGGACGACTTGTGATCACAAAGATGGCACTTGGCAAGTTTGAGCCATTAGAGCCGGAAGAACCTCGCAAGTGCTATGGGAACCAAGTAGGATGCATCCTACGGGAATGCGCGAGCATCAACGACGATGACTTAAGAAGTAAAGAACATTTGACGCAGTTGCTCCTAACAAAGTTGCACAAGAGATTCAAGTTCCCCGACCGGGATGATAACATAGAACAACCGTGGGATGATCCGAAGATGAAAAAGATTAACAATCACGCCATGGGCATGTTCAGCAACGAGGGTGAAACGAGCTATTGAGGCTGATGAACCCCTGTCCAAGATTCTGGAGGAAAATCCGACACTTACGGAAGAGGAGTTCGAAAAGTTCAAGGACACTTGCACTACCGAGGCAGCCAAGGCTAAGGCTGCGAAATTCAAGAGCCTTCAGCAAAGGAACACGGGGAAGCATCGCCTCGGAAGCCGTGACTACCTCGGTAAAAGGCCCATATGGGATAAGGAGGACGCGGAACGTGAAGCCGCGGGTCTCCCAGACCCCTTCGCGAAGTTCACCAACCCCTTGGAGCATGACTTCATCAGGGCCCGCTACAAGTGGGACAGGGAGAAAAAGGTTTTTTACACGGACAAGATCACGAGGAAATTGATTAGGCTACTGGAGAAGCAACACCAGCTTGCAGCCGAAAGCCCTACTTCTCCGATGAGGCCCAAGTGGGACACCCCTCTCAACCGGGCCTTGAACGAACTTAAGGGACTCCCTTTGGATGAGCGGCCGCAATATGGTCATGTGCACGGCGCTGGAGACGGCGCCACGTGGAAGGTGTTTTACAACGAGGGCCTGGAGGCCAAGAAGCTGAAAACGAAGTTTAGTCAGGCGGACATCGACGCGAAGGTGAAGCTTGCGGTCGAGAAAAAAGCAGCTGAGGACGCGAAAAAAGCAGCCGGGGACAAATATGAGTTTCTACAGCAGGCAGTCAATGCAGCTGTAACTACCTGCAGAAATGATTTCGCTACTAACTTGGTTCCAGTTATCATCAACTGGGCGAAGGAAAATCCAGACAAGACGGTACATGATTTCCCGATGCCCAGTTTCGTCGGGAGCAACTCCATGAAATACAACACCATCGCACCATCACTTGCTCACGCAACCAGGCCTCCTCTCGCAGCCGCTCCCGCTCATAGTAGCCCGTCCTCAGTCTCAGGCGCGCTAGGTGGGCCTTCGTCTTTGGCTGAGCTTGACGCCGTCACGGTAATTACATGTCGCACCAACATATATATATATATATATATATATATATATATATAATATTCCATTTTTGTTGCCTTTCGGTTGTTTTACGCCACAGACATATGTGTTTGCAGGCGAAAGAAACCCCGTGCACCATACTCTACTTGATCAAAGGCCAGAAGGTGGACGTGGAAAAGGGGATGATAATGGACGCCTCTCATCGCACGTTCCACAACCAGCCGATCCCCGCTGGGCACTTCAGGGTTAGCTTGACCAGTGTGAAATCGGGGCACGAGGATTTGCCTCCTCCAGTACAGCATGTGGGAGCGGACGACGAGACCCCGCCGCGGATTGGAAGCTGCAAGAATTGGGTGCTGCTATGGCCGAAGAATCTTATTCGTCTGGAGCCGGCCGAGAGCTCACCAATAACTACCACACATCAACAAGCATGTGCGAAGACCACCACCCCGCCTACGCAATTACCAGCTCCTGTAGTGCCGGGGGAGAGTGGCGGACGACATGATGAAGGGGGTGCAATAGTACTGGCTGATGTAATTTCTCCTGTAGAACAGAGAGTGGATGATGAGACGGAGGTCGACCCTATGGATTACCTCAATACAAACGCGTATGACTGTGACATAGATATGATGAGTCAACCATATGACGAATCGGGCTATCAGCTTGCTAATGAGGATATGGATGATATGCCCGGGCAGGGTCGTACCGTGGATTGCAAAAAGTCTCTCTTCATGAAATCCTCACAGAACACGCCTGAAGATGCCGCCTGGACACAGGCTCAACTAGCCGGGCGCGAGGGTCGTACATTACTTAGCCCGGGAACACTGGGGCAGGGGTTAAGGAAGGGTCTGGAAGGTGTGCCCAAGAAAAAGGAGAGGAAGAGATCGGGGAAGGTAACTGCCTCCAAACAAGCCAGAGCACATAGCAGCCAGACGATGCAGTCTGAAGAGCGTGTACCCGTGAAAAGTGCGGTCATGTTCCATCTCACGGGCGAGCCGATGCTACCGCCGAAACCGCTGGAGGCACTATCAGGGGATCTCAGGAGACTGCACGACCATGTGCTATCGACTGAGAAAAGCCTACTAGCCTCAAAGGATCCAGGATATCCGACATACGCGGCTCGTGTGCCTGAGGGGAAGTGCTACGTCGACACACAACCCGCGGAGGTGTTCTTCCTGCGTTTGACCATATCTTTGAGATGTTTCTAACAAGGCGGCTTGATTTTACTATCGTCCGCCTTTTTGCGCTACATATGAGCTCCGTCATGAAGAGTGAATAAGTCTCGCAAATCTGTGTGGTGGATCCATACTACATGCACGAGTCTTTCTTGAGTCTCGGTGACTTTGAGCGTGAAACTGCCAGGGAGTACCTCCAAAACTTCATGGTATAGAATAAGGACCGGGAAATTGTCCTCGTGCCTTATCATCCAAAGTAAGTGAGTTCCGGACAACCCTTTCGTACATTTCAATCATTCCTTCTCTCTCATATGGGGAATAATTTGAGGTGTCTTTTCCCCGCAGCAACGGGCGCGCCGTCCTTATCGTTCTTTACCCACAAGTCTCCCACGCCGTGTATTTTGACCCTTCTAGAGACTACGAGAAAAAAGACTACACCCACATAATGAATATTCTAGATGATGCTCTCCAAGGCTTTAGCTTTAGAGGTGACCACATGCAGATCAAGAAACAAAGGAACAAGAAGATGGGTTTCGCGCATAAAACTAACTTCTCCTGCATCCATGTCCCAAAACCAAGCAAGAAGGATGGATTCTACATCGTCCATCTCATGATTCAGTTCAACACGGATCACCAAAAGCTTCGCATTAACAGCAGAAATGATGACCGTATCCACAAGTGGCTAGAATCTCATGGAGAAGCGGATTATAAACTTAGAGATGACTTCTTTCGCATCCAAAGCGACATTGCGACGATCATCATAAAAGAAGTCGTCGATGAGAAGGGGATGTTCCACCACGGCCCTATATCGCGAGCTGACGTCCAAACTCGCATAGGCATGCAACGTCTAGACCTCACGCCGTTCAAGAAGCTAGGGTTCGTCCTCGATGATATGGAAGGATGGAACTTCTAGTGATTTATGATGCCGATGATGATGATATGTGTCGGTTGAACTTGTATACTTCTTGTAGCGATGAAACTTTGTGATGTCCACGGTCCATGTGCCGAACTTGCGTAACGCTGCTTTGTTAGTTTGCGTACGATGACCTGCGTACCTCTAGTTAATTAATTTGCATACTGTATGTTGCATCTAGTTGCTAACCCTTTCTTTTTCGATGTTGCTCTAGTATATTTTGTTGCATATATATGATTGTACATCCTCTTCATGAACATGCATCTCTAACAAGTACCTAGTTTCTTGATGGCGAGATGGAATTGCTATGTCGTGTACAAAGGGAAGGTTCCGGGGGTGTACAACGAGTGGCATGAGTGTCAGGCGCAAGTGAATGGGTTCACGGGCGCCAGCCATAAAGGCTTCAAAAGCAGACAAGAAGGTGAAGCTAGTTACTTGAGGTTCACGCTAGTGCGAGAAAGGACTCGTAACCGCCACCTCATGTACTGCATAGTTCCGCTCTCACTCATAGTGATAGCACTTCTTGCGTATACCTTTGTTCAGATGGATGACGTTGTTGTAGTTGCAAGTATTTGAGACTTGCATGTATCACTTTGTGTTGGATGATGATTATGATGAGACTATTTGTATGTACATGCTATGATTACATTTGTGGTCTCGTAGACATTTGTATATGTATCATGATGACATTTCTATGTGCTAAAGATTCTTCTATAAAGCCTGTTCAAATACAAAACAAATATGCCAAAAAAATAAAAAAAAACCTACTTAAATTAGCAGTAGCGAGTGTACAAAAGTTAGCAGCAGCGCCGCTATAGCAGTAGCGCGTCAAGGTAAAGCGCGCTAGAGATAATAGCAGTAGCGAGCTTCCGCGAACAGCGCTGCTGATACACTTGTGTAGCAGTAGCGCTGGTGAGCACGCGCTACTGCTATATGTTAGCTGTAGCGCCTTATTAGTAGCATCTTTCCCCATGCTACTGATACATCTAAAACCCGCGCTGCTGCTAGCCTTTTCCCTAGTAGTGATGACTGGTGAGAGGAGCATGTTTGCAGTCCTAGATGAGACTGTCCAGGGACAGTGAGATTTGGGGACGGACCCAAGGTGGCCATTCGTGGGCGAGGTTCAGTAGTTTTCCGGTGTAAGGACAGCGAGCAAAGAGCTCTGACTGATGTCTTTTATATCCCAAGTCTCAGAAGTAACATCATCTCAGTTGGACAGTTGGATGAGACTGTGGGTCACATTCAGATCAAGGGCGGAGTGATGTCAGTCCAAGACCCATGCGGCTGTGTCCTTGCTTGGATCAAACGGACGGACAGCAGACTGTACACCGGCTTTCTGTCAGTAGAAAACCTAGCAAACTTGCTAGCACTTGGACATGATCAGACCTGGAGATGGCATGCTAGGATGGGGCACCTCCACTTTCGTGCTCTCAAGGCCATGTCAAGCAAACAAATGGTGAGAGGGATGCCATCCAGAGATCACGTGCAAGAATATTGTGATGGGTGTGCGCTCGGCAAGCAACACAAGGCGTCCTTTCCACAGGCCACCGCGTACCGCACGGAACGAGGGCTCGAGCTGGTGCATACGGATCTATGCGGCCCAATCACGCCGACTACATCTGGTGGGAACAAATATTTTCTTCTGATTGTGGATGATCACAGCAGGTATATGTGGTTAGAGCTGCTCAAGACAAAAGATGAAGCATTTGTTCATTTCAGAAAAGTTCAGGCCATGGCCGAGGCCGAGGGTCAGTGCAAGCTACGGGCATTCCTTATAGATAGGGGCGGTGAGTTCATTTCTGTGGAATTCAAGGAATATTGTGAAGGGTTCGGAGTCAAGCACTACGCCACAGCACCCTATTCACCCCAACAAAATGGTGTGGTGGAGCGGCGAAATCAAATAGTGGTCGAGATGGCCCGCTGTCTTCTGAAGAGCATGGGCGTACCCGCATACTTCTCGGGAGAAGCGCTGAAAACCGCAGTTTATCTGTTGAACAGAGCCCCCACCAGAAGCTTGAAGGGTGTGACGCCGTATGAGGCCTGGCATGGTCGTAAACCAAGTGTACAGCACTTGCAAACTTTTGGGTGTATGGCACATATGAAAAAGGTTGGACCGGGCATCACCAAGATCTCAGATCACTCCACTCCCATGATCTTTGTGGGATATGAAGAAGGATCCAAAGCCTACCGTGTCTATGATCCAGTGTCGAAGAAGGTTCAGGTGACGCGTGATGTGATATTTGAGGAGAGCAGACCTTGGTCATGGAGCTCTCCAAGCGCGTCGGTACCGGACAGTGCACACGCCGCGACCACAACCTTCACCGTGGTGTACACCACGGGCCACGGCGTTATGAACTGGACACGGGAGGGGCCGTGGTCACGACGCCATGAAGCGCCGAGAAGGCGCCCACTACCCCGACATCTGGAGCGTCACCTCCCATTTCTGAGACGCCTCGGACTGAGCCACGGTCTGCTGGGATCGATGGGGCGATCCGCTGGGCCACGCCTCCCTCCCATGACGAGGCGCACCGAGACACGAACTTTGGTCGTCTCCGCTACCGGCATGTCTCTGATATTCTGGATGAGACAGAGGGAGAGATAGTGCGCGAGCAGATGCAGCGGTGCCTACTCAGTGCAGAGGAGCCTCAGAATGTTGATGAAGCCTTGGATGACACTCCCTGGAAGGCGGCCATGAATGAAGAAATGAAATGCATCGCTGACAGCCAGACCTGGTGTCCGTGATGTGCTTTTTTTTGGCGAAAAAGAGGGCATTCAGATTGCACATTGTGAGAAAGGAAAATAAATGCATGATGGTAATCCGTTGATGACAGTGAGTTTATTTATTTATCTCTACTCCTAATGTCTCAGTTGGTAGGTCGCGTTCCGGGTTTTATTTTCGTCCCACCTACTATGGTCATTTTTGGTACCTGCTCCCACCTCCCGCTCAGCCGCGATGAACCAAGAAAAACCCTCAGGGCCGAGTCCCACACCCGCCCCCACGCGCCTAAGCTCCCTTCGCACCCATATGACACGAACAAACCGGCAGAAATTAACCAGCGAAAAATAACCGGCGAAAATTAACCAGTGAAAAAAAATCGCAAACAATCCCCCGCACGTACGAGCTAGGTCTCGTGCCCTCGAGCGAGAAACAGACGCCCGAGTCTGTGCCCTCATTCGCTCGGCGCCGCTCTTCGTCCCTTCACCGCCACCGCTCCATCCCTTCGCCGCCGCCCTGGCACTGAGCCGCCGCTGGTCTCCACTGATCCGTCCTCTTCCTGACGCAACCGCAGGTCACAGCGCCGCCGCCAACGTCCGAGAGTAGTCGCCGCGCCTGAGGACCGAGAGGAGCCGCCACCGAGATCCGAGACTAGCCACTGCGGCTGAGGACCGAGAGGAGCTGCCGCCTCCAGGTTGCATATGTGACACACCGCCGCCTCCAGGTCGCCGCCGAGGTCCGCAATCGCCGAAGCGGGCCGGCCCTCACCTCCATCGACCTCCTCTCAGATGGATCCTGCACGTCGCTAGATCGACGGAAGGGGACCTCCACCACCGTTGTTCTTCTCCCTCCCAGACCTCCCGTCACCATGCTCCCCGGATCTGGCCGTGGCCACAACCGGCGGAGCTTCCCGGCCACCGCCGACGACGCCAGCGAGGTAGCCACAGTCGTTGCTGCCAGATCCATGGAGGAGCGTACCCCGGCCTTCTCCTCGTTTTCCTCTTGTTGTATGCCTTTATGCATATTGCTATGCATTATCACTAACACATTGGCAATGCAACACCTTCTGGAGATAGCATTGACGGTAGTACACATGTTTTGTACTGTAAGCCATTGCATTTACTTGTAGGAATATGCAACTCACAGTTCTCTTTGTATGTTTTCGGTACATGTTCGGAATATCTGCTACTAGGTGCATACAAGATGAATCTTCAAGACATGCTATCTTGCTTCGTAAGTACTACTATTTAAGGTGACCCTTGCAGAACTATCTTTTAATGTTTCCAGTTTATCCTAAAGTATTTTAGCCTAAATTTCCTGTCATTTAGATAGATGTGGGTTATGGTAATCTGACTGGTGAGTTATGGTATTGTAGCTACTGCACATGTCCCTCGATTTCCCAGTTCTATGTGTCAGGATGCTAATATAGGTGTTACTATATTGCCTTCCAGTTTATCCTAAAGTATTTTAGCCTAAATTTCTTGTCATTTAAATATATGTGGGTTATCCTAATCTGACTGGTGGGTTATGCTAATCTGACTGGTAAGTATGGTATTGTAGCTATTGTAGATGTCCCTCAATTTCACAGTTCCATGTGTCAGGATGCTAATATGGGTGTTACTATATTGCCTTCCATTTTGTAATATGTTATGTTTGCAATTTCTCAGGGCCGCCGCTGCCGCCATCCGTAGCAACGCATAGGCCGCTTGCTCAGCTCCCTCATTCCGAGCACGACACCACGCGTCGGAGCTTGTCGGGAGGCATGGAAGGACGAACAGACATTAGTGCAGAACCGGGCAATAGCACCGGTTCGTAAGGCCCTTTAGTGCCGGTTCCATAACCGGCACTAAAGTGTGGGCACTAAAGGCCCCCCCTTTAGTACCGGTTCAGCACGAACCGGTGCTAAAGGGAAACCACGTGGCACGAGCCAGCTCCAGGGGCCTTGAGTCCTTTAGTACCGGTTGGTAAGACCAACCGGTACTATAAGGTTTGGGGAGTTTTACTTTTATGATTTCTTTTTCATTTAATTTTGTGTTTCCATTTTAATTCTTTTTCGTTTGCTGGTATTTTACGATACTACACATTGTACACGTTATATATATATATATATATATATATATATATATATATATATATATATAAATAGAATTTCTAGTAGAACCAATCATGCATATATATATCATCAATGTCTCACAAACCATCATATTAATTAATTCACACATACACACATGTATAGCTATATACAATTTCTCCTACATATGCATGTTGCCTTCGGAGCCAGTGGCATTATAGCCTAATTGGTGCCTTCGGAGCACGATGACAATTGGAAGTGGTTTTCATTGGGGCGGTAGCGGGTAATAGTATTCTCCCTTCGGATTTATGACCTGGTCGAGCAAAAATCCCGCTATTTCCTCTTGAAGTGCTTCTACGCGCTCCGTTTCTAGGAGCTTCACCCGCACCCCTCTGAACTGTTAAGAAGGAGATCAATATGCATGTGTATTAGTTGTGTGACTAGATATCGATAATGGTGTAAAAATTGTGAATAGTGTTTTGACAAGCGTACCCATTCCTGTCTTTCAGATCTGCTCCTTTCGGACGCCATCATGCGAATGTTCTCGCAAACGCAGAATGCACACAGATCAGTCCCCTGCGCCTGCTTCAGGGCCTTCACGAGAATGGAATTTGATCAGATAATAATTAATCAAGCATGATAATTAAAGAGATGGCAGCTAGCTAGCTAGCTAGTACTACTTAATTACTTACCTTGGGTCTTCCCCATTTAAGCTTTTCTTTCCATTCGCCATCCGTGACCCTGATGAACCTTGCCCAAGCCCTGCCCGCTGAAAAAGAAAATGAATAAAGGGGTTATTAAATAGTTCATATCATGAAATGACGAACTAAATAGGCCGAGATATATAGTTAATAATGATTGAAATTACCTGTGGACTATCCCAAACAAGATGTTATAGTCAGTTTTTTCTTTGAGTAGTGAGTCCAGTATTTCAACTGTTCCGGCGTCAACTTTAATGATACACAAGACCCAGTGATATCTGCATGCACACACGTTTGCATGTCTTAATTAAGCGGGCATATGTAAGCAAAAACATGTAGCTAGCTAGTAGGCAAAAACAGAGAATTTGTAGTACAAGACAGTGTGACTCACTGGAAGTTGTAAGGAAGTAGTATATCTTCATTGTATTTGAGGCGCTTCAAGAACTCTAGCATGCTGTCCTCTACGGCCTTTTGAT
Source organism: Triticum aestivum (assembly GCF_018294505.1). NCBI lineage: Eukaryota > Viridiplantae > Streptophyta > Magnoliopsida > Poales > Poaceae > Triticum > Triticum aestivum. Next base: position 744,872,124 of record NC_057803.1, read on the forward strand.
GATGTTCATCTATTTTCCATGTGTATTCATTAACGGTGTTTGGGTCAATGAACCCAATGCCATAGCATCCACCTTTTCTCATTTCATACATCTTCATTCTGCATATAATACCACAGAAAAGAATATAGTGAGGATAATTACAGGTAATGATAAGGATCACTAAGCTAGCTTGAGACTTAAATTATAAAAAAAATCACTTACAGACAATAGCAACTGACGATAGATTTGTCGAGTGCGTCTTGATTGTATAACTGAAACAGTTCAGAATACTCAACGGACACAGCTTTCTCATGGCAGTAATGATCCTCCTTGACATTCACCATGAGGGACAATCGATCGGAAATCTTGGTAATGTTCATGTACCATTGATGCAATTCATACGTTCTCGTTGGGAGGTTCTTGACCTTGTCTGGCTCGACCAAAGGTTGGCCCCGGACATATTTCCGTTTTATTTCATCCTCTCTAAGCACAGGCATGGGCTCGATCTCGAGGAGTTGTCCAACAGTGATTTTGAGAACTTCAGCCTGCATTATATGCTCCTCCGTTATTACCACATTGCCCACCTCAGGAACGTAAACTGTTTGCCCACAATAATATTGGGCGCGCATACTGTCACGTGTTGTTGGCACAACAAGCGAGGGGATCGATTGCGCCGCCTGTTCTCCCAGCTGGGGAATGGTTTTCCCGCATTTTTTGACAGCTGCTTCTTGTTTGCTCGATCCTGAGCTCGCCTCCTTACGTACACGTGCTCGATTTAACTTCCTGATGTGGCGCTCATAGTCTGTGTCAACAGGCTCGGGAGCTGGTGGTTGAGCCATACGAATGAAGTGGTTAATCGTTTCCTCAGGCACTTTCTCCCTTGGCGGTGTTGGCGGTTTCGGTGCAAAATGGGCTTCCACCTCGGACTTCGATATGGCTGCGATTTCCTCCTCGAACCTGTCATAAGCCCTCTGCGGAAGAGGCGTGAGGCTTGGACCATATTAATATCGCTTGCCTCCGCCTGTACTTCCTGTACTACCTCGACTCGTACCGCTACGCACCATAGCTGCGGGGTGTCTCTTCTGTGATTGCTGAGGCGGCGGAGACGGCTGACGGGGCTGAGTTGGATGAGGAGGAGTGGCCGCCTGAAGCTGTGCCGGACTTGGAGGAGGAGTGGCCTGAGGTTGTGCCGGACTTGGAGGAGGAGTGGATGTCTGACGCTGTGACAGACTTGGAGGAGGAGGAGTGGCCTGACACTTTGCCGGACTTGGAGGAGGAGTGGCCTGACACTTTGCCAGACTTGGTGGACTTGCAGGAGCAGGAGACTGCTGACTCGGTGGCGGACTTCGACGAGGAGTCGGCTGACGCGGTGTCGGTGGCCTTCGAATGATGATGCAATCCTTTTTCCATAGGATGATACGATGTTTGGCGTCTCCGAGAAAGCGCTCGTCGTCACCTCCAGGATAGTCAAGCTCTAGCTCCGAATATGGGTCCACCACCTCATCAACCAAGACACGAGCATAGCCCGCTAGAATCGGGTTGCAATGGAAGGTTGCCTCGGGGGGATTTGTAAAAGCAACGGCGTCCGCCACCTTCATGGATATGTTCTTCATTTTGACGTGTAGCTCGCAGCAAGTGTTCTCCGTGATGTCATCCACAGGGTATCTACCCAGCATTGCGTCGTCCGGGGTGGAACCCACGTTGCTTCTCGGCATGGATGGGGCGGTGCTATCCAATGCTGGATCATTCGCTAGCTGCTGCAGCTGCTGAGACCCCCTTTCCTGGGTAAGTGAGTCGATCTGCTCCTGCTGCCGCTGGAATTTGACTACCAATTTCGCTTGACTTGCTTCTAGGCCTTAAAGGCGTTCATAGTCCCGCTTCCTCTACTCCTCCTCCATCTTCCTCTTTTTCTCCTCCGCAATCTTCTTTCTCGCACGGGTTCTGTAGTCGGTGTTCCAGTCTAAGAAGCCCTCATACCACGGAATAGCGCCCTTGCCTCGTGTTCTTCCCGGGTGTTCAGGATTTCCCAGGGCACGCGTAAGCTCGTCGTTCTCTCTGTTGGGCTGGAACACCCCCGATCGTGCCTCTTCTATTGCAACAAGTATCGCATCGTTGGCTCCCTTCAGACTTGCCCTCGTCGAAACATTGCCTGTCTTCGGGTCCAACTCCCCCCCCCCCATGCGCATAGTACCAAGTCCTGACCCTGGGGGGGCAGCTCTTAGTAACCGGAGTGGCACCTGCATCCTCCATTTCTTTCTCAGACTTATCCCACTTAGGCATTGCCACCGCATAGCCACCTGGCCCCAGCTTATGGAACTTATCCTTTTTTCGGCATTCTTCTTGTTTATTCTCGACCGTTCCTTAGCTAATTCCGAATCCTTGAATTTCACGAAATCGTCCCAATGAGCACGTTGGTTCTCTAGTGTTCCCTCGAATACTGGAGTCTTCCTCCCTCCCTTGACATACTTGTCCCATTCACGATTCTTGTGGTTCTTGAATGCAACCGCCATCTTCCTAAGAGCAGCGTCCTTGACTTTCTGCACATCTGCTTCTGTTGAAATGATCTGGTAGGGTGAAATGTTCCATGAGAGTATCCCAAAGCAGATGTTTTTGATTCTTGTCGACAAAAGTAACATCTGAACGTGGAGCGGCATCCTCTTTGCCTTTTTGTCTTTTGTCTTTTGTTGGCTCTCTCCATTCTTGAAGGGAGATCGGGAGTTGGTCCTTCACAAGAACTCCGCACTGACGAATGAACTTGTCCGCAATCTTCTTAGGCGCTAATGGTTCACCATTAGGTCTGACTGCCTCGATATTGTACTTTACGCCCTCCTTCAACTTTTTGTTTGGGCCTCGTTTCGTCCTTTTGCCTGAAGATTTGCTCGATCCGGATGGCTGAAAGAACAAAGATCGATTCGTTAATATATCTTCAAGTCATTTAAAACATGTGATGATCACCAGATACCTGCTTATATAAATATATATACCTCGCCGGTCTTTGTTGTTTCAGGATCAACATGTTCTTCGTCATCGTCATAATTGTAGTTCATGACTTCATCAATTCGGTCGTCGCGATCGAATATCATATCACCCTCTCCGGTGTTGTTTAGAAATTCGGAGCCGTCATAATCTTCTTCATTCTGATCATCATTTGGCCCGCGTATCATATCGAACATGGTCTGTTCTCCCTCTCTGTCGGTATTGTCTGCCATAGCTTTTATTTAACTAATTCAAAAGAAATATAAAACAATTTAGTATTCAAATTACATCGTCTCGAATAATAGATATAATCTCGAATACTTCATCTAGAATAATAGATATAATCTCGAATACATCGTCTCGAATAATATATAATATTGAATAGTACATCACTGGCTAGCTAATTAAAGATCGAATACTACAGAAGAATCTAGGACACTCGCGGTTCCTGCGGCGCGGGCGGTGGACACCCAAAGAGAAGGAACCCTCACAGGATCATAGCTGAAGTGAGATCCCCAAAGATACTGCCAGGTATTGGAGAACCTGCCGCCCTCTAACGCAACCATGTAGCGATGGACGTGCTCATCCTCCTCCCTGACACGGCGACGTACCACCTCCGGCGGGGCCGGGTCCCTCCGCACCGAAACTGGCCCACGCGAACGCCACCAAACGAGATCAGGGTCGACGACGAGACCCAGGGCCGGGTTCCTCATCAAGCGGCGCGCCCCTCCAGGCAGCACCTCCCAGTGCCAGCCCGGTGGAGCCCAGTCCCGGACATGGGTCGGCTGGACGTCGTCACGGACGGGTCGACGGCGAGGATGCGGGCCGGGCATCGTCGAGAACAAATACTAGCTATATGCCCGCAAAAAGTAACATTTTTTTAATGATTGGATTTTGATAACTAAAATTTCTAACATTTCTATATAACACTAATTATGCTAATCTAAATAATCTAAATAACACTAAAATTTCTAACATTTCTAACATTTCTATATAACACTAATTTCTAACATTTCTATATAACACTAATTTCTAACTGATTAAACACTAATTATATCCATCTAACATGCATTCATACATATATAATAGTGAAAAAATAATAATCTAAATAATCTAAACTAATTAAACATACAAAATACGTGTGTATGTACTAATTAAACACTAATTATCTAAACTAATTAAACATACAAAATAATAATCTAAATAATCTAAACTAATTAAAGACTAATTATCTAAACTAATAAAACATGCTTGTGTGTGTGTGTGTACGGGCTCGGGGAGGGCTCACAGCGGGTGAAGGCGACGGCGAGGCGACGACGAGGCGACGGCCAGGGCGGCGACGGCAGGGATGGCGCGACGAGGACGGGCCCGAGGCGGCGACGGAGACGAGGGCGGCGACGGGGACGGGGGCTTGCGACGGAGACGAGCGGCGACGGGGACGATCGAGGGCGGCGGCGACGGCGATGGAGACGGAAACAGAGGAACGAACAAAGAGGGAAACTGAAATTTTCGTAGCCGTTGTATATATAGAAGGCACCTTTAGTACCGGTTGGAACCACCAACCGGTACTAAAGGCCTGTTTTGGCCAGGCCAAGCGGCGGGAAGCGACCCCCTTTAGTACCGGGTGGTGGCACAAACCGATACTAAAGGCCCCCCCTTTAGTACCGGTTTGTGCCACGACCCGGTACTAAAGGGGGTGCGCTGGCGCAGGTGCGGTGCGGCAAGTTTAGTCCCACCTCGCTAGCCGAGGGGCGACCGCACGGGTTTATAAACCCCCGTGTCGTCGCTCTCTCGAGCTCCTCTCTAAAGCAGGCTTACTGGGCCTACGTGTTCTTTGCAGTCCTGTGGGCCCACTTGGCCTTTGCGGGCCTGCATCCTGGCCCAATGACAGGTTGGGTTTCTAGTCGTATGCAGGCCGCTCTGGCCTATTAGGCGGGCTTTTTTTTATTTTATTTTTTGCTTTATTTATTTTTGTGTTGTTTTTTTTGTGTATTTAGAGTTTCTTTGTGAACATTTTTGTTTTTGGTACAAAACATTACAAACTTTCTGTTAGGGCTTTTTTATTTTTATTTTTTTGCTTTATTTATTTTTGTGTTGTTTTTTTGTGTATTTAGAGTTTCTTTGTGAACATTTTTGTTTTAGGTACAAAAAATTACAAACTTTCTGTTAGTGCCCATAGTTTTCAAATTTGAATAGTTTAAATTTTGAATTATTTGAAATTAGTGTGAATCACTAGTTTGTGAATAACTTAACTTTAAAAATCACTAAAGGCATGAAAGAATTTGTTTGCACATAAAATTTCTTCGCGTTTCAAATGCCAAAACACATAACTACCCTAACTATTACAGAGATTCCCCTCTCGGTGTGAAACACAGAAGAAAGTGATGATAGCTAGTTAAGCCGATCACATCCCAGATCTTTGGGTGTGAAACTTTTTCTTCGCGTGTGTCCCTTTGCGCCGTAACCATGAAAAATCTTCATCATTTAATGGGATGCTCGGGTCAATATTCACTGTGAATGGAGCAATTTCATCAAACTTTTCATAATCTTCTGACTTGTCTGTCTTGTCATCCACTCCCACGATGTTTCTCTTCCCAGAAAGAACTATGTGCCGCTTTGGCTCATCGTACGATGCATTCGCTTCCTTATCTTTTCTTTTTCTTGGCTTGGTAGACATGTCCTTCACATAGAAAACCTGTGCCACATCATTGGCTAGGACGAATGGTTCGTCTGCATACGCAAGATTGTTGAGATCCACTATTGTCATTCCGTACTGCGGGTCTTCCGTTACCCCGCCTCGTGTCATATTGACCCATTTAAACCACGTCGATAGTCAAGTTCCCATATGTCCTGTATATAACCATAATATGTTTCCTTTCCCGTCTTGGTTTTTGCATCAAAGCGGACACCACTGTTTTGGTTGGTGCTCTTCTTATCTTGGGCGATCGTGTAAAATGTATTACCATTTATCTCGTACCCTTTGAAAGTCATTATATTCGAAGATGGTAACTGGGACAACAAGTACAGGTCATCTTCAATAGAGGTGTCATGCATGGTACGTGTCTGCAACCAGCTGGCGAAACTCCTGGTTTGGTCACGTGTAATCCAGTCATCAGACCGCTCCGAGTGTTTGGAGCGTAGCAAATTCTTGTGTTCATCCATATACGGAGCCACCAAGGCGGAATTCTATAGAACTGTGTAGTGTGCTTCAGTGAGAGAATGTCCGTCCATACATATTATTTGTTCCCCTCCTAGCGTGCCTTTTCCATCCAGTCTGCCCTTATGCCGCGATTCAGGAACACCAATCGGCTTAAGGTCAGGAATAAAGTCAATACAAAACTCAATGACCTCCTCATTTCGATGGCCCTTGGAGATGCTTCCTTCTGGCCTAGCACGGTTATGAACATATTTCTTTAAGACTCCCATGAACCTCTCAAAGGGGAACATATTGTGTAGAAATACAGGACCCAAAACGTTAATCTCTTGGCACAGGTGAACTAGGACGTGTGTCATGATGTTGAAGAAGGATGGTGGGAAAACCAACTCGAAACTGACAAGACATTGCACCAAATCATTCTATAACCTTGGTATGATTTCTGGATCGATTACCTTCTGAGAGAATGCATTGAGAAATGCACATAGCTTCACAATGGCTAATCGAACATTTTCCGGTAGAAGCCCCCTCAATGCAACCGGAAGCAGTTGCGTCATAATCACGTGGCAGTCATGAGACTTCAGGTTCTGGAACTTTTTCTCTGCCATGTTTATTATTCCCTTTATATTCGACAAGAAGCCAGACGGTACCTTAATACTGAGCGTAGCTTGCATGACCCTGATGTATGCCGTCTTCTCCGTGCATACGTTGCTGGTCCTCCCATGCCTCAGGTGTATCTTTTGTCTTCCCATACACGCCCAAGAAGCCAAGCAGGGTCACGCAAAGATTCTTCGTCACGTGCATCACGTCGATTGCGGAGCGGACCTCTAGGTCTTTCCAATATGGCAGGTCCCAAAATATAGATTTTTTCTTCCACATGGGTGCGCGTCCGTCAACGTCCTTTGGAACAGATTGTCCACCATGACCCTTTCCAAATATCACCTTCAAATCCTTGACCATATCATGTACATCAGCACCAGTACGGTGGCGAGGCTTCGTCCGGTGATCCGCCTCACCTTTGAAATGCTTGCCTTTCTTTCTTACGGGATGCCTGCTCGGAAGAAATCGACGATGTCCCAGGTACACATTCTTCTTACAACTATTCAAATATATACTGTCGGTATCATCCAAACAGTGCGTGCATCCGTGGTATCCCTTGTTTGTTTTTCCTGAAAGATTACTGAGAGCAGGCCAATCATTGATGGTCACGAACAGCAATGCCTTTAGGTCATATTCTTCCTGTTTGTGCTCATCCCATGCACGTACACCTGTTCCATTCCACAGTTGTAAGAGTTCTTCAACTAATGGCCTTAGATACACATCAATGTCGTTGCCGGGTTGTTTAGGGCCTTGGATGAGCACTGGCATCATAATGAACTTCCGCTTCATGCACAACCAAGGAGGAAGGTTATACAAACATAGAGTCACAGGCCAGGTGCTATGGTTGCTGCTCTGCTTCCCAAAAGGATTAATGCCATCTGCGCTTAGACCAAACCATACGCTCCTTGCGTCATCTGCAAACTCCTTCCCGTACTTTCTTTCGATTTTTCTCCACTGCGACCCGTCAGCGGGTACTCTCAACTTTCCGTCTTTCTTACGGTCTTCTCTGTGCCATCGCATCGCCTTGGCATGCTCTTTGTTTTGGAACAAACGTTTCAACCGTGGTATTATAGGAGAATACCACATCACCTTGGCAGGAATCTTCTTCCTGGGGCGCTTACCCTCGACATCACCATGCTCATCGCGGCTGATCTTATAGCGCAATGCACCACATACCGGGCAAGCGTTCAAATCCTCGTACTCACCGCGGTAGAGGATGCAATCATTAGGGCATGCATGTATCTTCTGCACCTCTAACCCTAGAGGGCAGACAACCTTCTTTGCTTCGTACGTACTCTCGGGCAATTCGTTGTCCTTTGGAAGCATATCCTTTATCATTACCAGCAACTTTCCAAATCCCTTGTCAGATACACCATTCTCTGCCTTCCATTGCAGCAATTCCAGTGTGGTGCCCAGCTTTTTCTTGTCACCTACGCAATTCGGGTACAACAATTTTTTGTGATCCTCTAACATGCGCTGCAATTTCTTCTTCTCCAAATCACTTGCGCAGTTTCTCTTTGCATCGGCAATGGCCCGACCTAGATCATCAACGGGCTCATCTGATGCCTCTTCTTCAGCTTCTTCCCGCATTGCCGGCTCAGCTTCTTCCCGCATTACCGGCTCAGCTTCTTCCCCCATTGTTGTATCATCGTATTCAGGGAACCCATGGCCAGGATAGCTGTTGTCGTCCTCTTCTTCTTCATTGTCTTCCATCATAACCCCTCTTTCTCCGTGCTTGGTCCAAACATTATAGTGGGGCATGAAACCGGACTCAAACAGGTGGACGTGAATGGTTCTTGACGTAGAGTAATTGCGACCATTCTTACAGCCAGCACATGGACAAGGTATAAAACCATCCGCCCGCTTGTTTGCCTCAGCCGCAAGCAGAAAAGTATGCACGCCCTCAACGAACTGGGGAGAGCATCGGTCATCGTACATCCATTGCCGGCTCATCTTCATTACACAACACCGAATAGACCAAATTAATACAAGTTCATACATAAAGTTCATACAACACTTAAATGCAACAAACAAATAACTCTCTAGCTAAAGCATTTAAATGCAACAACAAATGCGATCAAGATCACAACTAAGGTAACAATTGATCCAACAGCATAATGATACCAAGCCTCACTATCGATGGCATATTTTCTAATCTTTCTAATCTTCAAGCGCATTTTCTCCTTCTTGATCTTGTGATCATCGACGACGTCGGCAACGTGCAACTCCAATTCCATCTTCTCCCCCTCAATTCTTTTCAATTTTTCTTTCAAGTACTCGTTTTCTCTTTCAACTAAATTTAACCTCTCGACAATAGGGTCGGTTGGAATTTCCGGTTCACATACCTCCTAGATAAAAATATCTATGTCAACTTGATGGGCATAATTTGTCATAAACACGAAATGCAACAAATAGTTTTAAAAGAGAATATACCACATCCGAATCATAACAAGGACGAGGGCCGACGGGGACGGATATCAAAACCATGGCACTATGTATAACAAAGAACGTACGGGTAAGATAATTATTATACGAGTAACTATACATCCAAATCACACAAACATCAATTTTTTATATAAAATTTCATGAACAAGAGGCTCACCACAAGGTGGTGCCGGCGACGGGACGGTGCGGGCGATCAACGGTGGTTACGACGGAGATTTAGAAGGCACTAAGTAAACCACACCTACATATGCAAACTAAGTGTTATTTTAACCTCAAATTGCATATAAGTCAAATACTAGCACATATATATATTTCCTCCCAAATTACTAAACTCACAAATTAATAACTATATAAAGCATTGCAAGAGCTAATCTAGCAATGAGAGATGAAAAGACAAAGTTGCTAACCTTTGTGATCATTTGAATGGATGGGGGCCTTCAAATCTTGACAAATATTGGGCAAAATGTGTGATGAGCTCGAGAGGAAGAGGGGAAAACAGAGAGGAGAGGGGAAAGGGGAAGAACAGAGCGAGCTCGGGTGGACGAAGGGTTTATGTAGGACGACCTTTAGTACCGGTTCGTGCCAAGAACCGGTACTAAAGGTGCTGGAGGGGGCCCAGACTGACAACATCCTGCCACCACTCTCATTAGTACTGGTTCGTGGCACGAACCGGTGCTAAAGGTTAGCCACGAACCGGTACTAATGAGAGCGGCCCGGCTAGCCGTTGGAACCGGCACTAATGTATACATTTGTGCCGGCTCAAATACAAACCGGCACTAATGTGCTTCACGTTTGACCCTTTTTCTACTAGTGAGAGTTCTAGCGGTGATTCGTGTTGTCGCTGACGGTGTCATAGGATCTGCGGTGCATGTGGACAAGGCGATGGGGTTGCCAACCTACCTCCTCTTCACCACAGCGCATGTGGATTCTTGGGCTACCTCAACTTGGATCAGCTTTTTCAAGAGGGGATGCTTGCCATTCAGAGGTAAATGGTGCTCTTCAATTTTGTTGTTGTTTGATTTGGCTTGCAGTTCCTACAAATGATGTGAGGCTTGGCTTTGGGTAGTACATCATCTGCTCCAGTGTCTAATTGCACGCATAACAATCACTTGATTTATGCGCTTCAACCTTCAAATAGTTTGTAATTTATAGAATTCACTACGGCACTTGTTCATTCATGTATATGTGGCTGGATCCGATGGAGAAGATAAAGACAACTAATACGCTAAAAATGATTTTACATCCTGGTTCGAAAAGTAAAAGGGAAATCTTCGAGTAAATGTATGTTCTACTGCAAAGGAACTTCCCGAGGGATCCCATTGAAATTGAAAGTATGTTTCTTTTTTTATTCCTATGCATACTAAATGTGCATCTTAGCCTGGCTCTTGGCACACGCACAATCCATCAGATGAACAGAGCACTCTTGGAGTACTCCTATATTTCCTAGAGCAATATTACTTACATTTAGTTTCGTGCCATCATGGAAATTCAGACGGGCGTTTCGCAGAGTGTTCAGAATAATACTTTGCAAGGGACAGCAGCGCGATGTCAAGCAGCAGTAGCAGCAGCAGGTTCTGCAGCTTTGACGACGCTGGTGAGTCCACGGTCATGCTCAACTCCCGCCAGCAGGGCGCGAAGGAGTTTCCCCTTGAACCCCATGACCTGATTCTTAGGTTCGTAATTTAGCCTATTTTTGGCTGTTGATCACTCCTTTGTTTCTTTGTACATGTTCTGATTAATGGTGCTTTGGAACAGTTCAACATATAGTTTTTGATGGGATTTAGTAATTTTGGGCTGTTGAGATGGAATAGTTCAACACGGTCGTAATTTTGGGCTGTTGAGGTGGGATTTAGTACAAATCTGGGAAGCTGAAGCTTAAGAAGTTACAGAATGAGTTTGCCTCGTTTTTTACTCTATATATTGATTTTATTGACTACAACCATTTTTTATTTTCCATCGTCAAAACAGGCTGCACTATTCCTAAATTTTATGACTAACGGAGGTGTATGGTGCAATCTAAGCTGGAGTACAACCTGTATGCTTATTTATATCCCTCCTGTTGCTAATACGCAGGAAGATATTTATCATATATTTTTGTTGCCTCATGAAAAAAATGAACCTAATGTTCTTCCCTGATATACTATTAGTCACGGTGTTGGCTATTGTTATTTGGAGTATAGATTGAAATGCTTCAGATATTGTGCCTTATGAAAGAACAAACTTATGTTATGAAATCAAACTTTCCAGTTTCTAAAAAGATTAAGTGTCTGTTGGCTGCTAATAATTTTGTTTATAAATAAATTATATTGTTGTTTATTATATATGCAGGTTGATTTGAACAATGTATAAGGTCGCCACTGCTGCCCGAGTTGGATACCCATTTGTGGTCCTTTTTTCCTTGTTCTTGTTGTACAGATGACAGTTCATGGATTTCTGATATGATTGCTTCAGTGATGGTTTTTGCAGAACCACATGCCGATGGTGCACTTGCCTTTGGAATTAAAGATCAGCTTACTACACTAACCGGATATCATATATAAATACTCTACTCTACAGCAGTATGAAGGGGTGAGCTAATTTTGTTGTCACTGTGTTTCACACTTTTCTGTCATAGTTTGCGTCTAATTTCCCTACAGATTTCGGGGCTAGCAAATATGTTAAAGATAGATACAGAGAAAGGTGATTAGGGGAGTGGATTCCGATAATGATGCGAAAAAAATGCCTTTGGGTCATACACATACTCTTGAAAGAAAGGAAGAAGCTTCTTGGTAATGGAGATGGTTCTCTTATATTTGGTAGGAGTCAGAAAAAATCCAGCATGGAAAAACACCACATTCAGCATGGTGTAATTATGATGATCTAAACGAGTATTCCTGGTCTGTCTACAACCTTATTTTATGGTCACATACTAATACACCTTTTCAAATTTTCTCTAATAGATCCTACTTTGTTTTAGGACTTCTGATTGTTTCTCACTGCCATGACCAATGCGGGATGATGGTGGCTTCTTCAAATATGTGCAAGATATGTCCTTTAGCATCACTGGATTTTTGAAAACGTTATATCTGAATTTAGAGTGCACTTCTGCAAAATAGATTTTGTCCTGATTACTATTTCGATTTTATTCCTGCAGGCACTTTGAAATGATCGAATGCCGCTAATCATTTTGGAGGTTTGTTGTAGGGTGCTCTACCAGGTATTTTGTTCAGATATGCTCTTTCTCTGCCTGCCATTTTAGCCATCAGTTGAGAATTATATTCAGGTTAGCAAACCCTAGCACCATCCATCTAAGATTGTGAGAGATTGGGGTTACTCACCTCGTTTTTAACTTCTTGCGGACGTTGAAGTTGGATGGAGGCTCAGGAATCGGATTTGAAAGCCCTCTGCCTCCTCTTCCACGAAGGCCACGACCTGCTGCCCTTCCACCACCGCCGCGCGTAGTTGTAGTAGAGAGAGGAAGGCGGCGAGTGGCTGCAGACTTCGCCGGCGGCACCGGCGGCGGCGCCCTTTCACCAGACTTGGGACGGGAAGAGGCCACATGGGGTTCGTCACCGGTGGTGACGCCCTTTCTCCAGATCAGACCGGCGGTGGTGGAGAAGACGTGGAGGGAGGAGGCTCACCGGCGCAGATCGTGGTTGGGGTTAGATCGAGGGGGAAAGGAGCGAGCGAGGTGCGGGGTTGGGGGGGGGGGCTCGGTCGCTCTCAGGCTTCCAGGCTCAGTAGTTTTTGGGTTGGGCCGCACCGCACCGGAGCACTACTTGGTAAAAAAAATATTTTGCCGCGTTTGCCGGGTTTCGGGTTCGGGGACTACCTAGACGGGTGCAAACCCATAAAATGTGTCGGGTTGTATAATGTGCCCAACGACAACCCCGCGGGGATGAAAAGACGCCCATCCCCGTCCCCTAATAGGGTAAAAACCCGCGGGGATGCGGGTTTCGGGGCCCCGTTGCCATCTTGAGCTGAGAGGGCAGCTATACATGCCCTTCGGTGGCTCTAGAGAACAAGTTGCTGGCACAAGCACAAGGTCTTGTTTTGGTAGCTAATTCATAACCGTCTGAATACTAGACTATACTTGTGTATTGTGCGTCCTCGAGGTCTTGGAAACTAGGGATCATATATTCTTCAAGTGCCAGTTTGCTCAAGCTTGTTGGCAGTGGGTTTGTCCAAACTGGTCTGCGCAGGCACTGGTGGAAAAAGGGCCTTTGGTCGCGGTTCGCAACTGCCATTAGTCGCGGTTGCGCAACCGCGACCGAACGGGCGCGACTAAAGGCCCCACCCTTTAGTCGCGGTTGCTTAAGAACCGCGACTAAAGGCCCGTCCACGTGGGCGCCAGGTGGCCGTCGGGGCGGAGGACCTTTAGTCGCGGTTCTTCTGGCCAACCGCGACTAAAGGCCGCCGCAGGTTTAGGGTTTTAGCCCCCCCCCCTTAAACCTGTTTTCTGTTTAATATGTATTGTTTTATTTCTTTTGTGCTTTATTTTAATTTTGAAGGAGTTTCACATATTCTACGGTACTACATACATGCATATGAATGTACAATTTCAAACAAATTTGAAATTAGAACCAAAAAGAATTCAAGAGGAATATACAATATATATTCAATATCATCCGTGTTCAGGATTCCCGAGGGCTTTTGTCAGCGCGTCGTTCTCTCTGTTGAACTTGATCTTCCCCTCTTGAGCATCCCTCATTGCGTCAATAAGGGCTTGGGTGGGTTTAATTATTTTGCCCCGGTAAACACAGTCCCCTGTCTCCGGGTTCAGCGTTCCCCCATGCCCGTACCACCAGCTTTTGGCCCTTGGGTCCCATCCCTCCGTACCTGGACGGATTCCTCGCGCCCTCAGCTCGTTCTCCATCTTCTCCCACCTAGGCTCCCAAAGGCGATACCCTCCTGGCCCCATAATATGATTGTACTCCTTCTTAGCCGCATTTTCCTTATTTTTTTTCGATATTTGAATGAACTGCTCCGATTTCTTTTGCTTCACAAATTCTGGCCAATCATGTTTCAGTTTCTCATATTGTCCTTTGAAATCCGGAGTCTTGTTCTGCTTGACAAAGTCATGGGCTAGATTTTGCTTGAATTTCCGGAATGCGTCGGCCATCTTATGAAGAGCGAACTGTTTGACTAGCCTCCTCCTCTCCTTGTTTTTCTCAATCTTGTTACCCTCCTCATCGAATTTGTTGTATTCCGGAGGTAGAACAAAATGTTCCATAAGCTTTTTGAAGCAATCTTTTTTTGTTCTCTTATCGACGAAAGTGAAACCAGCAATTCGTTCCTTCTTTGGCTTATTCCACTCCTGGACGGTGATCGAGGCGTTGTCTCTAACAATGGCTCCGCATTGGTTGACAAACTTGGTGGCGTTCTTGCGGGGCTCCAGCGGCCTGCCGGTTGCACTGTCGACAACCTCGATGGTGCATGTTTCTCCTTGTTTCATCGTCTTGGTTGCGCCACGCTTTGACGACGTACTCGATTGTTTCGACGATCCGGCCGAGGGCTAAAATAAGAAAGAGAGTCGCGCGCGTTAGTCCACACATATTTATTCAAATCAGTTAGTTTGTATCACCAGAGGCTCAATGTATATATATATACCTCGGCGCCGGAGGTGGTTGCTACTTCCATTTGAAGATCGTCGTTTATCGACGTTTGTTCGGCATCATCTTGCTGACGGCGCCCTTCATCTTCACCGTCAAGGTTCAGATAAGAAGAGATATCATCTTCTTCTTGTCCGGTCGGCACATATAGAATATCGCCGTTTATGATGCCGAACATATGTGCTTCACCGTCCGGATCATAGTTGTCCATAATCGGGTCAGCTCTATCGTCCGCCATTATGTCAGTCCTGAAAACATGTAGTAAAAACAAATTAATTAAGTGAAGAAGGGGGGCGATGGCGGTGGCGGTGGCGAAAGGGCGGTGGCAAAAGGAGGGGGCGAGGAAGGGGTGGGAGAGGGTGTCGCGGTAGAGCGCGAGACGGGGCGGCACACGACGGCGTCACGGAGAGGGAGGCGAGGACAACACATTTATAACCCTCGCCGTCCCCTCTCGATCCCTAAAAAAACACCGCGTGCATCGCCGCCCCCCTCGCCGCCCCCTCTCCGTATATACGTTTTTTTGTTAATTATCAAATTTTACGGTTTTTTTGTTAATTATCAAGTTTTAAGTTATTTACCGTTTTTGTTAAACTAATTAACTAGTTAAAATTAAAAAGAACAAAAAAATTCTCTCTCTCTCTCTCTCTCTCTCTCTCTCTCTGCTCTCTGCTCTCTCTCTCTCTGCTCTCTCTCTCTCTCTCTCTCTCTCTCTCTCTCTCTCTCTCTCGATCATCGCTCTCTTAGCAGTTGAGGGCGGCGAGGCCGGCGGCCCGAGGATGGATTGGGGGGCGGCGCGGCGTTGAGGGTGGCGAGGCCGGCCGGCGGCGTTGAGGGCAGCGAGGCTGGCCGGCGGCGTTGAGGGCGGGGGCGAGAGGCGGCGCGGTGGGCGAGGGAGGCCGGCGGGCGGCGTACGAGGGCGAGAGGGGGCGGCGGGCGCCGTACGTGGGCGAGAGGGGGCGGCGGGCGACGGCGGGCGGCGTCGAGGGCGCGGGCGACGGCGGGCGGCAGGCCTTCGGCGCGGCAGAGAAGACGAGCAGAAATGGAGGCGACGGGTCGGGCGGTGGTATTTATAGCCCCCCCTTTAGTCGCGGTTGGGGAGGCGACCCGCGAATAAAGGGCCCTTTAGTCGCGGTTGGGGAGGCGACCCGCGACTAAAGGGTAACCTTTAGTCGCGGTTGGGGAGGCGACCCGTGACTAAAGGGCTTTTTTGGCGGGTTTTTCGTTCCCGCGCGCAACGACCTTTAGTCGCGGTTGGACAGGCCAACCGCGACTAAAGGTATTTTCCAAATACTTTTTCTTTTTCAAAATCTTAAAAATACAAATAATATATCAAAAAATTCAGAAAAAAATAACTAATTCAATTTAATATGTTAAAAACACAAATATTATATCAAAAAATTCAGAAAAAAAACTAATTCAATTCAAAATTCTAAAAATACAAATAATATATCAAAAAATTAAGAAAAATAAAACTAATTCAATTCAATATGTTAAAAATACAAATAATATATCAAAAAATTCAGAAAAATAGAACTAATTCAATTCAATATGTTAAAAATACAAATAATATATCAAAAAATTAAGAAAAATAAAACTAATTCAATTCAAAATGTTAAAAATACAAATAATATATCAAAAAATTCAGAAAAATAAAACTAGTTCAATTCAAAATTCTAAAAATACAAATAATATATCAAAAAATTCAGAAAAATAAAACTAATTCAATTCAAAATTCTAAAAATACAAATAATATATCAAAAAATTAAGAAAAAAAAACTAATTCAATTCAAAATAATATACCAAAGGCCGGTCGTCGGCTATGGTGGTACGGCCGGACTCTGCAGAGCGTCATGGACTACATCACTCCAAATTTCATGTATCATTCGAAAATGGACACCAAACACATCACGGGTAATATAATTCACATGATCCATTCAACAAAGTTTGGTACAATAAATTATTACACATCATTTCTTCCCTTGTGTCCCTGCTTGCTTACGATTGTGCCGTATCCATGGAGCATCCTCATCATTTAACTTAATGCTTGGGTCGGTGTTCACTTTGAAGGGCGGAATTTCAGCAAACATATTATAATCTTCTGACATGTCTATCTTGTCTTCCACTCCCACGATGTTTCTTTTCCCTGAAAGAACAATGTGGCGCTTTGGATCATCGCATGATGTACTGATCGTTTTCTTATCTTTCCGTTTCCTCGGTTTGCTACTCATGTCCTTCACATAGAAAACCTGAGCGGCATCTTTCGCTAGGACGAATGGTTCGTCAAGGTAACCAAGATTGTTGAAATCCACCATTGTCATTCCGTATTGCTGGTCCACCTTTACCCCACCTCCTGTTAGCTTGAACCATTTGCACCGGAACAAAGGGACCTTAAAGGAGGGTCCATAGTCAAGTTCCCATATCTCCTCTATGTAAGTATAATATGTGACCTTTTGCCCATTCTCGGTTGCTGCATCAAAGCGGACACCACTGTTTTGGTTGGTGCTCTTTTTATCTTGGGCGATCGTGTAAAATGTATTCCCATTTATCTCGTACCCTTGGAAAGTCGTTATAGTCGAAGATGGTGTCTTGGCCAACATGTACAGCTGATCTACAACATCATTGTCATTCATTAAATGTTTTCTCAACCAACTGCCGAAAGTCTCCATGTGGGCCTTCCTAATCCAGGATTCAGGCTTCCCCGGGTTGTCCGAGCGTAAAATATTCTTGTGTTTCTCAAAGTACGGAGCCACCAAGCTGGAATTGGTCAGTACAGTGTGGTGTACTTCAGTCAGAGAATGGCCGTCCATACATGTCGTTGATTTCCTTCCGATCGTGCCTTTTCCACTTAGTCTCCCCTCGTGCCGCGATCGAGGAAGACCAATCGGCTTAAGGTCAGGAACAAAGTCAACACAAAACTCAATTACCTCCTCATTTCCATAGCCCTTGGCGATGCTTCCTTCTGGCCTAGCACGGTTACGAACATATTTCTTTAATACTCCCATGAACCTCTCGAAGGGGAACATATTGTGTAGAAATACAGGACCGAGAATGAAAATCTCTTCGACTAGGTGAACCAAGAGGTGCGTCATAATATTGAAGAAGGATGGCGGGAACACCAACTCGAAACTGATAAGACATTGGATCACATCGTTCTGTAACCGTGGTAGATCTTCTGGATTGATTACCTTCTGAGAGATCTTCTGGATTGATTACCTTCTGTAACTGTGGCAGTCGTGAGACTTCAGGTTTTGGAACTTTTTCTCCGCCATGTTTATTATTCCCTTTATATTGGACGAGAATCCAGACGGGACCTTCATACTGCTCAGGCATTCAAAAAAGATGACCTTCTCTTCTTTGGTCAGAGCGTAGCTGGCACGACCTTGAAACCATTCTGGATGCCGGTCATCAGGGTCTTTCAAACGTTGCTGGTCCTGCCGTGCTTCCTTTGTATCATTTGTCTTCCAATACACGCCCAAGAAGCTTAGGAGGTTCACGCAAATATTCTTCGTAACGTGCATCACGTCGATTGCAGAGCGGACTTCTAGGACTTTCCAATATTCTAGCTCCCAGAATATAGATTTCTTCTTCCACATGGCTGCGTGCCCGTCAGCTCCCTTCGGAACTGATTGTCCGCCAGGACCCTTTCCAAAGATGACTTTCAAATCCTTGACCATATCAAATACCTCAGCACCAGTGCGTTCCGCAGGCTTCGGCCGATGATCTGCCTTTCCGTTGTAATGCTTGCCTTTCTTTCTTACTGGATGAATTTTCGGAAGAAATCGACGATGCCCAAGGTACACGTTCTTCTTACAATTTGGCAAATGTACACTTTCAGTCTCATGTAAGCAGTGCGTGCATGCATTGTATCCCTTATTTGACAGTCCCGAAAGGTTACTAAGAGCAGGCCAATCGTTGATGGTTACGAAAAGCAACGCTCGTAGGTTAAATTCCTCTTTTTTGTGCTCATCCCACACACGGACACCAGGTCTGCCCCACAGCTGTAAAAGTTCATCAACTAATGGCCTTAGGTACACATCGATGTCGTTGCCGGGTTGCTTCGGACCTTGGATGAGCACTGGCATCATAATGAACTTCCTCTTCATGCACAACCAAGGAGGAAGGTTGTAGATGCATAGAGTCACGGGCCAGGTGCTATGGCTGGAGCTCTGCTCGCCAAAAGGATTCATGCCATCTGTGCTTAGACCAAATCTTATGTTCCTTGCGTCAGCTGCAAAATCTTTGAACTCTCTGTCGATCTTTCTCCATTGCGTTCCATCTGCGGTGTGTCTCAACTCCCCGTCCGACTTACGGTCCTCTTTGTGCCATCGCAACAACTTGGCATGCTCTTTGTTCCTGAACAGACGTTTCAACCGTGGTATTATAGGAGCATACCACATCACCTTGGCGGGAACCCTCTTCCTGGGTTTCCCGCCCTCAACATCGTCACCAGGGTCATCGCCTCTGATCTTATAACGCAATGCAGTGCATACCGGGCATTCATTCAAATTCTCGTATTCACCGCGGTAGAGGATGCAGTCGTTGATGCATGCATGTATCTTCAGAACCTCTAAACCTAGAGGGCAGACAACCTTCTTTGCTTCGTACGTACTGGCGGGCAACTCGTTATTCTTTGGAAACATATTCTTCAACATTTTCAGCAAGTTTTCAAATGCCGAGTCAGCTACACCTGCCTGTGCCTTCCATTTCAGCAAATCCAGTGTGCAGCCCAGCTTTTTCAGACCATCATCGCATCCAGGGTACAACGACTTTCTGTGATCCTCTAACATGCGATCCAAATTCTCCCTCTCCTTTTCAGTTTCGCAGCGTCTCCGTGCATCAGCAATGGTCCGACCAAGATCATCAACGGTCTCATCACGTGCCTCTTCTTCACCTTCACCTTCACCTTCCCCTTCACCTTCCCCTTCACCTGCCCCTTCACCTTCCCCTTCACCTTCAGCATCCTCCATGAAAGTATCACCGAAATGAGCAAGATAGCTTTCATCAATGAAATCATCCCCTTCTTCATCTTCTTCCATTATAACCCCTCTTTCTCCATGCTTGGTCCAACAATTATAGCTTGGCATGAAACCGTGCCGAAGCAGGTGCAGGTGAACTTCTCTTGAGGAAGAGTAACCCTTCTGATTCTTACAGTCAACACATGGACAGATAACAAAACCCTTCTGCCTGTTCGCATTAGCCACTACGAGGAAATCTTTCAAACCCGTAGTGAACTCGCGGGAGAGTCGGTTACCGTACATCCATTGCCGATTCATCTGCATTATTATAATATAAAATATATAATTAACCATCATGCATTTGTTAAAGTAACTAGCTATAAACAATAGAAATTAAACAATGAACAACACACATGCATATTTTATCAATGACACACATGCATGAAAGGTTCAAGTTGCTAACCGCGATCGAGGAGGAACCTCAAGTGTGGCTCCAACACTTCATATCATGTTTGTTTCACGCTGTTGGGCATTTCATCAAACACCTTGTGTGCATAAGAGGAACCAAAAGCAAACCTACACCCCCTTGTGAAGAGAAGTGGCACCAAATGGCTAAGTGAGTGCGCTGAACTGGTATATATAGGGGAGGAGCTTTAGTCGCGGTTGGCCAGGCCAACCGCGACTAAAGGCCTTTGGGCACCTTTAGTCGCGGTTGGCCTGCCCAACCGCGACTAAAGCCCCTCACGTGCACCAGCTGGCCACCGAGCGCCCTGGCCCAAGCCTTTGGTCGCGGTTCGTCTGCCGAACCGCGACTAAAGACTTCATTAGTCGCGGTTCCTACAGTTTCGCGACTAATGGGGCTGAACGGAAGCCTCTTTTTCTACTAGTGAGGATTCCACCATTCAGGAAGAATTGATCATTTCAGGGCCCTCATGAAAGTTTCCTTTCATTTTCATTCTGATCACTTGGGCAATCAGGTAACCAGGAATGATTTTAACTTCAATGGGATGCAACGTAATTTACACTCCTTTGCTAAGAAATTCAAAGAGAGGCTGTGCTGGCTCACCCATAGAATATGAAGGTTTACAATTGTTTAGGAGATTGGGTGCAGAAGTACAGACAGAGCCTCCCTTCTTATTAGTTTTGTTGTTGCTCTATTTTTCTTCCAGTTTTTCCTTTTATTTCTCTCGCTATCATGCATACTTCATACTGAGAAAATACTAAATGTACATAGCAGGAAGATATTTCTACTATTCGAGTAAAACTAAATTTTGATGTGGTTAGCTGATCTGATAAGCCTATTCTGGACGGTTTAGACAGTTTTCAGCGTGCAACCTATCCGGACAGTAGTGCTAAACTGAACAACAAAGTTAACACCTCAAACACTTTCCGGTTCTCTATTCAGTTACACCTAAACATGCTCGTCTTGTTCTCTAGAAACCCCTATCAAGTTAATTGCTAGAACTTTATAACATAAAATAGTCAGCCAAAGTTCCAAGTTATAGAGATATTTAATGATGTTATGGCCAAACAAACAAACAATAATACATTAAGTGAGACAAATTAATGTTACGATTAATTCTGTATTTTTGGTTTGCTTAGCTTTGTGGTGGTATCTACTATAATAAAAGAATTAACAGAACATAACAAAACTGAATGAACACATTTTTTTGACACAATATTATTTTAGAATAGTACTAAATATGTATTGTAATCATGAATATTGGAATTATGTTTCTCTAGAAAGAATTATATGTTAGAATATGCATGTTAATCACCATGTAATTGTTAATTCTATCCGTTGAGTATCATGAGATATTATGTTGGATATTTTATCATAATAAAAAGATTGACAACATATATTTAGAGTAAGATAATTTTTGGGAAGTAAAACTGTTTATTATAAATTTGTGAGAACAATTTGCGACTGAAATAATGCAGTCCCTTAGAGATACCACACATATGGTGTAGCTTATGCATAGAGAGATACATGACCATGAGGCATTATGTGATTGGTAAAAACAATGCCTCACCTCATAAGATTTGGTGGAAGCCAAGTGTTACGGGCCTCGATCTAGGGTTTGGGACTAGAGAGGAGGAGGAGTAGGGTGAGAGGAAAGGCGATCGGGCAGAGGACGACGAACAGCAGGTTCATTTCTCTTTCTGGTTCGGTTACAATAATTTTCGATGCCCCGCTTCTTGGCTCACCTACTCCCTATAACCTTTGGCACACATGCCACACACACCACGCATATGCGGACGCCGAAGGGCCCACTGGCGAGCTCCTTAATTCACTAGCAAGTACTAGTGTTATATGTCGCCTTGGCCCGTCGTGACTGCCTCGTTACTGGCCAGTGGGGTCGCACTGGTAGTCGTGACATTCTCCCCCTATTGAGTGTCGCCTTGTCCCCAAGGCGGTGATCACTGAAAGTGTTGCCATAGATGTTCTGGGTCTTCCCACGTTGAAAGCATGGCTGGTAGGTCGTTCCACTTGACACAGAGACGTTTCTTTAGCATGCCCCCGACGTTCCAGAATTGTCTTAGGGTCATTTTCTGCCTGCAAAATAGCATTGTCAGGAGGTAACTTGTCACTCACCGGAACCCCAACGGCTTCCGCTTTCTTCAGTTGGGACACGTGGACCAAGTCACGACTCTTGCTCGATGGTGGGAGTTGTAGCTTATATGCAACCGCACCGACCCTAACCAGGACTCTGTAGGGCCGAAAATACCGGAACGCGAGCTTCTGATGCGGTCCTTGAGCCACTGAGGATTGGATGAAGGGTTGCAGTTTCAGTAATACTGCGCCCCCACCTGAAACTCCTTGTACGTCTGCTTTTTTGTCAGTTTGAGCTTTCATCCTGTCCTGCTCCCGTTTCAGTTGTTGTTGCAGGTGTTGTATCATGATCTCCCATTCCTGTAACCATGCTGCCAGGTCCAGAACGAAGCACTCATCCACCTGTGCAACGCCAAACTCTAGCGAGATGCCCATAGACAACCTCGAATGGTGTCCGGCCTAGCGCCGAGTGAAATGAAGTGTTATACCAATATTTTGCTAATGCAACCCACTTGGACAAATTACTAGGACAAGAGTGCACGACACATCGGAGATAGCCTTCCAGACATTGGTTGACCCTTTCGGTCTGTCCATCCGTCTGAGGGTGGTACGAGGAGTTGAGCATAAGATCAGTTTTGCAGAGGCAGAATAACTCTTGCCAGATATTGCTCAGAAGTCCTTGCAGCCCGAAGATCTCGCGCATGAAGAGCTTGACAATGTGTAGGGAAGTAAACGGGTGGAACGGTGGCACAAAGTGATCATACTTGGAGAATTTGTCCATGATGACTGGAATAGTGTCATGTCCACCCAAACGCAGCAGAGCCTCGATGAAATCCATGGATATTACTGCCCACGATTTCTGTGATATGGGAAGGGCCAGCATGGGAGATTTGTTTTGTTTTTCTTGTTGACACACCATGCATTCTCGAACCAAGGTCTTGACCTGTTTTTTCATCCCTTTCCAAACGAAGAGGCGCTTGATGCGGTTGACGTGTCATGGAAACCTGAGTGACCTCCTGCTGCGCTGCCATGCAATGCCTGAATCAAATGTTGTTCTGTCTCTGCATCCTTTCCAATCCACATGCGCCCATGGAGCTTGAGAATCCCATCTTGCAACGAGAACCCTGGGTCACTGTCAGGGTCCAAAGCCAGCTTCAACATGTGCTGAGTAGCAGCTGCATCCCATTGATAGCTTCATTTGACTACTTTTAGTCAGGTGGGCTTGCAAACAGAGATTGCCGCAACATCTGCTTCCTGTACGGGTGCGTGACTAGAGTGAGCGTCTACCGCTCTGTTTGTGAACCCTGCTTTATATTGGATAACAAACTGCAGCCCGACGAGCTTGGTGAACGCCCGTTGCTGGACCGGTGTGTTGAGCGTTGAGCCGTTGATCTGTCAGATTGAGCAAGCTTTTTGATCCATTCGAACAACAAAATTTGCATGCTGAAGATACGGTTGCCAATGATCAAAAACCTGGAGAAGGGCCAAAATTCCTTTTCATAAGCCAATAGCCCAAGGTTGCGGGGTGCCAATGCTTTGCTCAAGTAGGCCACTGGGTGGTTGTTCTGCATGAGGACCGCCCCAATACCAGTGGCACTCGCATCAGTTTCCACTACGAATTGCTGTTGAAAGTTGGGTAGTGCCAGAACCATAGCGGCGATCGGCTTGAGGGTAGTGCCGGCTTCTTCTGTCATTGGAGTCCATACAAACATTGTGTTTTTTCAAAGCAAATTGGTGAGAGGTTTACCGATGACCCCAAGGAAACAAACGAACATCCTGTAATAACCGTTAAGGCCCAAGAATCCCCTGAGTTCCCTAGCACTGGTTGGAACTGGCCACTGCTGCACTGCTCGGACCTTAGTGTCGTCCGTAGCCACCCCCTGTCCACTAATAATGTGCCCCGGGTAACTCATATTTTGCTGCGCAAAGGTGCATTTGGACATTTTTGCCTTGAGCCCATGCATGCTGGTGTAAGAGTCCCAGGACTTGCCGCAACAGCTGTTGGTGAGCATCCAACTTCTGTGTGAACGAGGATGTCGTCCATGAAGATGAGCACTCCTTTGTGAAGCACCAGGAATAGTACGATGTGCATCAAGCCTTGGAATGGGGCTGGGCCATAGGCGAGTCCATATGGCATCACACGAAACTGATAGTGGCCCAAA
The DNA here is from genome assembly GCF_018294505.1 of Triticum aestivum. Taxonomy (NCBI): domain Eukaryota; kingdom Viridiplantae; phylum Streptophyta; class Magnoliopsida; order Poales; family Poaceae; genus Triticum; species Triticum aestivum. Next base: position 744,896,540 of record NC_057803.1, read on the forward strand.
TGAGTTTTAAACGCTGTTTTAACTCATCCTCAGGTCGCAGTCTGATCTGGTGGTAACCTGCACAGAGATCCAATTTGGAGAACCATTTGACCCAGCAATCTCATCCAACAACTCATCGATGATCGGCATTGGGAAAGTGGTTTTGAGAGTGATCGCGTTCAAATGCCGGAAGTGCACACAAAACCACCACGTCTCATTTTTTTCTTTTGACAAGTAGCACCGGCGAGGAAAAAGCACTGTTGCTTGGAACAATCAACCCAAGACGAAGCATCTCTCTCACTTGTTCTTCAATTTCATCTTTTTGCTTCGGCGTGTATCAATACAGACGCATATTGATTGGATTTGCGCCCGCAATCAGGGGAATAGCATGGTCCCACTCCTTGTGTTCAGTTAGAGTGGCTGGCTCGGCAAACACTGCATGGAAGTCGTCGAGGATGTGCTAAATCACTGGAGGCATGGGTTCGCCCCCATTTATTTCTCGATTTTTTTCCCATTCATTTTGCTTGCAACGTTGCCGCTCGCATAGCCTCAGCACGCCCAGGAGAAACTCTGCCAACTAACTGGATGGATGGTGGTGAGCTTCTTCAGGTAGTGATCAGGTCATCATTTCTTACTTCCAGAGACACAGGAACCATCCAAGATGGAAGTACCCATCAATTTGCAGAGCAGTTTGCAACCACACCAAAAGGGAAAGCCAGCAGCAGTTGGCTCCTATTTCTCCTTTACTTTTATGAGCAAAAAATACAACTTCACTGGATGCTGGAAACATAATCTGATGCAAAGCGGGTGAAGACAAGAGAACCTTCTTATAATGTAACGAACCCAAGCCCCGCTAGTTCCGCCTGGAATGAGTCTTGCATCACTTTCTCTCACAATTTGATCTATGGCCAAGCCACCATGTCCACAATTGTTCATAGACAACCCATTAATAGCACCAGAAAAAGAGAGCAACATAACAGATAACCGCAAAATAACAGTTACAACTGTATGATCATTTATAGTGCTCATCAGATAAATAAACATAGCAGGGAATGACCATTCTTGTCCTCTAACCGGGGCGGTAGCCACTCAACATATGAGCACACCAACAGTATGAGCCTGTTCTTGCCTTTTGCCAGTCACATTAATTCAGACGTGCCTGTATGATGTATGAGAGAGAAAATTGTATATGATGACGCAATGCCTCAATATCCAAAGCAGCAAGCCTTATAGCTTCAGATATATGGAAGTGCTCATTTATGGTACACAAGATAAACAAACAGAGCAGGGAATGAGCAACTAGAAAGACCTTCCAGAGCACACGCTCTGCAGATCTGAGGCAGCAGACCAAGAGAAGTTTCATCATGCAAGAAGAATGGACATGGCACACAAGAGATAACGGTTGCAGTCACGACATCACGTACAATCCAAGAGTACGCCATACTCTAGTAGAGCGTAGCAGAACGGGGACGGCAATAACAAGATCCAAATTACACACTACTTTTGGAAATTGTTCAGTCAATGAATCATAACATTAAGAAAAACATAATCGACAATACAATTAGAAAACACACCGTCGGTGACAGTGGCACCAGAGGACAGGAGGTGGTGGAGTTGTGACTTGTGAGAGCGATGCATCAAGCATCAGGCCAACCAGGGGGGGGGGGGTGAGTAGGAGACATTTCAACTGCAAAAATCTAACACAATTATATGAACAAATTAATTACACATTATTAACAAAAAAAATCTATGAACTGCAAAAAAATCTAAAAAAAATCTAACAAAATTAACTACATCTAAATTACTACACATCTATGAACTACATCTAAATTACTACACATCTAAGAAAAAAATCTATGAACTACAAAAAAATCTAAAAAAAATCTAACAAAATTAACTACATCTAAATTACTACACATCTATGAACTACATCTAAATTACTATACATCTAACAAAAAAATCTATGAACTACAAAAAAATCTAAAAAAAATCTAACAAAATTAACTACACATCTAAATTAACTACTACTAACGTCAAATTAACTTAGTTGCTCACGGCGACGGTGATGGCGACGGCCAGGTGCGGCCCGGGGCGGGTGCGGCGGCGACGGCGTCGGGGCAGCGCGGAGACGGCGTCGGGGCGGGCGGGGCGGCGACGGCGTCGGGGCGGCGCGGAGACGGCGTCGGGGCGGGTGGGGCGGCGACGGCGTCGGGGCGGCGTGGAGACGGCGTTGGGGCGGCGCGGGACGGGGCGGCGCGGGACGGGGCGGCGCGGGCCGGGGATTGATTCGCCGCCGTCGGGGGAGAGCAGGAGAAGAGATTGAAGTGGGGATGGGCGGTTCTGAAATTTTCCTAAATGCTACTTATATAGCAAAGGCATTCGTCCCAGTTCGTGGCACAAACCGGGACTAATGCACACCTTTAGTCCCGGTTGGAGCCGCCAACCGGGACCAAAGGCCTCTTTGCAGCAGCCCAGAGGGCGGGAAGCAGAGGGCTTTGGTCCCGGTTGGGGGCACCAACCGGGACTAAAGGAGGGGCATTGGTACCGGTTGGTGCCACGAACCGGTACCAATGCACCACTTTATTCCCGGTTGGTGCCGCCAACCGGGACTAAAGGCCCTGTGCTGCCGGCGTCGCGGCACGGAAGTTTAGTCCCACCTCGCTAGCTAAGGGAGCTCGAGAGTGGTTTATAAGCCCCAGTCCCGCTGCCCTCTCGAGCTCCTCTCAAATGCAGGCTTATGGACCTAAACGCACTATATGTGCCTGTGGGCCTATTGGGCCTATTGCGGGCCTGAATCCTAACCCATTGTTGGGTTTCTAGTCGTATTCAGGCCGTGGTAGCCCTTTAGGTGGCACTTTTTTTATTTTATTTATTTTATTTTTTGCTTTGAATTATTTATTTTCTTTTGATTTTTGTTTTTTTTATTTTTTTTATTTTAGCTCAGATTAATTATAATCTTTCTGTTACTCCATTAGTTTCCATGTAAATTACTTATTTCTTTTAGCCCTTTAGCCGTCTAATTACTTATTTATTTTCTTTTATGATAATTCTTTTGGCTATTAAAGTTTGTAACAAAATTCTATTTAATTTTAGTCCTTTAGCTGTCTAATTACCTATTTATTTTCTTTTATGATAATTCTTTTTGCTATTAAAGTTTGTAACAAAATTCTAATTACTTATTTATGTTCTTTTATGATAATTCTTTTTGTTTTTAATGTTTTGAACAGAATTTTAATTACTTATTTATTTTCTTTTATGATAATTCTTTTTGCTATTAAAGTTTGTAACAAAATTCTTTATAATTTTAGTTTCAATAATACTAGAGGTTTATAAAAGCTTTTTAGTTGATTCCTTCAGTACCAGTTCTAAGGCTGTTACAAAGGCATTTTATTTGGTACAGGTTTTAAGGCTGGTGCCCCACGAGCACCTTTTAGTACCGGTTCGTGGCATGAACCGGTAAAAGAGTTTTTTAGTTGATTCTTTCTGCAGCTGTTTTTTAGTCCCACCTCGCCAAGCGAGAGGCACTCGCAGCATTTTATAATCCCCGAGTGCAGAGACGATGCAGAAGAGGCTCAATGCTAACCTGCACGTTGCTTAGCTTTAAGCCTTGAGGAATAGGGTAGACTGCACGGAGCTATGTGCAGTGCAGTTTCCACTATTTCGAAAGGCTTGAAGCTAATTAACGAGCATTGCGCCTCTTTTTTTTATTTTTAATGACTTATTACAACTCAGAAATAAATAGAAAAAAATAAATATAGCAGAAAAGAAAAAAAAACTATATAGAAAACTACTCAGAAATAAATAAAAGAAAAAATAGTTGTGATTAACTTTACTAAAAAAATGAGCATAGATGCGCTTATAGAGAAAATTAGACCTAAATTCATAATAAATTTCTACTAACTTCAGAGAAATTCAATATGAATTTAGGTCAAATTCCCTGTATAAGGGCATCTATTTTCACTTTGAGAGGAGCTCAACAAGGCAGAGAGGGAGGGGCTTATAAACGGGTGTGAGCGCCCTTTGGTTGGCGAGGTGGGACTAAACTCTGACCGCAACAAGGACCAACCCTTTAGTCCCGGTTCATGCCACCAACTGGGACTAATGGGCAGCCTTTGGTCCCGGTTCGTGGCACCAACCAGGACCAATGGTGGTAGGCCAGGAGCGAGGCCCATTTGTCCCGGTTCGTCCCACCAACCGGGACCAAAAGGTCCAGACGAACCGGGACCAATGGCCCACGTGGCCCGGCCGGCCCCCGGGGCTCACGAACCGGGTCCAATGCCACCATTGGTCCCGGTTCTGGATTGAACCGGGACTAATGGGCTGACCCGGCCTGGACCAATGCCCCCTTTTCTACTAGTGTCGGGTCTACACAGAGGGGATCTTGCTGTGGGTCTGGCCCGGATGTTGCTCCAAAGTGTTCCTATGGGCTGACCTAACACAACCGGGTAGGGAGGTCCACTGGTCAAAGCCCGTCCGTGCAAAGTCAAAGGACTAGATCCCGTGGTCAAATGCTATAGGGTTAGGCGGGCCGGGGGGTCGGGGGGGGGGGGGGGGTAGCAATGCCACCGGAGCGTCGTGTCGGGCCCTCATACATGCGGGGTGGTGTTGTGGCATGTCCGAAGAGGCGACACGCGTCTCCGGTGCGTGGCCCACGTCACAGACGGCGCCGCCGCCGGCACCTGGAGGGGGGAAACGGATGCGTCGGGTCTACACGGAGTGGATGTAGCTGTCGGTTTGGCCCGGATGTTGCTCCCGGGTGTCCCTCTAGGCTGACCTGACACAACCGGGTGGAGAGGTCCACTGGTCAAAGCCCGTCCGTGGGAAGTCAAAGGGCTAGATCTCGTGATCAACCGCTCCAGGGTTAGGGGGGACGGGGGCCCTGCGGGGTAGCAATGCCACCGGAGCGTCGTAACGGGCCCTCATACATGTGGGGTGGTGTTGTGGCATGTCCGAAGAGGCGACACGCATCTCCGGGGTGTGCCCCCCCCCCCCTCACGCACGGCGCCGCCGCCGGCACCTGGAGGGGGGAAACGGACGCGTTGGGTCTACACAGAGGGGATCTTGCTGTGGGTCTGGCCCAGATGTTTCTCTAAAGTGTTCCTCTGGGCTGACCTAACACAACCGGGTGGGGAGGTGCACTGGTCAAAGCCCGTCCGTGGGAAGTCAAAAGGCTAGATCCCGTGGTCAAATGCTACAGGGTTAGGCGGGATGGGGGCCCTGGGGGGTAGCAATGCCACCGGAGCGTCGTACCGGGCCCTCATACATGCGGGGTGGTGTTGTGGCATGTCCGAAGAGGCGGCACGCGTCGCTGGTGCGTGGCCCCCATCACGGACGGCGCCGCCGCCGGCACCTGGAGGGGGGAAACGGACGCGTCGGGTCTACACGGAGTGGATGTAGCTGTGGGTTTGGCCCGGATGTTGCTCCCAGGTGTCCCTCTGGGCTGACCTGACACAACCGGGTGGAGAGGTCCACTGGTCAAAGCCCGTCCGTGGGAAGTCAAAGGGCTAGATCTCGTGGTCAACCGCTCTAGGGTTAGGCGGGACAGGGGCCCGGGGGGGGTAGCAATGCCACCGGAGCGTCATACCGGGCCCTCATATTGTGGGTTGGTGTTGTGGCATGTCTGAAGACGCGGCATGCGTCTCCGGCGTGTGGCCCCCGTCACGGACGGCGCCACCGCCGGCACCTGGAGGGGGGAAACGGACGTGTCGGGTGTACACGGAGTGGATGTAGCTGTGGGCTTGGCCCGGATGTGGCTCCCAGGTGTCCCTATGGGCTGACCTGACACAACCGGGTGGAGAGGTCCACTGGTCAAAGCCCGTCCGTGGGAAGTCAAAGGGCTAGATCTCGTGGTCAACCACTCCAAGGTTAGGCGGGACGGGGGCCCTGGGGGAGGGTAGCAATGCCACTGTAGCGTCGTACCAGGCCCTCATACATGTGGAGTGGTGTTGTGGCATGTCCTAAGAGGCGGCACGCGTCTCCGGTGCGTGGCCCCCCTCACGGATGGCGCTGTCGGCGGCACTTGGAGGGGGGAAACGGACGCATCGGGTCTACACGGAGTTGATGTAGCTGTGGGTTTGGCCCGGATGTTGCTCCCGGGTGTCCCTCTAGGCTTACCAGACACAACCAAGTGGAGAGGTCCACTGGTCAAAGCCCGTCCGTGGGAAGTCAAAGGGCTAGATGTCGTGGTCAACCGCTCCAGGGTTAGGGGGGACGGGCGCCCTGGGGGTAGTAATGCCACCGGAGCATCGTACCGGGCCATCATACATGCGGGATGGTGTTGTGGCATGTCTGAAGAGGCGACATGCGTCTCCGGGGTGTGCCCCCCCCTCCTCACGGACGGCGCCACCGCCGGCACCTGGAAGGGGGAAACGGACGCGTCGGGTCTACACGGAGGGGATCTTGCTGTGGGTCTGGCCCGGAAGTTGCTCCAAAGTGTTCCTATGGGCTGACCTAACACAACCGGGTGGGGAGGTCCACTGGTCAAAGCCCGTCCGTGGGAAGTCAAAGGGCTAGATCCCGTGGTCAAATGCTACAGGGTTAGGCAGGACGGGGGCCCTGGAGGGGGGGGGTAGCAATGCCACCGGAGCATTGTACCGGGCCCTCATACATGCGGGGTGGTGTTGTGGCATGTCTGAAGAGGCGGCACACGTCTTCGGTGGGTGGCCCCCGTCACGGACGGCGCCGCCGCCAGCACCTGGCACTAGTAGAAAAGGGGGCATTGGTCCAGGCCGGGTCAGCCCATTAGTCCCGGTTCAATCCAGAACCGGGACCAATGGTGGCATTGGACCCAGTTCATGAGCCCCGGGGGCCGGCCGGGCCACGTGGGCCATTGGTCCCGGTTCGTCTGGACCTTTTGGTCCCGGTTAGTGGGACGAACCGGGACCAATGGGCCTCGCTCCTGGCCCACCACCATTGGTCCCAGTTGGTGCCACGAACCGGGACCAAAGGCTGCCCTTTAGTCCCGGTTCACGCCACCAACCAGGACCAATGAGGTGCCTATATATACCCCCTCGCGTAAGAGCAGAGCACACTGCTCTGTTTTTTCTGGCAGCCGAGGGAGAGAGGGCTTGGTGGTGCTTAGCTCACCTCCTATGCACTCAAGGTTTTCGATGGAATGCCCGAGCCACACTACTTAAGCTTTCTCCTCTCCAAGCTCGACCTCCAAGCTCCATTTTCCTCAATATTTGTCTAGGTTTAGCGGCCCGTCACGCCCCGTACCCGTCTTCACCGCCGTCGATCACCCGCGCCGATCTCATCGTCGGCACCACCGTGGTGAGCCTCTTGTTCTTATCTTCTTTCTGAAAAGAAAAATATTCTTACTTGTATGTTTAGATAGATACTTGTATTATTTTCATACTTTTATTATTGCATCTTATAGAGTGCGATGGTTTTGGTATCCGCCCCCGTCGGCCCTCGTCCTGTCTATGATTCGGATGTGGTATATATTATCTTTTCATAACTATTGGTTCATTTATTGTTTATGAAAATTATGCCAACCAACGTGACATAGATTTTATTTATCTAGGAGGTTGTTGAACCGGATATTCCAACCGACCCTATTGGTATCATTATGCCATTTATACCGAGGCTTGGTATCATTATGCCGTTGGATCAGTTGTTACCTTGGTTGCGATTATGATCGCATTGAAATGTTTTACATAGTTTCAATGTATGGTTTAATTAATTTAGATGCTCTGCAGATCTTTATGTTGTTCTGTAATGATTTTCGCTTGAAGATGCGAACTATGTATGTACTTTGGTTTTAATGTGATGATGAACTTCTATTAATTTGGTCATTTAGTTATCTATTCATGATGTTCTGTAATAATTTTTGACACACTTAATTATATATAATGCACGTAGATGAACCGGCAATGGATGTACAGTAACAGACACACCTCCGAGTACATTAAGGGCGTGCATGATTTTCTCAAAGTGGCTGAGGCAAACAAGCAGAATGGTTTTATGTGTTGTCCATGCCATATATGTGGGAATACGAAGTCTTACTCTGACCGAAAAATCCTTCACACCCACCTGCTTTACAAGGGTTTCATTCCACACTATAATGTTTGGACGAGGCACGGAGAAATAGGGGTTATGATGGAAGACGGCGAAGAAGAAGAGTACGATGACAACTATGTGCCCCCTGAATACGGTGATGCTACTGAACATCAAGAGGAACCAGACGATGTGCACGATGATGTTGCAACGGGCGAAGCTGCTGAAGATCAAGAGGAACCAGACGATGTGCCCGATGATGATGATCTCCGCCGGGTCATTGTCAATGCAAGGACGCAATGCGAAAGTCAAAAGGAGAAGCTGAAGTTCGATCGCATGTTAGAGGATCACAAAAAAGGGTTGTACCCCAAGTGCGAAGATGGCAACACAAAGCTCGGTACCATACTGGAATTGCTGCAGTGGAAGGCAGAGAATGCTGTGCCAGACAAAGGATTTGAGAAGCTACTGAAAATATTGAAGAAGAAGCTTCCAAAGGATAACGAATTGCCTGACAGTACATACGCAGCAAAGAAGGTCCTATGCCCTCTAGGATTGGAGGTGCAGAAGATACATGCATGCCCTAATGACTGCATCCTCTACCGTGGTGCGTACAAGGATCTGAACGCATGCCCGGTATGCGGTGCATTACGGTATAAGATCAGACGAGATGACCCTGGTGATGTTGATGGTGACCCCCCCATGAAGAGGGTTTCTGCGAAGGTGATGTGGTATGCTCCTATAATACCATGGTTGAAACGTCTGTTCAGAAACGGAGAGCATGCCAAGTTGATGCGATGGCATGGTGAGGACCGTAAGAAAGACAGGAAGTTGAGAGCACCCGTTGACGGGTCGTAGTGGAGAAAAATCGAGAGAAAGTACTGGGTTGAGTTTGCACATGACCCAAGGGACGTATGGTTTGCTTTAAGCGCGGATGACATTAATCCTTCCGGGGAGCAGAGCAGCAATCACAGCACCTGGCCCGTGACTCTATGTATGTATAACCTTCCTCCTTGGATGTGCATGAAGCGGAAGTTCATTATGATGCCATTCTCATCCAAGGCCTTAAGCAACCCGGCAACGACATTGATGTGTACCTAAGGCCATTAGTTGAAGAACTTTTACAGTTGTGGAATGGAAACGGTGTACGTACGTGGGATGAGCACAAACAGGAGGAATTTGACCTAAAGGCGTTGCTATTCGTGACCATCAATGATTGGCCTGCTCTCAGTAACCTTTCAGGACAGACAAACAAGGGATACCACGCATGCACGCACTGTTTACTTGACACCGAAAGTATATACCTGGGAAGCTGCAGGAAGAATGTGTACCTGGGCCATCGTCGATTTCTTCCGACCAACCATCAATGTCGAAAGAAAGGCAAGCATTTCAAAGGCGAGGCAGATCACCGGAAGAAGCCCGCCATGCGTACCGGTGATCACGTACTTGCTATGGTCAATGATTTACACGTAATCTTTGGAAAGGGTCCCGACGCACTAGCTGTTCCGAATGAAGCTGGGGGACACGCACCCATGTGGAAGAAGAAATCTATATTTTGGGACCTACCCTACTAGAAAGATCTAGAGGTCCGCTCTTCAATTGACGTGATGCACATGACGAAGAACCTTTGCATGAACCTGCTAGGCTTCTTGGGCGTGTATGGAAAGACAAAAGATACAACTGAGGCACGGGAGGACCTGCAACGTTTGCACGAAAAAGACGGCATGCCTGCAAAGCAGTATGAAGGTCCTGCCAGCTATGCTCTTACCAAAGAAGAGAAGGAAATCTTCTTTGAATGCCTGCTTAGTATGAAGGTCCTGACTGGCTTCTCGTCAAATATAAAGGGAATAATAAATATGCCAGAGAAAAAGTTCCAAAACCTAAAGTCTCATGACTACCACGTGATTATGACGCAACTGCTTCCAGTTGCATTGAGGGGGCTTCTACCGGATAACGTCCAATTAGCCATTGCATTCCTCAATGCAATCTCTCAGAAGGTGATCGATCCAGAAATCATACCAAGGCTAAGGAGTGATGTGGTGCAATGTCTTGTCAGTTTCGAGCTGGTCTTCCCACCATCCTTCTTCAATATCATGACGCACGTCCTAGTTCATCTAGTCGACGAGATTGTCATTCTGGGACCCGTATTTCTACACAATATGTACCCCTTTGAGAGGTTCATGGGAGTCCTAAAGAAATATGTCCATAACCGCGCTAGGCCAGAAGGAAGCCTCTCCATGGGCCATCAAACAGAGGATGTCATCGGGTTTTGTGTTGACTTCATTCCTGGCCTTAAGAAGATAGGTCTCCCTAAATCGCGGTATGAGGGGAGACTGACTGGAAAAGGAATGCTTGGAAGGGACTCAATAATATGCAGGACGGATATTCTTGGTCTCAAACACGCTACACAGTTCTACAGAACTCTACCTTGGTGACCCCGTATGTCGATGAACACAAGAACAGTCTGCGCTCCAAACACCCGGAGCAGTGCGACGACTGGATTACATGTGAACACATCAGGACTTCTAGTAGTTGGTTGGAAACACGTCTCAGAGGTGACAACAATGTTTGTGATGAGCTATACTTGTTGTCCAGGGGATCATCTTCGACTGTTACGATTTGGAAAGGATACGAGATAAATGGGAATACATTTTACACGATTGACCAAGATAAAAAGAGCACAACCAAAACAGCGGTGTCCGCTTTGATGCAACAACCGAGAGGGGAAAGGACACATATTATGGTTACATAGTGGACATATGGGAACTTGACTATGGACATGATTTTAAGGTTCCTTTGTATAAGTGCAAATGGGTCAATCTGTCAGGAGGCGGGGTACAGGTAGACCCACAGTACGGAATGACAACAGTGGATCTGAAAAATCTTGGGCACACTGACGAACCGTTCGTCCTAGCCAATGATGTGGCACAGGTTATCTATGTGAAGGACATGTCTACCAGACCGAGAAAAAGAAAAGATAACGAAGCGAATACATCATACGATGAGCCAAAGCGCCACATAGTTCTTTCAGGAAAAAGGGACATCGTGGGAGTGGAGGGCAAGACAGACATGTCTAAAGATTATGAAAAGTTTCATGAAATTCCTCCCTTCAAAGTCAAGGCTGACCCCAGCATCCTGATAAACGATGAAGATTATCCATGGTTACGGGCAATAAGCAAATGACACAAGCGAAGAAAAAGTGAAGACTTTCTCCCGCAACTATTATGATGATTGCTACCTCTTGAGCACTGCGTTGGATTTCCCCGAAGAGGAGAGGATGATGCAGTAAAGTAGCGTAAGTATTTCCCTCAGTTTTTGAGAACCAAGGTATCAATCCAGTAGGAGATCACGCACAAGTCCCTCATACCTACACAAAACAATAGCAACTCGCAACCAACGCTTAGGGGTTGTCAATCCCTTCACGGTCACTTACGAGAGTGAGATCTGATAGAGATAATATTTTTGGTATTTTTTATAGATAGATGCAAAGTAAAAAGTAAAAGGCAAAGTAAAAACGAAGCAAGTAAATAAAGTAATGGAGATCGATATGATGAGAATAGACCCGGGGGCCATAGGTTTCACTAGTGGCTTCTCTCAAGAGCATAAGTATTCTAGGGTGGGTGAACAAATTACTGTTGAGCAATTGATAGAAAAGCGAATAATTATGAGATTATCTAGGTATGATCATGTATATAGGCATCACGTCCAAGACAAGTAGATCGAAACGATTCTGCATCTACTACTATTACTCCACTCATCGTCCGCTATCCAGCATGCATCTAGAGTATTAAGTAAAACAGAGTAACGCTTTAAGCAAGATGACATGATGTAGAGGGATAAATTCATGCAATATGATAAAAACCCCATCTTGTTATCCTCGATGGCAACAATACAATACGTGCCTTGCAACTCTTTCTGTCACTGAGTAAGGACACCGCAAGATTGAACCCAAAGCTAAACACTTCTCCCATTGCAAGAACTACCAATCTAGTTGGCCAAACCAAACAGATAATTCGAAGAGACTTGTAAAGATAACTCAATCATACATAAAAGAATTCAGAGAAGAATAAAATATTGTTCATAGCTAAGCTGGATCATAAACCCACAATTCATCGGCCTCAACAAACACACTGCAAAAAGAAGATTACATCGAATAGATCTCCACAAGAGAGGGGGAGAACATTGTATTGAGATCCAAAAGAGAGAAGAAGCTATCTAGCTAATAACTATGGACCCGAAGGTCTGAAGTAAACTACTCACACTTCACCGGAGAGGCTATGGTGTTGATGTAGAAGCCCTCCGTGGTAGATGCCCTCTCCGGTGGAGCTCCGGAATAGGCCCCAAGATGGGATCTAGCGGATACAGAAGGTTGCAGCGGTGGAATTAGGTTTTTGGCTCCGTATCTGATCTGACGGGGGTACGTAGGTATATATAGGAGGAAGGAGTACGTCGGTGGAGCAACAGGGGGGCCACGAGGCAGGGGGGTGCACCCAGGGGGGCGCCCTCCACCCTCGTGACCGCCTCTGGCACTTCTGGGAGTAGGGTCCAAGTCTCCTGGATCACGTTCGGTGAGAAAATCACGTTCCCGAAGGTTTTATTCCGTTTGGACTCCGTTTGATATTTTGTTTCTTGAAATACTGAAATAGGCAAAAAAAATAGCAATTCTGGGCTGGGCCTCCGGTTAATAGGTTAGTCCCAAAAATAATATGAAAGTGGAAAATAAAGCCCAATATAGTCCAAAACAGTAGACAAAGTAGCATGGAGTAATCAAAAATTATAGATACATTGGAGACGTATCAAGCATCCCCAAGCTTAATTCCTGCTCGTCCTCGAGTAGGTAAATGATAAAAAAGAATTTTTGATGCGGAGTGATACTTTGGCATAATTTCAATGTAAATCTTCTTAATTGTGACATGAATATTCAGATCTGAAAGATTCAAGACAAAAGTTCATATTAACATAAAAGTAATGATACTTCAATCATACTAATCAAAGAAATCATGTCTTCTCAAAATAGCATGGTTAAAGAAAGTTATCCCTACAAAATCATATAGTCTGGCTATGCTCTATCTTCATCACACAAAGTATTTAATCATGCACAACCCCGATGACGAGCCAAGCAATTGTTTCATGCTTTAGTAATCTCAAAACCTTTTCAACTTTCACGCAATACATGAGCGTGAGCCATGGACATAGCACTATAGGTGGAATAGAATGGTGGCTGTGGAGAAGACAAAAAGGAGAAGATAGTCTCACATCAACTAGGCGTATCAACAGGCTATGGAGATGCCCATCAATAGATATCAATGTGAGTGAGTAGGGATTGCCATGCAACGGATGCACTAGAGCTATAAGTATATGAAAGCTCAACAAAAGAAATTAAGTGGGTGTGCATCCAACTTGCTTGCTCAAGAAGACCTAGGGCACTTTTGAGGAAGCCCATCACTGGAATATACAAGCCAAGTTCTATAATGAAAAATTCCCACTAGTATATGAAAGTGATAACATATGAGACTCTCTATCATGAAGATCATGGTGCTTATTTTGAAGCACAAGTGTGGAAAAAGGATAGTAGCATTGTCCCTTCTCTCTTTTTCTCTCATTTGTTTTTTCTTTTTTTCTTTTTGGTGGGCTTCTTTGGCCTCTTTTTTTATTTTTTATTTGGGATTCTTTAGCCTCTTTTATTTTTCATAAAGTCTGGAGTCTCATCCCGACTTATGGGGGAATCATAGTCTCCATCATTCTTTTCTCACTGGGACAATGCTCTAATAATAATGATCATCACACTTTTATTTTTTTCTTACAACTCAACAATTACAACTCGATACTTAGAACAAGATATGACTCTATATGAATGCCCCCGGCGGTGTACCGGGATATGCAATGAATCATGAGCGACATGTATGAAAATTATGAAGGTGGCCTTGCCACAAATACAATGTCAACTACATGTTCATTGAAAGAGCAATATGACAAAAGTAATGTATGTCATATGAACGGAACGGTGGAAAGTTGCATGGAAATATATCTCGGAAAGGCTATGGAAATGCCATGATAGGTAGGTATGGTGGCTGTTTTGAGGAAGGTATATGGTGGGTGTATGATACCGGCGAAAAGTGCGCGGTATTAGAGAGGCTAGCAATGGCGGAAAGGTGAGAGTGCGTATAATTCATGGACTCAACATTAATCAAAAGAACTCATGCACTTGTTGCAAAAATTTAGAAGTCATCAAAAACCAAAGCATTAAACGCATACTCCTAGGGGGATAGATTGGTAGGAAAAGACCATCGCTCGTCCCCGACTGCCACTCATAAGGAAGACAATCAATAAATAAAATTGTGCTCCGACTTCATCACAAGCGGTTCACCATACGTGCATGCTACGGGAATCACAAACTTCGACGCAAGAATTCTTTAAATTCATAATTACCCCTACTAGCATTGCTTTGATATTATCACCTCCATATCTCAAAACAATTATCAAGCATCAAACTTATCTTAGTATTCAACGCACTCAAAAGAAAGTTTCACAAATCTTGAATACCAAGTATATTAACTTTAAGCAAATTACCATGCTGTTAACAACTCTCAAAATAATCTAAGTGAACCATGAGAGATCAATAGTTTCTTTAAAACAAATCCACCACCATTCTCTTAAAGATCTAAGAGAAGCACTAGAGCAAAAATTATTACGCTCAAAAGATATAAGTGAAGCACTATAAGCAAAACTATCAAGCTCAAAAGATATAAGTGAAGCACATAGAGTATTCTAGCAAATTCCAAATCATGTATGGCTCTCTCAAAAGGTGTGTACAGCAAGGATGATTGTGGAAAACTAACAAGCAAAGACACAAATAATAAAGACGCTCCAAGCAAAACACATGATATGTAGTGAATAAAAATATAGCTCCAAGTAAATTACCGATGGAAGTAGACAAAAGAGGGCATGCCTTCCGGGGCATCCCCAAGCTTTGACTTTTTGGTGTCCTTGGATTATCTTGGGGGTGAAATGGGCATCCCCAAGCTTAGGCTCTTGCCACTCTTTGTTCCATAATCCATCAAAAGAATTCACCCAAAACTTGAAAACTTCACAACACAAAACTCAATAGAAATCTCGTGAGCTCCGTTAGTGAAAGAAAACAAAAGACTACTTCAAGTTACTGTAATGAAATCATTCTTTATTTATATTGGTGTTCAACCTACTGTATTCCAAATTCCTTATGGTTTATAAACTAATTTATTAGCCATAGATGCATTGAAATAAGTAAACAACACACGAAAAACAGAATCTGTCAAAAACAGAACAGTCTGTAGCAATCTGTAACTAACGCAAACTTATGGAACTCGAAAAATTCTACTAAAATAGGATGTACTGTACAATTTTTTTATTGATCAGCATCAAAAAGAATCAATGCAAAAGCACGTTCCTGTAATTTATTGAATTGTTTCTCGTGAGCGCTAAGTTTCTGTTTTTCAGCAGAATCAAATCAACTATCATCATAGCTTATCCTATAGGTTTTACTTGGCACAAACACTAATTAAAACACAAACCACATCTAAACAGAAAGTAGAAACAAAATTTAGCAATAAACAGGAACAAAAACAAAGAACACAAAATAAAATTGGGTTGCCTCCCAACAAGCGCTATCGTTTAACGCCCCTAGCTAGGCATAAAAGCGAAGATAGATCTAAGTTTTGCCATCTTTGGTAGGCAATCCATAAGTGGCTCTCATGATAGATTCATATGGTAATTTTATTTTATTTCTAGGGAAGTGTTCCATACCCTTTCTCAAGGTAAATTGGAATCTAATATTCCCTTCCTTCATGTCAATAATCGCACCAATCGTTCTAAGGAAAGGTCTACCAAGAATAATAGGACATGAAGGATTGCAATCTATATCAAGAACGATAAAATCTACGGGCACATAATTCCTATTGGCAACAATAAGAACATCATTAATTCTTCCCATAGGCTTTTTAATAGTGGAATCCGCAAGATGCAAATTTAGAGAGCAATCTTCAAAGTCACGGAAATCTAGAAAATCACACAAAGTTTTGGGAATAGTGGAGAAACTAGCACCCGAATCACACAAGGCATGAAACTCATAATCTTTAATTTTAATTTTGATAGTAGGTTCACACTCATCATAGAGTTTTCTAGGGATAGAAACTTTCAACTCAAGTTTTTCTTCATAAGATTGCATCAAGGCATCAACAATGTGTTCGGTAAAGGCCTTATTTTGACTATAAGCATGAGGACAATCTAGTACGGATTGCAACAAGGAAATACAACAAATCAAAGAGCAATTTTCATAATTAAATTCCTTGAGATCCAAAATAGTGGGTTTAGCAACATCAAGATTTTTATTTCTTTCTATCCCACTTTCATCAATTTCATCAAGATCTAGAAACTCCGAATTCTTAGAACGCCTTCTAGGTAAAGGAAGATCATATTCAGTTTCATCAAGATTCATATTGCAAAACAAAGATTTAATGGGGAACACACCAATAACTTTTAGATCTTCATCTTGATTTTCATAGGAATCGGAAGAACATGCTTTAATAAAGGCATCTTTGGAAGCACGCATCCTAGCGGTTCTTTCCTTGCACTCATCAATAGAAATTCTCATAGCTTTGAGAGATTCATTGTTACCATGCTTAGGAGGAATAGATCTAAGCTTTAAATAATCAGTTTCAAGAGAAATTCTATCAACGTTCCTAGCCAAATCATCAACCTTAAGCAATTTTTCTTCAAGCAAAGCATTAAAATTCTTTTGTGAATTCATAAACTCTTTAACACTACTCTCAAATTCAGAGGGCATCTTATTAAAATTTCCATAAGAGTTGTTGTAGGAATTTCCATAATTATTGGAAGGATTACTAGGATAAGGCCTAGGATTAAAATTCCCTCTATACGCGTTATTTCCAAAACTATTCCTTCCAACAAAATTCACATCCATAGATTCATTATTATTCTCAATCAATGTAGATAAAGGCATATTATTAGGATCAAGAGAAGTATTTTTAGTAGCAAACATCTTCATAAGTTCATCCATCTTTTCACTCAAATCATTGATTTCCCCTATAGCATGCACTTTTTTACTAGAAGTTCTTTCGGTAAGCCATTGAGAATAATTAGCCACAATATTGTCAAGCAATTTTGTAGCATCTCCTAACGTAATTTCCATAAACGTGCCTCCCGCGGCCGTGTCTAAAAGATTTCTAGTAGCAAAATTTAATCCGGCATAAAAATTTTGTATGATCATCCATAAATTCAAACCATGAGTAGGGCAATTGCGAAGAATCAATTTCATTCTTTCCCAAGAGTGGGAAACATGCTCATGATCAAGTTGTTTGGAATTCATAATATCGTTCCTAAGAGTGATGATCTTAGCGGGAGGAAAATATTTAGAGATAAAAGCATCTTTGCACTTGTTCCAAGAATCAATACTATTTTTAGGCAAGACGAAAACTAAATTTTAGCATGATCTCTAAGTGAAAACGGAAATAACTTCAATTTGACAATATTGTTATCCGTATCTTTCTTCTTTTGCATATCACACAAATCAACAAAATTGTTTAGATGAATAGCGGCATCTTCACTAGGAAGGCCGGCGAATTGATCTTTCATAACAAGATTCAGCAAAGCGGTATTGATTTCACAAGACTCTTCAATATTAAGAGGAGCAATCGGAGTACTAAGGAAATCATAATTATTGGTATTCGAGAAATCACACAATTTGGTATTATCTTGCGCCATGGCAACAAGTAATTCAACACACAAGCAAAGGCAAACGAGAAAAAGGCGAAAGAGAAAGAGAGGTGGAGATTGGGAAAGAGAGGGCGAATAAAACGGCAAGGGTGAAGTGGGGGAGAGGAAAACGAGAGGCAAATAATGTAATGTGAGAGATAGGGATTGTGATGGGTACTTGGTATAGTTGACTTTTGCGTGAACTCCCCGGCAATGGCGCCAGAAATTCTTCTTGCTACCTCTTGAGCACTGCGTTGGATTTCCCCGAAGAGGAGAGGATGACGCAGTAAAGTAGCATAAGTATTTCCCTTAGTTTTTGAGAACCAAGGTATCAATCCAGTAGGAGATCACACACAAGTCCTTCGTACCTACACAAAACGATAGCAACTCGCAACCAACGCTTAGGGGTTGTCAATCCCTTCACGGTCACTTACGAGAGTGAGATCTGATAGAGATAATATTTTTGGTATTTTTGATAGATAGATGCAAAGTAAAAAGTAAAAGGCAAAGTAAAAACGAAGCAAGTAAATAAAGTAATGGAGATCGATATGATGAGAATAGACCCGGGGGCCATAGGTTTCACTAGTGGCTTCTCTCAAGAGCATAAGTATTCTAGGGTGGGTGAACAAATTACTATTGAGCAATTGATAGAAAAGTGAATAATTATGAGATTATCTAGGTATGATCATGTATATAGGCATCACGTCCAAGACAAGTAGATCGAAACGATTCTGCATCTACTACTATTACTCCACTCATCGACCGCTATCCAGCATGCATCTAGAGTATTAAGTAAAACAGAGTAATGCTTTAAGCAAGATGACATGATGTAGAGGGATAAATTCATGCAATATGATAAAAAACCCATCTTGTTATCCTCGATGGCAACAATACAATACGTGCCTTGCAACTCTTTCTGTCACTGAGTAAGGACACCGCAAGATTGAACCCAAAGCTAAACACTTCTCCCATTGCAAGAACTACCAATCTAGTTGGCCAAACCAAACGGATAATTCGAAGAGACTTGTAAAGATAACTCAATCATACATAAAAGAATTAAGATAAGAATTAAATATTGTTCATAGATAAGCTGGATCATAAACCCATAATTCACCGGTCTCAAAAAACATACCGCAAAAAGAAGATTACATCGAATAGATCTCCACAAGTGAGGGGGAGAACATTGTATTGAGATCCAAAAAGAGAGAAGAAGCCATCTAGCTAATAACTATGGACACGAAGGTCTGAAGTAAACTACTCACACTTCATCGGAGAGGCTATGGTGTTGATGTAGAAGCCCTCCGTGGTAGATGCCACCTTCGGTGGAGCTCCGGAGCAGGCCCCAAGATGGGATCTCGCGGATACAGAAGGTTGCGGCGGTGGAATTAGGTTTTTGGCTTCGTATCTGATCTGACGGGGGTATGAAGGAGTACGTCGGTGGAGCAACAGGGGCCCACGAGGCAGGGGCGCGCCCAGGGGGGCGCCCTCCACCCTCGTGACCGCCTCTGGCACTTCTTGGAGTAGGGTCCAAGTCTCCTGGATCACGTTCGGTGAGAAAATCACGTTCCCGAAGGATTTATTCCGTTTGGACTCCGTTTGATATTCTGTTTCTTTGAAATACTAAAATAGGCAAAAAACAACAATTTTGGGCTGGGCCTCCGGTTAATAGGTTAGTCCCAAAAATAATATAAAAGTGGAAAATAAAGACCAATATAGTCCAAAACAGTAGACAAAGTAGCATGGAGTAATAAAAAATTATAGATACGTTGGAGACGTATCAATGATACCATGCCAACTTTGTAACAGACGAGTATGATACCATTGTCCGTTTTGTACATGCACATGCTATGTGCGTGAAATTATGATACCATGCGAACTTTCAACTTTTTCAGAGTTCATTTGAAATGCTTTAATGTCTTATGGTTCGGCCCTCGTAAAACCATTAATCCCGGTTCGCTCCTTGTCAACTATGTTCTCACCAAGAACACTCTCAAGAGGGCAGCCACGTGGGCCATTGGTCCCGGTTCGTCTGGACCTTTTTTCTCTATAGGCGCAGCTATGTTCATTTTTTTAGTAAAGTTAATCACAAACTTGTGATTCACACAAATTTCAAAGAATTCAAATTTTAACTATTCAAATTTGAAAACTAATGGCACTAACAGAAAGTTTATAATTTTTTAACTTAAAAGAAAAATAATTAAACATAAACTTTAATAAAATAAATAAAAATAGCAACAATAAGTATTTTGTTGTAAGTAGAAACAAAATAAAATAAATAAAGCAACAAAGAAAACAAAAAACAAAATATTTTTTCTAAAACTAATGACACTAACAGAAAGTTTATAATTTTTCTGACCTAAAAGCAAAAAGAATTAAAAATTAAAGCAAAAAACAAAAGAAAATAAATAATGCAAAAAAGAAAACAAAAAAACTGGGAAAAAATAAAAAAATAGCCACCTATTGGGCCACCACGGCCTGAATACGACTAGAAACCCAACATGGGCTAGGATTCAGGCCCGCAGTAGGCCCAATATGCCCACAGCAGCATAGTGTGAGATTAGGCCCGTAACCTGCATTTGAGAGGAGCTTGAGAGGGTAGCCGCAGCAGGGCTTATAAACCACTCCGAGCCCCTCTCAACTAGCGAGGTGGGACTAAATTTTGGCCGCGACGCGGGCAGCGCAGGGGCCTTTGGTCCCGGTTGGCGGCACCAACCGGGACTAAAGGGGTGCATTGGTCCCGGTTCGTGGCACCAACCGGTACCAATGCCCACCCTTTAGTCCCGGTTCTTGGCACCAACCGGGACCAAAGGCCGCCGCTTCCCGCCCTTTGGGCTGCTGAAAAGAGGCCATTGGTCTCGGTTGGTGGCACGAACCGGGACTAAAGGGTGTATTAGTCCTGGTTGGTGCCACGAACCGGGACCAATGCTCTTGATATATATACAACACTTAGCAGTTTTCGACCAAATCCCCCACTTCTCCCCCGATGCCCCCTGCTCCTCGTCGCCGTCGCCGCCCGACGCCCCTGCTCCACCTTGCCGTCGCCGCCGCCACCGACGCCGTCAGGCTGCTCGCCTTCGTCGTCGCCGCCGCCACCGACGCCGTCAGGCTGGTCACCTTCGCCATCGTCGCTGCCCCCTGTGAGCACATGTCCCGCGCCCCTCCCGTCCCGCGCCCCTGCGCGGCCGCCGCGCCGCCGCCCCTGCCCTGCATTTTTCTGTGTATATGTGTATATATGCATTTTTTGTGTATATGTGTATATATGTGTTTGTATGTGTATATATGTGTATTTTTTTGTGTATATGTATATATATGTGTATATATGCATTTTTTTCATATATATAATGTATATATGTATGTGGTAGCTATATGATGAATGTATGTGGCTATCTATGTATGAATATAATGTTCATAGCATTTTTTTGTTTATATATGTTTTTTAATATATGTATTAATTTTTTATTTAGGTTGTTAGTAGATATCGATTTTAGGTTAGTGCATTTTAGGTTAGTGTAGAGGAAAAAGTAAAATAAGGAAAAGGAAGAAAAGAAGAAGAAGGAAGAAGGAAGAAGAAGAAGAAAAAGAAGGAGAGGAAAAAGGAAAATAAGAAGAGGAAGAAAGGAGAAGAAGAGGAGAGGAAGAAGAGGAGAAATAAATAAGAAGAGGAAAAAATAAGAAAAAGAAGAGGAGAAGAAGAAAGGAATAGAGGAGAAGAAGAAAAAAAATAGAAAATTCTACTTTTTCTTCTTCTCCTCTATTCCTTTCTTCTTCTCCTCTTTTTTTCTTCTTTTTTTTTCTTCGATCTTCTCCTCTGTCGTCGTCGATATACCCCCCCTCGTCCCTCTCGCTCGACCAAAACTCTCTAGGACACCCAAACCCTAGAGAAAAAACGATGTTGGTCTCCTACCCCCTCCCGCTGCGCCCCTACCCGACAAACTCTCTTGAGGCCACCCAAATTTACCAAGTTAAAAGAGCGTTGTTGTCGAGGCCACCCCAAACCCTTGAAGCGTTGTGTCGAGGCCACCCCAAACCCTTGAAGCATTTTCTAGGCCACCCCAAACCCTAGAGAAGCAGCGTCGAGGCCACTAACATGATTCCTTATTGTGATTAGCTAGCTAGTTCTACGTTTGCCATTAATATATATCCATCTGTACCATGCTTGAATAATAATTGACATGTTGTAAATATTTGCAGAAACTATGGAGCACTACCAAGACGAAGCAACAGAAGCGATGTTGGGGGAGATAATCGCAGAAGGAACTGATGTCGTTGCGTCATTTTTCAACGACGTCGTTGGTCAGGAAGGACTGGGTGAAGAAGAGGGCTATGTTCATGATGGCTCTGGCCCATTAATGCCGGTACAAGAAGAGGGCTATGTTCATGATGGATCCGGTGATGACCCAATGGAGGTACAAGAAGGAGACCGTGCTGACTGCTCCAGTGACCGAACCGAGTTCGGCTAGGTATATATATATTAGTTAAGCCCGTGCTGACTAGTTAATTGATGCATTCATTGTTTTGGTATATGTACACATATTAATTAACTCTCGTCTTTCTTCCTTTTTCTAGCCCTCTGGATCGAGCACAACTTCGGTAAGGAGACGCGGCCCGAAGAAAAAGTTGAGCTCGGATGAAAAGTTTGAGATCACAGCAATCGCGCACGACGGCGAACCGATTGAACCCATCCGGACAAAGAACGCATTTGTTGCTCAGTGCGGGGTTCTTGTTAGGGACAAGATCCCGATCAGCATCCACCAATGGTATAAGCCTAAGGAGAAAGACCCTCAGGTGTCTTATGCCAATGATATGCAGAAAGATGATCTTTGGACTGAGATGAAGGCAAATTTCACCCTACCGCCAGAGGAGGATCCGGAGAAGCCAGTTAAAGAGCAATTAATCAAGTTTTGTGCTCTTAAGAAGATGGCAGGCCTATTCAGAAGGTGAAGGAAAGAGCTGAAAAAGTTTGTCGACAAAGAAGAGACACCAGAATTCATTGGCAAATATGAGAAAATCAGAGATCACTGGCCCGCATTTGTGGCCTACACGACATTGGAAAAGAGTAAGAAGATGTCGGCGACAAACAAGCAAAATTCTGCGAAGAAGAAGTTTCACCATCGCACGGGGTCAGATGGCTACCTGCAAGCCCGGCCTAAGTGGTCCAAGGCTGAGAATGATCTGCTTGATAAAGGGATTGAACCGAAGACAATGAGATGGCCAGACCGTTCCCGGACTTGGTTCTTCGGGGCTGGCGGAACCTTTGACCCTGTATCAGGGAAGTGCCGTTGGACAGACGAGCAAGTGAAAACACCAGTCACAAGGCTTCGACAGTATATCCATGCAGCGCTGCAAGGGACGTTCGTTCCAGACAGGGAGAAGGACGAGCTCACAATGGCCCTCGGGAATCCTGAGAACCCTGGACGGACACGAGGCAGGCCAGGCTCCACTCCGTGGAAGGTTGGTTTTCCGGACGCAGGGGGTTACAAAACCCATGAGTGGAGGAAGAAACTAGAGCAGAGCCAACTGCAGGCGCTGCACGAAAGGGTAATGGGGCTAGAGGAACGAGAAGCAGATCGCAACAAACGACCTGCCGAAGCTTCCCCCGAAGCTACCCCGCCATCTCAGCGGAGAAGCAGCCTGGCTTCCACTGAGCTGCTTCAGCCGGAGCATGTCTTGACGGCTCCTGCCAGCTATCCCGTGGATGCTATCACGAGGGCTCAAAATTGCCACCTTATGACGCGATGGATGAATTTGAAGGTCAAGGCGGCTGTTGGCTCTGTTTATCCTACTAAACACGGCGCAACTTTTCACTGACGGCCGATTCCAGAAGGATATGCCAGGGTGATGGTGGATGAAATAACGGAGGGATTTGAGGACCTCCAGCTTGACTACCCTCTCGGTGAAGGGGAGACTAGGCTGGGTTCTGTTCTGAAGACTCCATGCCTATGGCGGAAGGAGCTCATCAACCTTCCGAACCGGACGCCTCCGCCTCCTCCTCCTCCTCCGGCGAGTCAGGGCACTCCGCCTCCTCCACCGCCTCCTCCTCCGGCGAGTGTCGATCAGGGCACTGGGCCTCCTTCTCCGGCGTGTGGCGGCACTCCGCCTCCTTCTCCGCCTGCGCCGGCGCGCCCGCGCAGCCAGCAGCCTCCTCCTTCTCCGGCGCGTGGTGGCACCCCGCCTCCTTCTCCGCCTGCGCCGGCGTGCCTGAGCATCCAGCAGCCTCCTCCTTCTCTGGCGCATGGTGGCACTCCGCCTCCTTCTCCGCCTGCACCGGCGCGCCCGAGCAGCCAGCAGCCTCCTCCTTCTCCACCTTGCCAGCAAGGGAGGAAGAGACCCACCGCCGCCCTGGCTGCTCCGGCGCGTCGTAGTCCTTCTCCTCCGCATCGTAAGCATGCATGAAAGAAGACAGGCGCCACAGCCGCTCCGTCTGCTCTGGCGTCTAGCAGTACAACCAGCAGAGGCGGGAGGCAATACAGATATGGTCCACCTCTCAAGCCTCTAGAGAAGTTACCGTACGAGAGGACCAAGGAGGAAAACGCGACGATCATGCGGGCCCACGTGAAGGACTTCTTTTAAGGGGTGAAAGCAAAGAGACATCCACCTCCAGAGGAGAAGGTAGATCCTATGAAAGCAAAGCGCACTATCGATGCCCTGAGGAAACCACCAAAGTCTCCACCGAGAACCAACTATGAGCGCATTACTGAATAGACATATCTCGAAGCCCAGCGGTCGGGAAGTACTGTCAGTGATAAAAGGTTAAAAGAGCGAGCAGCTGGGAAAAAAATTGCCCAGCTCAGCGAACAAGCACAACAATCGTGCCCCCCGCTCAATGTGCCTAGCGGCGTCATCGTCGCTAATGCTCCGGGGACGGTGGCCGGTTATGGCAATCTTCGAGATTACCTGCCTGACGATCAACTTCCAAATTTCTTGGAGGTGGACGAACATAGATACGAGTACGGGAAGCCTCTCGTCAAAGATGAAAAATCTCTATCAACTATGATGCGAAGATTCCATGATTGGTACATGAAAACCTGCAGAGGGTCTGAGGGGACAAATGCTTTGTATCTGAATATTAAAGAGGAGCACGACCTCGTTGGAACTGATCTGTTGACTGTTCCATTTGAGGAGTTCTTCGCGTTCTTCAATCAAAAGGCCCTCGATAAACTAACGGTCTTTTGCTACTGTATGTAAGTACTATTTCTGTCATTAAGTCTGTATATATAGCTCGGCTCTTTCATTGCATGTATTTATAATTAATTATCCTCACTACATTATGCAGGTTGAAGATCGTCGAGTGCAAAAAACGAGAAATTGTATGATATTGGGTTCATTAACACAAATATCATAGATGAATTTCTGGTTGAAAAGGACGCCGAAGAGGCCGAGGGGTACTTGCTACAATCGTTGATCAAAAATCAAAACAAAGATTTAATACTCTTTCCTTACAACTTCAAGTGAGTGTTACTATCGTGTGCATATTCGGTTTCCCTTATTACTCGAAGCGAGGTTATAGTAATGTAATTGATGAGTTATGCATGCGTGCACAGATTCCACTATGTTCTTCTGGAGATTAAGCTTGAGCGGAGAGTAGTAAACGTCTTAGACTCGAGACGAAAAGATCCCCAAACCTATGCGGACATGACTAATATGCTCAACAAGTAAGTTCAATCGATCATTTATCGCACCATATCGGCAACTTTTTGTTCATTTCCTGATATCTCAAGTAATAATAATTATTTTCTTTGTCTTGCAGGGTTTGGAAACAGTTCACCGCAGAAGTTCCGGGACTGCCGAAGGAGCTGCGATATACATACCAGAAAGTAAGTACTACTTTCATCAATGCCATTTATAATGCTTCATTATCACTTTGATTGACCTCTATTTCTCGTAAAGTGCTTGTGGCAGGAATAAGGGAATCATTTCTGTGGATACTACGTGTGCGAGTTCATCTATAACGCGACTTTGAAAAATAAGCAGGGCTACTCTAAAAGACAATATGAAGTGCGTAAGCAATAATATTCACAATTTCATTTTATTACACCATCATTTCTGTTGAGTTTCATTCATATATGTATTAACCCCCTTCTTCAAATTAGATGTGGCAGATGCGGGATGAACTCCTAGAAAAAGATCGCATGAAAGCAATTCAAGAGGAATTGGCGGGATTCTTTCTTGACCACGTCATCAATAAAGCCGGAGAATATCATGTGGAAATTGATTTCAAATGCTAGGGGATTGTAAGAGATTTTACATATTATATATGTATGTAGCCAGTAGCGTCGGATAGATAATACGAAAACTTGGTGTTCGACCAATCTCTCGGAGAAGGAGAGGTCGATCGATCACTTCTCTCGGTATGCATGACGAACTTCTGTACTTAATGGTTCCCTTAATTTTCTTACTAGCTAGCATGTCGAGGGCCTCTCTATTTACAGTACGTAGCGTCGACCAAGGACGGACATAAGAGAGGACACTTCTCTCTATTAATTAGCTAGCTAACACAATATATTAAACACCTAAATTAACCCCCCAAAACCACCAAACCCCCCAAAACGCGTGGATGCCTTTTGGTCCCGGTTGGTGCCACCAACTGGGACGAAAGGCCCTCCTGCCTGGGCTCGGCGCACCAGCCACGTGGAGGCACATCTGTCCCGGTTCGTTTTAGAACCGGGACTAAAGGGGGGAGGCATTAGTAACGACCCTTTAGTACCGGTTCAAGAACCGGGACTAAAGGCCCTTACGAACCGGGACAAATGCCCCCTTTTCTACTAGTGTGGAGGGGGGAAACGGACGCGTCGGGTCTACACGGAGTGGATGTAGCTGTGGGTTTGGCCCGGATGTTGCTCCCAGGTGTCCCTCTGGGCTGACCTGACACAACCGGGTGGAGAGGTCCACTGGTCAAAGCCCGTCCGTGGGAAGTCAAAGGGCTAGATCTCGTGGCCAACCGCTCCAGGGTTAGGCGGGACGGGGGCCCTGGGGGTAGCAATGCCACCGGAGCGTTTTACCGGGCCCTCATACATGCGGGGTGGTGTTGTGACATGTCCGAAGAGGCGGCACGCGTCTCCGGGGTGTGGCCCCCGTCACAGACGGCGCTGCCGCCGGCACCTGGAGGGCGGAAACGGACATGTCGGGTCTACACGGAGTGGATGTAGCTGTGGGTTTGGCCCGGATGTTGCTCCCAGGTGTCCCTAGGGGCTGACCTGACACAACCGGGTGGAGAGGTCCATTGGTCAAACCCGTCCGTAGGAAGTCAAAGGGTTAGATCTCGTGGTCAACCACTCCAGGGTTAGGCGGGACGGGGGCCCTGGGGGGTAGCAATGCCATCGAAGCGTCCTACTGGGCCCTCATACATGCGGGGTGGTGTTGTGGCATGTCCAAAGAGGCGACACGCATCTCTGGGGTGTGGCCCCGTCACGGACGGCGCCGCCGCCGGCACCTGGAGGGGGGAAACGGACGCGTCGGGTCTACACAGAGGGGATCTTGCTGTGGGTCTGGCCCAGATGTTGCTCCAAAGTGTTCCTATGGGCTACCTAACACAACTGGGTGGGGAGGTCCACTGGTCAAAGCCCGTCCGTGGAAAGTCAAAGGGCTAGATCCCGTGGTCAAATGCTACAGGGTTAGGCGGGACGGGGGCCCTGGGGGGGGGGGGGGTAGCAATGCCACCGGAGCGTCATACCGGGCCCTCCTACATGTGGGGTGGTGTTGTGGCATGTCCGAAGAGGCGACACGCATCTCCGGTGTGTGGCCCCCGTCACGGACGGCGCCGCCGCCGGCACCTGGAGGGGGGAAACGCACGTGTCGGGTCTACACGGAGTGGATGTAGCTGTGGGTTTGGCCCGGATATGCTCCCAGGTGTCCCTCTGGGCTGACCTGACACAACCGGGTGGAGAGGTCCACTGGTCAAAGCCCGTCCGTGGGAAGTCAAAGGGCTAGATCTCGTGGTCAACCGCTCTAGGGTTAGGCGGGATAGGGGCCCGGGGGTATCAATGCCACCGGAGGGTCGTACCGGACCGTCATACATGCGGGGTGGTGTTGTGGCATGTCCGAAGAGGCGGCACGCGTCTCCGGGGTGTGCCCCCCTCACGGACGGCACCTGGAGGGGGAAAACGGTAGTAGACGGATCAGGCACTAGCATAGTTACCGGATCAGGCACTCGGTAATGGTACCCCTCAGTCAGTTGCTCTCCTATGTATCACCTTTCGCGAGACCATAGAAAATATTTATATCATAAAGAAATGTTGCCCCCCTCAATTTATTTCGAAATATTTTAACACAATGTACATTTTTTGTTAGTACAATTTAGCAAATATTTATATCATAAAGAAATTTTGCTGACCATAGAAAAAATTCGATTCAGAAAAAAATATACGTGATATTTTAGACAATTGTTGTACAATATAAAAAAAGGATCATGTAATTAAAAATAATGTTTCAAACCATTAAAGAAAATGTATGGTACATTTTAAATAATGTTCATGCATGTCAAAAATATGTATACCATGTATCATTCAAAATAAAATAAAAAATAAAATAAATAATATATATATTTTTGACTTCCCACCTAACCCTATATATATATATATATATATATATATATATATATATATATATGCCTACGGCTAAGCCGTCAGCATAGGTGCCACGTGGTGACCTCAGTTATGCCGACGGCTTAGCCGTCGGCATAGATACTCCTTATTCACTCGCGTCGACCCAGGCCACTCATTCTATCTCCCCCGGCCCGACCCCGACCAGCTGCGCGCCGCCGCCGGACCCCCCAACCCCGACCTGCCGCCGCCGCCGCACGCCCCTCCCCTGCCGCCGCACCTCCCACTCCAGCACGCCCCCTGCCGCCGCCGCACCTCCCAGCCACTCCCCTGCACACCCCTTCCCCTGCCGCCGCCGCACCTCCCACTCTAGCCGCGTCGCCGCCCCCGCCTCCATACCCGCCGTCGCCGCCGTCTCCACCCGTCGTTGCTGCCCCGGCCTTCTCCCGACCCCGTCGCTGCCCCGGCCTCCCCCGACCGCATGCTGCCCCGGCCTCTCCCGACCGCGTGCTGCCCCGGCCTCCCCCGACCCCGCCGCTGCTCCTGCAACCGGCCGTAGCTGCTGCAGCCGGTCGCGGCTCCGGCCGGCCCCGTCCCTCCCGTCCCCGAGCGCCCCTGCCTCACCACCCCCTCCACCGTCGTGCCCCCTGCCACGCCCCTCTTGGTGAGCTAATTTTTTTTTCATTTTTTTCATTTTTTTGCTACTGTTGGATGGATGAATGAATGCATGGATGGATGTTGGATGTTAGATTGTTAGGTTAGATGACGGTCTTGTCATTTGAGATCTTGTCATTTGGATGTTAGATGGATGTTGGATGTTAGATGTTGGATGTTGGATGTTAGATTTTTATCATGATGATCTTGTCATGTGAGATGTGCTCCAAAATTGGTATAAGATGATTGGTTATTTTTATCATGATGATCTTGTCGAAAAAATTGAACCGGACAAAATTTGACACTTGACAAAATATGATTTTTTTTCATAGTTTTAAGTGTCAATGCTTAATGTTAAGTAGCTATGTGAGATGTGCTGCAAAATTATGATATGATGAGTGGTTATTTAATCATGATGATCTTGCTAAAAAAATTGAAGGACAAAATTTGACACTTGACGAAACATGATTTTTTTTCATAGTTAAAAGTATCAATGCTTAATGTGAGGTGATGGCCTAAATTTTTTTCACTCGGTGTAATTAACAGGATTTTTGTTGTTCCATCTTTGTGGAGTGATTGTCGACGTTGGAGGTGTTGGTCCACGATCATCCCTCTCCTTTGATCGAGTACATCGGAGGGTGAGCAACAATTCCATGACCTCGTCCACTTTTTTTTCCATGTCACTAGCAAAAACTTACCATGGGCAGGGAGCAGTTCATGATGGTAACTATTACTGACTTTTCATTGTTTCAAGGAGTCAACTATATGTTTCGTGCTCACATGTCATGCTTCCAAAATTTGCATAGGTTGTTCCTCGTTGGTGCTATGGAAGGCATGACGGATGGGCGTGTTTGGTGGATAGGTGGGTCGGTGACGATGCAGAGTTTGCTGCCAAGAGCATCAAGGCCCGGGCTAACCGTGGAAAAGTCGGGACACACGGCCAAGGAAACAGGAACCACTGGGGCTTCAAGGCCATGAAGGTATATCTATATGCATGATGCATTTTGGTTCTTCTTTACCGTCATGTTCTCATGTATGGATTACTTCTGTTTCACGTTGCAGAGGCCGCTCTCATACATGGAGTCGTGGAAGCTGGCCTGCGAGCGGAGTGATCGCAAGGAGGGCGAGAGCCAGTACTACGGCAACACCGAGCAGCACCTGGAGTCTTACACTCAGAACTATCAGAAGTTGCATCCGGATGTTCCCGTTCCTGAGGTCGCCATGTCTCAGATCGACGACACGGCGGTGGTGGCCATCCAGGGTAAGTCCCATGGTCGGTATCCGTGTTTCGATGGCTTGATCACTCTGTCGATCTCGTACACACGGCTTCGAGCTACCAACCCGAGCCCGTTAGAGAGTACGGGGCGTTCGCAACCTCCCTTAGTCCGCCAACGTGCTGTAAGTACTTCCCCTTATCTTCTTTGTCTCTATCTTTCTTAGTTTATTTTCAGCACTGCCCACTTAGAAACAACCTCAATTTTGTAGGCATATCAGTCCTTTCTCGAGCATAGGCATATTGAGGTGCGGGAGTACTTGCAACGAGTGAAGGCAAACGATGATTACAACCGTCAAGTGATGGCGGTTAGTTTTGCCCTCTTAAAACCAAGCTCAAATTTGCACTTTCATTCCTTCTGACTTTCTAGTTTGCTTGTTTAACTAACATCCAGGCTATGTTGGCGTCTTGGACTAACCGCACGGAGCCACCACAAGTTGGACCCCCACCACCACCTGCGGGAGAAGCCCCACACATTCCCACATTCGAGGAATGGCTGGCACTAGGCGGTGATAGTCCGGTTAGTACATTTGCCTAACTACTGACAAACTAGTTCTCGTTCATTCATCACAATCATGTCATATTTACCGTTAGAATCTTCTCTCAAACATGTAGGGGACCGGTGGCTCGACTCCTGCTCCGTCGACCCCAGTCACTCCGCTCTGGCAGAGTGATGGTGGTCGCGGTGGCGGTTTTGGCGGAGGTGGTCTTGGCGGTGGTGGTTTTGGCGGAGGTGGACTCGGTGGTGGTAGTGGTTTTGACGGAGGTGGACTCGGTGGTGGTGGTGGTTTTGGCGGAGGTGGACTCGGTGGTGGTGGTGGTTTTGGCGGAGGTGGACTCGGTGGTGCTTGATGTCGATGATGATTCCGTGTATGCGGTCGTCGTGCCATGCCTTTCATGTTTCAACTTTTATGATGTTTCATGTCTTGCACTACTTTTATGTTCGTGAACTTTCGTCGGTGATGATATTTAGATGATGAACTTGACTATGTTTAAATGATGATGATGAACTGTCATATTTCAGCATAATTCCATATTATTCCGCTTTGAAATGCTGTCAAATGAATTGAAAAAGAGGAAACAGGCAAAAAAAACAATGCCTACGGCAAAGCCGTCGGCATATATATGATCAGGAGCCACCAGGAGGTGCCACGTGGCAGAGCTATGCCTACGGCAAAGCCGTCGGCATATATTTCCATCTATGCCGACGGCTTTGCCGTAGGCATAGCCCTGCCGCCAGGACAAGCCAGGGGACGACACGTGGAAAAGGTATGCCGACGGCTTGGCCGTCGGCATAGATTTAAATCTACGCCGATGGCTTTGCCGTAGGCATAGCTTTGCCACGTGTCGTCTCCTGAATCGCCAGCGGTTTTGACGGCGTCGTCCATTGCCGTCAGACGAAAAACAGCGCCGACGGCTAAACTATGCCGACGGCTGCTCCACAGCCGTCGGCATACGCTCCTATGCCGACGGCTATACTACGCCGACGGTCTGACACATCTACGCTGATGTGATCTACGCCGACGGGGCTATGCCGACGGCAGCCGTAGGCATAGATCTATGCGGACGGCATAGGACCTACGCCGACGGCCCTGGGCCGTAGGCATAGCCCGCGAGTCCGGTAGTGGGGGGGGGGGGGTGCACGGGCCTGGCAAGGTGGTGTCTGGAGTCCCGGAAGCTACCACACCTTTTCATTTTAGATAGTACAGTGCAGTGTCAAAAAGCGTCTTACATTATGGGACCGAGGGAGTAACTCTTAAGATTTTTACTTTTCTATTCTTCTATTCTGTCAACATTATGCAGCCCCTCGTGCATGGTTCGAAAATATCGGTGAAAACCAGCCGGGCCTGTTGGGACATCACGTTGCACATAATCCAAACTGTTTTTGCGAAAGCAGAAACCAGAGCTGTTGGCGTGGCGTACGTACGTAAACTTATCCACGTGGAAGTGTGCTCTGATCTAATCTTTCCGACAACTAAGCTATATACGGAGAGCCAAGGTGCAGAGGAAAATATATGTACTGACGTGGGTACCCGTCCGCCCGGACAAAACCCTAATTGGTCCATATCGAGCGATCCCATGGCGCTGCCGCTGCTGGCGAGGAGGCTCGCTCTGCGATTGCCGCTGCCGGTCTCCACCTCGCCGCCGCCGGCAACTCACCGGCCTTTCTTCACCCGCATCTTCAACTCCACCTCTAAGGTACGTACGTACGTTACAAATTAGCTAGTTCCTCGAAGCAAATGTGTTGAATACTCAAGAGGTGCACCACTAAAGAAGGCAAGGCATGCCACTCCCAAACCTGGTATTGTGTATTACCTAGATGGATTAGTGTGCGCGAGCAGCAGAGACGCCTGGCTCTGTCCTTCACAGGGAGAGGCAGAAGTCACTCAGCTAGCTCATGTAGGTACCATCTCTCTCATATGTACACAAAGCTAGCTCATGATCTTGGCATCTTTTCTAGCTATCTCAGGTTGGTTCACGATCAACCGGCATTGCTCTACCTCGATAACCAATAAGCATAGTTCAACACGTTGGAGTGTGCATCTTAAAAAAGGTGCATATTACTTAGCAGAAACCAGCACTTATATTGTCTAAAAAATGCCTATTGTTTTCGATAATGAAAGGATTAGAATCTATTGGCCTTGGTTAGTAGATCTTCTTAAGATTCAGATGTGTATGAAATGGTTTTTTCTAGATGTTCAGTTAAGTTCTGGGCCAAATTTTCTTTTGGTTGTTGCTAACACTTGTGAAACATCAAGTAGTGTGAAGTCATTTGGCTTCCGTTCAATGTTATTTTCAGACACTCGATATGGAGGCCTGCTTGCAACTGCTCTGCTGGTTGCTGCAGTTTTAAGGGCTTAGGGAGCACCTCCTCGCTCACAACATCTTCCCTGCCAAGCTCGTTGTGGAGTGCGTTGGTGGGTCATCAACAATGTTTTTTTTCTCATATTCAGAAGCCATCATTCACCGTCAGCAACCACCGCTGCCGCCTGTCGGAGCCGTAAACTCAGCCTTAGCATATGTGTAATGCATAGTTTAACCAGCTACACAACTGATTGCTACTTCCCCAAATTGAATATGCTTTCAGCTCTAATGATTTTGGTTACTACTCTCAAGGGATTCGACCTGCATTATGATCATTGATTAACAAGGTCCTCAGTTATACATGCACGTGTGGTAGCAAATAGAGAAAAGGCAGCCAAAGGGGCGCTTGCAACCGATTTTTTGTCCAAAAGGACCCCCTGCCGAGATGAATTGCCAAAAAAGACTACCTCTGGGTCAATTTGACAAAAAGGACCCCCTCAGCGGTGGCGGCAGGCGCGGCAGGCGACACGTGGCAACTACCGCCACGCCAGGAGGCGGCGGGCCTTGCCGCCACCGCAGAAGGCGGCCACCCCAGCCGAACGGATTTCCCACAGTGCGTCGCGCCGTGACGTAACGGGCGAGGCCAGGTGGGCCACGCCGCCACTGCGTGAGGCAGCCTCTCGTGCCCATGCCGCGCCTAGGCTGACAGACCAGCTGCACGCGCAACGAGACAGCGGGCCCTGCCACCACCGGTTGAGGCGGCCGCGCTGCATGCGGCCCGACAGCCCGTCCTGTTGCAAACTGGGCGCTGATTCCCACGCGCGCAATAACGACGAATTTCACGGGCTCGCTGTTGCAAACTGGGCTGATTACCACGCGCGGAGGACAACGAATTTCACGGGCGGGAATCACTCTGGCTTTTGCTTTTTCTGCCTCAGTGGATACGAAGGCACTGCGGGAATCCGATGCTGCGGGAACCTGTTGTGCCGACACTACAGGGATCCTAAAATGTCCCTCCTAATTTCCTCTGTTCTCGCTTATTTTCTCGCCATCATTTATCGTCTGAGCCTATAAAAGGAGACACCGAGGCTCTCATCCAGCCATCCTCGAAATCGCCAGTGCGCAAAGTGTGTAACACATTTGTTCAGTCGGTATGAGTTTGCCTTGTTCGGATCAAAGCATTAGGCCGAGGAAAATGAAGAATGCAAGTTTGCCTCCTGGGGTGGTAGTCCTGCGGTGTTGGTGTGGCGATCTTTGCAAGGTGAAGGAGGTGACGGATTTTTTAGATTGGTTGGACATGAAGTTTTTCATGTGCGCCAATTATGAGGAAGATCCTGCCGTAGCTATTTCAGAGTACGACAAGCCTCCGGTATGCTTTAACCATCACGAACAGATATTGTTGGTATTTTGATTGATTTTTAGAAACGTTCTTGTTTCTTGTTGTAGTCTCCTCCGCCTCTGTGCATGTACTATCGTTGGATTGACACGGAGAAGCCGGCTTGGGCAGTGACTGAGATTCGTGAAAGAAGTCGCCGTGCGTGGAATAGTTTATTTGCGGAAGAGCGACGCGAGAAGGCGGAAGCTGAGGAGAAAGCAGAGCAAGAGAGAGAGTTAAAAGAACACTATGCGGAGCAACACCGTTTTTTCAGGATTTAGGAAAGAAAAACAGGGAAGAGGCTCGTCGCATGGAGGAGCAGGAACGACAGTGAAAGGAGGCTCGTGAGGCGGAGAGGCAGAGAAAGAAAGAAAGGGCTCGTGAGTCCAAGGCAGCAGAAGAAGCTGGCGATGGAAAAGGAAAATATCCACGCTGGACTCAGTAGATTCCTGTGGTAGTATTTTTAATTTCACAATCATTTGTATCTTTATTTCTGCACTTTAATGTAGCTTTATTTCAGGAGTTAAATGTAGCTTTATTCCTACGATGTATCTTATTTTCAGTTGTACTGTGTCGTAATGGAAAAAATATAGTTTTAGAATAAAGTAGTGGCATTTTCTTTCCCTCCACTAATATCGAACATCGTGCAACAACTACAAAATAAAATTAAGATAGAACATAATGCCCTACAATAAGAGAGTACAAACTAATAATGCAAGTACATACGAATTAAACGTTAGAACTAGAATACAACTTAAAAACTACATGAAGGCATCATCGTCATCCTCCATCGATGCAGAACTCTTGCCCTTCGAGGATGCAGAACTCTTACCCTTGGACGATGCAGAACTCTTGCTCTTCGAGGATGCAGTACTCTTGCCCTTAGACGATGCAAAACTCTTGCCCTTAGATGATGCAAAACTCTTGCCCTTTGACGATGCAGCACCCGGAAGCAACGGCATGAAGATATCATCTTCATCCTCGCTCTCCTCGGTCCATAAAAATGGATGATTTTCTGCAGTCCTTCTGAAAGTTTCACTCTTCGGCTCCACTACATTCTTCCACCTTGCATGCAACCTAAGAAGTTCTTTGCGTACCTCCTCATAGGTCCTTTCATGCCACCCAGACCTACGTAATTGGTGAGCCAACTCATTCATTATGGTGTCACTACCGGTGAGTTCGTCCCATGGAACTATCCTATTGTCCATCCTGAAATCGGTAGCTAGCCTCAGAAGAGTCATGCTCATCCCAGGGTGAAAACTACGATCGAAAGGATAATGGGATATCTCGACTACACTACATCGAATGCTTATCCACCTCCGTCTGAAGGGGATTTTATAGGTAGAGAGGAGAAAATGGCGGGAAAGAACGAGTGCAGTATGGCGGGAAAGGGTTGGCGGGAACATATGGCGGGAAACGAGTGGCCGGAACATATGGAGGGCAAGCGTTGGCGGGAACATATGAAAGGAAAGCGTTGGTGGGAAAATATTGAGGGGAAAGGGTTGCGCGAAAACATAAGCTGAAGAGTGGAGCAGGATAGTATGGCGGGAGATATAGGCGGGAAAAATTGTTCCTGGCTGGTGCATTTTTATTTCAGCATACATAGATGTTCAAATCGAAAAGTCTGATACAGACATATGTAGATACAATGGGCCGTGCACCATCGGCTTCAACATCGGCTTCAACCAATTTTCAGGATCTTTGCCGCTTGATATTGGCCTTAAGCTTCCCAAGCTAATGTTTTTTATCACAATTGCGAACCAATTTATAGGACCAATACCAGGCTCCTTGTCAAATGCAACCTTACTGGAATTTTTGGTTCTTCACGAAAATCAGCATAATGGTCAGATTCCACGAGGCATTGGCATCCATGGTCATATCCGGGTATTTACGTTAGCGCACAATTTCCTTCAAACCACAGAGCCTAGGGATTGGGATTTCCTCACATCCTTAACCAACTGTAGCAACCTAGAACTACTAGACCTTGAATAAAACAACCTTGAAGGTGTTGTGCCAGTTTCTATTGCCAACCTATCTACAGAGCTCAATTCGATTGCACTAGGTAGAAACAAAATAACTGGGTCCATACCTGCAGGGCTAGGAAAGTATAAAAAACTTACAAAGTTTAACATCGCAAATAGCCTTTTCACAGGCACCTTCCCTCAAGATATTTGCCAGATTCCTAGCCTCTAGTATCTCGATCTATCCCATAATAGATTCTATTGGCAGATTCCACAATCATTAGGCAATATCACGCAATTGAACAACCTCTCTCTTTCTGATAACTTTCTTGACGGCATCATTCCATCGAGCATTGGAAATCTCACAAAACTTATATCTCTAGATCTTTCCGGTAACTCATTGAGTGGGGAAATCCCATATGAGATACTTAGTATTACCTCTCTGACCTTACTTCTCAACCTCTCCAGCAATGCTCTTAGTGGCTCCATTCCAACACAGATAGGAAAGTTGAACAACCTTGTCACAGTCGACTTAGCAATGAACAAGCTCTCTGGTGAAATCCCAGATGTTGTCGGTAGTTGCGTCCAACTGAATTTCCTATATTTGCAAGGAAATCTTTTGCATGTGCAAATACCAAAAGATTTTTCTTCTATAAGAGGCCTCGTAAAGTTGGATCTTTCCAATAATAATTTAGCAGGACCCATACCTGAGTTCCTCCAGAGTCATGAGCTCCTAACGTATCTAAACCTCTCTTTCAACAACCTATCTGGTCCCGTGCCAAATACATGGATCTTCTGCAATTCCACTGTAATGTTGCTCCCTGGTAATAGCATGCTATGCGGAGGTCCCCCATCATTGAAACTGTCTTCATGTCTATATATACATTCTAACCAGGCTTCACAGCATCGACGTCGGGTCATACTCTTTTGCATGGTTGGAACTTTGGTCTTATCCATGTGCTCCCTAACTGCATGCTACTTGATGAAGCCAAGAATCAAACCAAACATTGTTGATCAAGAAACCGGATTTCACCATGAGAGGATATCCTATCCTGAGATAGATGCAGCAACGGAATCATTCTCACCAGAAAATTTCATTTGTTCTGGAAGTTCTGGCAATGTGTACGTTGGAACTCTAAATCTTGATGAGAGTTTATATACTGTAGCAATCAAGGTTCTCAATCTAGGCAAACGAGGAGCTAATAGAAGCTTCTTGAGAGAGTGTGAGGCCCTAAGGAAGATTCAACACCGGAAACTTGTCAAAGTGATCATTCTGTGTAGCAGTTTGGACCACAATAGTGATGAGTTCAAGGCACTTGTCTTAGAGTTTATCTGCAATGGAAATTTAGATGAGTGGTTGCATCCAAACTCCATGACTAACAACAGGAACTTTAGAAGGCTAAGTTTGATGGAAAGGCTATGCATTGCTCTTGATGTTGTTGAGGCATTAGAATATCTTCACCATCAAATTGAGCCATCCATAGTTCACTGTGATATCAAACCATGCAGCATCCTTCTAGATGATGACTTTGTTGCGCACGTCACCGTCTTTGGTTTGGCAAAGATAATGCATACTGAAGAATGTGAGCACGGTGGTGGTGGAACTGAAAGCAGCTCATTTGTGATTAAAGGCACAATTGGATATGTCACACCAGGTTAGCAACTGGTAGGGCTAGGGTTCCTACCGGCTCTACTCCGTAGGTTATACGGGAAGAATAGCGAGGGTTGGGGGCGAGGGCGGCGGCTCCAGCGTGTTGGCACCGTCGCGAGGGAGAAGAAGGCCGGCGGCGGCTAGGGTTTGGTGCGGCTAGGGTTTCCGGCTCCTCTGGAGCCGGGCAATACGATAGAACTATCTTTATTGCTTAATCTCAAATGATGTCTTACAACTAGTATTTATAACTTTAGCCTAAGATAACTTTCCTAAAATAATTTGCCTAAGATAACTTGTGGGTCAAGCCCCTAATACTAAGGCCCGGTGGGCCTCTTTCGGTTATAGACCAAACCGGTCATAACATCTCTCCCCGCCTGCGCAAACAGCTCGTCCTCGAGCTGAAAATCTGGATAGTGTTGGCGGAATTCTTCACGCTGCTCCCAAGTAGCCTCCTCCTCCGGAAGGCCTGTCCACTGAACGAGGATGAACCAGACGCCACGACGAAGCTGTGCCTGCAACACCTTTGCCGGCTCTGGAAGAATGCGACCATCGGTGATGGGAGGAAGCGCCGGTGGAGCCGCCAGTGGCTCGCCACAGAAAGGCTTGAGCAGCCCCACATGGAAGACGTCGTGGATGCGAGCGCGGGCTGGAAGCTGAAGACGATAGGCCACCTTCCCAATGCGCTCCAAGATAGGGAAGGGCCCGACGTAGCGCGGGCCGAGCTTGCGCCTTGCTCGCGGGTCGAGTGACTGCGTAGAGCGGTGGAGAAGACGCAGCCACACCCAATCACCCACCGTGAACTCCGCCTCGCAATGATGATCGTCGTAGTAGTGCTTGGCCAACTGCTGGGCCTGAAGGAGACGCTGACGAACCTCAGCAAGCATCTCGTCACGAGTGCGGATGAGTTCACGCGCAACCTCCATTCGAGCTGTCTCCGGATCCACCGGAAGGATAGGTGGGGGTGGTCGCCCATAGACCACCTCAAATGGCGTAGCGCGCAGGGCGGAGTGATAAGAGGTGTTGTAGCAGTACTCCGCCCAAGAAAGCCAGTCCACCCAAGCGCGAGGCCGATCACCTGTCACATAACGCAAATACATGGCAATGACCTTGTTAACCACCTCGGACTGTCCGTCCGTCTGAGGATGGAATGCCGTACTCAGGCGGAGCTGGACACCCGCCATCCTGAAGAGGTCGCGCCATACATGGCCCGTGAAAACTGGGTCCCGATCACTGACGATCGAAGTAGGAAATCCGTGTAGACGGACGATGCCGTCGAAGAAGGCCCGGGCCACTGATGCCGCCGTATATGGATGGCCGAGCGCGATGAAGTGGGCGTACTTGGAGAAGCGGTCGACCACCATGAGGGTGACCGACTTGCCACCCACCTTGGGAAGGCCCTCAATGAAGTCCATGGATATATCCGCCCAAACCTGAGATGGCACCTCCAAGGGCTGGAGTAACCCGGCCGGCCTCAGGGTCTCTGTCTTGTTGCGCTGGCATGTCTGACAAGACCGAACCCAGTCACAGACCAGGGCGCGATCGCCAGGGATGTAGAAGTCGGCGCGAAGACGATGGAGGGTTCTCTGCATACCCTCATGACCTGCTGAATGGGCGAGCTGTAACACCTGGTGACGGAGATCATGATGCGCCGGAACAAAGACCCGGCGTCCATGTAGGAGCAGTCCGTCAGAGAAGAGCCAAGGCTCCTCCAGGTCACCGGTCATGAGCTACTGCTGAAGACGGACGGCGTCGTCGGTCGTCGCAGTGGCGCGGTGAATGTCGGCGAAGAGGCCGAACGTCGGCCCAGAGCGGATGCACAGGGCCGCCCCGGCGGACTCGTCGGTGGAGGAAACAAAGTCGAAGTCGCGACGAGACAGTGCGTCGACCACTGTGTTAAGGCGGCCCGGCCGATACTCGATGGAAAAGTCGAAGCCGAAGAGCTTGCTGATCCACTGATGTTGCGGCATGGTCGACAGCCATTGATCCAGCAAGAACTTTAGGCTGTAGTGGTCGGTGCGAATGAGGAAGGACCGGCCCCACAAGTACAGCCGCCAATGACGAACGGCCTGTACAAGACCAATGAGCTCCCGCTCGTATGCCGCCAGCTTAAGGTGTTGTGGAGCGAAAGGCCGGCTGAAGAAGGCAAGGGGCCCATTGCCCTGATGAAGCACGGCGCTGAACCCTGCGCCTGAGGCGTCACAGTCCACCACGAACGGGCGATCGAAGTCGGGCATCTGGAGGACGGGGCCCGTCGTGAGGGCCCCCTTGAGGGCCTTGAATGCCGTGGTCGCCTCGTCGTCCCAAGCGAAAGCGTCGCGGCGAAGCAACCGCGTGAGGGGCGCCGCGATGAGCCCGAACTCCCGAATAAATTTCCGGTAGTAGCCGGCGAGGCCGAGGAACCCGCGGAGAGCCCGCGACGAGTGAGGCGTCGGCCATGCGGAGACGGCTGCCACCTTGTCGGCGTCCATAGCCACCCCGTCGGCGGAGATGACGTGGCCCAAGTAGGCCACTGAAGGCGTCCCGAACGAGCACTTCGAGCGCTTAAGGTGGAGGTGGTGCGCTCGAAGCTCCTTGAAGACGATGGCGACGTGCTGGAGGTGCTCGGCCCAAGACGCGCTGTAGATCAGAATATCATCAAAGAAAACAAGCACAAACCGACGTAAGTAGGGCCTGAGGACGTCGTTCATCAGAGCCTGAAAGGTCGCCGGGGCGTTGGTGAGGCCAAAGGGCATCATCAAGAACTCAAAGTGGCCGTGATGAGTCCGAAACGCCGTCTTGGCGATGTCATCGGGGTGCATGCACACCTGGTGGTACCCCGACCGAAGGTCGAGCTTGGTGAAGAAGCGCGCCCCATGTAGCTCATCGAGGAGCTCGTCGACCACCGGAATAGGGAACTTATCCTTAAGTGTGATAGCATTAAGGGCACGGTAGTCGATGCAGAAACGCCATGTGCCGTCTGACTTGCGGACGAGAAGCACCGGCGCAGTGAATGGCGAAGTGGAGAGCCGGATGATGCCGGCTGCGAGCATGAGCGCACACTGCCGCTCCAACTCATCCTTCTGCAATTGCGGATAGCGGTAAGGGCGGACCGCCACAGGCGCGGAGCCTGGCAGAAGATGTATACGGTGATCATACGTGCGGGCGGGCGGCAGGCCCTGTGGCTCGGTGAAGATGTCATCATGCTGCTGTAGGAGGCTCTCCAAGAGTGGGTGCTCGGCCGTTGCGGTGGTCGCGGCCAGCTGGAGGGGTGGAGAGGGTGCGGCACCCGCAATGCCGTCCCATCGAATG
Source organism: Triticum aestivum (assembly GCF_018294505.1). Taxonomy (NCBI): domain Eukaryota; kingdom Viridiplantae; phylum Streptophyta; class Magnoliopsida; order Poales; family Poaceae; genus Triticum; species Triticum aestivum. The sequence goes on from NC_057803.1 coordinate 744,937,809, forward strand.
CGGCGGCCCAATCGCCAGAAGGTCATCGTCAGCGCATCGAAATCCCAGAGAATAGGACAAAGAGTGCGCAAGAAGTCAACGCCGAGGATGAAGTCGAAGCAGCCCAAGTCGATGCCGGTGCAGGTGATGGAGAAGTACTCGCCGCCGATAGTGATGGGCACGTCACGGGCGAGCCCATGGCAATGGAGACGGTCGCCATTAGCGACTGTGACTCGCAATTGCTCGCCGCCGGTGGGCTGTAATGCAAGGCGCCACATGGTGGTCGCTGGCAGGAAGTTATGGGTGGATCCCGTGTCCACGAGGGCCACTAAGCGCTCGCCCTGGATCATGACCGGTAAGAGCATCGTCCGTTCATCACGGATACCGGCCAGCGCGTGTAGGGACACCACGAGGGCGGTGGCCGGGGCGGGCGCGGGCGCCGCTGCGGTCTCCGCAAGGGCTGGGGCGCCGAGGCCATCCTCCAGAGTCTCCTCGCCCGTCTCGTCTGACGTCTCCAAGTAGAAGAGGCGGGGACAGACATGGCCCGGTGCATAGGGCGCATCACAGTTGAAGCACAAGCCCAGGCGCCGGCGTTCCAGCTGTTCCGCCTGAGTGAGACGCCTGAATGGCCGTGTCGGAGCCGGGGTGGCCGCCGGGGCGGCCGTGGACGGCGTCGGTGCTGCCGGAGACGGCCGAATAGGCTGTCGGCCCCCACGTGGCGTGGATGGACGCGTCAAGGCCTGGGCGCGTTGTTCGAATGCTCGGGCATAGTACATGGCCGTCTGAAGGTCTTGGGGCCCCTTCATCTCGACGTCCACGCGAATGTGGTCGGGAAGGCCACCGATGAAAAGCTCCGCCCACTGTAAGGCCGTCACACCGGGCGCGTGGCACGCCAGGGCCTGGAAGCGGTCAGCGAAGTCTTGTACCGTGGAGGTGAACGGCAGGCGGCCCAACTCGGCCAGGCGGCTCCCGCGGACCGGTGGACCGAAACGAAGAAGGCACAGCTCCCGGAAACGATCCCACGGGGGCATGCCGCCCTCGTCCTGGTCGAGGGCGTAGTACCATGTCTGGGCGGCCCCGCGGAGATGGTAGGAAGCCAGCCAAGTGCGCTCCAACGCAGGCGTGCGCTGTCCGCGGAAGAACTGGTCACACTGGTTGAGCCAGTTAAGCGGGTCGTCGGAGCCGTCGTATGTGGCGAAGTCGATCTTGGCGAACCGGGGCGACTGCTGGTGTGGCGCGCCCTGGCCCACTGCCTCGGCGGTGCGGAGGGCGGATGATGGTGCGCGGTCCATGTGGGAAAGCCCGGCGTAGTTCCCGGTGGCGCCCGACGCCTCGGGCTGCAACGGAAAACCGGACGGTGGACGAGCCTCCGGGTAGGCCGAGGACGGCCCGTGGAGCCAGCCGGGAAGTGGCGAGGGTGACGACGGGAAGCGGACCTCTTGGATCGGAAGCCCGCTCGGCGACGACCGGCCCAGGTTATGGCTGGGCGGGGGCGGTGGAGGACCCTGCTCCAGGGCCGCTGGCAGGGAGGGCGCGGCGGAAGACGGCGCGGCCGACGCGGTCCAAGTGGGCCACTGTGGCCCCGTGGTGGCGGCGAGTGGCGCGGTTGGCGCAAGCTGTGGCGGCCAGGGTGGCCACAGCGGCGGTGCGGCCGCCTGGGCGGGGAGCGCCGGGTAGCCTCCGGTGACGGCCCCCGGTACCGAGTACCACGGCAGCGCCTGCTGAGTTGCGGCCATGGCGGGATGGAGTGGTGGCGGCGGCCCGTAGGGACTCGCCAGGTAGAGACGGATGCCTTGTACCGCGGCGACGAGGTCGGTGAGGACGCCGGCCATTGCCTCCGTTGTGAGCTGCGTCTGCGGGGGAGGTGGTGGCGGCGGCGTAGGTTGGACGGGGGCTGGTGGCCGCCCGTGGCCCGGCGCGGTGCCGGGTGCCTGGAGGGGCGGCGCCGAGAGGGACGCCGTGACGCCCGCCAGGAGCGAGGCCGTGGCGCCCGGCGTGGAGGCGGCGGCGGTGGAGGAGTTGGCGGCAGCGGCGGTGGTGGAGTAGACGGGTAGCGGCGGTGGTGGCGGCGGTGGATGTGGAGGTGGAGACGACATAGTCGAAACCCGGGTACCTGATACCAAATTGGTAGGGCTAGGGTTCCTACCGGCTCTACTCCGTAGGTTATACGGGCAGAATAGCGAGGGTTGGGGGCGAGGGCGGCGGCTCCGGCGTGTTGGCGCCGTCGCGAGGGAGAAGAAGGCCGGCGGCGGCTAGGGTTTGGTGCGGCTAGGGTTTCCAGCTCCTCTGGAGCCGGGCAATACGACAGAACTATCTTTATTGCTTAATCTCAAACGATGTCTTACAACTAGTATTTATAACTTTAGCCTAAGATAACTTTCTTAAAATAATTTGCCTAAGATAACTTGTGGGTCAAGCCCCTAATACTAAGGCCCGGTGGGCCTCTTTCGGTTATAGACCAAACCGGTCATAACAGCAACCTCTTAAATTTTCTAGGAATATTTATCATTGTATTATTTAATTCAATATCAAATTGTCAGATTTCACTTGGCAAGCTAAATAGCTAGAACTAAAATACGGCAAATATCAACTTGGCAGATTTCACTTGACAAGCTAAATAGAACTGAAATATGCCAACTTTTTGTCTACCCATTACGTGGCCAGTAACATCTTTGTTTACATGTTTGCATGTTTGTCAGAGTATGGCTCGGGATCTGAACCCTCCACAGAAGGCAACGTACATAGCTACAGGGTGTTGCTATTAGAAATACTAGAAGATACCCCACGCGTTGCTGCGGGATGTTATGCATCACGTACGAATGAGATTGTGGCACAATTGAGCAGGTTTCTAGCTTACTTGCGCAATCAGAGGAATACTCATGAACTATCAATATGTTCAGTTGTTTACTGAGCTCAAAATCACAGTTTGCATCTATAATGAACAAATTGAAAGAGTTTCTTGTTCTGCAAATCCATACATCAAATCACATGCCCTAAATAATTTCTTGCATATACAGTTGTGGGTCAATAGTACACTGTCCTAATAAAGAATGACATGGCCAGTTAGCTTATTTCTCCTCAAACTCAAATAAGCCAAATATCTTGATAACATGAATACCAGAATAAAAACTCCATCCTATTAGCAGAATTAGCATAAGAAATGAGTTTAAAAGAGTACGCATAATCTGTGAGCTGCAAAACAAATATAACATGAAGTGATAAATCATGTGCACTCAACATGAAGTGTCACTGTATAGAAGAATGCATTAGTCATAGTGACACTCTGAACAGAAAATTACTGTCTACAAAATTTTTGCATGTAGTGACCGAGATATCATCCAGAGCAAAAACAATATCAGTTTAGTTGATAGCCAATGGTACCAACTTGCAAATCCCACTATCGAATTGGAAATTGCAAATAATCTGCAATCCTCATTGTCAAAAGACATTGAATAGAGATAACAATACTATACGATCATGCAAGTGCAGTTAACCTGCTGAACACAGGACATCTAAACCTCTCTCCCTTCCAAGTTTCCTCGGGGGAAGTCAAACTAAGAAGTATTTCATGAAATGCTAGAGAGAATCGGTAACGTGCTTAATAATATGTATGTAATCCAAATACTCTAATCACAAAAGCTAGTAAGAGTACAGAAAAGTTTACCCGTCGAAGCTAATAAATCAGGGTTAGCATTGAAAAAATAGCGAGGTACCGAAGATCCTTATATAAGTATATATCTCACTATATAAACATCTCAATGTTTAACCATGCACAATGGAAAAATGGAAGGGAAATATAGATGCATGAGGGTATAATTTATTTAGTAAACTGACGTCCAGCTGTGGCATCAATCGTCCCTGGTGGATCTCTACAAAAAGGTGAAGAAAATGATGGTGACAGCTAAGGTCATTAGTGCATATGCTTTGGGAAGAAGGAAACAGAAACATATATATTGTATCAAATGTAGGATGCCAACTGCCGTGACACGTTTAATAGAGGAATAAGCTTTTTGATACATGAACAGTGCTAGCATTCCATAAAACTTGTAAGGAAAGTTTTAAGGCTACACACAGCATGGATCCTTATTGCTCAAACTATCCAGTAAAATCGCTATATGCCTTCATAAAAGTAAATAAGTTTACTGTAGGCTGCATAATCTCCATTTTAGCCTCATCATAGTGAATCGTAAAGGTTCCATCATACTGAATCTAACCATGATGGCCTGATGTGTAGACTAATATTTAATCAGTCTTGACATTTTTGCCATATGACAATATGAAGTATAGAACATTACCTTGCTAGATTGTTCGCCCATCATATATTATCCTAAGAATTTTTTGACCATTGCTGTCGTTTCCCTGTCAACATCCTATCTATACAACAATGAAGGGATAACACAGGCAAAAGCATGTTGATCCAATTATTTGTTGTGTAGGTCACAATTGTAATGAACCAAAAAAATGAAGAAAGCACAATCACTTTTCTTTCATAATTGTACTACAATCACTTTTTGGGAATACAACCTCTTCAGACAATACCAATTACATGAACTATCATCCTAACAAATGTCAGATGCGCACTATTCATTAACACTCAGACAAATTTCGAGTCAAATCAATTATGCAGCAGGAAAACAAAATATCATCTTTTGCCCCACCTTTTCTTTGTGACAACTCTGGCGAGATTTGAAAGATGCAGGAGGGAGCGAGGGTAGTGGATCTCCAATTGCAGAAGGGGCTGGTGCAGATTCTCGCCATCGAACCCAACAGCGGCAAGGTCGTCGCAGCTCCTCGTCTGTGAATCTTGCGACGGCGGGGGTCGTATAGGTCGGATGTGGGTTCAGTGCCATCGGGCAGCCGAGAGGTGAAGGCGTCATACGCAGATTTGAAGATGGCAAAGAGCATGGGCAGCGTAGCTAGGTTGCAGAATTTATTGGGGCAGCTCCTCACCATTGAACCAGGCGGTGCCATGGTCGTTGCAGCTCCTTGCCATCGAACCCGACGGTGCGCACACGAAGTAATGGGGGCTGCGGCCGTGTTATTCCTCGCTCGCAGCAGCGATGGTGGAGGATTACTATGGCCGCACTCCTCGGGGTTGATTGGGAAGGGAGAGGGGCTCACGGGAGGTGGGGAGGGATTAAAGGCGAAGGAACTGAAAGGGAGGGCAGGAAAAGATGAGCCGGGATAGGAAAAGTCTAGCGTGACAATTAATGGGCCAAAGCAGTCAGGAAATGCATCGATATCAGATCGTGCGGCCAGAAGAAATAGCGATGACGTGGCTGCACGAGGAGCTAGAGAAATTAAGTAGTGAGGGGCTCCTATTTAGATATAGAAAATTTACTGGAAGGAGGCCAACCGAGAATTTCATGGATGGTGTGATAAGCCTTGTCAAATATGTCAGGGTGGCCGATCCTAATAAGCTATTGAATATATTGGATGCTAGTGCAACCTACAGCGGAGACACGCAGTGTATCGTAGATATGTTCATGTATCCTGTGTTTAAGCTTGGCCTAGCTTGCTGCGAGGATTCCCCAAGGCACAGAATGAAGATAAACAACGTAGTCAAGGAATTGAACGCCATAAAGAGAGCATGCGAGGGTCATATGGCTGTCCATGATTTTTGAGCAACCGCCTAATCCAGGCGAGCAATGATGCGTTACGATCATCTTTACGGCCCTGCGGTTGCCAGTTGTTATCTTGTGGCCTGTGATATTGTGGTCTGGGAAGCCTGTTTTGTGGCTTTAGGATGATTCTGAAGTCATCATTTCCATTTCTCATATATTATTATATGTTTGTCCAGTATACATGTATTTGTTTCTATAATATGGAGTATCCATTCTCCCTGAAGTTGTATTGTCTTTACTTTTAAGCCTGAAAGAAGAGCTACTCTGATTCGGAGCGCTAAAATTCAAAGTGCTACTCTATGTCGCAATCTGGTTGCTTCTCAGATTCTTGTCATCAAAATTCAGCTCTTCGGTTTCAATAGTATGTATATAATGATGACTTTGGCTGCACAAATGATGTGGTTCTTGTGATCTTATCATCTCCAGGCCTCTATTTGAGCTAGTCATATCTTGCTGCTGCTTTGATTTCGGACCCAAGTGCGTGAAATTTGGTGGCATTTTGCATCCATTGGTTACTGCATGAATATTGTCAATGCAATTTGTTTCTTTGCCTCTGCCAATATTCTCCAGCCTCTCAATTGCGAAATACAGGGCTTGTTTTGACCGTTCAACTTTAAATTTTTGGTTGCAAATGCGTTGGATAATATGGTATTCATAATTATGAAATCAAAATAATTTTTTGAATACGAATCCAGTGGTATCATGTTTATGGGACATACATAACCCACATATTATTAGATTAATTTAGTGTCAAAATATGTCGAACAAGCTAATTTTGAGTTATTATTAGTAGTATAATTGAGAGGGCTAAAAGATATGCAGCTATCGTATGGCACATGTGGTAGGTGAGCATATGGAAAATATGAAAAGAAATAGAAAATATTTTGAGGTCATTAGTCTGAAGAAAATATAGAGCACCCATTTGAACCATCATCGCTGCCTTTCTTGCCTCCTTCTCTTCAATCCGGCTCAACGCCGTGCCCTAGAGCTGCCGCTCCGCCGCACCACTCCACGCCATGCGCGCAAAATCTCTTTTTTCAATCTACCTCGTATCGATCATGTCGGCGAGAAAAGAATGCACACGAGGTGCATGACAAAATGCACGTTAGAGAAAGAGAGAGGAGAGGACATCTAAAAAACGGACGAGAGGAGAGAGAGGTACATTATCTTTTTTTTTTAAAGTAGAGAAACCTTTTGTTTTTGAGACAAAGGAAATCTTTTTTTTATGGGTAAGAGAATCTTTTATTTTTATTTTTTTAGATTAGGAGAATCTTTTTTGAGACATAAGAGAATCATTTTTCTGAAAATAGCAAGGGACACAACACGGTTGGGCCATCCACTTGGGCTTAGCCCACTACACCACTCACGCACCCACTGGCCACTCCCCCCCCCCCCATTCTCCGGCGTCTCCGCCGCAAATCTGCACCGGCGGCAACTCCTCTCTCTCTCTCTCTCTCTCTCTCTCTCTCTCTCTCTCCCTTGTGCGCCCCCGGTTTGCCCCATTCTACGCGCCTCTCCAATCTGCGCTCCCAATCGACGGGGCTCTTGCTGGGTGGCCTCCGGCGGCTGCGGCGCCTGGAGCTGCGGGTGGTCCTAGAGGCCACCATTTGAGCTTGTGCGAGCACGGCCACCGCGTGAGCCGAGCTGTTCCCCACGGCGATCAAGGTGAACATTTTTCCCCACGGCGCATCTCCTCTCCTTCAGTGTAGATCTTATGCAGCAAAAATTACTGGACCTCAGTCCACAATAGCTTTATTTTTTCTGTAATTTATGCGAAGCTCAGCCCACCATAGCAGTAATTTAGTTCTGAATCTGAATTCCCTGCTGATCTATTTTCCATGTATGTGTATGTAGTATGCTTCAGTGTTGTTGTTACTGGATCTCAGTCTAAAATAGTTTGTTGTTAGATCCTTGAAGTGCTACCAATCTACGAATCCACTATGCATACGAACAATACGTGAATTTCAGGCATCCACAATCACAAATGTTTTATTTTACTAATAAAAACTTATGCAGCGGAGACATCCAAAGGTGAAGCCAAACTGCATCCGAGCTAGGACATGTGGATATAAGGCATAACAGCGAAAGCAAGCACTGTTATTCGACTATCAATGACAGCCATCAATTGTGTTTTCTCAAGGGTTAGGACAGCATTGTACGCAAACTGTATGCACTTTTATCGTACCCAGAGCAATTCCGCTTGACCAATGCCCTATGGCGAAACAACGAGCGATGCCCCGTAGTTAGGCACCAGTATATTAGTGGCCGCTTATTTGCTTTACTTATGTCTCGGAGTTCAACTGTTTCTTGTGTTTGAGCAATGTAAATATTGGTATTACTTAAGGGCTATTTGGAAGTGTAGATCTTCATGTCTTGCTAGATATTGAATCAACTGATCATGTTGAATTAGTATACTGGCAGTTTGATATTGTCACTAACTAACAACTTGTTCGAATAGGTGTCAGAAAACACTACTTTTAGATGATGAGAGATGGTTTTAGCTCAGTTTCCTGTCAATCCCAAGTTCTGATCGAACTAGCCAGTTAACCCTTAATTGGCTTACACTTCAAACTAGAGGTGGCAAATGAGTATGAATGAGTGTCTTATATTAAATACCTTTATTTTTCGTGAAGCGAGGCATGAGCTCTACTTTGTAGTTTCTTCGATCTGATGTAAATTTCTAATTTTAAAAAACGTTAATTTGAACGGTAATCGCAGCATCCATTTGTAGTGTCACTCATTTGCCACTCCAATTTTACTCAGAACCTGGAAAACAGTGAGTGTGCAGAACGCTAAGTCAGAGTTGCAGAACACTGTGTGTCATTATATTATATCAGGCGACTCCAGGGCGGCGGCGTGTTAGGTACGCCGGAGCTTTTTCCGGCGAAGGCACTGTTCCCTGGCCCGTGGGTGGATGGCGCTTCGGTGTGGATGGAGGCGCAGGCGGTGGCTGCAAATCGTCTGGGCAGTTGGCGGGTTCCGGCGCGGCGCGATGCCTGCAGCTCTTTCATATTTGTTCTGTTCATCTGGGCATGCAAGGTGAAGAGTCTCGATGGAGTGGACCGGGGGTGTCAGTGGCTGCCCACAATTGAGATGGGGGATCGGATCAGCGCCTGTGCCAGTTGAGAGATCGATGCCCTGCCCCTAGCCCGACTGATTTGAAGCAAATCCCCGATCTGAAAAGGAGCAAGGAGTTGGTTAAGGCACAAGATTAGGAGGAAATTCAGATTGTGGAGTGGTTACAGATATGATATGCATGCTGAGGAGGCACAGGGACTCAAGGGGTTACAGATTTTCGACCGGGCCAGGAAGATCTGGATGGACGATGCATGAGCCTCCTTGTCATTCTTGGATCAGACTGCGCCGAAGCAATTTGTATGATCAGTTCTGCTCAATTAGATGTAGATCTGCCTTGTCATGCAAATTGAGTTAGAGACATTAGTAGTTTGTTAACAACGTCAGGTGAAAGGGATTTTTTCCATTCTGAAAGTCATGCCTGATGAGGATGGTGCTAGCCACAGCCTCGCCCATTTTGCTGGTCCCCGTTACAGAATCTAAAAAAACTTCACCCAATCAACCTGCCGCTGCAGGATTTTTATATGAATTTTCAACTTGGACTGTGTGGCTACATTGGAAACCATGGAAGAGCGCTAACAAGTTTGGAAAGGCCAAGACTATCTGCCATATGAATCAAGAGATGTTTGCTGGCTGAAAGGTATGCACATTCTTTTCAAAGATGGTTGTTATATCAGTGATGAGTATTTAGTGATATACACCGGTGCAAGACCTAGAAGAACGCACTCCGTCAGATTATGCATGTACACTTCTACAGTAATTCGAAAGTAATTAGGCTGTATGAATGCAATTGAAGGAAATCTGTTACCTATTTGCAATTCTATTTTGTGATGATTTTTCCCTGCAGGCTGGACATCAATGGTGTCATATTTTATTCTTGGACTTAGCTTTCAGATCTGTGAGGGTGGTTCATGGAAACCATGAGGGACAGCTGGTGATGGAGAGGAAAAAAAAAGATTTCTCCACTTCTGCACACATGCATGGTAAGGAGAACAACGGGATTCTAACCAAAGTTTTAAATAGCGGGCTAAGCATCTTAGCGGCGGACCTCTTCCAAATGCTATAGCGTGCTATAGCGAAGCTATAGCGCGCTATTTAAAATGTTTGTTCATTTGTTTGGATCAAAGTCTCTTAGCGTAAGACCTTTTGTAAACGCTATAGCGTGCTATAGCGGAGCTATAGCGGGCTATTTAAAACAGTGATTCTAACTCATGATGCTTCAGGGGTTACAAACTGGCCGTCTGAATTTAGTCACACAGCGGCGTAGGTGCTGTATTTGCGGAGTCCTCTACTAGTGTTCTGGTTGCATAGATTTATGTGTCCGCTGCTGAATCTTTTCATACAGAATACTCTACTTTGTGATGTCTCAAAATGTGAAAAGATGCGTCTAGCCTACTTCATGTACTTTAATTATCGTTTAGTGAGCCATCTCCAGTTTGGTTAGTTTATTAGCAAGTCCAGATCAGCTGAACCTTTTAAAAGGGCAAGTAGCTGGATCAGATCTAGTATTTCTGCCTCGTTGGGCACATCTCCCATGTGATAGACAAGATCTACTTCTCACCCGCCTTGTCCTTGCCCCAGTGGGTTTATTCGTTCTCGCCTGCGTTAATTAGTAGATCTATTCACGTTATCGATGGATTCCCGCAAACAGACGCTGTCCCTGCTTAGCTTATACCACCAATTAATGATACCCAAATTTGCTTCTGGCATGTCATATTCTCGCTGTAAAAAAATTCTGATATCTTGGTTATATTATTGCGTATTTGACTTAAAGAGGCATGGTTTCCTGTTTTCTGCTTCTCGGTGTGCAGTGCAGGACAGGCAGTAATTTGGTGGGCAAAGCAGGGAAGGACAGGAAAGTGTTATTGTCCACAACTGTCAGACATGAGATCGATACAATAGCTGCTTGTCGTTGGCAAGAAAAAATGCAAGTCCAGGAAGTGCTAGGAGGAGAACAAAATGAGATTGGTACACACTGGTTCTTCATATGCCCTTTCCAACTATGGATTGTTACACGATGGAGTTGTATGTGCAGAGCCCTCTACTACTGATCTGACATAGAGTTATCTGTTATGTATCTGCCACTGAAGCTTTTATACAGAATACTCCATTGCATGATATCTTATAATGCCTAGCTTTATGTATTTTAATTATCGATCAGTGAGCTATGTCCACATTGGTTACTGGTTAGTTTATTAGCAAGTCCAGTCACCTAAGCTTTAAAAATGGGCAGGTAGCTGGATCAGACCTACTATTGCCTCGCTGAGCTGCTTGGTGGGGATTTCAGCCTCCTCTCAAGTAGCTGGATCAGACCTACTACCTGCCTCTCGCTGAACCTTGACTCATCGCTCCTACAAAGTTGTTCCTCATTCCATCATCTGTGTAAGCTCACCACTATGTTCCTCTGTTTTCCTCATCAAATCTGGATGTAGGGTTCTGTTTATCTTCTCTGTTGCTGCAACCGGCTAATTTAGCTCCTGATTTTCTACTCCAACAGATTTTCTATCCACTGTTATATTCACCGGTTGTTTCTACTATCTCCGATCTAGAAGCACTTTCATTGCTTGTCTATCATTTATTCAGGTAATTTTCCATGCTCAAACTAGTATTCTTAGTTCTTTCCATTGTTTACGGATCTGCCAGTAGGTTTCCCTATATCCACTGCAGTTAGCTAATTTATCTCCTCATTTTGCACTCCAACATGTTTTTCATCAATCACATGTCCAACAATTCCAGTGCTCGTCTTTCGATTTATTCAAGCCATTCTACAGTCCACACCAAGGAAAATCAAGGAAAAGAGGGGAAATTTGTCTTTACAGCTTTCGCTCCTATTTTCCCATTTTACTTGGTCTTCTCCATACTAGGTGTTTCATCATTATGTATCTTTATGGATAGGATTTGTTCTCTTCCTCTATAAACAGCCCCTTTAACTCCCTTTCAGACTAGTGCCCTCACCAGAAGAGGAACAGTCCTACAATTCGATGACGGAAGTGGCCTTAGCTATAGCTGGTTTAAGATTGGCTGCATTGCCGGTCTTGAAGAAGCTCCATGCTAATGCTTCAACATATCTTGGAGTGGACATGGCGCGTGAGCTCCATGAACTGGAGACCACAATCTTGCCGCAGTTTGAGCTGTTGATTGAAGCAGCAGACAAGGGAAACCACAGGCCCAAGTTGAACAAGTGGCTTCAGGAACTCAAAGAAGCATTCTATCTGGCTGAAGACTTGCTGAACGAGCATGAGTACAACCTCCTTAAGCTCCAAGCAAAGGGGAAATATTCCTTGTCAGCCAATGCCTCCATCAAAAGCACTTTTATGAAGCCTTTGCATGCTGCATCAAGCAGGATGTCCAATCTGAGCTCTGAGAACAGAAAGCTGATTCAACAGCTGAATGAACTGAAGGCTATCCTAGCGAAAGCCAAGGACTTCCGTGAACTGCTCAGCTTACCATCTGGTTATAATGCAGAGAGACCCATCATATCATCAGCTGCTGTTCCTGAGACCACATCACTACCGCCTTTGAAAGTGATTGGTCGTGACAAGGATCGGGATCATATAATAGATCTTCTTACCAAGACAACTGCCACTACCGAGTCTAGTACAGCTATGTACTCAGGTTTAGCCATTGTTGGAGCTGGAGGCATGGGAAAGTCTACCTTGGCACAACTTATTTACAATGACAAGAGGGTAAAAGAATATTTTGATGTGACAATGTGGGTAAGCATCTCACGCAAACTTGATGTCCGCCGTCATACACGAGAGATCATCGAGTCTGCCTCTCAGGGGGAATGCCCACACATTGATAACCTTGATACTCTGCAGCGCAAGTTGACAGACATACTGCAAGAATCAGGGAAATTCCTACTTGTGTTGGATGATGTTTGGTTTGAACCTGACAGTGAGAGTGATTGGGACCAACTGTTAGCTCCTCTAATTTCCCAACAAATGGGAAGCAAAGTTTTGGTAACTTCTCGACGGGATACATTTCCAGCTGCTCTTTGTTGTGAAGTGCGTCATCTGGAAAACATGGAAGATGCTCAGTTCTTGGCACTCTTCAAACACCATGCATTCTCTGGACCAGAAATCAAAAATTCGCAGCTGCGTGAAAAACTCGAAGATTTTGCAGAGAGGATTGGTAAAAGACTTGGACAATCCCCTTTGGCGGCAAAAGTTGTGGGTTCCCAGTTGAAAGGAAAAACAGACATCACTGTATGGAAGCATGCTTTAACTATAAACATTGACAAGTTAAGTGAGCCCATGAGAGCTCTGTTGTGGAGTTATGAGAACTTAGATCCACGTCTGCAGAGGTGCTTCCTCTATTGTAGCTTGTTTCCAAAAGGCCATATATATGACATTGGTGAGTTAGTTTATCTTTGGATGGCAGAGGGCCTTGTTGATTCATGCAACCAAAACAAGAGTGTGGAAGATATTGGAAAGGATTGCTTCAAGGAGATGATCTCTGTATCATTCTTTCAACCCGATTACAATGAATTCCCTGATATCCTTCCCACGTACTATGTTATGCATGATCTCCTTCATGATCTGGCGGAATCACTCTCTAAAAATGACTACTTCAGATTGGAAGATGATAAGGTGACAGAAATACCATCTACTGTTCGACACCTATCTGTTTGTGTTGAAAGTACGAAGCAACACAAGCAAAGTATCTGCAAGCTACATCATTTACGCACTATTATCTGCATATACCCCCTGATGGATGATGTCAGTGACCTTTTTAATCAGATACTGCGGAATTTAAAGAAGTTGCGTGTACTATGTTTGAAATCTTACAACAGTAGTAAGTTGCCAGAATCTGTTGGCGAGTTGAAGCACCTTCGGTATTTGAACATCATCAGTACACTGATTTCTGAATTGCCAAAATCACTGTGTACTCTTTACCACTTGCAGTTACTGCTGTTTAGTGCCAAAGTCGAGAGTTTCCCCATCAAACTCTGCAATTTAAGGAAGTTAACACATCTTAAACGGGTTGGTGAAAGAATAGGCGGCTTGAACAGTCCGAGACTGCCTCAAATTCCTAACATTGGCAAGCTAACTTTGCTTCAACAATTTGAGGAATTTTCTGTGCAAAAGAAAAAGGGATATGAGTTGCAACAGCTGATGAACATGAACGAGATTCGTGACAGTTTACATGTCACAAATCTTGAGAATGTCACTGGGAAGGATCAAGCCTTAGAATCAAAGCTGCATCAGAAAAGGCATCTTCGCATCTTGCGACTTGCCTGGAGTTGTAAGAATAACACAAATGCAGAAGATAGTTCACATTTGGAGATTCTAGAAGGTCTGATGCCACCACCTCAACTTGGAGATCTTAAAATTGAAGGTTACAAATCTTCAAAATATCCAGGCTGGTTACTTGATAATTCGTATTTTGAGAACTTGGAATCTTTAAGCTTCGAGCATTGCAGTGCATTACAAAGTCTACCATCTAATATTGACCTGTTTGGGAATTGCTCTTCACTTTTCCTCGGCAATGTGCCAAACCTTAAGACATTACCTTGTCTTCCACCAGGTCTTCAAATGTTACGAGTAGACAGATGCCAACAACTTGTATTTATTTCCAATGATGAGATGGAACAGGATGAAAAAAATGAAACTCCATGGGCACTAGCACCCACGGTTTATTGATATAGAAGAAGCATCCCTTATGAGAATTCCAGAAATTCGTCCCCGACGTGGATCGAACTCTGGTCGTTGGGTTTACAATCATGCGCCCCCAACCACTGGGCTATGCCCACGTCCTCGAGATGGAACAGGATGATCTGAGAGAGAATTTCATGAAGATGGACCACTTGGCATCACAACTTTGTTTAATCTGAGCGGTTGATTCAGGATCAGATATTAGGAGAATAATCTCATTGGAGCATTCAATTCTGAAGCAGCAGATGACATTGATGCATGCTGATGTGTCACATGTTCAAAACCTTGGATCTGCTCTTCAGAGAGAGAAATATAAAGTATTGATAAAAGAGGATATAATCAAGGCATGGATATGCTGTCACCAGCAAAGGATGAGACTCATCTATGGAAGGAGAAGTGGGATGCCGCTGGTTCCACCATCAGGACTTTGTCAGCTTATTCTTTCCTCATGCAGTGTTACAGATGGAGCTTTAGCTGCTTGCCTTGATGGCTTGGCTTCACTGACCATGTTGGACTTAACAGCTCTTATGACATTAACTACACTTCCTTCAGAAGAGGTGCTCCAACATTTGACAGAACTTAAGGAGTTATCCATCAGGTATTGCTGGTGTCTCCGGTCATTAGGGGGCTTACGAGCTGCTACCTCTCTTTCAGTTGTTACACTGATTTCCTGCCCTTCTTTAGAATTGGCACGTGGGGCAGAATGCTTGCCATTATCCCTTGAGAGGCTCACTCTAGAGAGTTGTGTGCTTGCAGATGACTTCCTTCGTGCTGACTGGCCACACATGTATGATTTTGACATAAGATGTTGCAGAAGCACCGCATGCTTGTCTGTTGACAATCTCCCTTCTGTTAAATCGTTCGTACTGAATAAATTGCCAGATTTATGTACGCTCGGAGGGTTGTCTTCTCTGCAACTTCGCAGTGTATATTTGATTGATGTTCCGAAGCTCACCCCCGAGTGTATCTCACAGCTTCGAGTCCAGAAATACCTCACTGTTAGCTGTCCTGTAATACTCAACTACATGCTCTCGGCTGAAGGTTTCACAGTTCCAGAAGTTTTCGCTCTTAAAGGATGCAAAGAGCCATTCGTTTCACTCGAAGAATCCACGAATTTCACATCTATCAAGGCCCTGGAATTCTCTGGCTGTCAAATGATTTCCCTGCCAACAAATTTGAAGTGCTTCTCCAGTCTGAAGACTCTCTACATAGTTGAATGCCCCAACATATCATCTTTACCAGATATGCCATCCTCCCTCCAGCAGATACACATAGAGGGTTGTTCGGAACTCTTGAAGGAGAGCTGCCGAGCACCTAATGGAGAAAGCTGGGCAAAGATCGCTCATATCCGCTGGAAGTACATTATTTAAAGTGTGATTTAGAATTCTGCCTACAAATAAACAGAAAGGTAAATTAACCCCCGTTGGCCACCTTTCATTGATGTTTTTTTAACTTTCAAGTACTCTATTAAATTCAAAGTTTCATCCATTTGTTTTCCACAAATTAACAGCAGGCCCAAGATGTGTGCCTCCAGCGACCTGTTATGAGGTGGAGTGCCTGATGCTGCCTCACCTTACAGGGCAACACTGTCTCCTATTTCACATGATAGTGTCAGTTGAGGAAGATGATGATGTGCTTTGGTCTGCGCTGGTCTTTCAAGTTGCTTAATTATCCTATGCCCTTAATTTGTGGATGTTATTGTGAAAGTGGCCGGCTGGCCAGTTGGAGTATGAAAATGACCATTCCCTGCTCTGTTTATTTGTCTCATGTATTATAAATGAGCACTTTAATTGTGTGTGTGTGTGTGTACAATTTGATGCGCGCATTTAATACAGATGGCTCCTTTTATGCGTGCACTCTAGCAGATAACTGTTATTTCGCTGGTTTCCCTTTTTTATGAAATGTCTGAATAATTCTGAACATGGTGGCTCGGCTGGGGAACATCTTTGTGTGAGAAAGTGATGGATGACTGCATCTGGGAACCGCGCCAGTGAGAGGTTGCCAATGACGAGGGCTTCTAGATAACCAACATCAGCCAGCTAAACCCAGGGTCCTGGGAGAGTGCAGATATGAGTTTTGAGTTTTGAGAAACAGGCAGGGAAAATCACAACTTACAAGCAGAAACTACAAGGAGTAGGAGATCACAGGTCCAGAGTTTGGAGGAAAGGGCCCCAAACGGCCAGGTCTCCACGGTTTTCAGGCTTCAGGCGGAAAGGGCCCCAAAGGTAAAAACACATTTAGTTTGAATATTACTATCCCAGTGTACTGTAACACTACACAATTTAAATACAAAAGGTAAAGAAAGTAATACCCGAAGCATATGATTCTCTGCTTTGTTTATTTGTCTGCAAGGTCACACATTCAGATTCTTGAGAGGATAAAAATGGTTGTTCCCTACTCTGTTTATTTTTCTCATGTACTATGAATGAGCACTTCAATTGTATTTGGCTTGTGCGATGTACTCCCTCCGTCCCAAAATTCTTGTCTTAGATTTGCCTAGATACGGATGTATCTAATACTAAAACATGACTTGATACATCTGTATTTAGACAAAGCTAAGACAAGAATTTTGGGACGGAGGGAGTACTATGTATGATGATGGTTTGTATTGCGAGACATTATTAATTCGTCATGACTGATGCGTGCACGTACTCCTACTCTACCAGATAACTGTTGTTTTGCTGTTTGCCCTTTGTATGCCATGCTCTGTTTTATGAGATAGACTGGTGCCGTCAGTGAAATGTGCATGAACAATCTGGAGCTAGCAAATTATGAGATAGACTGATGGATGATGGCAGCTGGGAAACCGCAGAAGCTGGCTCCAGGACTCATTAGAGGCATGTGTTGTTAATAATATATAAAGAGTGTAGCTAATCTTGGTAGGGGCCGAGTTACCAATACCTGAAGAATGCTCTGTTGCTGCTGCTTATACAACTTTGGTTCTTTTCAAATTTTGTTTCTGCTATCCCATAGTTTGTTACGCCGTCACGCATGAGTTGTTGGCCAAATGAGGAGGCGCTTGGTTACAGTCCGTAAGAGACGTGCTATGTTTGTGTGGCTGGACAATTTCCCTGGCTTTGTACAGCCTTTGTGTCCAGCGACTGTGAAGTCCTCTACTGCTTCAGATCTGAACCCAGTAGTAGGTTTTTCTTAGGTTGCTTTCAGAGCTTTCTGCTTGTTTGATAGTTTTGTTTGTTGCCTGCTGCTGAACTTGAAGGTGTTGTTGCTGAACTTGTTAATGTGCAATAAGCAGATGAATTTGTGCTGATAATTGCAGGATTGACTCGGAGTCTGCTTGAAGTTAGCCAAAGAACTGCAGCGGCGGCATCTGCATCTGCATCTGCTTGAAGTTAGCGACTGATCGAACTGCTGGGAGGAGTTGTTCCGGTGGCATGCACCCCCTCTCCCTTTGCCTCTTCCAAGCCTGTTGTGTGCTTACAAATAAGCCGAAAGGTAAACTAACTCCCATCAACCATCTTTGCACTCCCTCAAAGGTATGTAGCCTTTCGTAATATATATGCACTCCATAATCTTTTTGATCTTTCAGTTACTCCATTTATTTCAACAGTTTGCTTCATTTGTTTTCTTTAAATTAATGGTAGGCCCAAGATGTGTTTCTCCTACATACTACAATGTAATGAGTTATGCGATGTATCGCATTTACCTCCAATGGTATAGAAATCGGATCTTGAGGCATTGTCATTGTCTACAGATTTATGTCATGAACATCATGGAGAAGTTTCACTATCTTTTCGACTGAGGTACGTCTGAGTTAATGCTGACAGGCTCATACTGTTGGTGCACCATTTGGTTCAGTAGCGACCGGCCTCTTAGAGGTGTTAGGAATATGCAAATTGTATTCCCATGAGGCCATAGGCCGATATATATACATGTACAGGTGTGGAACATATGCAGGAAACCCCTTATACAATGGGATAAATACAAAGGGGTACATGACTTATATTATAACTCTAACACCCCCCTCAAACTCATGGTGGATGAACAACACTGAGTCTGGAGAGATAAAAGCCATGTTGTGCTCTAGTCTGGGCCTTCGTCAGGAAATCCGCCAACTGTAACTCGGAAGGCACATACTGAAGAGCAATAACCTGATCCTGCACACCAGCGCGCACATAGAAAGCATCAACACCAATATGCTTGGTGAGCTCATGCTTCACAGGATCGCGCGCAATGCTGATAGCACCTGTACTGTCAGATAAGAGCAGAGTTGGTGTAGTGACAGAAACACCAAAATCCTGAAGTAACCACCGTAACCAAGTCACCTCTGCCGTCAAAAGAGCCATTGCTCGCAACTCAGCCTCGGCACTCGAACGGGAAACTGCAAGCTGTTTCTTCGTCTTCCAGGCAATGAGAGAACAACCAAGAAAAACACAGTAAGCAGAAAGTGAACGACGATCTGAAGGATCACTAGCCCACGTAGCATCCGAATAGGCCTGAAGCTGTAAAGAACTGGAGCGAGGAAAGAATAGACGGTGAGAGATCGTGCCTCGAAGATATCGAAGAACACGAAGGAGATGACTATAGTGAACCGAGGTGGGAGCAGAGACAAACTGACTCAAAATATGAACCAGATAAGAGATGTCCGGACGAGTGACAGCTAGATAGACAAGACTGCCAACAAGATGACGATATCGCGTCGGGTCAGGGAGAGGATCACCATCAGTAGCACGGAGGTGAACATTGAGCTCCATAGGAGTCTCAACAACACGCTCGTCAGTAAGAGCAGCACGAGCAAGAAGATCCTGGATATACTTTTCCTGGGATATAAAAAAGCCATCAGAGGTAGAAGAGACTTCAATCCCAAGAAAGTAGCGAAGAGGTCCAAGATCAGACATAAGAAACTGCTCACTAAGACGGGCCTTTACAAAGGCAATATACTCGGGGTCATCCCCCGTGATGATCATGTCATCAACATAGAGAAGAAGAAGAGTCCGACCACGAGGAGAAAGGTGAATAAACAATGCTGGATCATGAGGACTTGCTGAAAAACCAGCAGCAGTGATCACAGAGGCAAAGCGCTCAAACCAGGCGCGGGGGGCTTGCTTAAGGCCATAGAGAGAGCGACGAAGATGACATACCATGCCATCAGGAACAGAATACCTAGGTGGTGGCTGCATGTAGACCTCCTCACGCAGCTCACCATTAAGAAAGGCATTCTTAACATCAAGCTGAGATATAGACCAGTAGCGTGCAGAGGCAACGGCAAGAAGTGTACGAACAGTGGTCATATGGGCCACAGGAGCAAAAGTCTCGTCATAATCACGACCATGCTCCTGCTGAAAACCACGAGCCACAAGACGAGCTTTGTGACGCTCAAGAGAACCATCGGAGCGAGTCTTAACCTTGTAGACCCACTTACAAGTGATCGGACGGACTCCGGGAGGAAGAGAAACAAGATCCCAGGTACCAGTGCGTTCAAGAGCAGCAATCTCCTCTGCCATCGCAAACTGTCATTCAATATGAACAACAGCCTGACGATAAGAAGTCAGCTCAAGAACAGCAGCACCAGCGGTGGGAAATCCAAAGCGATCAACAGGCAGACGAGGACGAGAACGCAAGCCATAAGTAGGCTGAGAGGAAGATGACGACTCATCGACAGAGGCATCGACTGGTCGTGGACGACGAGTGTAATGCTGAGGAAAAGATGGAATAATAGAAGGAGGAATCGTCAAGGTAGAATTGGGGGGTGGCGACGAAGAAGTCACCGGAGATGAAGGTGTAGAATCCGGTGACATGCTGGGAGAGGAGACCAGGGAGGAAATCACCGGAGATGAAGGTGAAGAACCCGGTGACATGCTAGGCGAGGAGACCGGGGAGGATGGTGGTTGCAAATCAACTAGAGGTGAAGAAGGAGAGGAAGTGGAACGGAGAGGTACAGGCTCGACGGGGGTGATAGGTGAGTCAGGAAAAGTGAGGAAAGAGATATCCTACACTGAAAAAGTCGAGGAAGATGGGCGTGGGTAGAAGGGACGAGACTCATCAAAAGTCACGTCTCGAGAGATACGCATCCGACGACCGATAGGATCCCAACAACGATAGCCCTTATGCTCATCACTGTAGCCTAAGAAGACACACTCAATAAACTGAGCGGTCAGTTTGGTGCGTTCGCGAGGGGCAAGAAGAACATAGCAAACACAACCAAACGAGTGAAGCATCGAATAATCGGGAGAACGATCAAAAAGTCGCTCGAAAGGAACACCACCCTGTAGAGCAGCGGAAGGCTGTATATTGATAAGATAGGTGGATGTGGAGACGGCCTCAGCCCAAAAATGAGGCGGGAGAGAGGCAGCAATCATCAATGCACGAGCCGTCTCAAGAAGATGTCGATGCTTTCGCTCAGCCACACCATTCTGAGCATGAGCACCAGGACAAGAGAATTGAGAGAGAGTCCCTTGCTCAGCAAGAACACCACGCAACATCTTAGAGATATACTCGCCAGCGGAGTCAGCACGAAAAACACGAATGGGTGAAGAGAACTGAGTATGAACCATGGCAGCAAAACGCTTATAAATAGACAACACCTCAGAACGAGAAGTCATGAAATAAAGCCATGTGTAACGAGAGAAATCATATATGAAAATAATATAGTATTTATGACCACCTTTCGAAGCGAAAGGGGCCGGACCCCATACATCAGAATGGACTAAATCAAAAGGACGCTTGGACACTGACTCACTATGTGAATATGGTAACTGAATCTGCTTGCCAAGATGACAATCCTGACACTCTAAAGAGACATCTCCTGAGACGGACCCCAGAAGACCTCGACGAACTAAAGAAGACAACCGAGAACCACACAGATGACCAAGTCGATGATGCCACTGCTGGAAGGAACCAGTAATGGAGGCGACAGAAGCGGAAGAACTGGTGATGGTGGTGGCAGCGGAAGGAACATGAAGCCAGTCCAACTCCCAAAGACCCTGAGAATCACGGCGGCAAGGGCAAGCCCCAACCAGAGTGTGCGTGCGACGGTCCTGGACAGAACAAGAGTCAACGTCAAGGATGACGCGACAACCAGAATCAGTAAGTTGACCAGCAGAAAACAGATTCATGGTAAGTCGAGGAACATGAGCAACATCAGGAACAGAATAAGAAGGAGTGGTAAGATTGCCTCTACTAGCAACAGAAAGTGGAGTACCATCAGCAGTGAAGACATGAACAGGAGAATCCAGTGATCGAAGAGAGGACAAAGTGGAAGAATGAGAAGACATATGAAAAGAAGCTCCAGAGTCCAGAACCCATGGGGATGTACCTGACTGTGTAGAGGGTGATTGCTCAGTGCGGGAAGCATCAGTCACAGAACCAGCAGTACCCGTCGAGGAAGAACCTGAAGCCGCGAGCAGACGCTTAAGTCTCAGAATATCCTGCTCAGTCAAAGCAATGACTGAAGCTGTCGAGGTAGATGACGAAGTTCCTGAAGATGATGATCGCGCCTTGCGCAGGTGTTTCTTCTTCGTGTAGCACTGAGACTCAAGATGACCATCATTGTTGCAATAGTCGCAATGTGGACGGGGGCGACCTGAGCCTCTAGAAGGAGTGGGCAAGAGCGGCGGAGCACTCGAGCGAGAAGGGGTCGGTGCAGCAGGTGGCGCAGGAGCACGAGTAGCGAGCACAGAGGGAACCTCCAGCAAACCAGCACCACGTAAGCATCTCAGAAAGCGCCTCCATGAGAGAAATACGACCACGAGCAAACAACTGAGCACGCCGGGGCTCAAACTCCTTACGGAGCCGAGATAGGAACTCATAGACGCGATGAAACTCCAAATTGGCCTGGACAGCCTGGCAACAGGGGCAGGTACGACAACCAGCACTGCGGAGAGAATCAAGCTGGCACCAGATAGCAAAACTCTGTGCATAGAAGTCATCAACAGTAGAGTCACCCTGCTGAAGAGCATGCTCCTGACGGACCACAGAAAGGTATAAGGCATCACCAGAGGGCTGATAGCGCTGACGAAGACAGGTCCACATCTCAAAGACAGTAGGAAGACCCAGAAACTCAGAAGCAAACTGAGGCAGAACACTAGCAGTGAGAACAGCTGCAGCACGAGCATCATCATCAAGCCACTGGGTGTAAACAGACAGAGCACCATGATACGTCTGAAGAGCCTCCTCATAAGCCAAAACCCTCTCATCATAAGCACGATCAGCAACCTCATCAGCAAGCTTAGCCGCATCCTTGGCGGCCTAATTAGCATCCGGAGGAAGAACCGGTGGAGTCGGCGGAATAGGAGCCACCGGAGGAACCGGACTTGGCGGACAGCAGACCTCGCCAGAAAGAACACCCCAGAGACGGATGCCACACATGTGAATGCGCATGAAGCTAGTGAACTCAGTGTAGTTAGTACCATCGAAGATCACCGGACAGCGAGGGACAGCAACATAGCCCGATGCAGCAGACATTTTTTTTAGGCAGAGATCAGGTTATTGCTCTTCAGTATGTGCCTTCCGAGTTACAGTTGGCGGATTTCCTGACGAAGGCCCAGACTTGAGCACAACATGGCTTTTATCTCTCCAAACTCAGTGTTGTTCATCCACCATGAGTTTGAGGGGGGGTGTATTCCTTCCTCTGTTTATTGTATTCTGACTGAGCACCTCGATGGATCAATGGGAAGCGGTCGTACGGGAGCTGCTGACGGGATCGATGGATCTGGAGCAGCCTTGTCCACCGTCGGCTCGGGGTGCGGGGATGAAGCGGTCGTCCGGAAGGAGATCGCTCGGGATCGCTCGGGCGGACCTGCTGACGGGATCGCTCGGGCGGAATCGCTCGGGCGGACCTGCGGTGGTGAAGGCACCAGAGAGCAGCGCCGGCCAAGAGACGAAGGGCGGAGGCTGCATGTACAGGAGATTGGATCGAGAGCACGAGTTGCACGTGCTAAAAAAAACCCTAAGACTCTGATACCATGTTAGGAATATGCAACTTGTATTCCCATGAGGCCATAGGCCCATATATATACATGTAGAAGTGTGGAACATATGCAGGAAACCCCTTATACAACGGAATAAATACAAAGGGATACATGACTTATATTATAACTCTAACAAGAGGGACTATCCTTGCTCTGGTTATTTATCCCATCTATTCTGAATGAGCATTTTTAAGTTCACACGTATGGGTTGTCTGATCTATATATGACGACGGTTTGGAAGAAAGTGGGTAGCAGACTAGCCGTGCTCTGTTTTGTTGGTGCTATCAGTGGACATGTACTTCAGGCATTGTCATGTGTACAGTTTTCTCTCTTGAACAGTGTAGAGACATTTAACTATCTTGTGGAGGTATTCCTTGCTCTGTTTATTGTATTCTGACTGAGCACTTTTGATTGCATGTATGTGGCTTGTCTGATCTATATATGATGCTGGTTTAAGTGATAGGAGCACCAGTTTATATATGGCAGTTGCCATGTGAGGCATCAACATAATTATTAAGGCACATACTGTTATTTTGCTGTAGGTATGTCTTTTGCTGGGGATCAAACTGTGAAAGACAGTGAAGCATGATTGCAGGATTCATTCCAGGAATGTATACCTGAAAAAGGCTCTGCTGTTGCTTATATAGCTTTGATTCTTTTCAAGCTTCGTAGTACTCCCTCCGTCTTTAATTAGTCTGCGTGTTAGCTTTGGTCAAAGTCAAGCTTTGTAAACTTTGAGAAGTCTATAAACAAAAATATTAACATATATAATAATAAATCAATACCATTGGATTCATTATTGAATGTACTTTCACACCATATAGATTTGTTACACTAAATGTTTATATTTTTTTCTACAAACTTGGTCACTTTACGAAGTTTGACTTCAATCAAATCTAATATGCAGAGTAAATAAAAATGAAGGGAGTACCATCCAAAATTAGTAGGCGATTTATTACAGTCCGAAAGACACTGTGTGTGGCCTGACGATTTCTCTGACTTTCTATCAGACGACTGTGTTGGCACAATTGTTTTTCTCGATAAAAAAAATAGATTGAGCAAATTATTGCTGTTGTCCGCGCGCGACTGTGCGGGGGATATAGTTTTTTTTGCTCAAAAAGAAAATAAATGCAGCAAATTGTTGGGTTTTCCCTTGTGCTGGCAAACTGCTTTGCATATTGTCCGTACCATCTTGTGCCTAATTTTGGAAGTAAGAAATGATGAGCTGACTACCTTAACTAGGGGTGTTCTACTAATCAAGAAGAAGCTCACATTGTACCATCATGCCAATTTAGCTCTGGCCGCCAACATAGAAGCTTTTGTCTGTTGATGTCAGTTATATGTAGGTCAGCATTCAGTTCTATGTTGAGATTCCACCAAAAGTTGTGGCTGAAATCACGGTAAAAGGATAGGTGGAGCAAAGTTTCACTAGTGCTCTCATTTGGCATCCTCAACATAGAATGTTGTCCAAAGCATAAGCTCCGTGTTTAACCTGTCCTAAGTCAATAGCATGAAGAAAACTTTTGTGGCGAACGGCAGAATTTCCAAATCAATTTGAAGGGGGCAGGGGTTCCTCGAAGGTTGATAATGGCATTTTATATCTCCTTAGTAGCGTACCTTGATGTTCATTTATATGTGAGTAAAGAACAATATGTCAAATTGCGCTTGATTATTTTTGGAAAAAAAGAAAGCATTTTGGATAAAATGTGGGGGTGTAATCTGGAGCCAGTGATGTTTTTTTTTAGAAAAAGAGGGCGTTCGAATTGCGCATTGTGAGAAAGGAAAATAAATGCCTGGAGGTAATCCGTTGATGATAACGAGTTTATTTATTTGCTAAAAAAGAGCTTTTAGATTGCACTCCGAGAAAGAAAGAATAAGCACACAGGGAATATGGTGACAATGATGGGTTTATTTATTTATATTTTCTTGATATACAAATAATTGGTCTTTGTAGAATAATAAATTTGAAACAGTATAATTTTGAATTTGGAAGATCAGTGAAAACATCCGAATATGGGAAAACTAGATACGTGCGAAAGTAAAGATTTCAAGATCTAGTATGTTGTGGCGTTGAAAAATAGAATAAAAAAGCCAAGCGCACGTGTCATGCGCTGAGGTAATCTGATGACAATGATTTTAACCTTGATCATTTTTGTTTGGTTGCTGATTGTGCAGTGCGGCACAATGGGTCACCATCTGACCGATTGGTGTGCTCCGTTAAGAGCACGACTGGATCCTAATGTTCAACCATAATAAACAAGTGTAGGTATCCTTAACTTGCCGACGTGGGACTAAAACAACTTCTCGGGTGCACACAGAACCGCATATATACATTCAGGTTCGGAGTTCAAAACTCACCGGTGTACATGTTCGGAGACCACCAGAGTCTCTGTTTTCTGCTTTTTGCTCAGCTGGAAGCATCATTTTAGATGTTGCTGCTGCTGTGGAGAGTAAATGAAAACAAGCTGGGGTAGACCGTTGATCAGTTGAGCTTGTCCAAAGGAAATTATACTCCACTTCACAATCTCCGTCCGTGCCGCTCACCCTATCCGGCGACATCACGGCCTGCCACATTGTCCCCGTCTAGCTTGGTTCTCGTCCCCAACGTAATCTACGGAATCGACCGAGACGCCTCATATTTTCTCCTAGTACTTGAGTTTTTTTAAAACACCAACAATTATGCAGCGGAGCAATGGAGGATGAGGCAGGAACTTGACAAACACCACATCTGATCCCATCCCATCACTGCCGTCCATACCCACACGAACGGCGGTGGATTGATCCTGTTAGCCTCCCACCGGTCCGGTCCACACGGACGCCAAACTCTGACCGATCCCCTCCCCTCTCAGCTTTGTCGGCTCCGGCGACCCACCGGCGACTAGCGGCGGGCGTGCCTCCCAGTCCGATCCCCCAGGTCCATTTCATTTGCACCCACCTTATTCTTGCTCTTGAGGATGCAGGAGGTAGGTCTGCGCTTGAGCGTTGGCAGAATAAGATTAGGCACTTGAGAAGTTTCTTACGTGGGTGGGCTAAGCATCTTAGTAGGATTTATAAGGTCGGAAAGGAAAGGCTCCTTACCCTTATTCAGTCCCTAGATGTAAAAGCAGAAACCACGGTCCAAAATGTTCCATCTTCCTAGAAAAGTGGATTTGTTCCAGAAGAGTTCCTGCCGGCATCGGAGCTTCATGCTAAGCTTGATGTGGAGATGAGATTGAAAGAGCTTCTTCGTGAAGATAAATTAAAGTGGGCGCTACGGGCCAAAGTCCGACGAGTTGTCCAGAGGGACGCGAACACTCAGTTCTTTCACATGATCGCCAATTGCAAGCACAGAAAGAAGAGGATCTTTCAACTTGAACAAGATGAAGAAACGACTGTAGGACAGGAGAACCTTAAATTATACATTACCGAGTATTACAAGCAGTTGTTTGGGCCTCCAGAGGAGAACTGTGTTTCTCTGGATGAGTCTAGGATTGAGGATGTTCCTCAACTTACTGCTATTGAGAATGATATTTTGGCCGCCCCTTTTTCTGAGGAAGAGGTGTTTGAGGCCATCTCGTAGATGAAAAACAATAAGGCTCCCGGCCCGGATGGATTTCCGGCTGAGTTCTATAAGAAGTGCTGGCACATTATTAAGGGGGATTTGTTGCCGTTGTTCCATGATTTATTCTCTGGACAGCTTCGGCTTTTTCATCTGAATTTTGAAACGATAACACTTCTTCCTAAGAAGACAGAGGCTGTGAGAATTGAGCAATTCAGGCCCTTCTGTCTTCTTAATGTTAATTTCAAAAAATTTACGAAGGTTTGGACTAATAGGCTCACGCAGATTGCGCATTCTGTGGTGCAACATTCCCAAACTGCTTTCATGCCGGACAGGAACATCCTTGAGGGGGTTGTGGTCCTTCATGAAACGCTCCACGAGATTCACACAAAAAAACTAGATGGAGTTGTTTTCAAGGTAGATTTTGAGAAAGCGTACGATAAAGTCAAATGGCCTTTCCTTCAACAGGTCTTACGCATGAAGGGGTTTGATGAAGCCTGGCGATGCCAGGTAGAATCCTTCACGCAGAAAGGGGGTGTTGGAATTAAAGTGAATGATGACATAGGTTATTATTTCCATACACACAAGGGCATGAGACAAGGTGATCCAATGTCTCCTATTCTGTTCAACATTGTGGTTGATATGTTGGCAATTTTGATAGGTAGGGCAAAGGAGGCCGGTCAGGTGGGTGGCTTGGTGCCTCATCTTGTTGATGGAGGTGTGTCCATCCTGCAGTATGCTGATGATACGATTATCTTTATGGAGCACGACTTGGTAAAAGCAAGAAATATGAAGCTGATGTTGTGCTTATTTGAACAATTGACCGGGTTGAAGATTAACTTTCATAAAAGGGAGTTGTTCTATTTTGGTAGAGCCAATGAGGAACAAGATGCTTATAGGGATGCGAATTGGGGACTTTACCTTTCACATACTTAGGTATACTCATTCACCATCGTAAGCCGACAAACAAAGAATGGAAGTGTATTGAGAATCGGTTTGAGAAGAAACTGAGTTGCTGGAATGGCAAACTCATGTCATACGGAGGCCGATTGATTCTTATCAATTCGGTACTCACTGGTATGCCTATGTTTCTCTTATCCTTCTGAAGTCCCATTTGGTGTTACGAAAAGGCTGGACTTCTATCGATCCCGATTCTTCTGGTAGAGTGATGAACTAAAGAGAAAATACAGACTCGCCAAATGGGATATCATCTGTAGACCGAAGGACCAGGGGGGCCTTGGCATTGAGAATCTTGAAGTCAAGAACATATGTCTTCTCAGTAAGTGGTTGTATAAGTTATCGGTGGAGACTGAGGCCACGTGGGCGCAGATTCTCCGTAGTAAGTATCGCAGTCTAAAATTTTGTCCCAGGTGACAGTGAGACCGACTGACTCACCTTTTTGGAAGGGGCTTATGAGGGTTAAAGCAACCTTCTTTAACAGGACAAAGTTTATAGTCGTTAATGGCACTACCACCCGTTTCTGGGAGGATACTTGGCTTGGAGAAATGCCGCTGGCGCTTCAGTACCCGTCCCTGTATAGTATTGTTCAACGTCGTGATGCCTTTGTTGCCACGATAATGCAGTCCATCCCCCTTAATATTCATTTTAGGAGGGCGCTTGTTGGCAACCGGTGGGAAGCATGGCTTCATTTGGTGAGTAGATTGATGGAGGTTCAGCTATCTCATCAGTCCGATCAGTTGTGCTGGAAGCTTACTAAGTCTGGAGAGTTCAGAGTTAAATCGATGTATATCGATGCCATCAACTCTAGCGCCATTCCTAGTTCCAAATATGTTTGGAAAGTCAAAGTTCCTTTGAAAATTAAAGTGTTTATGTGGTTTGTACATAAACAAAT
This sequence comes from Triticum aestivum, assembly GCF_018294505.1. Lineage (NCBI taxonomy): Eukaryota > Viridiplantae > Streptophyta > Magnoliopsida > Poales > Poaceae > Triticum > Triticum aestivum. The sequence goes on from NC_057803.1 coordinate 744,966,461, forward strand.
CATATTAACAAAGGATAACTTGGTAAAGCGCAACAGGACAGGACCTACTAGGTGTAGTTTTTGTGATCGGGATGAAACCATCAAACACCTGTTCTTTGATTGCCCGCTGGCCAAAGTTTTGTGGCAGACAGTGCACATTGCCTTTAACATTTCTCCTTTAAATTCTGTCAGTATGTTATTTGAAACGTGGTTTGTTGGGATAGAATCCGAAACAGCTAGACACATTTCACTACTAGGGAAAACGCTATACACAGAGGTATAGCAGTAGCGTTGGTCAAAACTCGGCGCTAGCGCTACTTAGTAGTAGCGCTTGTTGCAAAACCATGCTACAATCATTATTTTAGAAGTAGCGCGTCTCCACAGAAAAGCGCTACTACTAAAATTCTCTCACTGGTGCCGGTAGGCTAGGAATAGTAGCAGTGCTTCTCGCAGAAGCACGCTACTGCTAAAAACATTGTAGCAGCGCGTTTCTTCTTTACAGCGCTACTACTATGTAAAAGAAAATAAATAGAAAAATAAGTAAAAAAGTAAATGAAAATGAAAGAAATAGAAAAGGAGAAATGAAAAAAAGAAAATGTAAAGAAAACAAAAGAAAAAGAGAAAGAAAACAGAAAGGGTTAGCTACAGCGCGTTTCTCTGGAACACGCTATAGCTATCTTAGCTATAGCGCGTTTCGTAAAAACGCGTTGTTGCTAGTTTGACCCAAATCCCGGCGGCCCTGGCTCAAAATTTCGCTAAGTCCTCCCCCCCCCTCTCTACTCCCCCTGTCCCCTAACTGCTCCATCGCCGCCGTTGCCCTGCCGCGCGCCTTCGACCACACCGCCACCGCCGGAGGCCACCTTCGACCACACCGCCGCCGCCCGCCGCCTTCGACCACACCGCCGCCGCCCGAGGCCGCCCCCTCGACCTCACAGCCGCCGCCCGAGGCCGTCGTCGTCGACCTTACTGTCGCCTCCCTCGAGCTCGCCGCCGCCGCCCTCGACCTCACCGCCGCTGCCCGAGCCAGAGCCTGCCCTCGCCGCCGACCGTAAGGCTATGCCTCTCCTGTCCCTACCCTCCTATTTCTCTCTGCTAGGGCAATTATATATATATGTGTTGATACTGTGTTGATGTTCTATGAACCCTAGGTGTTCATATGAACCCTAGATTTTTTAGGGCAGTAGGCATTTTATAGCATTTAGGAAAAATGATTTGCAATTTTTTAAGAAAATTAGCTATGGCAATTTTTATGAAAATTCCTAAACAGGAATTCCATTTAGCTTTAAAGTAATAGAGGGTATATAAATAATAGTAGCATTTAAATTTAAATTAACAGAGGGTATAAACAAAAAACACTTAGCTATAAAATAATATTTTGACTACGGACCTGAATTTGTTCCAAATTTCATTCAAATGAAATTTGAATTATTTGGACTATGGACCTGAATATTTTTGAAGAAATTGGGTGTAGGTACTAAGGTCTTGCTGTGGAAATTCTGGTGAGGTCAAAAGGGTTAGAGAAAATGTAGTTCCTAGACTTTTAGCTTTAGACAAAAAACAAAAGTATTTAGCTATAAATAAAAAACAGTAGCTATGGCATTTAGCTATAAACAAAAAACAGAATTGTTTTTCTTTTCAAAAACTTGGTCAAACAGAATAGTAGCTATATGTCATTGATGTTCATTTGCATATTCCATTATTGTTGATTATATCTTTTCATTGAAGTGGCCATGTTATATAGTGTCTGCTCATGTTATATCTTTTCATTGAAGTTGTTCGATTGTGCCCAAGTGGCTTTGTTGTTTCCAGGGAATGATGCTGAGTGGCCTATGTTTTGCCGGAATGTTGATTCATTTCTGTTCCGCCAAATTTCAGGTTCTCGATTTGTCCACTTTTTAGCAAAGGTCATGTCGAAATTTTCCGTGAATTTCGGCATGACTTGTGCTACAAACTAGGACATATCGAGTGCCCAGGATTTGTCGCACTAGGAAGGAGTCAACATTCCTGCAAAACAATAGTCCTTTTTTATGTCATTATTCATTTTATTAGGTCTAGAATTAATTGACTAGATTTAATCATAGGAAACATGGCTAGCAATGATGAAGGACAGGGTTCTGGTGATTGCGACGACGTCTACCTGGCGGCAGACGAATATTTTAGCCTTACCAACGATCAACCGATGTTGTTGCTGGGCCCACCGGTGGCATCGGGGACTGAGACCGACACGCAGACCGGTGCTGAGACTGAGTCCGGCGCTGAGATTCAGACCGACATCGAGACCGGCGCTGAGATTGGTGCTGCCTCGGGGAGCGGAGCCGGTGTAGAACCGAAAGCAAAGAGGCAACGGCTTCCTAATAAACTCAGGACTACTAGGCTAGTGGTCACGGAGGTGGACGATGGCATTTTTGAGCCAAAGGCGCCCGAGGAAGCTCGCTCGTGCTACGGCTATCAAATAGGCTGCATCGTACGGACAACCGCCACCATCAACGATGAGAAACTACAGAAGATAGAAAATATGAGGAGCTCCCTCCTAAAGAAGTTTCACCAGATATTCTTGTACCCTGGCCGGAATGAGAAGGATTATGAAGATCCAGACGAGGACCCGGCAATGAAGAAGATAAACAAACACGCCATGACCAAGTTCAGCAACGCGTTGGCCTCCTGGAAAACTCGAGTGAAAGCAAGGATCATCGACAAGAAGGAACCCTACTCCAAGATTGTAAAGGATAATCCGACAATCACGGAAGACCAGTTTCAAATATTCAAGGAGGCTTGCGAGGCCGAAGCTACCAAAACAAGTCTAAGTACATGAAGGGGCTTCAACAGAGGAACATTGGGAGCCACCACCTCGGAAGCCGTGGTTACGGCGGAAAGAGGTCCAAATGGGCCAAGGAGGACGCGGAAGCCGCGAGTCTGGGCATCCCAGACCCCTTGGCGGATTTCACCGTCCCGCAGGAGCGTGACGTCCTGAGGGCCCGACACTGTTGGGACCAGTGAAGAAGGTTTACGAGACAACACCGGTCATTACGAAGTTCATGGGACTGCTGGTAATTTTAGTTTCTGATCAATTCGACTGCACACGTTAGTCATATTTGTAAACGATCCTTGTGCCTTTTGCAGAGAGAGCAGCACCGGATTGCGGCCGAAAGCGACTCGCCGTCTGAGGCATTGGCGAGGTCCATGTGGGACACTCCATTCAACCGGGCGTTGAACATATTGAAACGACAACCGATGGATACTCGACCGTCGTATGGACGCTTGCACGGTGTCGGAGACGGCGCCACGTGTAAGAAGTACTACCGTGAGACCACGGAGGAGAGAAAGGAAAGACGGAGGTTAACTGAAGAAAACATCGACAAGAAGGTTGAGATTGCGGTTGAGAAGAAATCATCTCAGACAGTTGCAACAGCGGTAGCTGCCGCAAAACAGGCGGTTGCAGATTTGTCTACTAACTTGGTGACGGGCGTTATCACTTGGACAAGGAAAAATCCAGAAAAAAATGCAGAGGACTTTCCCGCACCTGCTCCCGCACTGGCTACCGCACCTGACGTGCTCGGCGGTGCTTCGTCTTTGGTTGAGCTCGACACCCTCACGGTATCTGTCACACCGGCCCCCTTCAATATAAATGTATAATCTCCCGTTTTCGTTGCCTTTCGGATGTCTCACGTCGCAGACTTTTCTTTGCAGGCCGACGAAACCCTGTGCACCATATTGTACACCATCGGCGACCAGAAGGTGGCTGTGGGGAAGGCGACGATAATGAAGCCGAAGGAACCATTGTTCCACAGCCGGCCGATCCCCCCGAACGTCTTCAAGGTTTCCATGGCCAGTGTCGAACCGGGCCACGAGAATTTGCCTCCTCCAACACTACTGGTGGATGACGAGGAGACACCGCGATGGCTTGGTGATTGTTGCAATGGGTGGGTCCTGTTGTGGCCAAAGAGTCTGCTTCGTCTGGAGGCGGCCGGGAGCACACCCACAAGCACGCAGCCTCAGCAAGGTATGAACATCAACACCCTACCTACCCAATTAGCGTCGGGTGTCGGGTTGGGTGATAGCGGACGGGGTAAGGAGGAGGCTCCATTAGTCGCTGATGACGTCGCCATGGATGAGGATGAGGATGACGATAGCGCTGAACCGTATGTCTATACTGGCACCTCCTCAGGGTTTGAGCGTCATGAGTCAGTGCCTGAATTACCGTCTCAACGTGTTATTGATGACCTTCCGGTAGTAAAGAAGTCTAGGAAGAGAGCGAGGAAAGGCAAAAAAGCTGATTCTATGATCCATCCGCCTCAGCAGCCTCGGCTTCAGGACCGTATAGATATCCCCGATGCGGATAAATGGCATATCCCCGGTCAACCAATCCTACCTGCAACAACGCTACGGGCCAGATTCGGCGATCTAAGGAGACTTCATGAAGATGTGCTACGGGTAAAGAAATGCCTCATCGCCTCGAACGATCCAGGATACCCACTCTACGTAGTTAACGTTCCGCGGCAAATGTCGTACGTCGACAGCTTCCCTGCGGATAAGTTCTTCCTCCGATTCGATTACATATTCGACATGTTTCACGTGAAGAAGCTGGATTTTACGTTTGTCCGCCTTTATGCCTTGCACATGAACTACATCATTGGGGTTGAGCAGATACGTCATATCTGTGTCGCTGACCCGTACTACATGCACGAGAGCTTCTTGGGAGTCTGTGCAGAGCAGTGTGAATACGCGAGGGATTACATCGTCAGTTTCATGCTCGCCAATAAGAACAAGGAGGCGATTCTCGTGCATTATCATCCCGTGTAAGTCATCCGCGCTGCTATCCTTCCTTCGATTTCAATAATTCATTTGCACGGTGGAGGCTAATTAATTTGAGGTGTACTTATTTTGCGCAGCGGCGGGCGCGCCGTCCTAATCATCCTCTACCCCCGATTCTCCCACGCTCTTTACTTGGACTCGTCGAAGAACATTCACAAAAAGGATTACACCCACATCAAAGATGTTCTCGACAGTGCTATGTTTTACTACCAAGCAAGGGGTGGAGAGGTTAGGGACAAGAAGAGAAGGGGCGGCAGGGCCGCCTTCAGCCATAAGACCGACTTCTGCTGCATCCAGCAACCGAACGATTCTCTTAATGATGGATTCTATGTCCTACACCACATGCTGGAGTACAGACGGGATCACCAGAACCTTCACATGTCACCTAGATCTGGCGATGCCCATATTCTGCAATGGGCAAAGGACATAGGAGATATCGAGGATCATCGACTTCGAGCTGAGTTCTATAACATCCAGCGCGAACTTGCCCAAATCATCATGAAAGAGGTCATCGGAAAAACAGGGATGTTCTACGGAGGACAAATGTTGCGGGAAGACGTCCGAACATGCATAGCCTCTCAGTGTCTCGACATGAAGCCTTTCACTAAGCTCGGGGACTATCTCCCTAACCTCGATGGATGGCACGACATGTTGGAGTGATTGTCGATATATGACAATGTGTCTGTTTAGTCCATACTTTCTGTATGACAAAACTTTGAGTTATGCGCAGTGAAACTTTATTTGTCATGTAATTAAACCGTCCTCCTCCTCGACTAGCGAAGATCACTCTAGTTAGGTCATTTTGGTTACGATGAACTTTGTTATTTATGCTTATGATATGTTGTTTCTATTTTTGTCAAGTCTGTCTCTTTCTGTTGCTCAACTATATATGTTGCATATCATCTACTCATGTGACGATGCAGGTGCATAGATCATCGATGGCGAAGAAGTGCTACGCCAGGAGTATATATACGATGAGTGGCCGGAGTGTCAGGCCCAGGTGTTGCCGGTTTCCGGTTTCCGAGCGACAGGCAGTAGTTAGTTTAGGTTCACGCTAATGCGAGAGAGGGATACGAACTCATGTACTCAAAGTGATAGCTCTTCTCGCGTATACCGTTGTGTAGATGGATGACGATGTATTTGCAAGTAATCAAGGACTTGTATCGCTATTTTCGAGATGATGACGAGAGACCACTTTGTGTTGGATGATGATTATGATGAGACTATTTGTATGTATATGCTATGATTATATTTGTGGTCTCGCAGGCATTTGTATGTGTATCATGATGACATTTCTATGTGCTAAAGATTCTTCTATAAAGCCTGTTCAAATACAAAACAAATATGCCCAAAAAAACAAAAAACCTGTTAAATTAGCAGTAGCGAGTGTATAGAAGTTAACAGCAACGCCTCTATAGCAGTAGCGCGTTGCTGCAAAGGGCGCTAGAGCTACTAGCAGTAGCGTGCTCCCAGTAACCGCGCTGCTGCTACACTTGTGTAGCAGTAGCGCCGGTGACCACGCGCTACTGCTATATGTTAGCTGTAGCGCCTTATTAGTAGCGCCCCACCCCGCGCTACTGATACACCAAAAACCCGCGCTGCTGGTAGCCTTTTCCCTAGTAGTGTTTGCGTAGGAGTATGTGCTTTGTTGTGTGCAATTTGGAATTGCAGAAATGATTTGGCTTTTAACAGAACAACAAATATTCATTTTTTGCAGGTTATATTCCGAGCCACTGCTCTGATCCGTATGTGCTCGTTACTCAATCCGACGGAGGCCAGGGAGCGTTTGGTTACTCGATCCATCCGGTGAGAGATGGTAGCACGGGATATCTTCAACCGGTTTGGATGGCGGTCATGTAATAGGATATGCAATTAGTTTTCCTATCTTTGTTTTGCTAGCCGGTTGTGGCCTCTTGGTTTTTTTTGTTTTTGGCGTTGTGGTTTTTTGTGAGCTTGTTGTTACTTTACTTTCAGACTGTAAGACCTTGTTGAACCTATTTGCTCTCTATAAAGGTGGCCGTATGCATCGTTCTGATGCAGAGGCCGGGGAATCCCCCTTTTCAAAAAAAAACCTTATTCTTGCTCTGTGCCGGTTAGATTCCTTCGTGTTCTCGGGTTCGGCTTCATCCCTGAGCTCACAAAATTAGTTCTGCCTCTTCCTGAAAAATCTATGATTTTTAAAGTCATTCTTTTTAGGTTGGGGGGGGGGGGGGGTTGAGACGAGCTTCAGTAATAAGCACCAAAATATATTTGATTCTTAAACAACCCAAGTGTAAAAGGATTACTCTCGAGCAAGGATTTTGAAGTCAAATTGGATTCCTTAGTTGGCCGCCCCAGATCTTGTTTCTTTGGGTGAGCAGGAAGTGTAAATTCCTAATCTAGGAGCACGAGTAGGAGCAGGACCAAATTCGAACCCTATCTAGTTTCTGTTTGTACCGACAAGGTTTGACCATGCTGAGACTGTATTCTCCCTGTCTAGTATTTATGGGGATTGCATTTTTGGGTGGGTTCTTGTATGCTTATGCAGAGCTTTTGTACAGTAATACCGAATGAACTCGATCTTGTTCCTTGCATCAATGATTTGTTTGTACCCATGACTGATATCTGAATTTGCTTCCAGGCATATTCAAGCCGAGTTTTTTTTTTGTTTATGACCTGAAGAGGATCCTTTCAAAGGAATCCTGATATCTTGATTTGCCATGGCGGACATATAGTAATTAAGTGCGCAAAGCAGGAAAAGACAGGAAATTGCGCGTCAATTAAGTGGGTAAAGAAGGGTCGTGTAAATTGTGCGTCCATTTGGATTTTTTCCGAAAAGGGGGTTTGCCCCGGACTCTGCATCAAAATGATGCATACGGCCATATTATTGATAATCAAAAAGATCCAACATATGTCTCGAAGTCTCAAACAAAAATAAAAAAAGCTCACAAAGAGCCTGAAAGCAAGAACAAGATAGCCACAACCGGCCGGCAAAATAAAAGACATCAAACTAAACCCCTATCTTATTACACAACCGTCATCCAAACCGGTTAAATATATTCCATGCTACCATCTCCCATCGGATAGATCCAGTAACTAAATGCTCCCTGACCTCCGTCTGAGTGAGTAGCGACCACATGCGGATGAGTGTAGTGGCTCTGAAATTAACCTGCAAGAAATGAATATCTGTTGTTCTGTTGGATGGCTTATTTAAAGCTTCAAACCTTTTGGAACCGTCCTGCTGGCCCCAAAATAAGTTAGTGGCATTCATACTTGCATTAGTTTTATGTCTCTTTCTCGCTACTTGCCTCTGATTATTTATAATTCATACTTACATTAGTTTTATAACATTGATAAATGACTCCTCAGAGTCGACATCAGGATAGACTCTGCTCCTTCTTTCTTTTTACCAAATAGGTAGGATACTACCCACCTTTGGTTAGAAATCATTAGGCTGATTATATCGTACTAATGTTAATTTGGTGAATCAGGCCGGCCTACAAGAACAGAGATTACTTTGTAAATTATGTGAACTGTTACAGTATGATGAAAGGACTAGAGGCAAGGCAGTCTGAAGAAGGGAAAAGCAGATAGCTCAACTGTCGGCCTATGCTAGTCGAAACTAGAAAAGTCACTGATCCTTTCCTAGGTATCTCCATTGTTTTCAAAGCTGGTTGTCATATCCATGATAACTATTATATATGTGGTGATACATACACTAGTGCATCAGCTAGAAACTTGCCGCTTCCTTCGTGGAAGACATGGAAGCAAGGGCTCTATCAGAAGCTATTTGGATGTACAATATCCCTTCCTTTTTAATATGTAATATATGGATCAACTTGAAGAATGGGATTACTATAGAATGACATGGTAAGGGGAAGAATGGGATTCTAACTCGTGATGCTTCAGGGGTTACAAACTGGTTGTTTGTATTTAGTCACACAATGGTGTTGTTTTTGGAGAGTTCTCTGCTACTGATCTAATTCCGTAGAGCTATGTATTGGTTGCTGAAGATTTTGGTACAAAATACTCCATTATGTGATATGTCAGAACATGAAAATGCGCCTAGCTTGCGTTCTGTACTTTAATTATCGATTAGTGAGCCGTGTCCACTGCCCACATTGGTTACTAGTTAGGATTTTAGCAGGTCCAGTCAGCAAAAATTTAAAAAGGGCAAGCTAGCTGATAAAAGGTGTACACCCATACATACAGCTCAGAGCCCTATAACATAATGAAATACTGTCACATAGCTAATAGCCATATTAATACACGAGTTCCCTAACATAACCTACTACTCGTTAAGAGCTCACAACTAGCTGATGACAAGACGTCTCAGCTTTCTCCACTAGTTCATCACCTCAGCTTCTTCCGCTAGTGTTAGAATAAATCCGAGGCATACCGTTGATTATCCAAGGACCAAGCAATCACACGAGCATGACACCGAGATTTGTTAACGAGGTTCACCGATATGGCTACATCCCGGGGCTTGACTATGGACGCTCCTCCCCATGACACCGCTACAATACCGCACCCGGTCGCCCTGGACACTGGCACATACCGCCGGCTTCCCCTGCGTTCCGGTGCTATTATGTTGGCATAGGTTACATCGTGTGTCTACCCCCGCTATATATGAGAGGCTAGGATACAAGTGTCCTACTAGGTCACGACTCCACATCCTATATAAACACGATACAACTACAAGTCCAACTATAACCTACCTTGTACACTATATTCGACACAACTCTAACAAACTCCACTTTGGCGAATATTCTCCACCACCTTGAGTTCGTCCATGCGTCAAACTTCCATGTACATTAGACTTGAGCTTATCCCGTGAGCACCGTTGCTACTCCAAAGACTCCATGTGACTCCACATGCAACTTGTAGTCCCTCCTTTTCTTGACCACAGTCAACACTCGAGCAAAATTAAGTTCCTTGTTACTCTAATTTGTACTCCCAACAACTCACATATTGGGTGTCACACATAAGAGTTACCTGAACTCAACATCGCCGCTCTTTTCTTGACCGCCAGTCTGAAACATAAAGAAATTTCACCGTTGCTTGTAGTCATCCCGAGTCAAATTCGCAGTTGTCTCACCACATGTATGACCACCAGAGCCCTGGCCTGTCTCCATGTCCCGTGCGTACCGCACGCCTCACCGCTATTACCGCGTCGAGCCTCCGCTGTCCCCGTCGAGTATCAAGGGTCATGAAACCACACCACTCAACCCCGACTGCAGAGTACCACCGATCATCACCGACCGATGACGAGTTTCACGCTTCCATCAGACCACTGGGCTCCATTCCGAATTGCGTGTCACTCGCTTTTCTCCGCTGAATAGGCTTCGATTCTCTGGATCCTTACACCGTAGCCCCTCAATCCAGCTCCACCTTCAACATGACTCCATGGTAGATGATCAGTCCACCCTCGCGCCCCGTCGACTTCAAGCTCTCATGTGCACCGTCTTGAATCAACCCCACGCCATAGTCTTGTCGAAGCCACACAAACCCTCGAGGCCTGCGCCACGTGTTTCCATGCCCAGAAGTCGGTCACCACAAGCATCACGCCCCTATGTCGTCGTCGCCGATCCCACCACCGTCTTCTATACCAACCGACTTGCGTCGATCCATCAGACTATCTAGTCCGACCCAGCCGAATTTGTCCGATTGCATTACATGCTCGAGGCTCTCAAATCGTTTTCCAAGAATTTCCATCCATCACATGATAATTCCATCATAGCTGACATGACTTCCCGCAACGCCTTCAAGCATCCCTGTTGTGCCAACAAATCTTTCATCCATTGTCTGCCATAACCCAAGGTTTTCTGTTCCGTGAACTTCTCCACCTCAAACCCGATGCTCGATGACATCATGATTCTTCATACAGCTGACCTTGTGAAAAAATAACCGAGCTTCCAACACGTGCTCAAGTACACACACCATATTGACAGGTCATATCAATGGGCGCAGCATGCCGCCGCGCAGGTTTTGGTAGTTTAGATCCAACTATCGATATGATTCCAAAGCTAGAATAAACAAAGCTTTATAATATTTATAATAAACTTTTATATTTCAAAAAGTTAATTTATCACCAAAATGCAAGTCTTTTGTATATACTATCTCATAATACTATTTTTAGGTATATCTATCTTATTTAAGCATGATGCTCTCCAGATATTATGATACATACAATAACATATAGTTCTAATATTTGTTTTTACAAAGACATTTTTGTATTAATCTGAAATAATGTAATGTGCCATATTTTTAATTTAGTTTGGCTTGTTTTATGAAATCTATAAATTTAGCTGAACAAAAATTATAACATTGATCCTAAAATTATTTTATGCCCCCTCATACATTATTGTGTGTTCATATGTATTCTTCCCCATATAGGAGCCTTAAATATCTACATAAAAAGAAACTTGATTGTCTCATACTATAATAATACAAATATAACTGGATAGAGATTTCTAGAGTGCAACATTGTCCTTCTTAGGTGTAACCAAACATATAATTAGATAGTGATCACCGTGTCAAATTTACCCTTCTCATACCACTACTATCGGAACATGGTACTTATTGACAATTGACAACCATATGTGATAGGCTTATCATAAGAAACTAATAATAAATATTTGTTATTGAATATGGTAAAAATAAAGTTCATATAACATATCACTATCGACATCCATACCATATTTTTATATGTATATACAGAAGTATGTATGAGACATGGAGATCATGGAGGATGTATCCCTGTACAAGACCCGAAGAGCCAAAGAGCTTTGGAATCTTCAATCCTGAGGTGTGCCGGATTGGGGAAACATGAGCAGGTAAAAGATTGCGTGGTGGTAGGAATCTGGTTTGAGTTCTTCCACTTGGAATCCTCGTGAGGGCACCTATATAGATCCAGAGGACAAAGTAACAACACTGCAAACATTCAAGCGCTCTACATCAATATTGCGAGCAATACAACTCCCGGCAGAAGGAATGTATTGTAGCTCTCCTGAGAGGACCCAAACCTTGGTAGATCCTTGTGTTTCATGTGCAACCATCCAGATCTGCCATTCATACAACTCTTCAAACAAATATAATTGTCTAATCATACACCCTCCTCCTTCGATACCTACTACCGGATCAATATGCCGACAACTGGTTTTCTTAAAAATCCTCCAAAAATAGGTTTTCGAAAATCGAACGTATAATTCTTGGGAAATATTGGATTTTTATGCACCTATAATGTGGAAAAGGTATCAGACTTGCACATTCCATTATGAACAAGTTCCATGGACAGAATATTCGGAAGAAGAATAGAAGCTTTTAGAAGAAGGGTCAAAGCATTCTGAAGGAGGGATGGGCCATCTAGAAGAACAGTCGGAGCATTCTGAAAAAGAACTGAAGCACATTCAGAAGAAGTGCCGAAACATTCACAAGAAGAGTCGAAGCATTCCAAAGAGGATCCGGAGCAATCTGAAGAATAGCTAAAGCATTCTAAAAAACAAACTAGGTATTTTGAAGGCAAGTCAGAGTATTCTGAATAGAAACTAGAGTATTCCAAAGAAGTGTCCTCGCCGGCAAGTTTGGGCAGCTGCCCATGCTCTGACAGTGTGTTTCCTTTTTTTTTCGCGGGGAGTGTGTTTCCTTTGTGACTCTAGTAGAAAAGCTAAGTCCAACTAAGAGTTTGTTTTCCAAAAGCTGATCAACTTGGATGTTCTCAAATCTTGCATAGGCTACAATCATGAGTCGGCTCCGCCACTGGGTCAACACATAGAGCTAGAGGAAGAAAGCACAATGATGGTCACCTGCTCTTTCCAGCCGACTTGCATCCAAAGGAATGGCTGCATCATTTGGTAGTTGTGCATGTGGTCCGTTTTCACCGCCTACTGCAACCGCATAGCCGAAACACTATATCATTTGTCTTCTATCTCGCTTCTTCTGGAACGAATTAATATTATGATGGATTTAGCACACTCACATTTTTGTTGTTGCCAATGCCGTGTACGTTGTCATCTCTTCATAATTTTCCTTTCTTCGCCCAAGATCGATGCATCCACAAAATAAACACAATGTCCCTCCCTCCACATATACACCCAAAAAGCAAACGGTTCTTCATGAATTTTAACTCTATTGTACTTTGTTCCTTGTTCGTCTTCTTGGATCTCTCTTTTGTTATTTTTAAGTAGTATATGTTCTCACATATGTATCCAAGCCCCCCCCACCCCCACCCCCACACCCACACACACCAAAACTGACGCACAAACACATTGATCCAAGCGTAGCCTCAATTCATTTTCTGTGTTTTCAAAGGTAAGTTTTCTATGGACTCATTTGGTTCATACGAAACGAGTACATTAATTCATTAGGATGTCATTCGTTTTCTGTGTTTTTGGAGAAAACTGCATATCCACTTGAAACTTATTTTTACATGAAAACAAAGCAATGCAATTCTTTAGGATCACTAGTAGAAAAAGGACCTAATATGAGACACATTAGTGCCGGTTTGATTTTGAGCCGGCACTAATGTGTCCAATAGTGCCGGTTCCAACGGCTAGCCGGCCGTTCTCATTAGTACCGGTTCGTGGCGAACCTTTAGTACCGGTTCGTGGCACGAACCGGTACTAAAGAGAGTGGTGGCAGGGTGTTGTCACTTTGGGGCCCCTCTAGCACCTTTAGTACCGGTTCGTGGCACGAACCGGTACTAAAGGTCGACCTACATAAACCCTTCGTCCACCCGAGCCACTCTGTTCTTCCCCTTTCCCCTCACTTCCTCTGTTCTTCCCCTATCTTCCTCGAGCTCCTCACAAATTTTGCCCAAAATTTGTCAAGATTTGAAGGCCCCCATCCATTCAAATGATCGCAAAGGTTAGCAACTTTGTCCTTTCAACTCTCCTTGCTAGATTAGCTCTTGCAATGCTTTGTATAGTGATTAATTTGGGAGGAATTATGTTTGCTAGTATTTGATCTATATGCAATTTGAGGTCAAAAATAACACTTAGTTTGCATATGTAGGTGTGGTTTACTTAGTGCCTTCTAAATCTCCGTCGTAACCACCGTCGATCGCCCGCACCGTCCCGTCGCCGGCACCACCTTGTGGTGAGGCTCTTGTTCATGAATGTTTTACATTACCAAATTGATGTTTGTGTGATTTGGATATATAGTTACTCGTATAATTATCTTATCCATACGTTGTTTGTTATACATAGTGCCATGGTTTTGATATCCGTCCCCGTTGGCCCTCGTCCTTGTTATGATTCGGATGTGGTATATTCTCATTTAAGAATAGTTGTTGCATTTCGTGTTTATGAGAAATTATGCCCATCAAGTTGACATAGATATTTTTATCTAGGAGGTATCTGAACCGGAAATTCCAACCGACCCTATTGTCGAGAGGTTAAATTTAGTTGAAAGAGAAAACGAGTATTTGAAAGAAAAATTGAAAAGAATTGAGGGGGAGAAGATGGAATTGGAGTTGCATGTTGCCGATGTCGTCGATGATCACAAGATCAAGATGGAGAAAATGAGGTTGAAGATTAGAAAGATTAGAAAATATGCCATTGATAGTGTGGCTTGGTGTCATTATGTTGTTGGATCAATTGTTACCTTAGTTGCGATCTTCATCGCATTTGTTGTTGCATTTAAATTCTTTAGCTAGAGAGTTATTTGTATGTTGCATTTAATTAAGTGTTGTATATGAACTTTATGTATGAACTTGTATTAATTTGGTCTATTCGGTGTTGTGTAATGAAGATGAGCCGACAATGGATGTATGATGACAGATTCTCTCCCGAGTTCATTAATGGCGTGCATACTTTTCTGCTTGCCGCTGAGGCAAACAAGCGGGCGGATGGTTTTATACCTTGTCCATGTGCTGGCTGTAAGAATGGTCACAGTTACTTTACGTCAAGAACCATTCACGTCCACCTATTTGAGTCCGGTTTCATGCCCCACTATAATGTTTGGACCAAGCACGGAGAAATAGAGGTTATGATGGAAGACAATGAAGAAGAAGAGGACGACGACGGTTATCCTGGCCATGGGTTCCCTGAATACGATGATACAATAATGGGGGAAGAAGCTGAGCCAACAATGCAGAAAGAAGCTGAAGAAGAGGCATTAGATAAGCCCGCTGATGATCTAGGTCGGGCCATTGCCGATGCAAAGAGAAACTGCGTAAGTGATCTGGAGAGGACGAAGTTGCAGCGCATGTTAGAGGATCACAAGAAATTGTTGTACCCGAATTGCGAAGCTGACAAAAAAAAGTTGGGCACCACACTTGAATTGCTGCAATTTAAGGCAGAGAATGGTGTATCTGATAAGGGATTTGGAAAGTTGCTGGTAATGATAAAGAATATGCTTCCAAAGGACAACGAATTGCCAGAGAGTATGTATGAAGCAAAGAAGGCTGTCTGCCCTATAGGGTTAGAGGTGCAAAAGATACATGCATGCCCTAATGACTGCATCCTCTACCGCGGTGAGTACGAGGATTTGAATGCTCGCCCGGTATGCGGTGCATTGCGTTATAAGATCAGTCGCGATGACCCTGGTGATGTCGAGGGTGAGCGCCCCAGGAAGAAGATTCCTGCCAAGGTGATGTGGTATGCTCCTATAATACCACGGTCGAAACGTTTGTTCCAAAACAAATAGCATGCGAAGGCGATGCGATGGCACGCAGAAGACCGTAAGAAAGACGGAAAGTTGAGAGTACCCGCTGACGGTTCGCAGTGGAGAAAAATCGAGAGAAAGTACTGGGAGGAGTTTGCAGGTGACCCAAGGAACGTATGGTTTGGTCTAAGCGCAGATGGCATTAATCCTTTTGGGGAGCAGAGCAGCAACCATAGCACGTGGCCTGTGACTCTATGTTTGTATAACCTTCCTCCTTGGTTGTGCATGAAGCGGAAGTTCATTATGATGCCAGTGCTCATCCAAGGCCCTAAGCAACCCGGCAACGACATTGATGTGTACCTAAGGCCATTAGTTGAAGAACTCTTACAACTGTGGAATGGAACAGGTGTACGTGCGTGGGATGAGCACATGGGGGGAGAATTTGACCTAAAGGCGTTGCTGTTCGTGACCATCAATGATTGGCCTGCTCTCAGTAACCTTTCAGGACAGACAAACAAGGGATATCGCGGATGCACGCACTGTTTGGATGATACCGACAGTATATATTTGAATAGTTGTAAGAAGAATGTGTACCTGGGACATCGTCGATTTCTTCTGAGCAGGCATCCCATAAGAAAGAAAGGCAAGCATTTCAAAGGTGAGGCGGATCACCGGATGAAGCCTCGCCACCGTACTAGTGCTGATGTACATGATATGGTCAAGGATTTGAAGGTAATCTTTGGAAAGGGTTCTGGCGGACAACCTGTTCCGAAGGACGCTGACGGACGCGCACCCATGTGGAAGAAGAAATCTATATTTTGGGACCTGCCATATTGGAAAGATTGAGAGGTCCGCTCCGCAATCTACGTGATGCACGTGATGAAGAATCTTTGCGTGACCCTGCTTGGCTTTTTGGGCGTGTATGGGAAGACAAAAGATACACCAGAGGCACAGGAGGACCAGCAACGTATGCACGGAAAAGATGACATACATCAGGGTCAGGCCAGCTACGCTCTTACCAAAGAAGAGAAGGAAATTTTCTTCGAATGCCTGCTCAGCATGAAGGTACCGTCTGGCTTCTCATCGAATATAAAGGGAATAATAAATATGGCAGAGAAAAAGTTCCAGAACCTAAATTCTCATGACTGCCACGTGATTATGACGCAACTCCTTCCGGTTGCATTGAGGGGGCTTCTACCGGAAAATGTTCGATTAGCCATTGTGAAGCTATGTGCATTCCTCAATGCAATCTCTCAGAAGGTAATCGATCCAGAAATCATACCAAGGTTACAGAATGATTTGGTGCAATGTCTTGTCAGTTTCGAGTTTGTGTTCCCACCATCCTTCTTCAACATCATGACGCACGTCCTAGTTCACCTTTGCGAAGAGATTAACGTTTTGGGTCCTGTATTTCTACACAATATGTTCCCCTTTGAAAGGTTCATGGGAGTCTTGAAGAAATATGTTCATAACCGTGCTAGGCCAGCAGGAAGCATCTCGAAGGGCCATGAAAATGAGGAGGTCATTGAGTTTTGTATTGACTTTATTCCTGACCTTAAGCCAATTGGTGTTCCTGAATCACGGCATAAGAGCAGACTGGAAGGAAAAGGCACGCTAGGAGGGCATCAAATAATATGTATGGACGGGCATTCTCTCACTGAAGCACACTACACAGTTCTACAGAATTCCGCCTTGGTGGCTCCGTATATGGAGGAACACAAGAATTTTCTACAGTCCAAACACCCGGAGAAGTTTGACGACTGGATTACATGCGAACAAACAACGGCTTTCGCCGGTTGGTTGCAGAAACGTGCCCTGAACGATGGCGATATTCAAAATGACCTGTACTCGCTGTCCCAGTTACCATCTTTGAATATAATGACTTTCAAAGGGTACCAGATAAATGGGAATACATTTTACACGATCGCCCAAGATAAGAAGAGCACCAACCAAAACAGTGGTGTCCGCTTTGATGCAACAACCAACACGGGAAAGAAAACATATTATGGTTACATAGAGGACATATGGGAACTGAACTATGGATCAGGTGATCTGAAGGTCCCTTTGTTTCGGTGCAAATGGGTCAATATGACACGAGGCGGGGTAACGGAAGACCCGCAGTACGGAATGACAACAATGGATCCCAACAATCTTGCGTATGCAGACGAACCATTCGTCCTAGCTAATGATGTGGCACAGGTTTTTTATGTGAAAGACATGTCTACCATGCCGAGAAAAAGAAAAGATAAGGAAGCGAATGGATCATACGACGAGCCAAAGCACCACATAGTTCTTTCAGGAAAAAGAAACATCGTGGGAGTGGATGACAAGACAGACATGTCAGAAGATTATGAAAAGTTTGATGAAATTGCTCCATTCACAGTGAATAGTATTGACCCGAGCATCTAGTTAAATGATGAAGATTTTCCATGGCTACGGCGCAAAGGGACACACGAGAAGAAAAAGTTTCACACCCAAAGATCTGGGATGTGATCGGCTTCACTATCATCACTTTCTTCTGTGTTTCGCACCCAGGAGAGAATGTCTGTAATAGTTAGGGTAGTTAATTATGTGTTTTGGCATTTGAAACGCGAAGAAATTTTATGTGCATACAAATTCTTTTCATGCATTTACTGATTTTTTTCCAGCTAAATGACCCTGAAATTGAAAAGCATTTGAAATGAACTCAAAAAAGGTTGAAAGTTGGCATGGTATCATAATTTCATACAAATATCATGTGCAAAAAAGTAGAGAGGGTTACGGCAAAAACCGGATACACTTCGTGTACAAAATGGACAATCTTTTTCGAAGTATCAGGGTTTCCGACGAAAACTGAAATGTTACAAAGGAATTTCATTTTTTAAATAACCTAAGCATTACCAAATTGAATATAATGATAAAACACACTAATATTAAACATAAGAAAAAAGAATCACTGAAAAAACTTTTTTCAAAGTTAAGTTACACTAGTGCAGAACCGGGCAATAGCACCGGTTCGTAAGGCCCTGTAGTGCCGGTTACATAATCGGCACTAAATTGTGGTCACTAAAGCCCCCCCCCCCCCTTTAGTACCGGTTCAGCAAGAACCGGTGCTAAAGGGCAACCACGTGGCACGAGCCAGCTCCGGGGGCCTGGAGCCCTTTAGTACCGGTTGGAAAGACCAACCGGTACTATAAGGTTTGGGGGGTTTTTAGTTTTATGATTTCTTTTTCATTTAATTTTGTGTTTCCATTTTAATTCTTTTTCGTTTGCTGGTATTTTACGATACTACACATTGTACACGTTATGCATATATATATATATATATATATAGAATTTCTAGTAGAACCAATCATGCATATATATATCATCAATGTCTCACAAACCACCATATTAATTAATTCACACATACACACATGTATAGCTATATACAATTTCTCCTACAAATGCATGTTGCCTTCGGAGCCAGTGGCATTAGCCTAATTGGTGCCTTAGGAGCACGATGACAATTGGAAGTGGTTTTCATGGGGGCGGTAGCGGGTAATAGAATTCTCCCTTCAGATTTATGACCTGGTCGAGCAAAAATCCCGCTATTTCCTCTTGAAGTGCTTCTACGCGCTCCGTTTCTATGAGCATCTCCCGCACCTCTTTGAACTGTTAAGAAGGAGATCAATATGCATGTGTATTAGTTGTGTGACTAGATATCGATAATGGTGTAAAAATTGTGAATAGTGTTCTGACAAGCGTACCCATTCCTGTCTTTGAGATCTGCCCCTTTCGGACGCCATCATGCGAATGTTCTCGCAAACGCAGAATGCACACAGATCAGTCTCCTGCGCCTGCATCAGGGCCTTTACGAGAATGGAATTTGATTAGATAAAAATTAATCAAGCATGATAATTAAAGAGATGGCAGCTGGCTAGCTAGCTAGTACTACTTAATTGCTTACCTTGGGTCGAAACCATTGAAGCTTTTGTTTCCATTCGCCGGGCGTGACGGCGATGAACCTTGCCCAAGCCCTGCCCGCCGACAAAGAAAATGAATAAAGGGGTTATTAAATAGTTCATATCATGAAATGACGAACTAAATAGGCCGAGATATATGGTTAATAATGATTGAAATTACCTGTTGACTATCCCATACAAGATGTTATAGTCAGTTTTTTCTGAGATTAGTGAGTCCAGTACTTCAACTGTTCCGGCGTCAACTTTAATGATACACAAGACCCAGTGAAATCTGCATGCACACACGTTTGCATGTCTTAATTAAGCGGCATATGTAAGCAAAAACATGTAGCTAGCTAGTAGGCAAAAACAGAGAATTTGTAGTACAAGACAGTGTGACTCACTGGAAGTTGTAAGGAAGTAGTATATCTTCATTGTATTTGAGGCGCTTCAAGAACTCTGGCATGCTGTCCTCTATGTTCTTTTGCTGACGTTGATTTATCTTCCATGTGTATTCATTAACGGTGTTTGGGTCAATGAACCCAATGCCAAAGCTTCCACCTTTTCTCATTTCATATATCTTCATCCTGCATAATACCACAGAAAAGAATATAGTGAGGATAATTACAGGTAATGATTGATCAAAAGGATCACTACAGCTAGCTTGAGACTTAAATTATAGAAAGAAATCACTTGCAGACTATAGCAACTAACGATAGATTTGTCGAGTGAGTCTTGATTGTATAACTGAAACAGTTCTAAATACTCAACGGACACAACTTTCTCATGGAAGTAATGGTCCTGCTTGACATTCACCATGAGGGACAATCGATCTGAAATCTTGGTAATGTTCATGTACCATTGATGCAATTCATACATTCTCGTTGGGAGGTTCTTGACCTTGTCTGGGGCGACCAAAGGTTGGCCCCAGACATATTTCCGTTTTATTTCATCCTCTCTAAGCAAAGGCATGGGCTCTATCTCGAGGAGTTGTCCAACAGTGATGTTGAGAACTTTAGCCTGCATTATATGCTCCTCCGTTTTTACCACATTGCCCACCTCGGGAACGTGCACTGTTTGCCCACAATAATATTGGGCGCGTGTACTGTCACCTGTTGTTGGCACAACAAGCGAGGGGATCGATTGCGCCACCTGCTCTCCCAGCTGGGGAATGGTTTTCCCGCATTTTTGGCAGCTGCTTCTTGTTTGCTCGATCCTGATGTAGACGTGCTCGCCTCCCTTTGTATGCGTGCTCGATTTAACTTCCTGATGTGGCGCTCATAGTCTGTGTCAACAGGCTTGGGAGCTGGTGGTTGAGCCATACGAACGAAGTGGTCAATCGTTTCCTCAGGCACTTTCTCCCTTGGCGGCGGTGGCGGTTTCGGTGCAAAATGGGCTTCCACCTCGGCCTTCGATATGGCTGTGATCTCCTCCTCAGACCTGTCATAAGACCTCTGCGGAAGAGGCTTGAGGCTTGGACCATATTTATATCGCTTGCCTCAGACTGTACTTCCTGTACTACCTCGACTCGTACCGCTACGCACCATAGCTGCGGGGTGTCTCTTCTGCCATTGCTGAGGCGAGCGGAGACGGCTGACGGGGCTGAGTTGGACGAGGAGGAGTGGCCTGAGGTTGTGCCGGACTTGGAGGAGGAGTGGACGTCTGACGCTGTGGCGGACTTGGAGGAGGAGGATTGTCCTGACACTTTGCCGGACTTGGAGGAGAAGGAGTGGTCTGAAACTTTGCCAGACTTGGTGGACTTGCAGGAGCGGGAGTCTGCTGACTCGGTGGCGGACTTCGACGAGGACTCGGCTGACGCGGTGTCGGTGGCCTTCGAAAGATGATGCAATCCTTTTTCCATAGGATGATACGATGTTTGGCCTCTCCGAGAAAGCACTCGCTGTCGCCTCCAGCAATGTCAAGCTGTAGCTCCGAATATGGTGGGTCCACCACCTCATCAACCAAGACAGGAGCATAGCCCGCTGGAATCGGGTTGCAATGGAAGGTTGCCTCGGGGGGATTTGTAAAAGCAAAGCCGTCCGCCACCTTCATGGATATGTTCTTCATTTTGACGTGTAGCTCGCAGTTAGTGTTCTCTGTGATGTCATCCACGAGGTATCTACCCAGCATTGCGCCGTCCGGGACGGAACCCACGTTGCTTCTCGGCATGGATGGGCCGGTGCTATCCAATGCTGGATCATCCGCTAGCTGCTGCAGCTGCTGAGACCCCCTTTGATGGGTAAGTGAGTCGATCTGCTCCTGCTGTCGCTGGAATTTGACTGCCAATTCCGCTTGACTTGCTTCTAGTCCTTGAAGGCGTTTATAGTCCCGCTTCCTCTGCTCCTCCTCCATCTTCCTCTTCTTCTCCTCCGCAATCTTCTTTCTTGCACGGGTTCTGTAGTCGGTGTTCCATTCTGAAAACCCCTCATACCACGGCATAGCGCCCTAGCCTCGTGTTCTTCCCGGGTGTTCAGGATTTCCCAGGGCACGCGTAAGCTCGTCGTTCTCTCTGTTGGGCTGGAACACCCCCGATCGCGCCTCTTCTATTGCAACAAGTATCGCATCGTCGGCTCCCTTCAGACTTGCCCTCGTCGAAACATTACCTGTCTCCGGGTCCAACTCCCCCCCATGCGCATAGAACCAAGTCCTGACCCTGGGGGGCCAGCTCTTAGTAGCCGGAGTGACACCTGCATCCTCCATCTCTTTCTCAGACTTATCCCACTTAGGCATTGCCACCGCATAGCCACCTGGCCCCAGCTTATGGAACTTATCCTTTTTTTCGGCATTCTTCTTGTTTATTCTCGACCGTTCCTTAGCTAATTCCGAATCCTTGAATTTTACGAAATCGTCCCAATGATCACGTTGGTTCTCTAGTGTTCCCTTGAATACTGGAGTCTTCCTTCCTCCCTTGACGTACTTCTTCCATTCACGATTCTTGTGGTTCTTGAATGCAATCGCCATCATCCTAAGAGCAGCCTCCTTGACTTTCTGCACATCTGCTTCTGTGAAATGATCCGGTAGGGTGAAATGTTCCATGAGAGTATCCCAAAGCAGATCTTTTTGATTCTTGTCGACAAAAGTAACATCTCGACATGGAGCAGCGTCCTCTTTGCCTTTTTGTCTTTTGTCTTTTGCTGGCTCTCTCCATTCTTGAAGGGAGATCGGGAGTTGGTCCTGCACAAGAACTCCGCACCGACGAACGAACTTGTCTGCAATCTTCTTAGGCGCTAATGGTTTGCCAGTAGGGCTGCATGCCTCGATATTGTACTTTACGCCCGGCTTCAACTTTTTGTTCGGGCCTCGTTTCGTCATTTTGCCTGAAGATTTGCTCGATCCAGATGGCTGAAAGAACAAAGATCGATTCGTTAATATATCTTCAAGTCATTTAAAACATGTGATGATCACCAGATGCTTGCTTATATAAATATATATACCTCGCCGGTCTTTGTTGTATCAGGATCAACATGTTCTTCGTCATCGTCATAATCGTAGTTCATGACTTCATCAATTTTGTCGTCGCGATCGAATATCATATCACCCTCTCCGGTGTTGTTTAGAAATTCGGAACCGTCATAATCTTCTTCATTCTGATTATCATCTGGCCGGCGTATCATATCGAACATGGTCTGTTCTCCCTCTCTGTCGGTATTGTCTGCCATAGCTTTTGTTTAACTAATCCAAAAGAAATATAAAACAATTTAGTATTCAAATTACATCGTCTCAAATAATAGATATAATCTCGAATACATCATCTAGAATAATAGATATAATCTCGAATACATCGTCTTGAATAATATATAATATTGAATAGTACATCACTGGCTATTAGCTAATAAAGATCGAATACTACAGAAGAATCTAGGACATTCGCGGTTCCTCCGGCGCGGGCGATGGACACCCAAAGAGAAGGAACCCTCACAGGATCATAGCTGAAGTGAGATCCCCGAAGAAACTGCCACGTATTGGAGAACCTGCCGCCCTCTAACGCAACCATGTAGCGATGGACGTGCTCGTCCTCCTCCCTGACACGGCGACGTACCACCTCTGGCGGGGCCGGGTCCCTCCGCACCGAAACTGGCCCACGCGAACGCCACCAAACGAGATCAGGGTCGACGACGGGACCCGGGGCCGGGTTCCTCATCAAGCGGCGCGCCCCTCCAGGCAGCACCTCCCAGTGCCAGCCCGGCGGAGCCCAGTCCCGGACATGGGTCGGCTGGACGTCGTCGCAGACGGGTCGACGGCGAGGATGCGGGCCGGGCATCGTCGAGAACAAATACTAGCTATATGCCCGCAAAAAGTAACATTTTTTTAATGATTGGATTTTGATAACTAAAATTTCTAACATTTCTATATAACACTAATTATGCTAATCTAAATAATCTAAATAACACTAAAATTTCTAACATTTCTAACATTTCTATATAACACTAATTTCTAACTGATTAAACACTAATTATATCCATCTAACATGCATTCATACATATATAATAGTGAAAAAATAATAATCTAAATAATCTAACCTAATTAAACATACAAAATACGTGTGTGTACTAATTAAACACTAATTATCTAAATTAATCACTGTTCAAGATATCTTCCGATATTCTGATAAATCGGCCGATTTATCGCTTACCGTTGTTTGACCGATAAGATAAATCGACAGATAAATCAGCCGATATGGCGATAAATCGGCTGATATGCCGATAAACAGGCCGATTTACCCCTTATCATGGGTCGGCCGATAAGTTCCCGATAAGCGATATCCCCAACATTGAAACTAATTAAACATACAAAATAATAATCTAAATAATCTAAACTAATTAAAGACTAATTATCTAAACTAATTGAGCATGCTTGTGTGTGTGTGTACGGGCTCGGGGAGGGCTCACAGCGGGCGACGGCGACGGCGAGGCGACGGCGAGGCGATGGCCGGGGCGTCGACGGCAGGGACGGCGCGACGGGGACGGGGACGGCGCGACGGGGACGGGCCCGGGGCGGCGACGGAGACGAGGGCAGCGACGGGGACGGGGGCGGCGACGGGGACGAGGGCGGCGACGGAGACGAGCGGCGATGGAGACGATCGAGGGCGGCGGCGACGAAGACGGAAACAGAGGAACGAACAGAGAGGGAAACTGAAATTTTTGTAGTCGTTGTATATATAGAAGGCACCTTTAGTACCGGTTGGAGCCACCAACCGGTACTAAAGGCTTGTTTTGGCCAGGCCAAGCGGCGGGAAGCGACCCCCTTTAGTACGGGGTGGTGGCACAAACCGGTACTAAAGGCCCCCCCTTTAGTACCGGTTTGTGCCACGACCCGGTACTAAAGGGGGTGCGCTGGCGCAGGTGCGGTGCGGCAAGTTTAGTCCCATCTCGCTAGTCGAGGGGCTACCGCACTGGTTTATAAGCCCCAGTGCGGTAGCTCTCTCGAGCTCCTCTCCTAACCAGGCCTACTGGGCCTACCTGTCCTCTTCGCCTAGTGGGCCTACTGGGCCTTCGCGGGCCTGGATCCTGGCCCAACGAAAGGTTGTGTCGCGGGCCTGCATCATTGGCTAGGACGAATGGTTCGTCTGCATACGCAAGATTGTTGAGATCCACTGTTGTCATTCCGTACTGCGGGTCTTCCGTTACCCCGCCTCGTGTCATATTGACCCATTTGCACCGAAACAAAGGGACCTTTAAACCACGTCGATAGTCAAGTTCCCATATGTCCTGTATATAACCATAATATGTTTCCTTTCCCGTCTTGGTTTCTGCATCAAAGCGGACACCACTATTTTGGTTGGTGCTCTTCTTATCTTGGGCGATCGTGTAAAATGTATTACCATTTATCTCGTACCCTTTGAAAGTCATTATATTCGAAGATGGTAACTGGGACACCACTGTCATGCATGGTACGTGTCTGCAACCAGTTGGCGAAACTCCTGGTTTGTTCACGTGTAATCCAGTCATCAGACCGCTCCGGGTGTTTGGAGCGTAGCAAATTCTTGTGTTCATCCATATACGGAGCCACCAAGGTGGAATTCTGTAGAACTGTGTAGTGTGCTTCAGTGAGAGAATGTCCGTCCATACATATTATTTGTTCCCCTCCTAGCGTGTCTTTTCTATCCAGTCTGCCCTTATGCCGCGCTTCAGGAACACCAATCGGCTTAAGGACAGGAATAAAGTCAATACAAAACTCAATGACCTCCTCATTTTGATGGCCCTTGGAGATGCTTCCTTCTGGCCTAGCACGGTTATGAACATATTTCTTTAAGACTCCCATGAACCTCTCAAAGGGGAACATATTATGTAGAAATACAGGACCCAAAACGTTAATCTCTTCGCATAGGTGAACTAGGACGTGCGTCATGATGTTGAAGAAGGATGGTGGGAACACCAACTCGAAACTGACAAGACATTGCACCAAATCATTCTGTAACCTTGTTATGATTTCTGGATCGATTACCTTCTGAGAAATTGCATTGAGAAATGCACATAGCTTCACAATGGCTAATCAAACATTTTCCGGTAGAAGCCCCCTCAATGCAACCGGAAGCAGTTGCGTCATAATCACGTGGCAGTCATGAGACTTTAGGTTCTGGAATTTTTTCTCTGCCATGTTTATTATTCCCTTTATATTCGACGAGAAGCCAGACGGTACCTTAATACTGAGCAGGCATTCAAAGAAGATTTCCTTCTCTTCTTTGGTAAGAGCGTAGCTTGCATGACCCTGATGTATGCCGTCTTCTCCGTGCATACGTTGCTGGTCCTCCCGTGCCTCAGGTGTATCTTTTGTCTTCCCATACACGCCCAAGAAGCCAAGCAGGGTCACGCAAAGATTCTTCGTCACGTGCATCACGTCGATTGCGGAGCGGACCTCTAGGGCTTTCCAATATGGCAGGTCCCAAAATATAGATTTCTTCTTCCACATGGGTGTGCGTCCGTTCGCGTCCTTCGGAACAAGTTGTCCGCCAGGACCCTTTCCAAATATGACCTTCAAATCCTTGACCATATCATGTACATCAGTACCAGTACGGTGGCGAGGCTTCGTCCGGTGATCCGCCTCACCTTTGAAATGCTTGCCTTTCTTTCTTATGGGATGCCTGCTCGGAAGAAATCGACGATGTCCCAGGTACACATTCTTCTTACAACTATTCAAATATATACTGTCGGTATCATCCAAACAGTGCGTGCATCCGCGATATCCCTTGTTTGTCTGTCCTGAAAGGTTACTGAGAGCAGGCCAATCATTGATGGTCATGAACAGCAACGCCTTTAGGTCAAATTCTTCCCCCATTTGCTCATCCCACGCACGTACACCTGTTCCATTCCACAGTTGTAAGAGTTCTTCAACTAATGGCCTTAGGTACACATCAATGTCGTTGCCGGGTTGCTTAGGGCCTTGGATGAGCACTGGCATCATAATGAACTTCCGCTTCATGCACAACCAAGGAGGAAGGTTATACAAACATAGAGTCACAGGCCAGGTGCTATGGTTGCTGCTCTGCTCCCCAAAAGGATTAATGCCATCTGCGCTTAGACCAAACCATACGCTCCTTGCGTCATCTGCAAACTCCTTCCCGTACTTTCTTTCGATTTTTCTCCACTGCGACCCGTCAGCGGGTACTCTCCACTTTCCTTCTTTCTTACGGTCTTCTCTGTGCCATCGCATCGCCTTGGCATGCTCTTTGTTTTGGAACAAACGTTTCAACCGTGGTATTATAGGAGAATACCACATCACCTTGGCAGGAATCTTCTTCCTGGGGCGCTCGCCCTCGACATCACCAGGCTCATCGCGGCTGATCTTATAGCGCAATGCACCACATACCGGGCAAGCGTTCAAATCCTCGTACTCACCGCGGTAGAGGATGCAATCATTAGGGCATGCATGTATCTTCTGCACCTCTAACCCTAGAGGGCAGACAGCCTTCTTTGCTTCGTACGTACTCTCGGGCAATTCGTTGTCCTTTGGAAGCATATCCTTTATTATTACCAGCAACTTTCCAAATCCCTTGTCAGATACACCATTCTCTGCCTTCCATTGCAGCAATTCCAGTGTGGTGCCCAGCTTTTTCTTGTCACCTACGCAATTCGGGTACAACAATTTTTTGTGATCCTCTAACATGCGCTGCAACTTCTTCTTCTCCAAATCACTTGCGCAGTTTCTCTTTGCATCGGCAATGGCCCGACCTAGATCATCAACGGGCTCATCTGATGCCTCTTCTTCAGCTTCTTCCCGCATTTCCGGCTCAGCTTCTTCCCGCATTTCCGGCTCAGCTTCTTCCCGCATTATCGGCTCAGCTTCTTCCCCCATTGTTGTATCATCGTATTCAGGGAACCCATGGCCAGGATAGCTGTCGTCGTCCTCTTCTTCTTCATTGTCTTCCATCATAACCCCTCTTTCTCCGTGCTTGGTCCAAACATTATAGTGGGGCATGAAACCGGACTCAAACAGGTGGACGTGAATGGTTCTTGACATAGAGTAATTGTGACCATTCTTACAGCCAGCACATGGACAAGGCATAAAACCATCCTCCCGCTTGTTTGCCTCAGCCGCAAGCAGAAAAGTATGCACGCCCTCAACGAATTGGGGAGAGCATCGGTCATCGTACATCCATTGCCGGCTCATCTTCATTACACAACACCGAATAGACCAAATTAATACAAGTTCATACATAAAGTTCATACAACACTTAAATGCAACAAACAAATAACTCTCTAGCTAAAGCATTTAAATGCAACAACAAATGCGATCAAGATCGCAACTAAGGTAACAATTGATCCAACAGCATAATGATACCAAGCCTCACTATCGATGGCATATTTTCTAATCTTTCTAATCTTCAAGCGCATTTTCTCCATCTTGATCTTGTGATCATCGACGACATCGGCAACATGCAACTCCAATTCCATCTTCTCCCCCTCAAGTCTTTTCAATTTTTCTTTCAAGTACTCGTTTTCTCTTTCAGCTAAATTTAACCTCTTGACAATAGGGTCGGTTGGAATTTCCGGTTCACATAACTCCTAGATAAAAATATCTATGTCAACTTGATGGGCATAATTTGTCATAAACACGAAATGCAACAAATAGTTTTAAAAGAGAATATACCACATCCGAATCATAACAAGGACGAGGGCCGACGGGGACGGATATCAAAACCATGGCACTATGTATAACAAACAACGCACGGGTAAGATAATTATTACATGATTAACTATATATCCAAATCACACAAACATCAATTTTTTATATAAAATTTCATGAACAAGAGGCTCTCCACAAGGTGGTGCCGCCGACGGGACGGTGCGGGCGATCGACGGTGGTTAGGACAGAGATTTAGAAGGTACTAAGTAAACCACACCTACATATGCAAACTAAGTGTTATTTTTGACCTCAAATTGCATATAAATCAAATACTAGCACATATATATATTTCCTCCCAAATTACTAAACTCACAAATTAATAACTATATAAAGCATTGCAAGAGCTAATCTAGCAATGAGAGATGAAAGGACAAAGTTGCTAACCTTTGTGATCACTTGAATGGATGGGGGCCTTCAAATCTTGACAAATTTTGGGAAAAATGTGTGATGAGCTCGAGGGAAAGAGGAAGAACAGAGAGGAGAGGAGAGGGGAAAGGGGGAAGAACAGAGTGAGTTGGACGAAGGGTTTATATGCAGGAGGACCTATAGTACCGGTTCGTGGCACGAACCGGTACTAAAGGTGCTGGAGGGGGCCCAGACTGACAACATCCTGCCACCACCCTCATTAGTACTGGTTCGTGGCACGAACCGATGCTAAAGGTTAGCCACGAACCGGTACTAATGAGAGCGGCCCGGTTAGCCGTTGGAACCGGCACTAATGTATACATTTGTGCCGGCTCTAATACAAACCGGCACTAATGTGCTTCACGTTTGACCCTTTTTCTACTAGTGTTATTCACAAACTAGTGATTCACACAAATTTCAAATAATTCAAAATTTAAACTATTTAAAATTGAAAACTACCGGCACTTACAGAAAGTTTGTAATTTTTTGTACCTAAAACAAAAATATTCACAAAGAAACTCTAAATACAGCAAAAAACAACTCAAGAATAAATAAAACAAAAATAAATAAAGAAAAAAAATAAGAAAATAAAAAAGTCCGCCTACTGGGCCAAAGCGGCTTGCATACGACTAGGAACACAACCTTTAGTTGGGCCAGGATGCAGGCCCACAAAGGCCCAGTAGGCCCACAGGGCAGAAGAGGACAGGTAGGCCCAGTAGACCTGCTTAGGAGAGGAGCTCGAGAGAGCTACCACACTGGGGCTTATAAACCAGTGCGGTAGCCCCTCGGGTAGCGAGGTGGGACTAAACTTGCGCACCGCCTGGAGCCAGCGCACCCCCTTTAGTACCAGGTCGTGGCTCCAACCGGTACTAAAGAGCCCCTCTTTAGTACCGGTTGGAGCCACCACCCGGTACTAAAGGGGGTGCGCTTCCCGCCGCTTGGCCTGGCCAAAACAGACCTTTAGTACCGATTGGTGGCTCCAACCGGTACTAAAGGTCCATCCTATATATACAACACTTCAAAAAATTCAGTTTCCCTTTGTTTTTTCCCTCTGTTTCCTCCCTCCGTCATGCCGCCCTGCCCCGATCGACGTCTTCCCCGTCGATGTCGCCGTCCCCGCCCCTCGTCGCCTCCCTCGTCGACGTCGCCGCCCCGGCCGTCCCCGTCCCCGTCGTCCCCGGCCGTCGCCGCGCCCCGCCCCGCCCCGTCATCGCCGCCCTAGCCCGTCGCCCCGTTGTCGCCGCCCCGTCCCGTCGCCTCGTCGTTGCCGCCCCGTCGTCGCCTCGCCGGTGAGCTCGCCCCGGCCGCCATGTCCACACACACACACACACACACACACACACTATACACACACACACACTACACACACACACGCTACACACACACACATTATTAGTTTGTTTGTTAAATTTTTTTCTGTTTTTTAGTTATAGAAATGTTAGGAAATTATTCTGTTTTTTACTTATATAAATATTAGAAATGTTAGTTATATAGAAATGTTATAAATGTTTTCTGTTTTTTAGTGATAGAAATATTTATAGAAATGTTAGCAATTTTTCTGTTTTTTAGTTATATAAATATTAGAATTGTTATAGAAATGTTAGTTATATAATCAGGAAATTTTAGAATTAGTTTTAGTTAGATGAATTACATTAATGTCAAATTGTTAGAATTTGCATATATATAGAATTTTAGTTATCACAATCCAATCATTTAAAAAATGTTACTTTTTGCGGGCATATAGTATTTGTTCTCAACGATATGCCCGGCCCGCATCCTCGCCATCGACCCGTTCGCGACGATATCATGCTTCAGAGGACCCATGTCCGGGACTGGGCTCCGCCGGGCTGGCACTGGGAGGTGCTACCAGGAGTGGCGCGTCGCTTGGTGAGGAACCCGACCTCGGGTCCCGTCGTCGACCCTGATCTTCTTTGGTGACGTTCGCGTGGGCCACATTTGGTGCAGAGGCAGCCGGCCCCGCCGGAGGTGGTGCGTCGCCGTGTCAGGGAGGAAGATGAGTACGTCCATCGCTACATGGCTGCTATGGACGACGTCAGGTTCTCCACTACTTGGCGGGTTCTTTGGGCTGATGACCGGAGATATGATCCTGTGATGGTTCCTTCTCTTTGGGTGTGCACCGCCCGTGCCCCAGGAACTGCGAGTGGCACCCTAGATTCTTCTGTAGTACTCGATCTTTATTAGGTACCTAGCCACTGATGTATTCGATATATAATATTCGAGACGATGTATTCGAGATTATATACATTAAGACGATGATGTATTCGAGATTATATATTCGAGACGATGTATTTGAGATTCAGTTTTTCCTTATTGATTAATTGCATCCATGCATTGTAATTTGAATACTAAATTGTTTTATATTTCTTCTGTATTAATTAGTAAAGTAAAAGCTATGGCGGACAATACCGGCAGAGAGAGAGAAGAGGAATTGTTCGACATCATACGCAGCCCTCATAGGCTAGATGATCTGAATGATGACGGCTCCCAATATCTGAACAATATCGGAGAGGGTGATGAAAAGATATTCAATCTCGACGACCGAGCTGATGAAGTCATGAACTATGATTATGATGACACAAACAATGTTAGTGATGACACAGACAATGTTGATCTTCAAATAACAAAGACTTCCGGTGAGGTATATATTTATATAAGCTTGCATCCTGGTGATCATCACATGTTTTTTTTATTGAAGATATATTAATGAATCGATCTTTCTTCTTTCAGCTCTCCGGATCGAGCAAATCTGCTTCTACAGACAGCAAGACAAAGCGAGGCCCGGGCAGATTGTTGAAGGATGGTGTAAAGTACCACATCGAATCCACCAAACTTAGTGGCGAACCCCTCACGCCTAAGAACATTGCGGACAAGTGGACTCGTCAGTGTGGAGTTCTTGTGAAGGACAAACTCCCAATCTCCATTCAAGAACGGAAAGAGCCAAAGACTAAACGTCCAGGTGTTACTTGGGTCGATGCCAGAGCCAAAGAAGACCTGGTGAAATCTCTGATGGAACATTTCACCCTACCAGATCATTTCACTAAAGCAGATGTGAAGAAAGTCAAGGCCGCTGCTCTTAAGAAGATGGCAATTGCATTCAACACCCACAAGAAAACTGTATGGGCCAACTACCTCGCTAATGAAAGGAAGACACCAGATTTCAAGGGAACACTGGAGAAGCAAAGAGAACACTGGGACGATTTCGTGACCTTCAAGGATTCAGAATTATCTAAGGAACGGTCGATGAAAAACAAGGCAAATGCCGCAAGAAAGACGCAGTTCCATAAGCTGGGTCCAGGTGGCTACGCGGTGGGATTGCCTAAGTGGGATAAGTCTGAGCAAGAGATGGAGGGTGCAGGGGTCACTCCGACTACTAGGAGCTGGCCCCCCAGGTGCAGAACTTGGTTCTATGCGCATGTGGGGCGTTGGACCCGAAGATAGGCCTGGTTTCGAAGAAGGCAAGTCTAAAAGGAGCCGAACAAAAGATACTTGACGCAATAGAAGAAGCTCGAGCGGGGGTGTTCACGCCCAACAGAGAGAACGACGAGCTTACGCGCGCCCTGGGAAATCCCGAACACCCGGGAAGAACACGAGGCATGGGTGTTATTCCTTGGTATGAGGGCTTTTCGGACTGGAATGACGACTACAGGTCCCGTGCAAGAAAGAAGATGGAGGAGGAGAAGAAGAGGAAGCTGGAGGAGGAGCAGAGGAAGCAGGACGCAGAACGTCTTCAAGGCCTAGAAGCAAGGCACGCGGACCTGGCACTCAAATTCCAGCAGCAGCAGCAGCAGATCGACTCACTTAGCCAGGAAAGGGGGTCTCAGCAGCGACAACAGCAAGCGGATGATCGTCCATCATTGGGTAGCACGGTCCCATCCATGCTGAGAAGCAGCGTTGGTTCTGCCCCGGGCGACACACTGCTGGATACATACCCTGTGGATGACATCATAGAGAACACTAACTGTGAGCTACACTCCAAAATGAAGAACATATCCATGAAGGTGGCGGATGGTGTTGCTTTTCCAGTGACCCCCGAAGCAACCTACCATTGCATCCCGATTGCAGAGGGCTATGCTCGTGTCATGGTTGATGAAGTGGTGGACCCATATTCGGCGCTAACGCTTGACATTCCTGGAGGTGAAGACGAGCGCACACTGGGACATGCCATACATCATATCATCCTATGGAGAAAGGATTGCATCATCTTTCGAAGTCCACCGACACCGCGTCGTCTGCCAACTCCTCGAAGTCCGCCACCGAGTCAGCAGACTCCAGCTCCTCCAAGTCCACGAACGCGTGAGACGACTCCTCCTTGAAGTCCGCCACCTCCTCCAAGTCCCCTAACGCGTGAGCTGACTCCTCCGGTTTCAAGTCCGGCACAGCGTCATGCCACTTCTCCTGTTTCAAGTCCGGCACCGTGTTAGGCCACACCTCCTGCTTCAAGTCCGGCACATCGTCAGGCCACTTCTCCTGGTCCAACTCCATGTCAGCCGTCTCCGCCGTCTCAGCAATGCAGAAGAGACATGCCGCAGTTTTGGTGTGTAGCGGTACGAGTAGAGGTAGTTCAGGAAGTACAGGCGGAGACAAGCGATATAAATATGGTCCAAGCCTCGCTCCTCTTCCTCAGAGGCCTTACGACATGACCGAGGAGCAAAACGCAGCCATAGTGCAGGCCCAAGTGGACGCCCATTTTGGACCGAAACCGGCACCGCCGCCAAAGGAGAAAGTGCCTGAGAAAATGATTGACCACTTCATTCATATCGCTAGAGCACCAGCTCCCAAGCCTGTTGACTCAGACTATGAGCGTCAAATCAGGAAGCTACATCGAGCACGGCTACGAAAGGAAGCGAGCTCGAGCTCGAGCCAACAAGCAGCTGGCAAAAAATGCGGGAAAACCGTTCCCCGGCTGGGAGAACAGGCGGCGCAAGAGATCCCCCGCTTGTTGTGCCAACAACACATGAGAGGAGTACGCGCGCCAAATATTATTGTGGGCAAACCGTTAGCGTTCCCCAGCAGGGCGATGTGGTAATAACGGAGGAGCATATAATGCAGGCTGAAATGCTCAAGATCTCTGTTGGACAACTCCTCGAAATCAAGCCCATGTCTCCGCTTAATGAATCAGAAATAAAATGAAAATATGTCTGGGGCCAACCTTTGGTCCATCCAGACAAGGTCAAGGACCTCCCAACGAGAATGTATGAATTGCATCAATGGTACATGAACATGACCAGGATTTCCAATCGAGTGTCCCTCATGGTGAATGTCAAGAAGGATCGTTATTACCGTGAGAAAGCTCTGTCCATTGAGTATTCAGAACTATATCAGTTATTCAATCAAGACGCACTCGACAAGTCTATCGTCAGTTGTTATTGTCTGTAAGTGATTTCTTTTTGTAATTTAAGTCTCAAGCTAATTATATAGTGATAATTTTGATCAATCATTATATGTAATTATCCTCACTATATTCTTTTCTGTGGTATTATATGCAGGATGAAGATGTAGGAAATGAAAAAATCTGGACGCTATGGCATTGGGTTCATTGACCCAAATACCATTAATGAGGACATATGGAAGTATCCATTTTATCAAGAAGGTGTAGAGGAAAGCATGGTAGAGTTCTTGAAGCGCCTCAATAGCAATGAAGATATACTACTTCCTTACAACTTCCCGTGAGTCACACTGTCTTGTACTATAAATTCTGTTTTTGCTTACTAGCTAGCTAGATGTTAATAATTAAGTGTATACGGTTTACGGTAGTTGATTAATTTTATGCACATGCCCGCTTATTTAAGACATGCAAACGTGTGCGCATGCAGTTGGCACTGGGTCTTCATAGACATTAAAGTTGAGGAAGGAAAAGTTGAATTACTGGACTCGCTAACTAAAGAAGAAAGTGACTTCACCATTGTGAAGGGGATAGTCAACAGGTAATTTTAATCATTATTAACTATATATATCTCGACCTATTATTAGTTCGTCATTTTCTGATATGAACTATTTAATAACCCCTTTATTAATTTTCTTTGCTGGCGGGCAGGGCATGGGCA
The DNA here is from genome assembly GCF_018294505.1 of Triticum aestivum. Taxonomy (NCBI): domain Eukaryota; kingdom Viridiplantae; phylum Streptophyta; class Magnoliopsida; order Poales; family Poaceae; genus Triticum; species Triticum aestivum. The sequence goes on from NC_057803.1 coordinate 745,001,352, forward strand.
AAGTTCATCGCGGTGACTCCAGGCGAATGGAAACAAAAGTTGTTTTGGCATCGACCAAAGGTAAGTAATTAAGTAGTACTAGCTAGCTACCATCTCTTTAATTCTTGTTTCAATATCATTAATAAATTATCATGCTTGATTAATCATTATCTGATTCAATTCCATTCTCGTAAAGGCCCTGAAGCAGGCGTCGGGGAATAATCTGTGTGCATTCTACGTTTGCGAGAACATTCACATGATGACGTCCGAAAGGAGCAGATCTGATAGACAGGACTGGGTACGTTTGTCAGAACACTATTCACACCATTATCGATATCTAGTCACACAACTAACACACATGCATATTGATCTCCTTCTTAACAGTTCAGAGAGGTGCGGGATAAGCTCCTACCATCGGACCGCATACTAGCACTTCAAGAGGAAATAGCCGGATTTTTGCTCGACCAGGTCATAAATCCCGAAGGAGAATACTATTACCCGCTACCGCCCCCATGAACCACTTGTCATCGTGCTCCGGAGGCACTAAGGCAACATATGTAGGAGAAATTGTATATGTATACATGTGTATGTGTGAATAATGGTGTTGGTTGTGAGACATTCGATGATATATATATATATATATAGATGCGGTTCTATACGTATGAGAAAATCTATTTATATATATGCATAACGTGTATAATTTGTAGTATCGTGAAATACCAGCAAACAAAAAAAAATGTAATGAAAAAAAAAACACCCAAACATTTCGTACCGGTTGGTGTTACCAACCGGTACTAAAGCCCCTACGCGCACCCGGGCCTGGCTCGTGCCACGTGTTCACACTTTAGCGCCGGTTCGTGACGAACCGGTACTAAAGGGGGGACCTTTAGTCCCCACTCTTTAGTGTCGGTTGTAGAACCGGCACTAAAGGCCGTTACGAACCGGCACTAAAGGCCGGTTCTGTACTAGTGGATGAAAAATGATATCCTATCGTATTCTTGTAGGACTACTACTAATTCCTACGTTTTGATTTCCTGTGCACCGAATGAACCCTTTAGCAAGTTCTCCAACGAATTTCCCTCCCTACATTCATGGCGTCAGAACGCTGACATGGGCAAGGTACAAACCACAGAGCACAACATGGTAGTCCCACTTGGGCTTAGCCCACTACAACACGCATGCAGCCCAGCCTAGCCCAGCCCAGATCGCTACTCCCGTTCTCCGGCGTGTCCGCCGCAAATTGGCACAGGCTGCAAGTCCTCTCTCTGGTCTGGTGTGCGCCCCCGTATGGTATGCCCCACCGACCTCAGCCAGCCGCCAGCCCCACACCGCCTACTGGAGGAGCACCACCACCGCGTACGTACTACGTACCACTTCCGGTACGCCCAAATCCAACCAAGTGGGAGTGGGAGTGGGAGAGGGAGAGGGATCGCCCGCCGAGGAGGCGGTGGTCGGGCCACCGTTTGCATCTTTCCGCTAGGAGAGGTAGAGGTAGTCACCAATCAATGGTAGCCTGGAGCGCCCGGCAAGGGTGAGGACGCTTCACCTAGGTTGCTTGTACTGTCACTGCAGAGTGCCCAATTTCTTCTTGCCTCAAAACTTAATTTGCATCTTTCCGCTACCATTGATTGGTGAACCACCTTCCCCCCCACCGATCCACCCACCTCTTGGAGCAGGACTATGGCCAAATTCGAATCGTAGCTAGTGTCAAGTTTGTGTTGTATTGCCTGATTCGGAGAAGGTTTCACTATGCTTAGACTGTATTCACCCTGTCCAGTATTTATGGGGATTGCATTTTTGGGTGGGTTCTTGTATGTTTATGCAGCGCTTTTGTACATCACTACTGAATGAACTCGATCTTGTTCCTTGCACCAATGACTCATATCCGAATTTGATTCCTGGCATATTCTCGCTGAGTTTTCTTCTCATTGTTTATGCCCTGAAGGGGATCCTTTTAAAGGAATTATGATATCTTGATTTCCCATGGTGGGCTTGACTTACAGGCACGCTTCCTGTTTTCTGCTGGTAGGTGTACCGGACAGACAGTAATTAAGTGGGCAAAGCAGGAAATTACGGGAAAGTGCGCGTCAATTAAGTAGGGTGGGTTGTGCAAATGACAGTGATTAAGTCGGTAAAGCAGGAAAAGACATTTTTTTTTCGATAAAGCAGGAAAAGACATGGAATTGCGCGTCCGTAAAGTAGGTTCCTGCTTAATTAAGTGGTGGGTAAAGTATACGAAGGTGCGCGCCCATTTGGGTGACTTCTTCAAAGCTTCCAGCCTTGTGAAACCACCCCGCTGGCCCCAAAACCAGTTAGTGACATTCATACTAGCTTTAGCTTTACCTCTCTTTTTTGGTATTGGCCTTTGTTTATTGTAAGTGATAATGACTCAGAGACATCAGGATTGATGGTGCTTGTTTTTCTTTTAGTAAATAGGTAGGGTGCTACGCACCTTTATTTACAAAGCTTTTAGCCAATTACCATACTAATGTTAAATTGATGAATCAGGCAGGCCTACAAGAACAGAGATAGCTTTGGGAAACCTTACATGTGAATTGTTACAGTATAATGAAGGGAACGATGTATATACAGCTAAGGCAGTCTCTTCCTTCTTACTGGACAAATAAATCTTCAGCTGAACACTACCCAGAATGTCTAGATGCATCACAGATCACACTGCAGAGAGTCAAGATGAAGAAAACATGTGTTGTGCTTGTCCACATCGGTTACTGGTTAGTTTATTACAACTCCAGCTCAGCTAAACTTTAAAAATGGACAAGTAGCTTGATGGATCAGCTCTATTATTTCCTCCTTGACCTGCTGTTTGAGGATTTCTGCCTCCTCCCATTCTCTTGCAACACAACATTATTAGCTCCTACCATCTGCTTGTTCTGCAACCTTGCGTCGTCTCTCCGCCGGCTCCTACAACTCTCCTTCTCACTTCTCCATCTGTGTAAGCTCACCACCATTCTCCTCTATTTTTCCTCTGCAAATCTGACTGTTTATCTTAGTTGTTGCAACCAGCTAATTTGTCTCGTGGTTTCGGGCTTCAACAGGCTTTTCATCCATTGCTATATTCATTGGTTGTTCCTACCCCCAGAAGCACTTTCATTGCTCGTCTATCATTGTTAGTTTTTGCCATTGTCTACAGATCTACAACTAGTTTTTTCGCCTTATTGCCATTGAAGTTGGTTAATTTATCTGGTCGTTTCCTGCTACAGCACGTTTCCCACCCAAGATCCGACCATCCAAAAACCAAGCACAACTCCCCTCCTTAGGCATACTAGTAATCGTGCACGTGCAACGCACGTATAATCATAGAAAGAAATTTCCTTCGGTCATCTTAGTTAGGACACAATTATTTCAAATCTTAATTTGAATTAAATGTAGGTTTCGCAAATATAATTTTACCATATGAGCACCATATCTCAATGGACTTATCAACCATATAGACTTAACAAAAACACATTACATACCCTAGTCAATTTCGTCCAACAGATTGACACTTAAGTAACACACACATAGACAACATTTGGTCATCGGTTCTCGATCCATATACAACAAAATGTGAAAGTAAGTTAGACAACAGTCCTTCAAATTGTTGTTTTGAAGAAAATCGCATACGCTCAGTGCACATCTGAAGTAATGAACAACAATTTACATGAATTTATTCAGTGACCATGAACCGATGCATTTTTTACAAAAAGAAAACATAGAAGCAAGTTTAATGGAACTGTATATAATGTATATACAGCATGGGCAAGTTGACTGAACACTGTTAAGAAAAGACTTGCTGCCAACTACAGATTTTTCAGACACAAGAGCAGAACATCTAGTATTCACCTTCGATGGCAACACACCTTTGAGAATCTGATTAAGTAGAACAGAGTATATGCAATAGGAAAATGATCATAATTATCTCTCCTGCAATGTAACAACAATGGGTACACATATATTCCTCCCAAATCATAGTATCTTAATTTTAGAAACTAAAAAGAAAATCACATCAGGCAGCATCCATAGAGTATGGGTTTCTGGAAGGAATGTAGGCCAATTTTATTACAAGAGCAATAGCATCAGCAGGAAACTACTCCCTCCGTAAACTAATATAAGAGCATTTGGATCACTAAAGTAGTGATCTAAACGCTCTTATATTAGTTTACAGAGGGAGTACAATCTATTTTCTTACTCTCTTTTATGTAGTGTTTAAAATTCACTTAAAGAAAGCACACCAACAAGACTTCAGTGGATCAGCTAGTAAGAAATCCTTACAATCCTTTTAGCATGAAGACCATATTCTTAACATAAATAGGGAATGATAAGATATATTGCTCTGAATTTGTCAAAAGAAGAAACAATATGGAGTAGGAAACATTAACTATCACAACTACATATGTCAGTAGGAAACATTGATATGAAATAGATGTGTACTGTCCAACATTTGGTATCTTATAAACTGGTCTAAGTTTTTTTAGAACAGAGAAGCAAAAAGCGTCCGACGTTAAATTAATATAAAGCTAACACACCGGGCGGGATCCATAGTCAGGTCACATATTACAAACCTAGGGCCCGAGAGATAAACTGGTCCAAGTACTCCATGTTGCACTCTATTTCATTTTTATTTTCTCTCATTGCAAGAACAAATCAGAAGAAATTTCATTGAGCAGTCAGTCACAAAGTGTAAGCTTAAGCTAGAAGAATACAAAAAAAGATGAGGGGCAATTACTTCAATATTTACACTTCATAGAGCCCCTAATATCACCTCATACTCAAATTGGTACAACATCAACATCAAACTAACAATTGCAATATAATATGTTTTTTGAGAAGAGACTCAAAATATCCTAGATGTGATGCTTATACAAGTTTGAATTCTAAAAAATGCTTGTACAAATATGCAGACTGAAAATATTTTGACTACCTACATAGCAAAAATTGTGGGATTTCACATCTCCTGATAATATATACTCCCTCTGTCCCAAAATAAGTATCTCAAACTTAATACAACTTTGTACTAAAGTTAGTACAAAGTTGAGACACTTATTTTGATACGGAGGAGGGTAGCGAATACATCTGCCTAGATAAAAAGACCAGAGGATTTCACAACAACTTAGCGTGGTACTACCACAAGCAGCTTCTGAAACAAAACACTACAGAATCAAATAATAATGTTTAGTTTGCAAAGTAGTGTCCATTGAATAGTCATGAAGAGTAGATTGCATCAACAACACATAACTTGAAATGCGGAATTACTAACATAAAGAAACCCAGGAAGCAAGGCAAGGGTACAAGTTAACACACTGTATGGGCATAGATCATATTGACTTCACCAATGTCTTATGCACACTATATGCACATTACCCTTACTAACATGGTCAATACTGTGCGATGGCGGAAAGCGTCTTGCCTCAATCGGAGGGGACGCCGTACGTGTTTATAGGCAGGGGCGCACCTCCCTGATAGCGCATACAGTTTAGATTACATCTTGGAGAAGAAGCTAAGTAGAGATAAGATTACAGAGAGGAGATAAACTCTAGCTAACCACCTAGCCGAACTACCAAGATATTGATCAGAGAAGATACTGCGCAGCCCCTTGTCACGTACACAAGAATGTTGTTTGACACCCTCCCTTAATCACAACTTCATCAAGTTGAGATTATACTTGAAGTTCTCAAAGCTTCGTATGGGCAAGGCTTTAGTAAACCCATCTGCAACCTGGTCTTGAGAGTGTATAAACCGAATGTCTAGAAGTTTACTAGCAACTCTTTCTCTGACAAAATGGAAATCTATCTCAATGTGTTTCGTTCTTGCATGAAAAACTAGATTTGCTGAAAGATAAGTTGCACCCAAATTGTCACACCATAGACATGGAGCTTGAGTGATTTTTACACCAAGTTCCTTAAGAATGGATTGTACCCATATAATTTCTGCAGTAGCATTAGCTAGTGCCTTATACTCTGCTTCTGTGCTGGACCTTGAAACAGTAGCTTGTTTTCTGGCACACCAAGAGATCAGATTTGATCCAAGAAATACTGCAAAACCACCAGTGGAGCGTCTATCATCCAAACATCCTGCCCAATCTGAGTCAGAGAATGCACTAACAAGAGTGGAAGTGACTTGCTAAAATTGAGGCCAATGCCCATAGTATCTTTCACATATCTTACTATCCGTTTTGCAGCAGTCAAATGAACTGTGGTTGGTGCATGAAGGAATTGACACACCTTGTTAACAGCAAAAGAAATATCAGGTCGAGTGAGAGTTAAATATTGTAGTGCACCCACCAGACTTCTGTATCTTGTGCTATCTTCTGAGCTCAAGGGTGTTCCTTCTGTGAGAGACAATTTTTCTGTACTAGACAAAGGAGTGGTGGTAGGTTTACAGCCTTGCAACCCGGCTTTTCTTACCAAATCATTTGCATATTTTTCCTGGGAGAGATGAAGTCCATCTTTGTGCTTCTTCACTTCAATCCCTAGGAAATAGTGCAGGTCCCCAAGATCCTTCAGAGCAAACTCAGCACCTAAGTCCTTCAACAGTCCTGTTATTGCCTCATCAGAGGAGCTTGTGACAATAATATCATCAACATATATAAGAACAAATATTGATGTATTGGCCTTATTGTAAATAAACAATGAAGTGTCAGACTTTGAAGGAACAAATCCAAGCATTTGCATTTTCTTGCTGAGACGAGAATACCATGCTCTAGGGGCCTGCTTCAGTCCATACAGTGCTTTATCAAGCTTGCATACATAAGAGGGTGCATGTTTGTTTTCAAACCCAGGAGGTTGTTTCATGTAAACCTCCTCTTCCAGAACACCATGAAGGAACGCGTTCTGTACATCTAATTGTCGAAGACTCCATCCCCTGGAAACAGCAATAGATAGGACAAGACGAATAGTTGCAGCTTTTACCACCGGACTAAATGTGTCCTCATAGTCTATGCCATATCTTTGTTTAAAACCCTTAGCAACTAGCCTTGCCTTGTAACGATCAACTGTTCCATCAGACTTGCGTTTGATTCTAAAAACCCATTTGCAATCAATGAGATTTTTACCTTGCCTTGGAGGGACTAAATGCCACGTTTTATTTTTCTGTAGTGCCACATATTCCTCACGCATTGCCTTTCTCCACTTCTCATCGCCAAGGGCCTCCTCAAGCATATTGGGCTCACCTGGTTCACCTGCGGAGCAGATCAAACCATATTTTGTTATGTGTCTATAATTAACAGGCTTAGTTACCCCTGACTGCAGCCGTGTGCGACGTTGTGGTGCACCAGTGTTGTTTTGCGCCACAGAAGATCCGGCAGATGAATCCACCTGCGCCAGATCCGAGGCGGATCCGCCTGCACCAGCAGTCTCGGCTGGTTCTGCTCCTGGATGATCTTCTGTGGCTCGCGACTGGGGCGTTAAGGAGGAAACCGGTGCAGAAGATCCCGCCTGACCAGCGACCACGGTCTGATCGAGGCAGGCATCTGATCCCGCGCCAGCGCCTGCCGCAACTGGGCCCGCACCAGCCGATCGCCCTGCCTCGCGCCGCTTGTACACAGTCGGCTGGGTGCCAAACCGCGAGCCGATCGGGCCCGTGGGAGCCTGGCGCATGACAGCCGCTGATTGGTGCGGGCTGGGGAAGTCGCCGCCACCAGCCACAGCAGGCCGCGTGGCCAACGCGGAGTTGCTCGCGGCTGGATCCGAGGCGGGTCCGCCCGCCGCTGCTGACACGCCGGATCCCGAGGCGGATTCGCCTGCTGCAGCTGACGCGCCGGATCCCGAGGCAGATTCACCTGCCGCACCTGGCACGCCGGATCCCGAGGCGGATCTGCTCCCTCTGCCGTGACACACACGATATGGACAGTGTGTTGCACTGTTTTCTTCATTTTCTTCACCATTTTCGCCGCTATGATCTCCTGGAACATCACAAGCCTCATGCAAATGGTTAGGAGGATTAGTCAGCAAATGATCATCACAGTTTTCGTGGCCCCCTTGATCATAACCGGAGAGGTGAGGTGGAAGGAGTAGGATTTCTTGACGGAGTAAGGCGCCGGCGTTGGGGTGAAGATCAGCAAAGGGGAATTTTGTCTCATCAAAAACAACATCTCTAGAGATGTAGACTCAACCAGACGAGATGTCTAAGCATTTGGCACCTTTGTGCTGAGCGCTATACCCAAGGAACACACACTGTTTGGAGCGAAACATAAGTTTGCGGTTGTTGTAAGGGCGGAGATTTGGCCAACATGCGCATCCAAACACACGAAGTGATTTATAGTCTGGTTTTACACGAAGGAGTCGTTCTATGGGAGTTTCGTTGTTGATAACCCTACTAGGGAGCATGTTTATGATGTGTACGGCCGTGAGGAATGCTTCGTCCCAAAATTTTAAGGGCATAGAAGCTCCGGCCAAAAGAGCAAGGCCAACTTCAACAATGTGCCTATGCTTACGTTCTGCAGACCCATTCTGTTGATGAGCGTGAGGGCATGACACACGATGAGAAATTCCTAGTGTTTGGAAGAAGGAGTTGAGTTTTTTGTACTCCCCACCCCAGTCGGATTGGACAGCAAGAATCTTCCTATCAAATTGCCGTTCAACAAGAGCTTGGAAGTTTTTAAAGACTTGAAAAACTTCGGACCTTTTTTTAAGAAGGTAGAGCCAAGAGAACTTGCTGTAGTCATCAATGAAACTGACATAGTATGTGTGTCTACCAACAGAACTTGGGGCAGGACCCCATACATCAGAAAAAATTAATTGCAATGGTTGAGTAGAGACACTAGTGGAAACAGGGTATGGAAGTTGATGACTTTTTGCTCTCTGACAAGAATCACAAATGGTTTCAATATTTCGGTCCCCAACAAACGGGAGTTTATTCTTTTTGAGTAAACGATCAACTAAGGAAAATGAAGCATGCCCTAAACGGTCGTGCCATCGTGTGGCCGAAAGCTTGATAGCACCACAAGCTTGTTTATTGTGTTGTTGAAGCTCCGGAATCAACGGGTAAAGCCCTCGGACACATCTACCTCGATAGAGAGTTCTCCTCGTGACCTGATCCTTGATCAAGAAGAAGAAAGGATGAAATTCAATGTAAACATGATTATCAAGTGTGATACGATGAACAGATAGAAGGTTCTTGTCAGTGCTAGGGACATGCAAAATTTTCCGAAGATGAAATTTTCGACGTGGGGTACGAAAAACTGAATGACCAATGTGACGTATCCTCATACCTGCACCACTTGCAGTGTGTATCTGGTCCTTGCCATGATACTTCTCCTTGAGTGTCACCTTTTCTAGTTCGCCGGTGAGATGGTTTGTTGCGCCGCTGTCCAAATACCAGTTGGTATCGACGCCATATGAGCCGTCAGTAGCAGCGGCAACCTTTTCTTCATCTTCAGAGGAGGCCTCATCCTCATCGAACCGGTACCAGCAATCTTTTGCCGTGTGGCCCGGTTTGCCGCAGATTTGGCAGCGCACTGCATCCGGGCGTGATCTGGAGGAACCACCGCGGCGGCCCCTGGTGTTGGTGTAGTTGGGCCGTCCGCGGGAGTTGGACCCGCCGTTGCTGCCGCCGCTCCCCTGCTTGCCCTTGGAGCGAGGAGGGCCACGGTGACGAGCGTAGCCACCGCGCCCGCGCGTCGCGGCGTTAGCCGACGACTTGAAGCCGCCCGATCCCTGGTACTGCGCCACCCTCTGATCAAAATTACTAAGCATTGAAAAGAGCTCATCGAGGGATACCGGGGTGATGCGGGCGTCGAGGGCAGAAACGAGTGGCTGGTAGTCCATGTCGAGGCCGTGCAGGATGTATGAGATGAGTTCATCATCCTGGAGAGGTTTGCCGGCGGCGGCCAGCTCATCGGCGAAGCCGCGCATCTCGGCGAAGTAGGTGGCGACGGTTTTGTTGCCCTTCTGCGCGTTCACTAGAGAGGTTCTAATGTTGTTTACGCGACCTAGCGACTGCGAGGAGAACATCCCCGACAGCGCCGTCCAGAGCTCGCGCGCCGTGGTGATCGCGGTCACCTGCACGAGCACCTCCTTGGTGAGGTTGTTCAGCAGGTACCCAAGCACCTGCTGGTCCTCTCGCACCCAGATGGAGTGGAGGGGATTCGGCTCTATGGATTCCTTCCCTTCTTTGTCCTTGGTGTGGAGGATCCTGGCCGGCTCCGTTGTCGTGCCGTCGACGTAGCCGAAGACACCTGCGCCCCTCAGCTGCGGCACGATCTGCGCGCGCCAGAGAACGTAGTTGGTGCGGGAGAGCCTCTCCGTGACTTGGCCATTGGGCCAGCCTGGGAGGCACCGGAGGAAGAGGAAGACGACATAGTTGCACTGGATGGAGTTCTAGGGTTTAGACGTGGAAGAGGATTGCTCTGATACCATGTGCGATGGCGGAAAGCGTCTTGCCTCAATCGGAGGGGACGCCGTACGTGTTTATAGGCAGGGGCGCACCTCCCTGATAGCGCATACAGTTTAGATTACATCTTGGAGAAGAAGCTAAGTAGAGATAAGATTACAGAGAGGAGATAAACTCTAGCTAACCACCTAGCCGAACTACCAAGATATTGATCAGAGAAGATACTGCGCAGCCCCTTGTCACGTACACAAGAATGTTGTTTGACAAATACAATAGTCATCTACCAACCATTTTGGGATGGAAGTTAAACAGTACAAAAGCATAACAATTCATCTGCTCAAAAATGGAAAGAGAACTGCTACGCAGACAATGGGTTGTGCCTGATTTATACACAACAAGATGTAGCGGCCATCGATCACCTCCGCCGCAGCCATCGATCCACAAGGTCGTCTGAAAATCGTCCTGCAAAGGGCCATGTTCACAGTAATTCGTTAAACAAATTCTGGAAAATTAACACTATATTCACAATAGCCAATAGTTATTAACCAATAAAAGCACAGTTGGTGAGGATCAACTGCTGTTATGGAATTCTGCACGGGATGCAAAATTACTGCTTAGCCTCCTCATCCATGCCCTGAGTATCCTTTTCTCCATTCTACACATGTTGCATAACAAAAAATGGGGCATCCACTAACAAAGATTAGGCAACAAAGAATGGTAGAAGAGAAGAGTACATGGACTGTACGTAGTAGATATACGAAAAAAAAGCAAGGACAGAGATAATTTGTGCAACTGAACATGGAAAGAAGAGAGGAGTTGCTGCAGGTGGGTGTACATGCGCTGGACATAGCAAAGGGAAGGGGTTTTTTCACCTTATTGCCATTGAAGTTGGTTAATTTATCTGGTCGTTTCCTGCTACAGCACGTTTCCCACCCAAGATCCGAGCATCCAAAAACCAAGCACAACTCCCCTCCTTAGGCATATACACCAAAAAAAGCCACAATCTGATGACGGAAGTGGCGTTAGCTAGTGCTGGCTTAAGATTGGCTGCATCGCCAGTCCTGAAGAAGCTCCTTGCTAATGCTTCAACATTCCTTGGAGTGGACATGGGGCGTGAGCTCCATGAACTGGAGACCACTATCTTGCCACAGTTCGAGCTGGTGATTGAAGCAGCAAACAAGGGAAACCACATGACTAGGTTGGAAAAATGGCTTCAGGAACTCAAAGACGCCTTCTACATGGCTGAAGACTTGCTGGATGAGCACGAGTACAACCTCCTCAAGCGCAAAGCAAACGGGAAGGATTCCTTGCCTGGCAATGCCTCCTCCATCAGCAGCACTTTTATGAAGCCTTTACGTGCTGCGTCGAGCAGGCTGTCCAATCTGAGCTCTGAGAACATAAAGCAAATTAGCCAGCTGAATGAACTGAGGGCTACACTGGCGAAAGCCAAGGAATTCCATGAACTGCTCTGCTTACCAGCTAGTTGTGATCCAGAGAGCCCCACAATACCATCAGCTGTTGTTCCCGAGACCACATCACTACCACCTCTGAAAGTGATTGGTCGTGATAAGGATTGCAATCATATAATACATTGTCTTACCAAGACAACTGCTACTACAGAGTGTAGTATAGCTATGGACTTAAGTTTGGCCATTGTTGGAGCTGGAGGCATGGGAAAGTCCACCTTGGCGCGGCTTGTTTACAATTGCAAGAGGGTAAAAGAATATTTTGATGTGACAATGTGGGTAAGCATCTCACGGAAACTTGATGTCCGCCGTCATACGCGGGAGATTATAGAGTCTGCCTCTCAGGGGGGATGTCCTCAAATTGATAACCTTGATACTCTACAGCGCAAGTTGACCGACATTCTACAAGAATCCAGAAAATTCCTGCTTGTGTTGGATGATGTTTGGTTTGAACCTGGCAGTGAGAGGGAATGGGACCAACTGTTGGCTCCTCTAGCTTCCCAACAGACGGGAAGTAAAGTTTTGGTAACTTCTCAACGGGATATATTTCCAGCTGCTCTTTGCTGTGAAGAAGTGTTTCCTCTGCAAAAGATGGAAGATGCTCAGTTCTTGGCACTCTTCAAGCACCATGCATTCTCTGGACCAAAAACTGGAAATCCAAAGTTGCATGAAAGGTTGGAAGATTTTGCAAAGAAGATCACTAAAAGACTTGGACAATCTCCTTTGGCAGCAAAAGTTGTGGGCTCTCAGTTAAAAGGGAAGACAGATATCACCGCATGGAAGGATGCTCTAACTATGAAGGTTGACAAATTAAGTGAGCCCATGAGAGCTCTGTTGTGGAGTTATGAGAAGTTAGATCCATGTCTGCAGAGGTGCTTCCTATATTGCAGCTTGTTTCCAAAAGGCTACAAATATGGCATTGATGATTTGGTTCATCTTTGGATGGCTGAGGGCCTTGTTGATTCACGCAACCAAACCAAAAGAATGGAAGATGTTGGGAGTGATTGCTTCAAGGAGATGATCTCTGCTTCATTCTTTCAACCAGTTAATGAGGAAAACACTTCCACGTACTATGTAATGCATGATCTCCTTCATGATCTGGCAGAATTACTCTCCAAAGAAGACTACTTCAGACTGGAAGATGATAAGGTGACGGAAATACCATCCACTGTTCGACATTTATCTGTCTGTGTTGATAGTATGATGCGACACAAGCAAAGTATCTGCAAGCTACATCGTTTACGCACTATTATCTGCATAGGCTTCGTAACAGATGATGTAACTGAACTTTTCAACCAGATGCTACGGAATTTGAAGAAGTTGCGTGTACTATGTTTGTTATCTTATAACAGTACTAAGTTGCCAGAATCAGTTGGTGAGTTAAAGCACCTTCGGTATTTGAACATCAGCGGAACACCGGTTTCTGAATTGCCAAGATCACTTTGGTCTTTACCACTTGCAGGTACTTCTATTAAATGGAAAAGCTGACAGTTTTCCTGAGAAACTCTGCAATTTAACAAAGCTGCGGCATCTTCAATGGTCATACAACGAAGGAGTGCCTCAAATTCCAAACATTGGGAAGCTAACTTCGCTCCAACAATTTGATAATTTTTCTGTGCAAAAGAAAAAGGGATATGAGTTGCAACAGTTGAGGGACATGAACGAGATTCGTGGCAGTTTATGTGTGAAAAATCTTGAGAATGTCACTGGGAAGGATGAAGCCTTAGAATCAAAGTTGCACCAGAAAAGTCATCTTGGCAGCTTACTACTTCTCTGGAGTTTCAAAAATAACACAAATGCAGAGGATAGTTTACATTTGGCGGTTCTAGAAGGCTTGATGCCACCACCTCAACTTGAGGATCTTACAATTAGCGGTTATAAATCTTCAAAATATCCAGGCTGGTTACTTGATGGTTCATATTTTGAGAATTTGGTATCATTATTCTTTGAAAATTGCAGTCTAGTACAAAGCCTACCATCCAGTACTGAGTTATTTAGGAATTGCTCTGCACTTTACCTCGATAATATGCCAAACCTGAAGGCATTACCTTGCCTTCCACTAGGACTTGAAGAGTTATCAATATACAATTGTCCACTGCTTCTATTTATATACAATGATGAGCTGAAACATCATGATCAGAGAGAGAAAATCATTAAGACTGACCACTTGGCCTCACAACTTAGTTTAATATGGGAGGCGGATTCAGGATCAGATATTAGGAGTGTACTCTCATCAGAACATTCACTTTTGATGCATATTGATATGTCACATGTTCAAAACCTTGAAAGTGCTCTAGAAAGGGAGAAAGATGAAGTATCGATAAAAGAGGATATCATCAAGGCATGGATATACCGTCATGAGCATATGATGAGACTCATGTATGAAAGGAGCATTGGACTGCCGCTGGTTCCACCGTCAGGACTTCGTCAACTTACTCTTTCTTCATGCAGTATTACAGATGAAGCTTTAGCTGTTTGCCTTGATGGCCTGGCTTCACTGCAAATATTGATCCTTTCAAAGATTATGACATTAACTACACTTCCTTCAAAAGAGATCCTCCAACGTTTGACAAAACTTAACTTCTTGCAAGTCGGATATTGCTGGTGCCTCTGGTCATTAGGGGGCTTACGAGTTGTTACCTCTGTTTCAGCTGTTGAATTGTTTTCCTGCCCTTCTTTAGGGTTGGCACATGGAGCCGAATGTTTGCCATTATCCCTTGAGAGCCTTGCTATAAAGAATTGCGTGCTTGCAGCTGACTTCCTCTGTACTGACTGGCCACACATGAAGAATATTCACATAGCCAATTGCAGAACCACCTCATGCATTTCTGTTGGTAGTCTCACCTCTGTTAAATCACTCTCACTGCTTCACTTGCCAGATTTATGTACGCTTGAGGGATTGTCTTCCCTACTGCAACTTTCCAGCGTACGTTTGATTGATGTTCCAAAACTCACCCTCGAGTGTGTCTCACAGTTTCGAGTCCAGCGCACACTCGATGTTAGCAGTCCTGTAATACTGAACACCATGCTCTCGGCTGATGGTCTCACAGTTACAACAATCACTCTTACAAGATGCAAGGAACCATTCATTTCATTAGAAGAATCAGCAAATTTCACATCTGTCATGGACCTGGGTTTCATTGATTGTCAAATGATTTCCCTGCCAACAAATCTGAAGTCTTTCTCCAATCTGAAGACGCTTGACATCTTTAGGTGCCCAAACATATCATCTTTACCAGATCTGCCATCCTCCCTCCAGGAGATACGTGTATTGGGTTGTTCTGAGCTATTGAATGAGAGCTGCCAAGCACCTGATGGAGAAAGTTGGCCAAAGATCGCGCATATCCGCCGGAGGCTATTTGAATGAAGTGTGAGTTAGATTCCCACCTGCAAATAAATGGAAAGGTAAATTAGCTCCTATCAGCCACGTTTGCACTCTCAAAAATCATGAGTATTTCATTCATTTTTTTAATCTTTCAAATAGTCCATTAATTTGAAAGTATCACTCATTTGTCTAATTCAAATTTAGGAGGCGGGGTGCCTTAGGCTGGGTCATCTTACAGTTCAACTCAGTTTTCGGTGCTGATCATCTTGGGCTGGCATGATAGCCGTGCTACTCCTACTCTAGCATACAGCCTTTGTATGATAGCCGTGCTCTATTTTGCCGGTGCTGTCAGTGAAATGTGTATGACCAGTCTGGAGCAAATTGAGAGAGACAGTGATGGGTAAACAATCAGGAGCTGGGAAAATGCACAAGCTGGATGGCTCCACGACTCTTTCCAGGAATGTGTTGTTAATGCTGTGAAGATTGCAGCTAAACTTGGTATGGTGCCATGCGAGACATTAATTTGTCCTGACTAAATAGTATGCTCATGCGTGCACTTCATCCTGACACTGAATTTCCCCTGTTTTCCCTTTCAAGAACAATGTGGACAACTGTCACAGAAGTCAGTGATGGTGGATGGGAGCAATTGTGAGAGAGTGAATCAGTGATGGATGTCCAATGAAAAGTGCAGATTAGTACTCTCTCCGTAAGGAAATATAAGAGCATTTCGATCGCTATTTTAGCTAATGCTATGAAGACTGCAGCTGATCTCGAATTACCAAGACCTGAATTCGGAGCTAGCTGAATTCGGAGGCGCTTCATTACAGTCAAAATCACCTTGTTAGCAAGATAAACTCACCTTGATTTTTTGATAAAAGGGGATATATTAATATCGACAGGACGTGAAACTCACGTTGACAGCAAGACCCACCCAAGGGTTGATAGCAAAACTCACCCAAGAGTTTATTCAGATGGTGTTGTCGTCTGTATTTAGACAGAGTTTATTTTCAGTTTTGTGCTCGTTTGTGTTGGGAACGTACTAATTTCAAAAAAATTCCTACGCACACGCAAGATCATGGTGATGCATAGCAACGAGAGGGGAGAGTGTTGTCCACATACCCTCGTAGACCGTAAGCGGAAGCGTTATGACAACGCGGTTGATGTAGTCGTACGTTTTCACGATCCGACCGATCCAAGTACCGAACGTACGGCACCTTCGAGTTCAGCACACGTTCAGCTCGATGACGATCCCCGGACTCCGATCCAGCAGGGTGTCGGGGATGAGTTCCGTCAGCACGACGGCGTGGTGACGATGATGATGTTCTACCGGCGCAGGGCTTCGCCTAAACTCCGCGACGATATGACCAAGGTGAAATATGGTGGAGGGGGGCACCGCACACGGCTAAGGAACGATTCGTAGATCAACTTGTGTGTCCCGGGGTGCCCCCTTGCCCCCGTATATAAAGGAACAAGGGGGGAGGAGGCCGGCCCTAGGAGGGGGCGCGCCAAGTGTGGAGTCCTACTAGGACTCCCTAGTCCTAGTAGGATTCCACCTCCCTTGTTGGAGTAGGAGAAGGGGAAAGAGGGGGAGAGGAAGAAGGAAAGGGGGGCTGCGCCTCTTGTCCAATTCGTACCAAAGGGGGGGCGCAGGCCTCCTTCCTTTTGGCCTCTCTCCTCTATTCCCGTATGGTCCAATAAGGCACATATACTCCCCGGCGAATTCCCGTAACTCTCCGGTACTCCGAAAAATACCCGAATCACTCGGAACCTTTCGGAACTCCGAATATAGTCGTCCAATATATCGATCTTTACGTCTCGATCATTTCGAGACTCCTTGTCATGTCCCCGATCTCATCCGGGACTCCGAACTCCTTCGGTACATCAAAACTCATAAACTCATAATATAACTGTCATCGTAACGTTAAGCGTGCGGACCCTACGGATTCGAGAACTATGTAGACATGACCTAGAACTGTTTCCGGTCAATAACCAATAGTGGAACCTGGATGTTCATATTGGCTCCTACATATTCTACAAAGATCTTTATCGGTCAAACCGCATAACAACATACGTTGTTCCCTTTGTCATCGGTATGTTACTTGCCCGAGATTCGATCGTCGGTATCCAATACCTAGTTTAATCTCGTTACCGGCAAGTCTCTTTACTCGTTCCGTAATACATCATCCCACAACTAACTCATTAGTTGCAATGCTTGCAAGGCTTTAAGTGATGTGTATTACCGAGAGGGCCCAGAGATACCTCTCCGACAATCGGAGTGACAAAACCTAATCTCGAAATACGCCAACCCAACATGTACCTTCGGAGACACCTGTAGAGCACCTTTATAATCACCCAGTTACGTTGTGACGTTTGGTAGCACACAAAGTGTTCCTCTGGTAAACGGGAGTTGCATAATCTCATAGTCACAGGAACATGTATAAGTCATGAAGAAAGCAGTAGCAACATACTAAACGATCGGGTGCTAAGCCAATGGAATGGGTCATGTCAATCAGATCATTCACCTAATGATGTGATCCCGTTAATCAAATAACAACTCTTTGTCCATGGTTAGGAAACATAACCATTTTTGATTAATGAGCTAGTCAAGTAGAGGCATACTAGTGACACTCTGTTTGTTTATGTATTCACACATGTATTATGTTTCCGGTTAATACAATTCTAGCATGAATAATAAACATTTATCATGATATAAGGAAATAAATAATAACTTTATTATTGCCTCTAGGGCACATTTCCTTCAGTTTGTCAGCATCTTGGTGGCCAGATCCTTCATAGAAAAGCACGAACTGAAGGTCCCTTTATGGCTTTATCATTGGCTCTCACGGTGTGTTTTGTGATGTACTGCAAGTCGACGGTTCTTTGTTTCATGCTTGATACAACGTACCTCATGACCATCTTCTTTGAGGCATTTTCTTCATGTTCTTGTGTTATTATGGCATCGTGCTATCTGGAATTTAAATGTATATTTTCCACAGACCATACAGGATGCAGATATTGCCATATGGTGGTACTTTAATGAGCATTTAGTGGACTTTCTTGTGCCGCCTTTCCTGCACACATGAGTTTACAGTTAACATGTAAGTTTAATCAATTTTGTTTCATGCTTCTTAACTGTATATTGAAGTAGCTAAAATAAAAATGACTTTCTTTTGCAGTTTCGTTAAAGATAGTTTTTGCACGCACCCTGCAAAGTGGGAAAGGTACCAGTGCATATTATATTATGAACCAGTGCCAAATCTAGAGTATTCTACGGAAGAGTCAGAGTACGAGTACGAGGAAGAAGAGTCAGAGTACGGGGAAGAAGAACCAGATCATTATGAAGAAAAGCCATCACCAATTCACCAGGCGAGATTGGGTGGCCTGGGCTCAGAAGAAGCATCTCCATATGATCTTAGTAGAAAAGGTTTATCCAGTTAAGTGTTTATTTGGGCAAAAGCCGGTCAACTATGTTGTTCACACAAAGCATGAGGAAGAAATCATAGTGATGGTCGGCTATTCGGCTCAGTTGATCAACATCCAAAGAAATGGCACCATTACTTGATGGTTGGTCATGCCGGCTCGTCTATGCTTGCCACCTGCTGCCACCGAGCAGCCCAAACATCTTTTCATTTGTCTAGTGTCTTCCCTTGTGGACCCAATTAATATAACGATTTAGCACACTCGCATTGTGACGTTGCCAATGTTGTTTTTATCGTGATTTTTACAATGCCATTTTTTCATACTGCATGCATTTATATTATGATGAGGAAATGTGTCATGGTTTACATTTTTTGCCGGAATTTCCTTTCACATCAAATTGGAATTAGGTATGCTCACTAATGATCATTTTGAGGCATTTTCTTGTTTTCGTGTTATCATGGCATAGTGCTACATAAAAAGTTAAATTTTGGACATGCCATCCAAGATGCAGAGTTTGCCATATTGTGAGTGAATTGCAAGAAACCACCACATTTGGAGCTTATCTTGCAGAAAACAACGCGGTCGCTAATCATTTGCAAAAGCCACCGCGGATTCAGTAAAAGTTTTGCAGATTGCACTAAACATGTAATTTGGCGCGGTTGAGGGCGTTTCCGACAGGTGGGGCCCAATATGCATAACGTGGCCTAACGGACGCGCTGACGGTGCCGTTTGCTTAAGACAGACGCGGTCGGGTAGAGACAGCTAGCTCCCGCCCGACCACATCTCGCTCGCTCGCTCCCCTCCCATTTGCTCCTCTCCTCTCCGGTCTCCGCCGTCCGCCGTCCGCCATGGTGTCCTGGAGCGACAGTGAGAGCACTGAGGGCTCTCCCCTCTCAAGGTCAGGACCTCTCATTTGTGTTCTAGGGTTTGTAGGTTCAACATTTGCTCGATTTGAACAAGTTTTTGTTGGATTTCTCAGATCCCAGCTACAATTGATGAGCCGTCGTTCGAGGGTCTTGCTGACGACTTGAATGTGATTTGTGAGCATGGGAATACAGGGAGGAAATATGTTGCATTTGAGGGGATAAGCACTGGTAGGAGGTTCATTGCCTGTGCCACTGAAGTAAGTTTCAAGTTCTGTTTGCAGCATTCCAATTCTTGTTCATGTTCTAGGGTTCATAGGTACTGCTCATGTTCTAGGGTTCATAGATACTGTTCATGTTCTAGGGTTGATAGTTACTGCTGATGTTCTAGGGTTCATAGTTACTGAATTTAGTTCTAGGGTTCATAGGAACTTTTCTTAGTTGTAGTTTTCATAATGATTCATCATTAAATGAATCTGATTCTGGTCCATTAACTGAATCAACTATGTAACTAAATCTGTAAGTAATGTGTGTAATTTTGAACTGAATTTTTGTATTGTAGGGTGTTGCAAATTGTGGATTAGTGCAGTGGGTAGATGAGCATTGGCCAGAGCATCTGCAGAATGCTATTCATAAGATGTGGCTTATGTATGAGCATAGCCAGCATGATAACAAGATGGCAGAAAAAAGAGTTGCAGGAGACATATGAGAAGCTTGTTGAAGATGTGAACAACCTATTGGATTATAAGGATAGCCAGCCTGAGGTAAACCAGAAGAATGATGCTGAGAACATTTCAGTGAGTGTGGAAAGCAGCATGACAAAGGATGCTGAGATGTTGTTATTACCATCTCTCCCAGTTGCAGCCAATATTTGTTGCCCTGTTGTCAACTTAACAAAGCAACCATCAACACCTACAACCAAACATAACACATTAGCACCAAACGTAAACAAAAGCAATGGAAAATATGTTGGGAAAATAATTATGCAAGTACCTATGAAGGGTCTGCAACCATTTAGGAAGCCCTCTTTACAAGCACTGAGGCACATGAACAAGCCATGAAATCTAGGGTTTTTGCTAGGATGAAGCTTTAAATGCTTTGTTGTGACAATGCATCTACTTCCAGGAATGGTATCCATCACAGTTTGGAGGTAATCCCTTATCCTAGTGTATTGTGCCCTCTGATCTCCTTGGACAACTTCCTTAGCTGCTTTCCTTGCCCTGTAGGCCATGTGAATGGACACTTCAATTCCATGTTTTTTCTTCAAATTGTCAATTATTGCCTGGACTGGTGTGTTTATGTCAGACCTTAACTGTTGCTCACACTCATGTGCCAACCATCTTGCAGTGACTTTGGTGCTCTCTCCAACAGCAGGACAGTTGTGGTATAAGTTCATTTTCTTCATGCAAAATGTCTTCTCATGTGCAATTTTTGAAGCAGCAACGAAAAAAGGACAGTCATCTGTACTGCAAACTAAAATAACTCTATCTGAGCAATTCCTATGAAATGAGTAGTTCCTGTTTTGTGAGATGTGAAATGTAAGGAGTGCCCTCCCGAACTGCTGGACATCTAGGAAACAAAGTTGCTTCACAAATTGTTCTTGTGGGTTTTCCCTCTCCTCATCATACCAAACCCTAACTTTATTCTTTTTGGCCCTGCTCTTCCTACCATTTGGTAGCTTAAATGGTGGAAGCTGAGCACAATCATTCTCTTCCTGACTTAAGTCACCTGGGTTGCTCTCCTCATCAGTTGAAGGTGCCCAATCTTGCTCTATGATTTGATCCAAACTTGCATGGGATCTTATTGTTGGCCCCTTCCCCCTCCTCTTACTTCCTCCTGTGCTGCTGCTACCTCCTGCACTGCTTCCTCCTACACTGCTTCCTCCTCTCAAGCCCTCATCTAGTGGCTCCTCCTATCCTTCCTCTTCATCTCTTCCTTCATTCTCCTCCTCCTCCTCATCTGGTCCATATAGCTCTTCTACATCAGTGTCTCCTTCAAAGTGATGTAGTGGATCATCCCTATGCCTCTTCATTGCCTCCAACCTAGCCAATATGTCCTCATCTTCTAGATCTTCATCCTCACTTTCACTATCAGTGAACTCCTCAGCAAGCAGCTGTGGGAGTTTTCTTTTTGCTGCCTTGTACTTCTCTCTTTGTATCTTATTACTCATGTACCTCTGAATTTCTTCATTTCTTTTCTGCTCCATCATCTGCTCAATGTGTTGTTGCTCTTGGTCTGTCTCCATGAAATACTCATGCCTCTCATTACCATTGTCCAAAGCAAACTCAGGTTCACTTGGGCCCTTTTGCTTCAACAAACAAGAGCTCTCCTGTGTGTTCATTACTTGGACTGGCTGTGGTTGGGGTTTCACTGGACTGGGGAAAAGAACTCCTGAATTATCTACCTCATAGACAACTAGTACACCTATTTCTGACAAAGGAACCTGCTCTTCATAAGCATGACCAATGTTCAAATCAACTGGTCTAGGTGCATCACTTCTCATAACTGTAATGTTAACAACATTCTTTCCTTTACTAGCTATGTGATCCAACATTTCTTCCACCTTGTCATCATCAATTAATTCTTCCATTCCTGACACCCCAACTCCTGGATCTCTAACATAATACATAAAATCCCTTGAACTATAGCCTTCTACCTCTATTAGGGCAATGTGATTCCAGAAGATTATGTCTGATAAACAGATTGTTCTTTCCAAGTTATCTCTGTCTAGGAAATGGAACCTCACTTCCCATTCTTCGTCATCCAAGCTACAAATTCAGATAAAATGCATTTAACAGTGTTCACAGTTATTGTTAAGAGGTCTCATTGGTGGCAACAGAAATTCAGTTTACAGTGTTAAGATCCAGTTAACAGTGTAAACAAAATTCAGTTAACAGCATACAATTTTCAATAAATTCAGTTAACAGCTAACACTGTTCAGTTAACAGTTAAACAAAATTCAGATAACAGTGTTCACAATATTCAGTTAACAGCTAACACTAGCCCTAATGCTAGAACCATAACCCTACAACCTTAACCGTACTACAACTACCCAAGAACACTAACCATAGAACCCTAACCCTAGAATACCAATCGGGGAAATGACAAAGGAGGAGGATGACTTACTCCACACTGCCGAAGGAGGAGGCAAAATGGTGGCTGCCCGTCGGATTGGCCTTCACCGCCTGGGCGAACGCAGTAGCCGCCGCGTATTCCAACGACTTCGGCGGCGACGGCGGTTGGAGAAGAGGCAGCGCGCTCGAGGGATTGGAGCTCCCGTAGAACTCCGGTGGATCTCCAGCACCGCCGCCCGGAGCATCCCCAAACCTAGAGTACTCTACAGAGGAGCCGGAGTACGAGGAAGAAGAGTCGGAGTATGCTGAAGAAGTGCCAGATCATTCTGAAGAAAAGCCATCACCCAGCGAGATTGGGCGGCCTGGGAGCAGAAAACGCATCTCCATATGATGTTAGTAGAAAAGGTTTATCCAGGTAAGTGTTTGTTTTGGCAAAAGCCGGTCAAACTTGGTTGTTCACACAGAGGATAAAGAAGAAAGCAGAATGATGGCGACTATTCTGCTCAGTTAACCGACATCCAAAGGTTTATAATTGGTGGTTGGTCGTGCCACCTATGCTCGCCACCTGCTGCCACCGAGCAGCCAAACATATTTTCATTTGTCTTGTATCTGCCCTTGTGGACCCATTTTAACATAAAGATTTAGCACACTCACATTGTACCTTCGCCAATGTTGTTTTTGTCGTGATTTCTACAATGCCATTTTTTTTTCATATTGCACGCACTCATATTATGATGAGGAAATGTCATGGTTTACATCTTTGTTGGAATTTCCTTTCACATCCAAATCGGAATAAGGTATCATCACTACTTTTCATTTTGAGGCAATTTCTTGTTCTAGTGTTATCATGGCATAGTGCTACATAAAAGTCAAATTTCCAACGGACCATCCAAGATGCAGACTTTGGAGATCGTTTAGCAGACGTCTTGTGCCGCCTTTCTTGTACGCATGAGTTTAAAAATGGCGTGCAAGTTTTAATCAACTACGTTTCATGGTTGTTACTTGTACATTGATTATATAGTAGCTAAAAGAAAAAAGCGAAATCTCGATTCCTTCTGTTAGAGATAGCTTTTGCAAATCTTGTGTCTGATGTCTTGTGGAGCGAATCAATGTAACATCATGATTCCCTAAAAAAAATATCATGATCCATTTAACACACACACATTTTTACTCATTTGAAGCTCTGCGTATTTTAGCTGCAACTTTAAGTTCTCCGACTGTATGACAGTGAGCTGCCTCCGTGGTCTTGCCATGTCGCCTTGTAGGGTGCACCCATGGTGTCGTAACACTGACTTTTTTTCCCACCCAAAAAAAAAACACTGACATTTTTTGAGAATTGTCGAAACGCCGATATGGCAAGGTACAAAGCACACGACACAACACGGTAGGCCCACTTGAGCTTAGCCCACTACACCACCCACGCACCCCAACCCAGCCCACCCAGATCGCAACTCCCGTTCTCCAGCGCCTCCGGTGCAAATCGGGTAGTCTCCAATTTGGCGCACAGGTCGCCCGCGATGCATAACCCCCCCCCCTCCCCCCCAGCTCGGCCACTACATACAAAATTTGGGCGGCTCCAAAACTCCATCCCAGATTGGTTTTCTTTCTTTCTTTTTTGTGTTTGTCCTTGAAGTATTTTTCTTTTTCATTATTTCCTTTCTTATTTTTATAGTTTTTATTTTCCAAATTTCACAAACATTTTCTGAAATCCTGGAATACTTTTATAAAACATAGTAAATATTTTATAATTCAAAAACTGTTCATGAATTCCATAAATGTTCATCATCTTTCTGAAATTGTGAACATTTTTAAAATTTGTGATCAATTTCCAAATGCAGGAACATTTTCCAAATTTACGAATATTTTCTTAAATTGCATTCATTCTTTTCGACCTAGTGAACAAGTTTTTTTTTGCATAGGCTAACATTTTTTGAAATTCGAGAACAACTTCTGAAATTAGGCAACACTTTTTTTTCCATGAACTTTTTTTAAATTCATCAATAAAACTTTCAATTAGTGAATATTATTTTAATTCTGTGAACATTCTTTGAAATGTTGCAATAATTATTTGAAATTCCTTAAAAAAATTCAATATTTTTGAAAACATTATGTACATTTTATGAAATTTGAACATTTTCCGAATACACAATTTTTTTTTGGAAATCACGATATTTTTTATTCTTTCCAAAATTTATGGAATTTTTTTGTTCAAATTCGCGAACATTTTTTCAGTACGCGGTCATTTTCTTGAACCACAAACATTTTATGATTTCGAGAACATTTTCGAAAGTTCATTTTTTAAAATTTTGGAACTTTTTAAAATTTCTTATTATTTTAAACAAGAAAATAAATCAATAAGAAAAAATGAAACAAAAAACTAAGGGTCGTCCAGTCCCGCTCATGGGCAGCCCAATAGGTATTGGGCGCGGGAGAGGGGAGGGGGTGTGCGTTGGCTCGTTTGACAGTGCATCACACGCCAAGTAGGAACTCCCACAAATTGGCACTGGCGGCCACTCCTTTCTCTGGTATGTTGTGTCTTGTGTGTCCCCCGTGGTATGCCCCACGGAGCTCCTAAAAATAAAGTTCACTTATTGGAAAATGTTTGTGAATTCAAAATGTTCATTAGTTTTCAAAAGGTTCAAAATTTCAGGTAAAAATTAAATCCAAGAAAACAATTCCGGAAATCATAACATGTTTGTTGTTTACAAAAAATTATGATTTACAAATAAAATTCGCTAATAAAAAGCGTGCGTTTGCCTAAAAAAAAAGCTGAGGGGAGCCGGATTGTAACTGTTCATCATCATCCACGTCGGTTGGGTGTCCTTGTGCTGTTGACATGTTCGGAGTTCAGAGAAAGAAAATGACTCGGACGTAACTCCTGCCACAGTGCGAAAGCAGGGTCGCAGACAGCGACAATGGCTTATAGATGAACCTGAAGTAGGCCATGCACCAGCTCGTCTGAGGAGGTCATGGCGCCGCCGACCATATCTGCATCAAGTCTATGCCTGATAAACTGCAACATTGTATCACTGCAAGAGGAGAAGAAGAGGGATTTTGACTGAATTCGGTGTTAACTACTATGTGCATCCTGGCAGATAATTGGATTTATTGTCTGGCTGGTGCCATGGTCATAGCCTCATCGGCGACGGTGCCAGGCTACGAGCACGTGTGTTTAGCTCTGGATTCTTTTCAAGCTTTGTACGTATTGTCCTATAGTATGTTAAGGCCTGATAATGGCATCTGTCAGACATTGTTGTATCCAGCGACTGCGCTAATGGATTATATATTGTCCAACGGAGGAGAAGCTGTTTTCTGCCCCAAGAAAGAAAATGAGAAATGGAGCCAAATGCTGCTGGTTTATGTCCCTTTTGCGGGCAAACTGATCTGTCTGCATATTGAATTATTGATTCATGGTACCATCTCCATTTGGAAGTAAAAAAGTCATGACCTGACTATATGATAGCGGGATGTTGTACATTGTAAGAAGAAACTCATCCTTTTTTTCCTTTTCGGTTTTTGCCTTTCTTCTCTATTATTTTATTTATAAATCTATTTTTTTATCATGGACATTTTTTAAATATAAGGTGAAATTTTTCCAAACATGCTGAACATTATTTCAATATACTCTGAATATTTTTTAATATACTGTGAAGATTTTTTAAACACACACGGGGGGGGGCGTTTTACAAACACACACCGAACAGATTTTTTAAATACATAGTGAACTTTCTTTCAAAAAAAATTTTTACTCCCTCCGTTACTAAATATAAGACATTTTAGAGATTCCAATATGGACTACAAACAAAACAAAATGAGTGAATCTACAATCTAAAATATGTCTATATACATTCGTACATAGTCCGTATTAAAATCTTAAAAATGGCTTATATTTAGAAACGGAGGAAGTAATAGTTGTTTCAGTATTTTATAGTTATATTGATAGTGTTTTTGTTTCGTACACGTCTTCCACAATTATTTAACCGATTCATGATCAAACTATATCTCTTTCCTCCTCCACATGAAAAGCCTTTCGCCGGTCGGAGGGACCCCGTTCTTGTTCTTGTTAGATTTAGCGTCTTGGTTCGGGCTGTGTGGCAGCGGCGATGTCCCTTAGTAGCAATAGGGTCTCCCACGATCTATCCCCGTCCCGATGGTTGTCTAGCATCATCGGAGGGCGTGTGGAGATTTGTCTCTGTCAGATCTCGCAGGGTTCGGTCCATGCTGTTCTTCAATGGATCTGTTTGGATCCGGTCTTCGTTCATCTTTGTTTGGGTGTTTACAGGTCTGATCTTTCTGATCTACGACTTTCTTCATCGGCTATTAAGTGTGCTCGTCCTATGGGTCTTAGCACGACGACTTCCCGGCTGTATACTACAACAAGGTTTGCCTGGCTCGCTCGAGTGCTTGTAGTCATCGCTAGGTGGTCCACGAACATAGTTGTAATTTTTATTACCTCTGTTGTTCTTTGTACTGTCATGGTTGAAGATAAATATATTAGAAATTTCTCAAAAAAAAGGGTATATATTTTTTCTGTAGAAATTAAAAAAAAAGAGTAAATGGGCCGCTCCACATACAGTCCATATGGTAAGAGACAAAACACACACACGCTCCACATACAGCACGCACGCACGCGACCCAGCCCAGGTCACAGTCACACACACACCTCGTCGCAGAAATAAAAATCAACGAAAAACTGGTTGAGTGGTATCACCCGGAGGAATTAATGTGGAGGCAATGTTCCAGAACTGAGTGGTTAACAGCGGGTGACAAGAATCCGAGATTTTTTCACCTGAGGGCTAGCATGAGGAGGAAAAAGAGTATGATAAAGGCGCTCGAGAATTCACTAGGGGCCATCATTGTTGATCCGGCCGAACTAAAAGTGATGGTGGCAGACTTGTACAAGAATCTTTATACGTCCGAAGGGGTGACTGATGTTGATCGGGTCATTCAGCATGTACCGACCAAGGTTACTCAACAAATGAACGAGTCTCTTGTGGCGCCATACACTAAGGAAGAAGTGAAGACAACGCTTTTTCAGATGTTCCCTACAAAGTCCCCGGGCCCAGATGGGTTCCCCGCACATTTTTATCAAAGGCACTGGGACTTATGTGGGGACGAGGTCACCAATGTCGTGCTCAGAATTGTGAGAGGAGAGGAAAGTGCAGAGAGTGTTAATGACACAGTCCTCGTTTTAATCCCAAAGGTGATAACTCCAACCCTCCTAACTCAGTTTCGCCCCAATAGCTTATGTAATGTCATATACAAAATTGCTTTGAAAGTGGTTGCCAACAGGTTAAAGGTGATTCTCCCGGAAATCATATCGGAGGAGCAGTCAGCCTTTGTGCCTGGCAGATTGATAACAGACAACATCATATGTGCCTATGAGTGCCTACACTTCATGAAGCGAAGCAAAGCAAAGTCCAACAGTTTTTGTGCCCTGAAGTTGGATATGATGAAGGCATACGATAGACTGGAGTGGCGTTATCTTAGAGCTATCATGGTCAAGTTGGGTTTCAACCGGCAATGGGTAGATACTATGATGAGCGTGATAAGTTCAATCTCCTTCTTAGTACAGTTCAATGGTGAGAAGTTAGAGAGTTTTAAACCATCTCGGGGTATTCGTCAGGGAGATCTGATCTCCCCCTACCTCTTCTTGATTGCAGCAGAGGGCCTTTCGTGCCTCCTAAAAACAAGTTCTCAATTGTCAGCACTCGGCAGGATCAAGGTGGCACCAACATCTCCGGTTGTAAACCACCTCCTGTTTGCGGACGATAGCCTGTTGCTTTTCAAGTCAAGTGTGGAGGGGGCAGTGGCAGTATCAAACCTGTTGGATATGTATTCCAATGCCTCAGGACAGCGAGTTAACCGCAATAAGTCATCCATTTATTTCAGCAAGGGCTGCCCTCAAGTGTTAAGAGATAACATTAAAAACACGCTCAATGTGCAGGATGAATCTTTGAGTGAAAGATACCTTGGGATGCCAACAGATGTGGGACAATCGAAAATGGGCACTTTCAGATATCTCAGAGATAGGGTGTGGGAAAAAGTAAAAGGCTGGATGGAGAAACTCCTATCGTCGGCAGGCAAGGAGGTCTTGATTAAGGCAGTGGCACAGGCTCTATCGGTGTTTTCGATGGCATGTTTCAGGCTACCAAGGGGATTATGTGAGAATATCATGGCCATTATTCGTCAGTTTTGGTGGGGAAGTAAGGCGGAAAAGAGAAAGCCGAGTTGGGTGGCTTGGGATGTCATGACAAGGTCAAAACATATGGGCGGGCTAGGGTTTCGTGACATGGAGATCTTTAACCTAGCGCTGCTAGCTAGACAGGCTTGGAGAGTAATGAACAACCCCAACTCCCTTAGTGCTAGAATCCTGAAAGCGGTGTACTTCCCCGATACTACACTGTTGGAAGCCGATCTAGGAGGTAGACCGTCTCAGATTTGGCGGGCGGTGCTAGACGGGAGAGATATGTTGAGACTGGGAATCATCCGTTCAATCGGGAATGGAACGTCAACCGAAATATGGCGACATAATTGGATCTCAAGGCAGGGGATGATGCGACCTATCACTTCCCTAATCCCGAACCCACCTAGATATGTATCGCAGCTCATCACACCTGCGACGGCCTCCTGGAACGAGCCATTAGTTCGAGCAGTTTTTTTGCCAATTGATGCAGAGGCAATTTTGTATATCACGTTATGCGCTAGAAATATCAATTACTTCTGGGCTTGGAGTAGAGAGACAAGGGGCGTTTTTTCTGTCAAATCAGCATATAGAATCATTTTAAACACTAAGCTGACCAGAGAAAACTGGATTGAAGAGACGGCGGGAACATCGGGATCGGAGCGGGAAAGTAACGCTTGGACTACCTTGTGGAAGGCGGAAGTTCCGCCCAAGATAAAGCTTTTCCTCTGGAGACTTGCGAGTTCAATACCCACTGCAGATGTGCTTGAACACCGGCACATGCCAGATTCAGATGCATGCAAGATATGTGGAGCTCAAGATTCTTGGCGACACACAATGCTTGAATGCACAATGGCCGGTGCATTTGGTCTCTAGCGGATGAGGATCTAGTCCAGGTGATGAGCCAGCATACTGACAGAAATCCACAGGACTGGTTGTTTGCTATGAATGAAGTGCTGTCGGTGGACATGTTCATGCGTATGGCGGTCACAATTTGGGCTATTTGGAGCGCAAAGAGGAAAGTTGTGTATGAGCACATCCACCAGAGCCCGTTGTCCACTCACCTGTTCATACCGTCATACTTGGCAGATTTACACACTCTGAGGAAGCCATTGCCGGTGGGAGGCAGTACTAGAGTACAGCGAGCAAATCACTGGATCGCCCCCAGTGCCAATATGATGAAGATCAATGTGGATGCTGCAGTGTCCAGAAGATCGGGGTTAATTAGGTTGGAGTCATTGCCAGAGATGGTGGAGGAGTTTTTATTGGTGCTTCAACTTTTGGCTTCAAATCCATCACTGATCCCACCACCCTCGAAGCACTTGCGGTTAGAGAATCATTGGCATTGGCAGATGATTTACATCTCCGTTCTATTGAGGTGGCATCTGACTGCAAGATCGTGGTTGACGACATCAAGCAGCAAAGCGGAGGGGATTATGATGCAATTATTCATGAAATACTAGAACACTCTCGTAGTTTTACTTCATGTATTTTTACTCATGGGTTTAGGAGCTCGAATGTCGAGGCTCACAATTTAGCGAAGCATGCTTTAAGGCTAGGATGTGGTCGCCATGTTTGGTTAGGCCACCCGGAAAACCTCTCTTTCGTCCATGTAACTTTAGTGACGGATCAATAAAAGCTTCGTGAATTGTCTCAAAAAAAAACCTCGTCGCCGGTGTCTCCGCCGCAAATCGGCACCAGCGTGTGTCCCCTCTCTGGCTCTCCCCTTCCCTTGTGCGACCCTCAGACGGCCCAACCAGCCCAACGCAGCCGCCGTCTGCGTGCGAGGTCGGCGCCGTCAACCATCTAGGTGGACGTCAACCAAGGTTTTGGTTACCGAATGAGGCAATTTTACCGAGGGGGACGGGTAAATGTGGTTACCACGGTTACCGACAAATATCGAGAAATACCGAGAATATTTCGAGCGAATTTTATAGTTGAATTTTGAATTCAAATAAGTGAATGAACGAATATTCGAACCAGAGACCTCTCAAAACAGGAACTAGGTTGCTACGAACATGCCAGAACCAACTCTAATGGCATTAATTATATCCTACGTACTTTACTGTAAATCGAGTGTTT
Organism: Triticum aestivum; assembly: GCF_018294505.1. Classification (NCBI taxonomy): domain Eukaryota; kingdom Viridiplantae; phylum Streptophyta; class Magnoliopsida; order Poales; family Poaceae; genus Triticum; species Triticum aestivum. The sequence goes on from NC_057803.1 coordinate 745,032,074, forward strand.
AAATTCAAAAATTTTAAAAAACTGGTATTTTTTGCTCGGTACGGCGATTTACCGAGGGGTACGGAAATACGCGGTAACCATGGGAAATCTTGAAATTTCGACTGGTAACCAAAACCTTGACGTCAACCGACGACGGTGGTCAGAGGTCCTCGCGGCGCCCATGGTGGACGTGCCCCGTCGCCTGGAGCTGCGGGTGGCATGCCCGTCTCACATCGGGTGCACATTGCGAGCCACCATTAATTTGAGCCTCTGTGCGAGAACGCCGCTGGTAGCACCTGAAACCTGAAGGTTCCAGATTGCAAAGCCTTGATTTCAGAGATTATTTTTCATGAATTCCTACATCCAGTTCTGATCTCCGTCCTTCGGTAACTATAAGTTTCCTCCGCCATTATGGTTTGGTTTATAGGAATCTTATAGGTGACTTTTGTGATTGTGCAACGTGAACATAAAATTCCAACTGAACCTGTTTTTTCTCTACATCCAATTTATTGCCGTTTCTTGTAACATCATTGGAATAATTCAACGTTTGAAATTATGTCACGCCTTCAACTACATGGCACGGGACATCGCAATAGTCATTTTCACACTCTCTTTTTATTTACTCGTGATAGAGATATTTGTAATTTCAGAAAGTAATGTTTTCATTTAGCATACTCAATATGGAATTGCAAGAATATGATAATCAACTCCACCTTGCTCAACCATGAGTTAAGAGATCTTCGAGTTAAAACCACTATGTGATAGACAATGCATCTACGGAGATGTGTGTAAGATTCGCGTGAATTACCTGTATTTACATAGACCTCCAGTCAAAGACATGAACACAAACTGCAACAATCTGTGCAAGAGATGGTACCTGTAGATAAACAGTAAATGGTTCTGCAGAAAGAAGACACGGCTCATAAAAGAGTGGTTGCCAGCGTCCAATATTTTCCTCGTCTTAATGAATGAAAGCAGCGCTGTTGCATTTTGTCAAAAAAAATTTAATTGGCCGACAACAGAGAGTGAGCATTATTGTCTATTTAACAACCTACACACGAGGAGAGGAGTGCAGAATACAATAATTAAGGACCTACCATCCCACCTCCTTGCTCAACCATGAAGACATGGCAGCTTTTCATGGTCCATCTTCTCACTCATTACCTCCTTTTTCTCACATCCAGCTCCTCTCAACCCACCAACAACCAAAGTAGCAACTACAGTGCCGATCTTCGTGTGCTCCTATCATTCAAATCGTTCATAACCAGTGACCCTGCAGAGGCACTGTCCTCTTGGTCCTGGGACCCTGTCAGGAACGACACGAGCACGACGACGTTGCCTGATTACTGCAAGTGGACGGCCGTGTCCTGCAGCAACCGCCGGCACCCAGGCCATGTCACCGCCATACGTCTGCATGGCTTGGGCCTCGCCGGCACCATCTGCCCGCAGCTCGGTAACCTGACCCACCTCCGTGCCCTCAGTATTTCAGCCAACAACTTCGAAGGTGAGATCCCAGGCAGCCTTGGTGGTTGTGCATCACTTCGTGCCTTGGACCTGAGGGGGAACTACCTCTCTGGTTCCATGCCTGCTTCTCTGGGTCTCCTATCAAAGCTCACATTTCTCAATGTTTCCCATAACAATCTGATTGGTGATATTCCCATGTCATTCTCCAACCTCACAGCCCTCATGAAGCTTAGTATGCGCAAAAACCAATTCCATGGCCAAATCCCGAGTTGGCTCGGTAACCTGACATCACTGACACACGTAGGATTAGGCCAGAACGGTTTCAGTGGCCATATCTCTCCAGCTCTAGGTAAGTTGGACAATCTTTCTACGTTTGATATCAGGGATAACAAACTGGAAGGCCCTTTTCCTCCATCGTTGTTCAATATTTCCTCCATCACATACTTCAACATTGCCTTCAACAAGTTTTCCGGATCTTTGCCACTTGATATTGGCTTTAAGCTTCCCAAGCTAAAGTTTTTTATCACAATTGTGAACCAATTTATAGGACCAATACCAGGCTCCCTGTCAAATGCATCGCCACTTGAATTTTTGGTTCTTGGCGGAAATCAGCATAATGGTCTGATTCCACGGGACATTGGCATCCATGGTCATATCCGGGGATTTTTGTTAGGATACAATTTGCTTCAAACCACAGAGCCTAGTGATTGGGATTTCCTCGTATCCTTAACCAACTGTAGCAACCTGGAAGTACTAGACCTTGAAGAAAACAACCTTGAAGGTGTTATGCCTGTTTCTATTGCCAACCTATCTGCAGAGCTCAACTGGATTTCACTAGGTAAAAACAAAATAACTGGGACCCTACCTGCAGGGTTAGGGAAGTTTAAAAAACTTACAATGTTTATCCTCACATATAGCCTTTTCACAGGCACTTTGCCTCTTGATATTGGCCTGATTTCTAGCCTCCAGTATCTCGACCTATCCCATAGTAGATTCTATGGGAAGATTCCACAATCATTTGGCAATATCACACAATTGAGCAGCCTCTCTCTATCTAATAACTTTCTAGATGGCAGCATTCCAGCAAACCTTGGTACTCTCACAAAACTTATATCTCTTGATCTTTCCGCTAACTCCTTGTGGGGGGAAATCCCGCAGGAGATACTTACGATTCCTTCTCTTACTGTACTTCTCAACCTCTCCAACAATGCTCTAAGTGCTCCATTCCAACACAGATAGGAAAGTTGAACAGCCTTAGCGCAATCGACCTATCAATAAACAAGCTCTCTGGTGAAATCCCAGACACTCTCAGCAGTTGCGTCCAACTGAATTTTCTAAATTTTCAAGGAAATCTTTTGCACGGGCAAGTACCGAAAGGTTTTTCTTCCTTGAGAGGCCTCGAAAAGTTGGACCTTTCTGATAATAACTTAGCAGGACCCATTCCTGAGTTCCTCCAGAGTTTTGAGCTCCTAATATATCTAAACCTCTCTTTCAACAACCTATCTGGTCCGGTGCCAAATGCAGGGATCTTTCACAATGCTACTGTATTTTTGCTCCCAGGCAATAGCATGCTATGCGGAGGTCCCCCATCCTTGCAACTCCCTTCATGCCCATATATAGGTTCTACCAAGGCTGCGCAGCATCGGCGGCGGCTCATACTGTTTTGCATGGTTGGAACTTTGATCTTCTTCATGTGCTCTCTAACTGGATGCTACTTAATGAAGACAAGAATGAAACCGAACAATGGTCTTGATCAAGGAGTCGGATTTCACCAAGAGATGCATGAGAGGATATCGTATGCTGAGATAGATGCAGCAACAGAGTCATTCTCACCGACAAGTTTGATTGGTTCTGGAAGTTTCGGCAATGTGTACATTGGAACTCTAAATCTTGATGAGAGTTTATGTACTGTAGCAATCAAGGTTTTCAATCTTGGCAAACGAGGAGCTAATAGAAGCTTCTTGAGAGAGTGTGAGGCCCTAAGGAAGATTCGACACCGGAAGCTTGTCAAAGTGATCACTATGTGTAGCAGTTTGGACCGTAATGGTGATGAGTTCAAGGCACTTATCTTAGAGTTTATCTGCAACGGAAATTTAGATGAATGGCTGCATCCAAACTCCATGACTAACAGCCGGAACTTTAGAAGGCTAAGTTTGATGGAAAGGCTATGCATTGCTCTTGATGTTGCAGAGGCATTAGAATATCTTCACCATCAAATTGAGCCATCCATAGTTCATTGTGATATCAAACCATGCAACATCCTTCTAGATGATGACTTTGTTGCACACGTCACCGACTTTGGTCTAGCAAAGATAATGCATACCGATGAATGCATGCACAGTGGTGGTGGAACTGAAAGCAGCTCACTTGTAATTAAAGGCACAATTGGATACGTCGCACCAGGTGAGCAACATTTTAAATTCATCTAGGAATATTTATCTTTATATTATTTGATAATATCAGTTTAGTAGATTTCACTTGGCAAGCAAGATTGAATTGAGAGTGTAATCTGTCAAAATTTTGTCTACCCATTACATGGCCAGTAACATTCGTGTTTACATGTTTTTGAGAGTACGGCACAGAATCCAAGCCCTCCATGGATGGTCACGTATATAGCTATGGGGTGTTGCTATTGGAAATATTTACTGGAAGGAGACGTACTGACAATTTCATGGATGGTGTGACAAGCCTGGTCGAATATGTCAGGATCGCCTATCCTGATAAGCTGCTGAAACATTGGATGCTAGTGCAACCTACAGCGGAGACACACGGCATATCATCGATATACTCTTATATCCTATGTTTAAGCTTGGCTTAGCTTGCTGCGAGGAGAGGATTCTTCAAGGCACGGAATGAAGATGAACGATGTAGTCAAGGAATTGAACGCCATAAAGAGAGCATGCGAGGCTCATATGGTTGTCCATGAATTTTGAGCAACCGCTTAATCCAGGTGAGCAATGAAGCGTTACGATCATCTTTACGGCCCTGAGGTTGCTAGTTGTTATCCTGTGGCCTGTGGTATTGTGGTCTGGGGAGCTTGTTTTGTGGCTTTGGGGTGATTCTGAAGTCAGCATTTCCATTTCCCATCCGTTATTATATGTTTGTCCAGTATACATATATTGTGGTCTCCCTGAAGTTGTATTGTCTTTACTTTTAAGCCTGAAAGAAGCGCTACTCTGATTCGGAGCGCTAAAATTCAAAGTGCTACTCTATGTCGCAATCTGGTTGCTTCTCAGATTCTTGTCATCAAAATTGAGCTCTTTGGTTTCAATAGTATGTATATAATGATGACTTTGGCTGCACAAATGATGCGGTTCTTGTGATCTTATCATCTCCAGGCCTCTATTAGAGTTAGTCATATCTTGCTGCTGCTTTGATTTTGGACCCAAGTGCGAGAAATTTGGTGGCATTTTGCATCCATTGGTTACGGCATGAATATTGTCAATGCAATTTGTGTCTCTGCCTCTGCCAATATTCTCCAGCCTCTCAATTGCAAAATACAGGGCTTGTTTTGACCGTTCAACTTTAAATGTTTGGTTGCAAATGCTTTGGATAATATTGTATTGATAATTATGAAATCAAAATAATTTTTTGAATACGAATCCAATGGTATCAAGTTTATGTGACATACATAACCCACATATTATTAGATTAATTTAGGGTCAAAATATGTCGAACAAGCTAATTTTGAGTTATTAGTAGTAGTATAATTGAGATGGCTAAAAGATATGCAGGTACCGTATGGCACATGTGGTAGGTGAGCATATGGAAAATATGAAAATAAAAGAAATAGAAAATATTTTGAGGTCATTAGTCTGAAGAAAATATAAAGCACCCATTTGAACCATCATCATTGCCTTTCTTTTAGTGCAACAAACCCAAATTACAAGTACCATGTCTTGAACTTGGGTTGGTGAAAAGGCATCAGCCCCTCTCCACCACTAGGCTATGCCTTTCCATCACTGCCTTTCTTGCCTTGTTCTCTTCAATCTGACCCTGCAAATGTGCCCTAGAGCTGCCGCTCCGCCGCACCATTCCACCTTGTGAGGGAGAAATCTCTTTTCCCGATCTACCTTGTATCAATCATGTTGGCGAGAAAAGAATGCACACGAGGTGCTCGACAAAATGCACGTTAGAGAGAAGGAGAGGAGAGGACATCTCAGAAAAAAGAGAGGAGAGGAGAGAGAGGAACATTGCCTTTTTTCTAAAAAAAAATAGAGAAACTTTTTGTTTTCTAGGCAAAGAGAATTTTTTTGAGACATAAGAGAATCTCTTTTTTTCCTGAAAATAGCAAGGGACACAACACGGTTGGGCCATCCACTTGGGCTTAGCCCACTACACCACTCACGCACCCACTGGCCACTCCCCCCCCCCCCCCCCCCCCCCCATTCTCCGGCGTCTCCGCCGCAAATCTGCACCGGCGGCAACTCCTCTCTCTCTCTCTCTCTCTATCTCTCTCTCTCTCTCTCTCTCTCTCTCTCTCTCTCTCTCTCTTGTGCGCTCCCCCGTTTGCCTCAACTCCTCTCTTGTGCACCGTTCTCAGCCAGCGCCGTCAGGCATTCTACGCGCCTTTCTCATCTGCGCCCCCAATCGACGATGGTGGTGGTCGGGATGCAGACCTCGCCGGCGCTCATGCTGGGTGGCCTCCGGCGGCTGCGGCGCCTGGAGCTGCGGGTGTTCGTAGAGGCTGCCACGGCGGGCCACCATTTGAGCCTGTGCGAGCGCGGTCACCGCGTGAGCCGATCTATTCCCCAGAGCGAACAAGGTGCACTTTTTTTCTCTTGCGCGTCTCCTCCCCTTCAATCTTCAATTTGACCCAGGGCAGCAAAATGACTGGACCTCAGTCCACAATAGCTTTAGTTTCTCTGCGATTCTCCAAATTCGGCGAAGCTCAGTCCGGCATAGCAGTAGTTTAGTTCTGAATCTGAATTGCAGTATGCTCATTCTTCTAATTTCCTTCTAGAGTACTCCCTCCGTCCGGAAATACTTGTCACACAAATAGATAAAATTGGATGTATCTACAACTAATATATGTCTAGATACATCCATCTTTCCGACAAGTATTTTCGGACAGAGGGAGTACTATTTTCTTTCCATGTATGTGTATGTATGCAGTATGCTCAGTGTGCAAAGAATCCATTAGTTCTTACAGTATGCTCATTTTTTTGTTTGACCGAAAGACGGATGAGCTCCATTGAGCTTCCTGGAAGCAACATGAAATTAAAAAATGAACCATTCATTCATTTGCTTTGAAAAGTTCAGTCTATTGTTTGGCTTCTGGAACCACAATTGCTGTTAAGGAAGATGGAAAATCAGTCGTTTTCCCAGTTGCAAAAGACAACGGCGTGCCCAACTCACCACCAGTCAAGGGGAGGCCAACTGGATGGATACAGTGTGCGGACGGGAGAAGGCTACGTAGGCATTAAGCTGGTAGGATAGGCTTGAAAGGTTAGACAGGGATTGGCAAATCATTGTGGAACCGCAGAATTCCACCGGATACATGATGATATAGTTGGGTTTCTCTATTATTGCTTTGCTGCGCTGCTGTTTGGGAATTTTTGCCTTCTCTCATTCCCTTGCAGGAAAGGATTACTATCTGCTTCTCCTGCAGCCTTGCCTCATCGCTGTGCCGGCTCCTACAACGCTGCTTCTCATTTCCTCGTGCGTGTAAGCTCACCACTAATCTCCTCTGGTTTCCTATACAAATCTGGCTTTTTACTACTGTATTATCTATCTTCCTTGTTGCAACCGGCTAATCTATCTTGTGATTTCCCACTCCAACAGGTGTTCATCCGTTGCTATATTCATTGGTTATTTCTACCTCCGATCCAAAAGCACTTTGATTACTCTTGTATTATTTATTCAGGTTAGTTTCCACGCTCAAAATAGTATTCTTACTTTTTGCCATTATCTATAGATCTGCTCTGCCAGCGGGTTTCTCTTTTCTTTTCACCATTGCAGTTTGCTAATTTAACTCGTGATTTACTACTTCAACAGGTTTTTCATCCATCAGTGCTTCCAGAAATAATTCCAGTCCTAGTATTTCAATATATTCAGGCCATTCCACACTAAAACAAATCCGAAAAAGAGAGTGGAAAGGAGAAGTCTGTTCTTTTACCTGTTTCCCATAATTTGTCTTTGTACACCCAAGATCTGTTAATCCACAGAACAAACAAAACTCCCTCCCTAGGCCTATACACCCCAAAAAATAAACCCTACAATCCGATGGAAGTGGCATTAGCTAGTGCTGCCTTAAGCATAAGCTTAAAATTGGCTGCATCGCCGGCCTTAAAGAAGCTCCTTTCTAATGCTTCAACGTACCTTGGAGTGAATATGGCACGTGAGCTCCATGAACTGGAGACCACTGTCTTGCCGCAGTTTGAGCTATTGATTGAAGCAGCAGATAAGGGAAACCACAGGCCCAGGTTGGACAAATGGCTTCAGGAACTCAAAGAAGGCTTCTACCTGGCTGAAGACTTGCTGGACAAGCATGAGTATAACCTCCTCAAGCGCCATGCCAAGGGGAAGGATTCCTCGTCGGCCAATTCCTCCATCAGCAGCACTTTAATGAAGCCTTTGCGTGCTGCATCAAGCAGGCTATCCAATCTGAGCTCTGAGAACAGAAAGCTAATTCAACATCTGAATGAATTGAAGGCTACCTTGGCAAAAGCTAAGGACTTCCGTCAACTGCTCTGCTTACCAGCTGGTTATATTGCGGAGCGCCCCATCATACCATCAGCTGCTGTTCCTGAGACCACATCACTGCCACCTCTGAAAGTGATTGGTCGTGATAAGGATCGTGATCATATAATAGAGTGTCTTACCAAGACAACTGCTACTACTGAGTCTAGTGTTGCTATGTACTCGGGTTTGGCCATTGTTGGAGCTGGAGGCATGGGAAAGTCCACCTTGGCACAGCTTGTTTACAATGACAAAAGGGTAAAAGAACATTTTGATGTGACAATGTGGGTAAGCATCTCACGCAAACTTGATGTCCGTCGTCATACACGGGAGATAATTGAGTCTGCCTCTCAGGGGGAGTGCCCACGCATTGATAACCTTGATACTCTGCAACGCAAGCTGTCCAACATATTGCAAGAGTCAGGGAAATTCCTGCTCGTGTTGGATGATGTTTGGTTTGAACCTGGCAGTGACAGAGAATGGGACCAACTGTTAGCTCCTCTAGTTTCCCAAGAGACAGGAAGCAAAGTTTTGGTAACTTCTCGACATAATATATTTCCAGCTGCTCTTTGCTGTGAAGTGTGTCCTCTGGAAAAGATGAAAGAAACTCAGTTCTTGGCACTCTTCAAATACCATGCATTCTCTGGACCAGAAATTACAAATCCGCAGTTGCATGAAAGGCTGGAAGATCTTGCAGGGAAGATTGCTAAAAGGCTTGGACAATCTCCTTTGGCGGCAAAAGCTGTGGGTTCCCAGTTGAAAGGGAAAACAGATATCACTGCATGGAAGGATGCTCTTACTATAAAGATTGACAAACTAAGTGATCCCTTGAGAGCTCTGTTCTGGAGTTATGAGAAGTTAGGTCCATGTCTGCAGAGGTGCTTCCTATATTGCAGCTTGTTTCCAAAAGGCCACAAGTATGACATTAATGAGTTGGTTCATCTTTGGATGGCAGAGGGCCTTATTGATTCGTGTAACAAAAACAAGAGAGTGGAAGATGTTGGGAGCAGGGTGGGATTGCTTCAATGAAATGATCTCTGTTTCGTTCTTTCAACAAGCTTATGGGACATACTTTGTTATGCATGATCTCCTTCATGACCTGGCAGAATCACTCTCCCAAAAAGACTACTTCAGATTGGAAGGTGATAAGGTGACAGAAATACCATCCACTGTACGCCACCTATCTGTTCGTGTTGATAGTATGAAGCAACATGAACAAAGTATCTGCAAGCTACATCATTTACGCACGATTATCTGCATAGACCCCCTAATGGATGATGTAAGCTACCTTTTTAAGATACTACAGAATTTGAAGAAGTTGCGTGTACTATCTTTGTCATCTTACAGCAGTAGTAGGTTGCCAGAATCTGTTGGTGAGTTGAAGCACCTTCGGTATTTGAACATCATCAGAACACTGATTTCTGATTTGCCAAAATCACTGTGTACTCTTTACCACTTGCAGTTACTTCTCTTCAATCACACAGTTGAGAGTTTGCCTGAGAAACTCTGTAATTTAACGAAGCTACGGCATATTAAAAGGCATCAAAATAGTAGAAAATGCATAGCCCTGCCTCGAATTCGTAACATTGGCAAGCTAACTTCGCTTCAACAAGTTAGGAAATTTTCAGTGCAAAAGGAAAAGGGATATGAGTTGCAACAGTTGAGGGACATGAACGAGATTCATGGCCAATTTAGTGTATATAACCTTGAGAATGTCGCTGGGAAGGATGAAGCCCTAGAATCAAAACTGCACCAGAAAAAACATATTTGGGATTTGCATCTTGTCTGGAGTTGCAAGAATAACGTGAATGCAGATGATAGTTTACATTTGGAGATTCTAGAGGGCCTGATGCCACCGCCTCAATTGAGGCGTATTCAAATTGATGGTTACAAATCTTCAAAACATCCAGACTGGTTACTTGATGCTTCATATTTTGAGAATTTGGAATCTTTATGCTTTGTTAATTGCAGCGCATTACAAAGCCTACCATCCAATATTGAGCTATTTGAGAATTGTTCTTCACTTGTCCTCTGCGATGTGCCAAACCTGAAGACATTACCTCTTCTTCCACTAGGCCTTGAAGTGTTAGAAGTAAAAAAATGCCCACTTCTTGTATTCATTTCCAACGATGAGTTGGAGAATCATGATCAGAGAGAGAATATCATGAGGACAGACCACTTGGCATCCCAACTTAGTTTAATCTGGGAGGTGGATTCAGGATCATATATTAAGTTGGTGCTCTCATCGGAATATTCATTTCTCAAGCAGCTGAAGATACTGATGCGTGCTGATGTATCACATGTTGAAAACCTTGAAAGTTCTCCAGAAAGAGAGGAAGATGAAGTATTGGTAAAAGAGGATATCATCAAGGCATGTATATATTGTCACGAACAGAGGATTAGACTCATCTATGGAAGGAGCATTGGGCTCCCGCTGGTTCTACCATCAGGACTTCGTCGACTTTCTCTTTCTTCATGCAGTATTACAGATGGAGCTTTAGCTATTTGCCTTGATGGCTTGACTTCTCTAGAAAGGTTGTCCTTAGAAGAAATTATGACTTTAACTACACTTCCTTCAGAAGAGGTCCACCAACATTTGACAAAACTTGGCAGCTTGGTCATCAAATCTTGCTGGCGTCTCAGGTCATTAGGGGGCTTACGAGCTGCTACCTCTCTTTCTCATGTGACATTGATGTTCTGCCCTTCTTCAGAGTTGGCATGTGGAGCAGAATGTTTGCCATTATCTCTTGAGAGTCTATGTATATGGAATTGTGTGCTTGGAGCTGACTTCCTCTGTGCTGACTGGCCACACATTAATGCTATTGAAATAAGATATTGCAGAAGCACCGCTTGCATGTCTGTTGGTAATCTAACCTCTGTTAAATCATTCTCACTGTTTAGCTTGCCAGATTTATGTACGCTCGAAGGATTGTCTTCCCTGCAACTTGAAAGTGTACATTTGTATGATGTTCCGAAACTCATCCCGGAGTGTATCTCAGAGTTTCGAGTCCAGAATTCACTCGGAGTTAGCAGTCCTGTAATACTCAACAACATGCTCTCTGCTGAAGGTTTCACAGTTCCAAAAACCCTCTCTCTTATAAACTGCGAGGAGCCAGTTATTTCATTCGAAGAATCCGCAAATTTCACATCTGTCCAGAGCCTGACATTCTTTGGTTGTCGGATGATTTCCCTGCCAACAAATCTGAAATGCTTCTCCAATCTGAAGAATCTTCACATCCAGCGCTGCCTCAACATATCATCTTTACCAGATCTGCCATCCTCCCTCCAAAACATACGCGTATTGGCTTGTTCTGAGCTGTTGAAGGAGAACTGCCGAGCACCTGATGGAGAAAGTTGGCCAAAGATTGCTCATATCCGCTGGAAGGAATTTAGATAGTGTGTGATTTGGATTCCCACCTACAAATAAACGGGGAGGTAAGTTAGCTCCCGTCGGCCACCTTTGCACTCTTAAAGGTGTCTACTACTTCATTGGCCGGTGCTGATTCCCTCGGTCGGACTCCTGCTTCGCGATCTGCCTCATGCATTGCCCTCTCGTACACCACCTCCTGTCCCTGCTGCCACCTCATGCGTTGCCAGCTGTCATTTTGTTCATGCTATTATTCATTGCCGAAAGTATTGTCTAATTTGCATCCCGTTATTGTCGCCCTGTTCTGCCAGCCTATCCTTGTGTATTCATAGTACTTTGTGTGCATGGATTGTATTTTTTTAATGTCTTGTGTGCTCTTACATACCTCTAGATAAATGTGACGGAAGGTCTCTTTTATCACTCACTCTGTAATGAGAGTTGTGTGATGTATTGCAGTACTTGGGTTTCAAACTTGAAATCATTTGCCATGTGCCATGGCTATTTCCCTTGCACGCTGGAACTTTTGTTGGTATAGATAGAAAGCCTGCTGCTTCAGATCTTCAGGGCATGTGCTGTGATTATTTTTCCAGCTGCTCATTCCCTGCTCTGTTTATCTATCTCATGTACTACAAATGAGGACTTCCATATATAGTGAGAAAGGCGTGAAGAGGCTTATACTGTTTGGTGCACAATTTGGTTCCCTGCTCAGTTTTCCGGCTTACGTAAGGGAAGTAGCCGTGCTCTGTTTTGCTGGTGCAATCAGTGGAAATGTGCATGAAAAATGTGGGTATGCTGGCTCGGCTTGGGAGCTATTGTGATGGATGATGGCAGATGGGAAACTAATTGCAGAACCTGGATGGCTCCAGATCTCACTCATTCCAGGCATGTGTGGTTATGCTATGAAGACATTAATTTATCCTGTCACTGAATTCTTACGAATTACAGGACCTGGACTGCAAGGTAATCTCGAATTACCAAGACCTGACGAATGCGCTTTCTATTACTGGCTAATATGTACAAGTTGTTTTGCAGCCCAAAAAGGAAAAGGAGAAATGGAGCGAACAGCTGATGGTTTCCCTTTTGGTGTGGTGGCAAGCTGCTCTGCATCTTAATTGACATACCGTCTTGATGGTATCTCAGTTGGGAACACTGGCGGATCTTGCCCATTTTTGCTGTGGTCAGCTTGAATATTTTTCAAATTCACAAATAAAGACTTTATAAATTTGTATTCATTATTCCAAATTTTTCAATCTTATTAAATTTAAAAAGATTTTTAAGATACCTGACGTTTTAAAAAAATGTGAACATTTTTCAAATCAGCGAATATTTTTTGAAAACACATGAAGATTTTTTTTAATTTTTAATTTTTTTATCTAATTCGTGAAATCGTGAGTATTTTTAAATTCATGAATATTTTTGTTAATTCAAAAGTTTTTATAATTTATGAATATTTTATGGAACTCTTGAACATTTTCCAAATTCATGATTATTTTCTAAATTTGGAACATCTCCCCAATCATGACAGTTTTTAAACATGAACATTTTAAATTTCCGTGAACACTTTTCTAATGTTCAAATTTTTTAAGTCACTTTTTAAACCAATAGCATTATTTTTTCAAACCCAGAAGCTGTTGGCTTTCTCTACATATTGTTTTCTTAGAATTGCGAATGGTAGGGGATAAAAAGCGGGCGGAGAGGAGTGAGCAAGCAAACATGATAGGACCGCACCTAGCTCTTATACGCCGGCCAAAGGGTGCGATATAGTTACTATTCCCTGCTGAACGCTGTAATAGGAGCTCCGATCAAACAAGGCCTAACTAGGAATCTAACTATCAAGCATATATTTCCTAAAAAGGATCGTGTTGCCGTGAATCTGACATCCTATCATGTTGTCGCGAGCACAACAATTTCCTTCATCATGCATGACAAATCCTGGCAAAAAACTGAGCATGGCAAGGATTTACCATGCTTCCTGAAGGAAATAACCATGCTTACAACAACATAATTTACACTCCCGAACATTATTGCCATGCTTCAAAATCTGTGTAAATTTTTAAATATTTCATAGAGTAATAAAATAATATTCCAAATTTGTGAATATTTTTCATTTCATAGACACTTCAAAGATAAATGTGGTTTTAAAAATTGGGATCAATTTTTAAATCTTGGTATTTTTAAAAAAATCATGAAGTTTTTCTAAAATTTGTGAACGTTTTTCTATCACGAGAATGTTTTTCAAATCAGAGAAATGTTTACAAATTGGTGATATTTATTCAAATTAACAAAGATTTTAAATTATCCAAAAGTATTTTTATAATTTACGAATATTCTATATACTTTTTGTATTTTCAAATTCAGGTTTTTAAAAAACAATTCGAAACATCTTTCTAATCATGACTTTTTTTTTAAACATGAACAATTTTTAGAATTCATTAACATTTTTTTAATCTACAATTTTTAAATCTCATGATTGTTAGTTTTCTCTACCGATGGTTTTCTTAGAATAGCGAATGACTGAGGAAAAAGCGAGCGGAGAGGAATGTGCGAACAAACACGAGAGGACCACACCTAGCGCTTGTGGGCTGGCCCAAACTGTGCGATAGTGTCTATTTTCCCACTGAAGGTGGGAATATGAGGACTGTCTCAAAAAAAAGGTGGGAATAGGAGCTTTGACAAAACAAGTCCTAACTAGGAATCTAACTGCCAAACCATAGTCTTCTCAAAAAAAAATGCCAAGCCATATCTTTTCCTAAACGGGAATGTAAAAAAAATTGGCGTCCAATTTTGAAGTATGGAAAATTGGAGGTCTGGGGTGACAAATTATGTCACAAGCACGGCAATTCCTTCATCAAGCATGAGAAATCCTGGCAAAAAATTGAGCATTGCAATGATTTACCATTATTGTTGAAGGAAATTTCCATGTTCGCAACATCGTAAGTTGCCATCCCGGGCATCAAATTTGCTATGCTTAAAAATCTCTATAAATTTGAGAATATTTATAAATTAGTGTAGTATTATTTGAAATTTATGAATATTTTTTAATTCACAAGAGTTTCTAAGATATAAGAGGATTTATCATGGTTGCTGAAGGAATTTCCACGCTCGCGACAACATAATTTGCCGTCCAGGGCATCGGATTTGCCATGCTTAAAAATATGTATGCATTTGCGAATATTTTATAAATTACTATAATATTATTCCAAATTTGTGAATATTTTAAACTTTTTGTTTTAGTAAAGATGGGCTTAAATTCCAGATGAAACATCGAACACAACACTGTTGGCCACTTATATTAGGAAAACGTATGGGTGTCCACCTGGGCTTACCCCACTCTAGCACCAATTAGCGCATCTCCAATGTGGATCACCAAATCGCCCTCAAGGGTCCAATGGACAAAAAAGGCATCCAATGCGGCTCACCGAATCGGTGGTGACTGTCTGAAATCTCACAAATCGGAACCAAATTGAGGGGAGGTGTGTTGGTATCTGGAGAGTTTATTGATGTCGCCAACTCAACCTCAAAGCCCACCCAAATGCACTTGTTCTTTTCGCCCCTTCTCTCTTGTCTTCATGGACAAGGGCGAACAAGTAGGGTGTTTGGGGGTATAGCGTTGGATGGCGACGTCCTGTCGGACGTGTCCGCGGACATTTTATCAGGTCTATTTGGTGATTCGTGTTGGAGATGCTCTTAATCCCACTGTACGATGTTTGTGCCCCCAACCGACGGCCTACATCCCTCGACAGGTGTTGCCATTTTGGCTACCTACTGGAGTGGCGCCAACACCATGTACCACCTCTCGTCCAACGAAGCGAGTGAGGGAGAGGAGGGGTTTCCCGTTGAGACAACGATGATTGGGATGCATGCCATTTCAACGCTTGGCGGGTGGCCCCATTGGCTGGAGCTATGAGTGGCATGCCTACCTCAGGATGGTGAGCCACCATTTGAACCTGGAGTGGTCGGCAATGGTGTGGCTACTTTGTCAAGGGCGTTGAATGGGTGGCACTTCGGAGCCGCCGCATGGGCCGAGATGTTCCCTAGGTTGTGGACGCCGCCTTTTATGACCCTGTTGGTTGAGGATCTAGGGGGGTCTAGGAGAAGGGAGAAGGGAGTGGGTATGAGAGGAGGGAGTCGTCTGCTCCTTGTCACCTTCTAGGATGTCAAGCTCTAGCTGACGCGGTGTCGGTGGCCTTCGAAAGATTATGCAATCCTTTCTTCATAGGATGATACGATGTATGGCCTCTACCAGTGTGTGCTCCTCGTCACCTCTACGAATGTCAAGCGCTAGCCCCGAATATTGGTCCACCACCTCATCAACCACGACACGAGCATAGCCGGCTGGTATCGTTCTGCAATGGTAGGTTGCTCCGGGAGGATTTGTATAAGCAACGGCGTCAGCCGCCTTCACGGATATGTTCTTTATTTTGAAGTGTAGCTCACAGTTAATGTTCTCCATGATATCATCCACAGGGTATTTATCCAGCAGTGTGTCGCCTGGGGCGGAACCCGCGCTGCTTCTCGGCATGGATGGGACGGTGCTATCCAATGCTGAGACCCCCTTTCCTGGCTAAGCGAGTCGATCTGCTGCTGATGCCGCTGCAATTTGAGTGCCAAGTCCGCGTGCGCTGATTCTAGGCCTTGAAGGCGTTCTGATTCCTGCTTCCTCTGCTCGTCCTCCAGCTTCTTCTTCTTCTCCTCCTCCATCTTCCTTCTCGCACGGCTTCTGTAGTCGGCGTTCCAGTCAGAAGAGCCCTCATACCACGGAAGAACGCCCTTGCCTCGTGTTCTTCCTGGGTGTTCAGGATTTCCCAGGGCGCGCGTAAGCTCATCGTTCTCTTTGTTGGGCGTGAACACCCCCTTTCGAGCTTCTTCTATTGCTTCAACTAACTTAACATCGGCTCCTTTAAGACATGCCTTCTTCAAAACCTGGCCTGTCTTCGGGTCCAACGCCCCCCATGTGCATAGAACCAAGTTCTACACCTGGGGGCCAGCTCAATGTAACTTTACGCCCTCGTTCAACTTTTGGCCCGGGCCTCGCACTCTGCCTGTAGAAGATTTGCTTGATCCGGAGGGTTGAAAGAAAAAGATCGATTCGTTAATATATCTTCAAATCATTTAAAACATGTTAGATCACTAGATGACTGCTTATATAAATATACCTCACCGTTCTCTGTTATTTCAAGATCAACATTTTCTTCGCTAATTTCAAGATCAACATTTTCTTCACCATCATAATCATAGTCGCCGTCCATGACTTCATCAATTCTGTCGTTGCGATCGAATATCATCTCATCATCACCCTCCCCGGTATTGTTCAGATATTGGGAGTCGTCATCTTCTTCATTTCGATCATCTGGCCCGCGAGGTGAGCGTATGATCTCGAACAGGGCCTCTTCTCCCTCTCTGCCGGTATTATCCGCCATAGCTTTTAATTAACTAATCCAGAAGAATTATAAAACAATTTAGTATTCAAAATCAATAAGGAAATCCTGAATCATAGTACATAATATGCATCGTCTCGAATAATATATAATCTAGAATACATCGTCTCAAATATTATATATCGAATACATCACTATAGCTAGCTAGCAAATAAAGATCGAATTCTACAAAATAATCTAGGCCACTCGTGGTTCCTGAGGCGCGGGCGGTGGACACCCAAAGAGAAGGAACCATCACAAGATCATAGCTCTGGTGATCTCCCCAAAGACTCTGCCAGGTATTGGAGAACCTGACGTCCATAGCAGCCATGTAGCGACGGACGTGCTCGTCCTCCTCCCTCACACGGTGACGCACCACCTCCGGCAGGGCCGACTTCCTCTGCACCGAAAGTGGCCCACGGGAACGCTACCAAAGGAGCTCATGGTCGACGACGGGACCCGGGTTCCTCACCAAGCGGCGAGCCCCTGAAGGTAGCACCTCCCAGTGCCAGCCCAGCGGAGCCCAGTCCCGGACATGGGTCCTCTGAAGCAGGACGTCGTTGCAAACGGACCGATGGCGAGGATGCGGGCCGGGCATCGTCGAGAACAAATACTATACGTCGCAAAAGTAACAATTTTTAAATGATTGGATTGTGATTTCTTATATGCAAATTCTAAATTTCTATAACTAAAATTATAAGAAACTAAAAACTAACATTTCTATAATATTTCTAACATTTCTATAACAATTTGAAATTAATCTAATTCATCTAGCTAAAACTAACATTTCTAAAATTTCTAACATTTCTATATACTATTTGACATTAATCTAATCTAACTAATTAATTCATCGAAAAAATTTGTATAAAAAACAGAAAAAACTAAAAAACTAAAAACTAAAAACAAGATCGTGTGTGTGTGTGTGCGTGCGCGTGTGTGTGTCTGTGTGTGTGTGCATGCGTGTGTGTGTGTGTGTGTGTGTGTGTGTGCGGGCGCACATGCGCGTGTGCACCAGCGGCGCGCCGACGCGGAGGGAGGAGAGGGGCTCACAGCGCGAGCGAGGTCGAGGTGATGGCGATGGTGACGGCGAGGGCGAGGCGAGGGGACGGCGAGGCAGAGGGGGCGGCGACGGGCCGGTGCGGCGACGGGGACGGGCCGGCGACGGCGGCGACGACGAGGGGTGGCGCCGTGAGCGTCGACGAGGGGCCGCGACGGGGGCGGCACGAGGGGCGGCGGCGACGGGGTAGAGGAGAAGAAGCAGAGAGAGATGAGAAACTGATTTTTTGAACTGTTTCTTATATAGAACCACCCTTTAGTACCGGTTGGAGCCACCAACCGATACTAAAGGGCTGTTTTGGCCAGGCGAAGCGGCGTGAAGCGACCCCCCTTTAGTACCGAGTGGTGGCTACAACCGGTAGTAAAGACCCCCCTTTAGTACCGGTTGGATCCACCACCCGGTACTAAAGGGGGGGCACTGGCGCATGTGCGGTGCGGGCAAGTTTAGTCCCACCTCGCTAGCCGAGGGGCGCCCGCACCTGTTAAAAAGCCCCGGTGCGGCTGCTCTCTCGAACTCCTCTCTATAGCAGGCTTCTGGGCGTAACTCTACTACTCTGCCCTGTCGGCCTACTAGGCCTTGCGGACCTGCATCCTGGCCCAACTACAGGTTGGGTTACTGGTCCTATGCAGGCTGCTGTGGCCCAGTAGGTGGGCATTTTTTATTTAGTTTTTGTCTGATTTTTTTTTCTTTTCTACTTTATTTATTTTCATTTATTTAATTCTGAATATTTTTCTTTAGGTACAAAAAATTACAAACTTTCTGTTAGTGCCAGTAGTTTTCAAATTTGAATAGTTTAAATTTGAATTATTTGACGAATTAATTTGTAGACGAAGTGCATCCAGTTTTTGCACATAAAATTTTTTTAGGTTTCAAATGCCAAAACACATAAGTACCCTAACCCTGACTATTACAAAGATTCCCTCAGGTTTGTTTGAAGCGGCACTTTCCAGATATATAAGTCCGGAAAGTCAATACAGAAGAAAGTGATGACGGTGAAGCCTATCACATCCCAGAGTGGGATCTTTGGGTGTGAAACTTTTTCTTTGCGTGTGTCCCTTTGCGCCGTAACCATGGACAATCTTCATCATTTAGCTGGATGCTCGGATCAATATTCACTGTGAATGGAGTAATTTCATCAAACTTTTCATAATCTTCTGATATTCTGTCTTGTCATCCACTCCCACGATGTTTCTTTTCTCTGAAAGAACTATGTGATGCTTTAGCTCATCGTATGATGTATTCGCTTCCTTATCTTTTTTTCTTTTTCTCAGCCTGGTAGACATGTCTTTCACATAGAAAACCTGCGCCATATCATTGGCTAGGACGAATGGTTCGCCTGCATACGCAAGATTGTTGAGATCCACTATTGTCTATTTCCATGGACGTATCCTAATCCTTCTTTTTCTATGGGTTCAGGAATGCCATGCCAATAACAGATAGAGCAGCTAATGGTCAAGCCAGAGGCAGCAGGTCTCATTCCAGACTCCACTCAGAATACCCGGCTCTTTTTCCTTTTTTTATTATCTGTCAATGAATATTCTAATGGGAATGGAATTTCATAATACCGAAAGAGAAAAGCTAGCAATTTGGAACGCAAATTGCGTTTTAATACGTCTCACTATTCTAATTTTTTAGAAGAAATGGCCTTTATTATTTCTTTTTTATCACTGATCCAAATATTTCATCGAAGGTGTGGATTTACAAGAACGTGTTGGATTTCTTAGCTAGTGTACTAAGACCGGAACAACGAATTTCGCAAGCCAACTGTTATGGTTTGAAACCACTTTGATTTAACCATAAATCCAAAAAAAAAATCTACCTCCTATCTTTTTCATGTATTTTTCTGATCAGGAAAAATACAAAATTATGTCAGTTATTTTGAAGTCTCCAGAAGGCATTCTTCTGCTCTGCTTCTGTTACTCAAGAAATGAAAGAGTTAGGTAGTCGAGGTATTCCAGTATTTCCCTGTTACTTTCTCATGTCTGTAGATACGAATACACACATGAAGTATTTGATTTGTGCAATTTATTTATCCCATAAAAAACATCAATACTAAGATCGGCTAAAACAAAATGATATCCCGAAGGGATAACTAAAAAACTTAATAAAACTGATATGACTGCTATAGAGGGTCCAATGCTAAATAAAGAATGGGTCAAATCTACAGGGGGCATGCAAATCGAATGCGAAAGAAAGGAAAACATTTCTGTTTCTTCTGCTTCAATGCCGTGATACACTCCTTTCTTTCTCTCAATTGAAGAAGTAATTGGAAAATAAAACAGCAAGTACAAAAATGAGTAATAAACCCCAGTATAGACTGGTACGATTCAATTCAACATTTTGTTCATTCGGGTTTGATTGTGTCAATTTTTTCCAGCAATAATATAATATCTTATATTATCTTATTTTGATTTAATAGAAATTAGAAATTCTCTATAGCAAATTACTGTGGTATGTAAAATACACACAGAGGAAAAAAGAAAAAAGGATCCTAATCCTTGGGTTAATCAATTTTAGCTAGTTGATGGGAAAATACGAATTAATGGTAATGGTCTTAGGGCGATTTAGTTCGGGGAAATGGGAAGGGGAACCAGTCGAAGACCCCACCGTGGTATGCGCCAATAAGACCACCAAAGGCCTTTGTGGCACTAGTGGTACACAGAAGTCATGGGTGATCATTGGTCCGATGCTTCGGGCGAAACCAATTCCCAGGGTGTGACGGGCGGTATCTGTACTGCGGGTCTTCCGTTACCCCGCCTCGTGTCATATTGACCCATTTGCACCGAAACAAAGGGACCTTAAAACCACCTCCATAGTTAAGTTCCCGTATGTCCTCTATGTAACCATAATATGTTTCCTTTCCCATGTTGGTTGTTGCATCAAAGCGGACACCACTGTTTTGGTTGGTGCTCTTCTTATCTTGGGCGATCGTGTAAAATGTATTCCCATTTATCTCGTACCCTTTGGAAGTCATTATATTCAAAGATGGTAACTAGGACAACAAGTACATGTCATCTTCAATATCACCATCATGCATGGCACATGTCTGCAACCAACCGACAAAAGTCCCTATTTGTTCACGTGTAATCCAGTCGTCAGACTGCTCCGGGTGTTTGGAGTGTAGAAAATCCTTGTGTTCCTCCATATATGGAGCCACCAAGGCGGAATTCTGTAGAACTGTGTAGTGTGCTTCAGTGAGAGAATGCCCGTCCATACATATTATTTGATCCCCTCCTAGCATGCCTTTTCCATCCAGTGTGCCCTTATGCCGCGATTCAGAAACACCAATCGGCTTAAGGTCAGGAATATGTTGGGGATCATTGTAGAAATTAAAAAAAATTCTATGCATCACCAAGATCAATCTATGGAGTAACTGACAACGAGAGAGACGGGAGTGCATCTTCATACCCTTGAAGATCGCGAGATGGAAGCGTTACAAGAACGCGGATGAAGGAGTCGTACTCGAAGCGATTCAGATCGTGGTGGATTCCGATCTTAGCGCCGAATAATGGCACCTCCGCGTTCAACACACGTGCAGCCCGGTGATGTCTCCCGCGCCTTGATCCAGCAAGGAGGAGGGAGAGGTTGAGGAAGATGGCTCCAATAGCAGCACGATGGCGTGGTGGTGGTGGAGTGGCAGTTCTCCGGCAGGGCTTCGCCAAGCTCGCGCAGAGGAGGAGAGGTGTTGGGGAGGGGAGGGGCTGCTCCTTGGATGTGGTGTTGCAGCCCTCCCCTCACCCCTCTATTTATAGGGAGAAGGGGGAAGGGGGCCGGCCCCTCTAGATGGGATCTAGAGGGGGGGTCGGCGGCCAAGGGGGGAGGGGGCTTGCCCCCCAAGCAAGGGGGGCGCCCCCCTTAGGGTTCCCCCGCAACCCTAGGTGCATGGGGCTGGTTCCTTTCCACCTACAGCCCATAAGGCCCTCCGGGATAGGTGGACCCTCCCGGTGGACCCATGGAACCCCTCCGGTGGTCCCGGTACAATACCGGCATACCCCCCGAATATTTCCGGTGACTGTATGATGACTTCCCATATATAAATCTTCACCTCCGGACCATTCCGGAACTCCTCTTGACGTCTGGGATCTCATACGGGATCCAAATAACATTCGGTAATCACATACAAATCTTCCTTATAACCCTAGCGTCATCGAACCTTAAGTGTGTAGACCCTACGGGTTCGGGAATCACACAGACATGACCGAGATAGTTCTCCGGCCAATAACCAACATCGGATCTGGATACCAATGCTGGCTCCCACATGTTCCACGATGATCTCATCGGATGAACCACGATGTCGAGGATTCAAGTAATCCCGTATACAATTCCCTTTGTCAATCGGTACATTACTTGCCCGAGATTCGATCGTCGGTATCCCAATACCTCGTTCAATCTCGTTACCGGCAAGTCACTTTACTCATTCCATAATGCATGATCCCGTGACTAACCACTTAGTCACATTGAGCTCATTATGATGATGCATTACCGAGTGGGCCCAGAGATACCTCTTCGTCATCCGCAGTGACAAATCCCAGTCTCAATTCATGCCAACCCAACAGACACTTTCGGAGATACCTGTAGAGCACCTTTATAGTCACCAAGTTACGTTGTGACGTTTGGTACACCCAAAGCACTCTTACGGTATCCGGGAGTTACACAATCTCATGGTCTAAGGAAATGATACTTGACATTAGAAAAGCTTTAGCAGACGAACAACACGATCTTGTGCTATGCTTACTATTGGGTCTTGTCCATCACATCATTCTCCCAATGATGTGATCTCGTTATCAATGACATCCAATGTCCATAGTCAGGAAACCATGACCATCTGTTGATCAACGAGCTAGTCAACTAGAGGCTTACTAGGGACATGTTGTGGTCTATGTATTCAACATGTATTACGGTTTCCGGTCAATACAATTATAGCATGAATTAGTAGACAATTATCATGAACAAGGAAATATAATAATAATCATTTTATTATTGCCTCTAGGGCATATTTCCAACAGTCTCCCACTTGCACTAGAGTCAATAATCTAGTTACACTGTGATGAATCAAACACCCATAGAGTTTTGGTGTTGATCATGTTTTTCTCGCGGAAGAGGTTTAGTCAGTGGATCTGCGACATTCAGATCCGTATGCACTTTGCAAATATCTATGTCTCCATCTTGAACATTTTCATGAATGGAGTTGAAGCGACGCGTGATATGCCTGGTCTTCTTGTGAAACCTGGGCTCCTTGGCAAGGGCAATAGCTCTAGTGTTGTCACAGAAGAGAGTCATCGGCCCCGACGCATTGGGAATAACTCCTAGGTCAGTAATGAACTGCTTCATCCAGATTGCTTCATGTGCTGCCTTCGAGGCTGCCATGTACTCCGCTTCACATGTAGATCCCGCCACGACGCTTTTCTTGCTACTGCACCAGCTTACTGCCCCACCATTCAAAATATACACGTATCCGGTTTGTGACTTGGAGTGATCCAGATTTGTGTCAAAGCTAGCATCGACGTAACCCTTTACGACGAGCTCTTCGTCACCTCCATAAATAAGAAACATATTCTTAGTCCTTTTCAGGTACTTCAGGATATTTTTGACCGCTGTCCAGTGTTCCATGCTGGGATTACTTTGGTACCTTGCTACCAAACTCACGACAAGGTTTACATCAGGTCTGGTACACAACATGTCATACATAATAGACCCTATTGCCGAGGCATAGGGTATGACACTCATCTTTTCTCTATCTTCTACCGTGGTCGGGCATTGAGCTGAGCTCAATTTCACACCTTGCAACACAGGCAAGAATCCCTTCTTGGACTGATCCATATTGAACTTCTTCAATATCTTATCAAGGTATGTGCTTTGTGAAAGACCTATGAGGTGTCTCGATCTATCTCTATAGATCTGGATGCCTAATATGTAAGCAACTTCTCCAAGGTCCTTCATTGAAAAACACTTATTCAAGTAGGCCTTTATGTTGTCCAAAAGTTCTATATCATTTCCCATCAAAAGTATGTCATCCACATATAATATGAGAAATACTACAGAGCTCCCACTCACTTTCTTGTAAATGCAGGCTTCTCCGTAAGTCTGCATAAACCCAAACGCTTTGATAATTTCATCAAAGCAAATGTTCCAACTCCGAGGTGCTTGCACCAGCCCATAGATGGAGCGCTGGAGCTTGCATACCTTGTTAGCATTCTTAGGAACGACAAAACCTTCCGGTTGCATCATATACAATTCTTCCTTAAGATAGCCGTTAAGGAATGCCGTTTTGATTTCCATTTGCCATATCTCATAATCATAGTATGCGGCAATTGCTAACATGATTCAGACGGACTTCAGCTTCGCTACGGGAGAGAAGGTCTCATCGTAGTCAACCCCTTGAACTTGTCGATAACCCTTAGCGACAAGTCGAGCCTTATAGATGGTAACATTACCATCCGCGTCCGTCTTCTTCTTAAAGATCCATTTATTTTCTATCGCTTGCCGATCATTGGGCAAGTCCGTCAAAGTCCATACTTTGTTTTCATACATGGATCCTATCTCGGATTGCATGGCTTCAAGCCATTTGTTGGAATCTGTGCCCGCCATCGCTTCTTCATAGTTCGAAGGTTCACCGTTGTCTAACAACATGATTTCCAGGACAGGGTTGCCATACCATTCTGGTGTGGAACGTGTCCTTGTGGACCTACGAAGTTCAGTTGCAACTTGATCCGAAGTACCTTGATCATCATCATTAACTTCCTCTCTAGTCGGTGCAGGCACCACATAAACATTTTCCTGAGCTGTGCTACTTTCCGGTTCAAGAGGTAGTACTTTATCAAGTTCCACTTTCCTCCCACTTATTTCTTTCGAGAGAAACTCTTTCTCCAGAAAGGACCCATTCTTGGCAACAAAGATCTTGCCTTCGGATCTGAGGTAGAAGGTATACCCAATGGTTTCCTTAGGGTATCCTATGAAGATACATTTTTCCGACTTGGCTTCGAGCTTTTCAGGTTGAAGTTTCTTGACATAAGCATCGCATCCCCAAACTTTTAGAAACGACAACTTAGGTTTCTTCCCAAACCATAATTCATACGGTGTCATCTCAACAAATGTAGACGGTGCCCTATTTAAAGTGAATGTAGCTGTCTCTAAAGTGTATCCCCAAAATGATAGCGGTAAATCGGTAAGAGACATCATAGATCGCACCATATCCAATAGAGTGCGATTTTACGATGTTCGGACACACCATTACACTGAGGTGTTCCAGGCGGCGTGAGTTCTGAAACAATTCCACATTTCCTTAAGTGCGTACCAAAATCGTGACTTAAATATTCTCCCCCACGATCTGATCATAAGAACTTTATTTTTCTGTCACGCTGATGAAGGAAATATGCCCTAGAGGCAATAATAAAGTTATTATTTATTTCCTTGTATCATGATAAATGTTTATTATTCATGCTAGAATTGTATTAACCAGAAACATAATACATGTGTGAATACATAGACAAACATAGTGTCACTAGTATGCCTCTACTTGACTAGCTCGTTTATCAAAGATGGTTACGTTTCCTAGCCATGGACAAAAGAGTTGTCATTTGATTAACGGGATCACATCATTGGGAGAATGATGTGATTGACTTGACCCATTCCGTTAGCCTAGCACTTGATTGTTTAGTATATTGCTATTGCTTTCTTCATGACTTATACATGTTCCTGTAACTATGAGATTATGCAACTCCCGTTTACCGGAGGAACACTTTGGGTGCTACCAAACGTCACAACGTAACTGGGTGATTATAAAAGAGCTCTACAGGTGTCTCCAAAGGTACATGTTGAGTTGGCATATTTCGAGATTAGGATTTGTCACTCCGATTGCCAGAGAGGTATCTCTGGGCCCTCTCGGTAATGCACATCACTATAAGCCTTGCAAGCAAATGTAGCTAATGAGTTAGTTGCGGGATGATGCATTACATAACGAGTAAAGAGACTTGCCGGTAACGAGATTGAACTAGGTATTGAGATATCGACGATCGAATCTCGGGCAAGTAACATACCGATGACAAAGGGAACAAACGTATGTTGTTATGCAGTTCAACCGATAAAGATCTTCGTAGAATATGTAGGAGCCAATATGGGCATCCAGGTTCCGCTATTGGTTATTGACCAGAGAAATGTCTCGGTCATGTCTACATAGTTCTCGAACCCGTAGGGTCCGCACACTTAACGTTACGATGACAGTTTTATTATGAGTTTATAAGTTTTGATGTACCGAAGTTTGTTCGGAGTCCCGGATGTGATCACGGACATGACGAGAAGTCTTGAAATGGTCGAGACATAAAGATTGATATATTGGACGGATATATTTGGATACCGGAAAGGTTCCGGATGAGATTGGAAATATACAGGAGCTCCGGGAGGTTACCGGAACCCCCCGGTAAGTATATGGGCCTTATTGGGCCTTAGTGGAAAGGAGGGAGAAGGAGCAAAGGAGGCCCCCCCAAGCCCAATCCGAATTGGGAGGGGGGCCGGCCCCCCCTTTCCTTCTTCCCTCCCCTCTCTTCCTTCCCTCTCCTACTCCTAATAGGAAAGGGGGGGCCAAACCTACTTGGAGTAGGATTGCCCCCCCTAGGGCGCGCCTCTCCCCTTGGCCGGCCCCCTCCTCCTCTCCCCCTTTATATACGGGGGAGGGGGCACCCCTAGAACACACAAGTTGATCTACGGATTGTTCCTTAGCCGTGTGCGGTGCCCCCCTCCATCATATTCCACCTCGGTCATATCATCGCGGAGTTTAGGCGAAGCCCTGCGCCGGTAGAACATCATCATCATCACCACGCCATCGTGCTGACGGAACTCATCCCCGATGCTTTGCTGGATTGGAGCCCGGGGGACATCATCGAGCTGAACATGTGCTGAACACGGAGGTGCCGTACGTTCGGTGCTTGGATCGGTCAGATCATGAAGACGTACGACTACATCAACCGCGTTGTCATAACGCTTCCGCTTACGGTCTACGAGGGTACGTGGACAACACTCTCCCCTCTCGTTGCTATACCATCACCATGATCTTGCGTGTGCGTAGGAAATTTTTTGAAATCACTACGTTATGCAACAGTGGCATCCGAGCCTGGTTTTATGCGTTGATGTTATATGCACGAGTAGAACACAAGTGAGTTGTGGGCGATACAAGTCATACTGCTTACCAGCATGTCATACTTTGGTTCAGCGGTATTGTTGGATGAAGCGGCCCGGACCGACATTACGCGTACGCTTACGCGAGACTGGTTTTACCGCCGTGCTTTGCACACAGGTGACTAGCGGGTGTCTGTTTCTCCAACTTTAGTTGAATCGAGTGTGGCTACGCCCGGTCCTTGCGAAGGTTAAAACAGCACTAACTTGACAAACTATTGTTGTGGTTTTGATGCGTAGGTAAGAACGGTTCTTGCTCATCCCGTAGCAGCCACGTAAAACTTGCAACAACAAAGTAGAGGACGTCTAACTTGTTTTTGCAGGGCATGTTGTGATGTGATATGGTCAAGACGTGATGCTATATTTTATTGTATGAGATGATCATGTTTTGTAACCGAAGTTATCGGCAACTGGCAGGAGCCATATGGTTGTCGCTTTATTGTATGAAATGCAAACGCCCTGTAATTGCTATACTTTATCTCTAAGCGGTAGCGATAGTCGTATAAGCAATAGATGGCGTAAACGACAACGATGCTACGATGGAGATCAAGGTGTCGCGCCGGTGACGATGGTGATCACGATGGTGCTTCGGAGATGGAGATCACAAGCACAAGATGATGATGGCCATATCATATCACTTATATTGATTGCATGTGATGTTTATCCTTTATGCATCTTATCTTGCTTTGATTGACAGTAGCATTTTAAGATGATCTCTCACTAATTATCAAGAAGTGTTCTCCCTGAGTATGCACCATTGCGAAAGTTCTTCGTGCTGAGACACCACGTGATGATCGGGTGTGATGGGCTCTACGTTCAAATACAACGGGTGCAAAACAGTTGCACACGCGGAATACTCAGGTTAAACTTGAAGAGCCTAGCATATACAGATATGGCCTCGGAACACGGAGACCGAAAGGTCGAGCGTGAATCATATAGTAGATATGATCAACATAGTGATGTTCACCATTGAAAACTACTCCATCTCACGTGATGATCGGACATGGTTTAGTTGATATGGATCACGTGATCACTTAGAGGATTAGAGGGATGTCTATCTAAGTGGGAGTTCTTAAGTAATATGATTAATTGAACTTAAATTTATCATGAACTTAGTCCTGGTAGTATTTTCCAAATTATGTTGTAGATCAATAGCTTGCGTTGTTGCTTTCATATGTTTATTTTGATATGTTCCTAGAGAAAATTATGTTGAAAGATGTTAGTAGCAATGATGCGGATTGGATCCGTGATCTGAGGTTTATCCTCATTGCTGCACAAAATAATTATGTCCTTAATGCACTGCTAGGTGACAGACCTATTGCAGGAGCAGATGGAGACGTTATGAACGTTTGGCTAGCTCAATATGATGACTACTTGATAGTTTAGTGCACCATGCTTAACGGCTTAGAATCGGGACTTCAAAGACGTTTTGAACGTCATGGACCATATGAGATGTTCCAGGAGTTGAAGTTAATATTTCAAGCAAATACCCGAGTTGAGAGATATGAAGTCTCCAACAAGTTCTATGGCTAAAAGATGGAGGAGAATTGCTCAACTAGTGAGCACGTGCTCAGATTGTCTGGGTACTACAATCGCTTGAATCAAGTGGGAGTTAATCTTCCAGATAAGATAGTGATTGACAGAGTTCTCTAGTCACCATCACTAACTTAGTAGAACTTTGTGATGAACTATAGTATGCAAGGGATGACGAAAACGATTCCCGAGCTCTTCGTGATGTTGAAATCGACGAAGGTAGAAATCAAGAAAGAGCATCAAGTGTTGATTGACAAGATCACTAGTTTCAAGAAAAGGGCAAAGGGGAAGAAAGGGAACTTCAAGTAGAATGACAAGCAAGTTGTCACTCCCGCGAAGAAGCCCAAAGCTGGACCAAAGCCTGAAACTGAGTGCTTACACTGCAAAGGAAATGGTCACTGGAAGCGGAAATGCCTTAAATATTTGGTGGATAAGAAGGATGGCAAAGTGAACAAGGGTATATTTGATATACAGGTGTTTGATGTGTCCCTTACTAGTGTTTATAGTAGCCCCTAAGTATTTGATACTTGTTCGGTTGCTAAGATTAGTAACTCAAAACAGGAGTTACATAATAAACAGAGACTAGTTGAGGGAAAGTGACGATGAGTGTTGGAAATAGTTCCAAGATTGATATGATCATCATCACACACTCCCTATATTTTCGAGATTGGTGTTAAACCTAAATAAATGTTATTTAGCGTTTGCGTTGAGCATGAATATGATTTGATCATGTTTATTGCGATACGGTTATTCATTTGAAGTTAAAGAATATTTATTCTGTTTACATGAATAAGACCTTCGATGGTTATACACCCAATGAAAATAGTTTGTTGGATCTCGATTGTAGTGATACACATATTCATAATATTGATGCCAAAAGATGCAAAGTTAATAATGATAGTGCAACTTATTTGTGGCACTGCCGTTTGGGTCATATCGGTGTAAAGCGCATGAAGAAACTCCATAAAGATGGATTTTCGGAATCACTTGGTTATGAATCATCTGATGCTTGCGAACCGTGCCTTTTGGGCAAGATGACTAAAACTCCGTTCTCGGGAACAATGGAACAAGCTATTGACTTATTGCAAATAATACATACCGATGTATGTGATTCAATGAGTGTTGATGCTCGTGGCAAGTATCGTTATTTTCTGACCTTCACAAGATGATTTGAGCAGATATGGGTATATCTACTTAATGAAGCACAAGTCTGAAACATTTGAAAAGTTCAAAGAATTTCAGAGTGAAGTGGAGAATCATCGTAACAAGAAAATAAAGTTTCTGTGATTTGATCACGGAGACAAATATTTGAGTTACGAGTTTTGTCTTCAATTAAAACAATGTGGAATAGTTTCACAAACTCACGCCACCTGGAACACCACAATGTAATGGTGTGTCCGAACGTCGTAATCGTACTTTACTAGATATGGTGCGATCTATGATATCTCTTATCAGTTTACCACTATCGTTTTGGGGTTATGCATTAGAGACAGCTGCATTCACGTTTAATAGGGCACCATCTAAATCCTTTGAGACGACATCGTATGAAGTATGGTTTAACAGTAAACCTAAGCTGTCGTTTCTTAAAGTTTGGAGTTGCGATGCTTATATGAAAAAAGTTTTTCAACCTGATAAGCTCGAACCCCAATCAGAGAAGTGCGTCTTCATAGAATACCCAAAGGTAACTATTGGGTACACCTTCTATCACAGATCCGAAGGCAAGTTATTCGTTGCTAAGATGGATCCTTTCTAGAGAAGAAGTTTCTCTCGAAAGAAGTGAGTGGGAGGAAAGTAGAAATTGATGAGGTAATTGTACCTTCTCCCTTATTGGAAAGTAGTTCATCACAGAAATCAGTTCCAGTGATTCCTACACCAGTTAGTGAGGAAGTTAATGATGATGATCATGAAACTTCAGATCAAGTTGCTACCAAACCTCGTAGGTCTTCAAGAGTAAGATCCGCACCAGAGTGGTACGGTAATCATGTTCTAGAAGTCATGTTACTAGACCATGATGAACCTACGAACTATGAGGAAGTGATGATGAGCCCAGATTCCACGAAATGGCTTGAGGCCATAAAATCTGAGATATGATCCATGTATGAGAACAAAGTATGGACTTTGATTGACTTGCTCGATGATCAGCAATCCATGTTAAATAAATGGATCTTCAAGAGGAAGACGGACACTGATAGTAGTGTTACTATCTACTAAGCTCGACTTGTTGCGAAAGGTTTTCAACAAGTTCAAGGTGTTGAATATGATGAGATTTTCTCACTCGTATCGAAGCTTAAGTCTGTCTGAATCATGTTAGCAATTGCCACATTTTATGAAATCTGGAAAATGGATGTCAAAACTGCATTCCTTAATGGATTTATTAAAGAAGAGTTGTATATGATGCAACCAGAAAGTTTTTGTCAATCCTAAAGATGCTAACAAAGTGTGCAAGCTCCATCAATCCATCAATGGACTGGTGCAAGCATCTCGGAGTTGGAATATACGCTTTGATGAGTTGATCAAAGCATATGGTTTTATAGAGACTTTTGGAAGACCTGTATTTACAAGAAAGTGAGTGGGAGCACTACAACATTTCTGATAAGTATATGTGAATGACATATTATTAATTGGAAATGATGTAGAATTTTCTGGAAAGCATAAATGAGTGTTTGAAAGAAGTTTTTTTTGAAGAAAGACCTCGGTGAAGCTGCTTACACATTGAGCATCAAGATCTATATAGATAGATCAAGACGCTTGATAAGTTTTTCAATGAGTACATACCTTTATAAATTTTTGAAGTAGTTCAAAATGGAACAGTCAAAGAAAGAGTTCTTGCCTGTGTTGCAAGGTGTGAAGTTGAGTAAGACTCAAAACCCGACTATGGCAGAAAATAGAAAGAGAATGAAAAGTCATTCCCTATGCCTCATTCATAGGTTCTATAAAGTATGCTATGCTGTGAACCAAACCTATTGTATACCTTGCTCTATGTTTGGCAAAGGAATACAATTTTGATCTAATAGTAGATCACTGGACAGCGGTCAAGAATATCCTTAGTGAGGACCAAGGAAATACTTCTCGATTATGAGGTGATAAAAGAGCCCGTCGTAAAAGTTACATCGGTGCAAGCTTTTACACCGATCCAGATGACTCTCCATGCAGAGCATTGTAGACATAGAATATTTGCAAAATACGTACGGCTCTGAATGTGACAGACCCGTAGACTAAACTTCTCTCACGAGCAAAGCATGATCATACCTTAGTACTCTTTGGGTGTTAATAACATAGCGATGTGAACTAGATTATTGACTCTAGTAAACCCTTTGGGTGTTGATCACATGACGATGTGAATTAATCATATACAGATATGAATATTGGTGTTAAATCACATGATGATGTGAACTAGATTATTGACTCTAGTGCAAGTGGGAGACTGAAGGAAATATGCCCTAGAGGCAATAATAAAGTTATTATTTATTTCCTTGTATCATGATAAATGTTTATTATTCATGCTAGAATTGTATTAACCGGAAACATAATACATGTGTGAATACATAGACAAACATAGTGTCACTAGTATGCCTCTACTTGACTAGCTCGTTTATCAAAGATGGTTACGTTTCCTAGCCATGGACAAAAGAGTTGTCATTTGATTAACGGGATCACATCATTGGGAGAATGATGTGATTGACTTGACCCATTCCGTTAGCCTAGCACTTGATCGTTTAGTATATTGCTATTGCTTTCTTCATGACTTATACATGTTCCTGTAACTATGAGATTATGCAACTCCCGTTTACCGGAGGAACAATTTGGGTGCTACCAAACGTCACAACGTAACTGGGTGATTATAAAGGAGTACTACAGGTGTCTCCAAAGGTACATGTTGGGTTGGCGTATTTCGAGATTAGGTTTTGTCACTCCGATTGTCGGAGAGGTATCTCTGGGCCCTCTCGGTAATGCACATCACTATAAGCCTTGCAAGCAATGTAGCTAATAAGTTAGTTACGGAATGATGCATTACGTAACGAGTAAAGAGACTTGCCAGTAACGAGATTGAACTAGGTATTGGATACCGACGATCGAATCTCGGGCAAGTAACATACCGATGACAAAGGGAACAACGTATGTTGTTATGCGGTTTGACCGATAAAGATCTTCGCAGAATATGTAGGAGCCAATATGAGGATCCAGGTTCCGCTATTGGTTATTGACCGAGAATAGTTCTAGGTCATGTCTACATAGTTCTCGAACCCGTAGGGTCCGCACGTTTAACGTTACGATGACAGTTTTATTATGAGTTTATAAGTTTTGATGTACCGAAGTTTGTTCGGAGTCCCGGATGTGATCACGGACATGACTAGGAGTCTTGAAATGGTCGAGACATAAAGATTGATATATTGGACGGATATATTTGGATACCGGAAAGGTTCCGGATGAGATTGGGAATATACCGGAGCTCCGGGAGGTTACCGAAACCCCTCGGTAAGTATATGGGCCTTATTGGGCCTTAGTGGAAAGGAGGGAGAAGGAGCAAAGGAGGGGGCACCCCCCCCAAGCCCGATCTGAATTGGGAGGGGGGCCGCCCCCCTTTCCTTCTTCCCTCCCCTCTCTTCCTTCCCTCTCCTACTCCTAATAGGAAAGGGGGGCCAAACCTACTTGGAGTAGGATTGCCCCCCCTAGGGCGCGCCTCTCCCCTTGGCCGGCCCCCTCCTCCTCTCCCCCTTTATATATAGGGGAGGGGGGCACCCCTAGAACACACAAGTTGATCGACGGATTGTTCCTTAGCCGTGTGCGGTGCCCCCCTCCACCATATTCCACCTCAGTCATATCGTCGCGGAGTGTAGGCGAAGC
Source organism: Triticum aestivum (assembly GCF_018294505.1). Taxonomy (NCBI): domain Eukaryota; kingdom Viridiplantae; phylum Streptophyta; class Magnoliopsida; order Poales; family Poaceae; genus Triticum; species Triticum aestivum. The sequence goes on from NC_057803.1 coordinate 745,065,585, forward strand.
CCTGCGCCGGTAGAACATCATCATCGTCACCATGCCGTCGTGCTGACGGAACTCATCCCCGACGCTTTGCTGGATTGGAGCCCGGGGGACGTCATCGAGTTGAACATGTGCTGAACACGGAGGTGCCGTACGTTCGGTGCTTGGATCGGTCGGATCGTGAAGACGTACGACTACATCAACCGCGTTGTCATAACGCTTCCGCTTACGGTCTACGAGGGTACGTGGACAACACTCTCCCCTCTTGTTGCTATACCATCACCATGATCTTGCGTGTGCGTAGGAAATTTTTTGAAATCACTACGTTACCCAACAGTTGATTCTCTACCTCATTCGGAAATTCCTTGAACTTTTCAAAGGTCTCAGACTCGTTTTTCGTTAAGTAGACATACTCATATCTACTTAAGTCGTCAGTGAGGGTGAGAACATAACGATAGCCACCGCGAGCCTCAACGCTCATTGGACCGCACACATCAGTATGTATAATGTCCAATAAGTTGGTTGCTCGCTCCATTGTTCCGGAGAATGGAGTCTTGGTCATTTTGCCCATGAGGCATGGTTCGCACGTGTCAAATGATTCGTAATCAAGAGACTCTAAAAGTCCATCTACATGGAGCTTCTTCATGCGTTTGATACCAATGTGACCAAGGCGGCAATGCCACAAGTATGTGGGACTATCATTATCAACCTTACATCTTTAGGTATTCACACTATGAATGTGTGTAACATCACGTTCGAGATTCATCAAGAATAAACCATTGACCAGCAGGGCATGACCATAAAACATATCTCTCATATAAATAGAACAACCATTATTCTCGGATATAAATGAGTAGCCATCTCGCATTAAATGAGATCCAGATACAATGTTCATGCTCAAAGCTGGCACTAAATAACAATTATTAAGGTTTAAAACTAACCCCGTAGGTAAATGTAGAGGTAGCGTGCCGACGGCGATCACATCGACCTTGGAACCATTCCCGACGCGCATCGTCACCTCGTCCTTCGCCAGTCTCCGCTTATTCCGCAGCTCCTGTTTTGAGTTACAAATATGAGCAACCGCACCGGTATCAAATATCCAGGAGCTACTACGAGTACTGGTAAGGTACACATCAATAACATGTATATCACATATACCTTTGGTGTTGCCGGCCTTCTTGTCCGCTAAGTACTTGGGGAAGTTCCGCTTCCAGTGACCGTTTTCCTTGCAATAAAAGCACTAAGTCTCAGGTTTGGGCTCCGTGCTTTGGCTTCTTCCCGGCAACTGGCTTACCGGGCGTGGCAACTCCCTTGCCGTCCTTCTTGAATTTCTTTTTACCCTTGCCTTTCTTGAAACTAGTGGTTTTATTAACCATCAACACTTGATCTTCCTTTTTGATCTCCACCTCCGCTGATTTTAGCATTGAAAATACCTCAGGAATGGTTTTCACCACCCCCTGCATATTGTAGTTCATCACAAAGCTCTTGTAGCTAGGTGGGAGCGACTGAAGGATTCTGTCCATTACCGCGTCATCCGGGAGGTTAACTCCCAGCTGAGACAAGCGGTTGTGCAACCCAGACATTTTGAGTATGTGCTCGCTGACAGAACTGTTCTCCTCCATCTTACAACTGCAGAACTTGTCGGAGACTTCATATCTCTCGAACCGGGCATGAGCTTGGAAAACCATTTTCAGCTCTTGGAACATCTCATATGCTCCGTGCTGCTCAAAACATTTTTGGAGCCCCAGTTATAAGCTGTAAAGCATGCCGCACTGAACCAGGGAGTAATCATCACTACGCGACTGCCAGGCGTTCATAAAGTCTTGAGTTGCTGGGAAAACGGGTGCTTCACCTAGCGGTGCATCTAGGACATATGCTCTTTTGGCAGCTATGAGGATGATCCTCAAGTTCCGGACCCAGTCCGTATAGTTGCTGCCATCATCTTTCAGCTTGGTTTTCTCTAGGAACGCGTTGAAGTTGAGGGCAACATTAGCGTGGGCCATTTGATCTACAAGACATATTGCAAAAGTTTTAGACTAAGTTCATGATAATTAAGTTCATCTAATAAAATTATTTAATGAACTCCCACTCAGATAGACATCCCTCTAGTCATCTAAGTGATACATAATCCGAGTCAACTAGGTCGTTTCCGATCATCATGTGAGACAGACTAGTCATCATCGGTGAACATCTTCATGTTGATCGTATCTTCTATACGACTCATGTTCGACCTTTCGGTCTCTTGTGTTCCGAGGCCATGTCCGTACATGCTAGGCTCGTCAAGTCAACCTAAGTGTTTTGCATGTGTAAATCTGGCTTACACCCATTGTATGTGAACGTTAGAATCTATCACACCCGATCATCACGTGGTGCTTCGAAACAACGAACTTTCGCAACGACGCACAGTTAGGGGGGACACTTTCTTGAAATTATTATGAGGGATCATATTATTTACTACCATCGTTCTAAGCAAATAAGATGCAAAAACATGATAAACATCACATGCAATTAAATAGTGACATGATATGGCCAATATCGTTTAGCTCATGTTGATCTCCATCTTCGGGGCACCATGATCATCATCGTCACCGGCATGACACCGTGATCTCCATCATCATGATCTCCATCATCGTGTCTCCATGAAGTTGTCTTGCCAACTATTACTTCTACTACTATGGCTAACGGTTTAGCAATAAAGTAAAGTAATTACATGGCATTATTCAATGACACGCAGGTCATACAATAAATAAAGACAACTCCTATGGCTCCTGCCGGTTGTCATACTCGTCGACATGCAAGTCATGATTTCTATTACAAGAACGTGATCAATATCATACATCACATATATTTCATTCATCACATCCTTTTTGGCCATATCACATCACACGGCATATGCTGCAAAAACAAGTTAGACGTCCTCTAATTGTTGTTGCAAGTTTTTACGTGGCTACTATAGGTTTCTAGCAAGAACGTTTCTTACCTATGCCAAAACCATAACGTGATATGACAATTGCTATTTACCCTTCATAAGGACCCTTTTCATCGAATCCGATCCGACTAAAGTGGGAGAGACAGACACCCGCTAGCCACCTTATGCAACTAGTGCATGTCAGTCGGTGGAACCTGTCTCACGTAAGCGTACGTGTAAGGTCGGTCCGGGCCGCTTCATCCCACGATGCCGCCGAAACAAGATAAGACTAGTAGTGGCAAGTAAATTGACAAAATCGACGTCCACAACAAACTTGTGTTCTACTCGTGCATAGAAACTACGCATAGACCTAGCTCATGATGCCACTGTTGGGGATCGTTGCAGAAATTAAAAAAATTCTACGCATCACCAAGATCAATCTATGGAGTAACTAGAAACGAGAGAGAGGGGAGTGCATCTTCATACCCTTGAAGATCGCGAGATGGAAGCATTACAAGAACGCGGATGAAGGAGTCGTACTCGAAGCGATTCAGATCGCGGTGGATTCCGATCTTAGCACCGAACAATGGCACCTCCGTGTTCAACACACGTGCAGCCCGGCGACGTCTCCCGCGCCTTGATCCAGCAAGGAGGAGGGAGAGGTTGAGGAAGATGGCTCCAACAACAGCATGACGGCGTGGTGGTGGTGGAGTAGCAGTTCTCCGGCAGGGCTTCGCCAAGCTCACGCGGAGGAGGAGAGGTGTCGGGGAGGGGAGGGGCTGCGCCTTGGATGTGGTGCTGCAGCACTCCCCTCACCCCTCTATTTATAGGGAGAAGGGGGAAGGGGGCCGGCCCCTCTAGATGGGATCTAGAGGGGGGCGGCGGCCAAGGGGGGAGGGGGCTTGCCCCCCAAGCAAGGGGGGCGCCCCCCTTAGGGTTCCCCCCCAACCCTAGGCGCATGGGCCCTAGGGGGGTGGCGCCCAGCCCACTTAGGGGATGGTTCCTTTCCATCTACAGCTCATAAGGCCCTCCGGGACAGGGGGACCCTCCCGGTGGACCCCCGGAACCCCTCCGGTGGTCCCGGTACAATACCGACATACCCCCGAATATTTCCGGTGACTGTATGATGACTTCCCATATATAAATCTTCTCCTCCTGACCATTCCGGAACTCCTCGTGACGTCCGGGATCTCATCCGGGACTCCAAACAACATTCGGTAATCACATACAAATCTTCCATATAACCCTAGCGTCGTTGAACCTTAAGTGTGTAGACCCTACGGGTTCGGGAATCACGCAGACATGACTGAGACAGTTCTCCAGCCAATAACCAACAGCGGGATCTAGATACCCATGATGGCTCCCACATGTTCCACGATGATCTCCTCGGATGAACCACGATGTTGAGGATTCAAGTAATCCTGCATACAATTCCCTTTGTCAATCGGTACGTTACTTGCCCGAGATTCGATCGTCGGTATCCCAATACCTCGTTCAATCTCGTTACCGGCAAGTCACTTTACTCGTTCCATAATGCATGATCCCATGACTAACCACTTAGTCACATTGAGCTCATTATGATGATGCATTACCGAGTGGGCCCAGAGATACCTCTCCGTCATCCGGGGTGACAAATCCCAGTCTCAATTCGTGCCAACCCAACAGACACTTTCGGAGATACCTGTAGTGCACCTTTATAGTCACCCAGTTACGTTGTGATGTTTGGTACACCCAAAGCACTCTTAGGTATCTGGGAGTTACACAATCTTATGGTCTAAGGAAATGATACTTGACATGAGAAAAGCTTTAGCAGATGAACTACAGGATCTTGTGTTATGCTTAAGATTGGGTCTTGTCCATCACATCATTCTCCCAATGATGTGATCTCGTTATCAATGACATCCAATGTCCATAGTCCGGAAACCATGATCATCTGTCGATCAACGAGCTAGTCAACTAAGAGGCTTACTAGGGACATGTTGTGGTCTATGTATTCACACATGTATTACGGTTTCCGGTCAATACAATTATAGCATGAATTAGTAGACAATTATCATGAACAAGGAAATATAATAATAATCATTTTATTATTGCCTCTAGGGCATATTTCCAACAGAATAAAGTCAATAAAAAACTCAATGACCTCCTCATTTCCATGGCCCTTCGAGATGCTTCCTTCTGGCCTAGCACGCTTATGAACATATTTCTTCAAGACTCCCATGAACTTCTCAAAGGGGAACATATTGTGTAGAAATACAGGACCAAAAACGTTAATCTCTTCGCATAGGTGAACTAGGACGTGAGTCATGATGTTGAAGAAGGATGGTGGGAATACCAACTCAAAACTGACAAGACATTGCACCAAATCATTCTGTAACCTTGGTATGATTTCTGGATCGATTACCTTCTGAGAGATTGCATTGAGGAATGCACATAGCTTCACAATGGCTAATCAAACGTTTTCCGGTAGAAGCCTCCTCAATGCAACTGGAAGCAGTTGCGTCATAATCACGTGGCAGTCATGAGACTTTAGGTTCTAAAACTTTTTCTCTGCCATATTTACTATTCCTTTTATATTCAACGAGAAGCCAGACAGTACCTTCATACTGAGCAGGCATTCAAAGAAGATTTCCTTCTCTTCTTTGGTAAGAGCGTAGCTGGCATGACCCTGATGTATGCCATCTTTTCCGTGCATACGTTGCTGGTCCTCCCGTGCCTTCGGTGTATCTTTTGTCTTCCCATACACGCCCAAGAAGCCAAGCAGGGTCACGCAAAGATTCTTCGTCACGTGCATCACGTCGATTGCGGAGCGGACCTCTAGGTCTTTCCAATAGGGCAGGTCCCAAAATATAGATTTCTTCTTCCACATGGGTGCGCGTCCGTTAGCATCCTTCGGAACAGGTTGTCCGCTAGGACCATTTCCAAATATTACCTTCAAATCCTTGACCATATCATGTACATCAGCACCAGTACGGTGGCGAGGCTTCATCCGGTGATCCGCCTCACCTTTGAAATGCTTGCCTTTCTTTCTTACGGGATGCCTGCTCGGAAGAAATTGATGATGTCCCAGGTACACATTCTTCCTACAACTATCCAAAATATATACTGCCGGTATCATCCAAACAGTGCGTGTATCCGCGGTGTCCCTTGTTTGTCTGTCTTGAAAGGTTACAGAGAGGAGGCCAATCATTGATGGTCACTAACAACAACGCCTTTAGGTCAAATTCTTCTTGTTTGTGCTCATCCCACGCACGTACACCTTTTCCATTCCACAGCTATAATAGTTATTCAACTAATGTCCTTAGGTACACATCAATGTCGTTGCCGAGTTGCTTAGGGCCTTGATGAGCACTGGCATCATAATGAACTTCCGCTTCATGCACAACCAAGGAGGAAGGTTATACAAACATAGAGTCACAGGCCACGTGCTATGGTTGCTGCTCTGCTCCCCAAAAGGATTAATGCCATCTTCGCTTGGACCAAACCATACGTTCCTTGGGTCACCTGCAAACTCCTCCCAGTACTTTCTCTCGATTTTTCTCCACTGCGCCCCGTAAGCGGGTACTCTCAACTTTCCGTCTTTCTTACGGTCTTCTCCGTGCCATCGCATCACCTTGGCATGCTCTTTGTTTTGGAACAAACGTTTCAACTATGGTATTATAGGAGCATACCACATCACATTGGTAGGAATCTTCTTCCTGGGGCGCTCGCCCTCGACATCACCAGGGTCATCACGGCTGATCTTATAGTGCAATGCACCGCATATCGGGCACACGTTCAAATCCTTGTACTCACCGCGGTTGAGGATGCGGTCATTAGGGCATGCATGTATCTTCTGCACCTCTAACCCTAGAGGGCAGACAGCCTTCTTTGCTTCGTACGCACTCTCGGGCAATTCGTTGTCCTTTGGAAGCATATTCTTTATCATTACCAGCAACTTTCCAAATCCCTTGTCAGATACACCATTCTCTGCCTTCCATTACAGCAATTCCAGTGTGGTGCCCAGCCTTTTCTTGTCACCTTCGTAATTTGGGTACAACAATTTCTTGTGATCCTCTAACATGCGCTGCAACTTCTTCTTCTCCTTTTCACTTGCGTAGTTTCTCTTTGCATCGACAATGGCCCGACCTAGATCATCAGCGGGCTCATCTGATGCCTCTTCTTCAGCTTCTTCCCGCATTGCCGGCTCAGCTTCTTCCCCCATTGTTGTATCATCGTATTCAGGGACCCATGGCCAGGATAGCTATCTCCCTCCTCTTCTTCTTCATTGTCTTCCATCATAACCCCTCTTTCTCCATTCTTGGTCCAAACATTATAGTGGGGCATGAAACCGGACTCAAACAAGTGGACATGAATGGTTCTTGAGTTAGAGTAATTGTAATCATTCTTACAGCCAACACATGGACAAGGCATAAAACCATCCGCCCACTTGTTTGCCTGAGCCGCAATAAGAAAAGTATGCACGCCATCAACGAATTGGGGAGAGCATCGGTCATCGTACATCCATTGCCGGCGCATCTTCATTACACACCACCGAATAGACCAAATTAATACAAGTTCGTACATAAAGTTTATACAACACTTAAATGCAACATACAAATAACTCTTTAGCTAAAGCATTTAAATGCAAAAGCAAATGCGATCAAGATCGCAACTAAGGTGACAATTGATCTAACAGCATAATGATACCAAGCCTCACTATCAATGGCATATTTTCTAATCTTTCTAATCTTCAACCGCATTTTGTCCATCTTGATCTTGTGATCATCGATGACATCAGCAACATGCAACTCCAATTCCATCTTCTCCCCCTTAATTCTTTTTAATATTTTTTTCAAATACTCGTTTTCTCTTTCAACTAAATTTAACCTCTCGACAATAGGGTCGGTTGGAATTTCCGGTTCACATACCTCCTAGATAAAAATATCTATGTGAACTTGATGGGCATAATTTGTCATAAACACGAAAATGCAACAAATAGTTTTAAAAGAGAATATACCACATCTGAATCATAACACGGACGAGGGCTGACAGGGACGGATATCAAAACCATGGCACTATGTATAACAAACAACATACGGGTAAGATAATTATACAAGTACTATATATCTAAATCACACAAACATGATTTTTTTTATATAAAAAGATAAGAACAAGAGGCTCACGACAAGGTGGTGCCGGCGACGGGTCGGTGCGGACGATCGATGGTGGTTACGACGAAGACAGGAAGGTACTAAGTAAACCACACCTACACACTAGTAGAAAAAGGGCCTACAGTCCCAGTTGGTGAGGGCCTTTAGTCCCGGTTCATGAACCGGGACTAAAGGGTCGGTACTAATTCCCTGACCCTTTAGTCCCGGTTCAATCCAGAACCGGGACAGATGGGCCTCCACGTGGCCTGTCCGCTGAGCCCAGGCAGGAGGGCCTTTGGTCCCGGTTGGTGGCACCAACCGGGACCAATAGGCATCCACGCGTCAGCATTTCTGTGGCTGGGGTTTTTGTTTTTTTTTGAAAGGGGGGGGGGGGTTGGTGGGTTTTGGGGGGTTAATTTAGGTGTTTCATTTATTGTGCTATAGCTAGTTAATTAATAGAGAGAAGTGTCCTCTCTTTTGTCCGTGCTTGGTCGACGCTACATACCATACATACGTATAGAGAGGACTAGCTAGACACGCTAGCTAGCTAGTAAGCAAACAGAAGATCGCCATGAACATATATGCATACAGAGAGAAGTGATATCGACCACCTCTCCTTCTCCGAGAGATTGGTCGAACAACAAGTTCTCGTATATCTATCCGACACTACCGGCTACATATATACAATAATTATCTTTTACAAATATATAATCTCCTAAAATACGGACGCGTGGTCCACATAGTATTCTCCGTCTTCAGCGATCACGTGGTCAAGAAAGAATGCCGCCAATTCCTCTTGAATTGCTCGCATGCGATCTGGTGCTAGGAGTTCATCCCGCATCCGAAACATCTAATTTATGAAGGGGGTCAATACACACACACACACACACACACACACACACACACACACACACACACACACACACACACATATATATATATATATATATATATATATATATATGAATGAATGAATGAAACTCAACACAAATGATGGTAATAAAATAAAATTGTGAATATTGTTATTTACGCACTTCATATTGTTTGTCGGAGTAGCCCCGCTCACAAGTCGTGTGGCGGATGGACTCGCAAATGTAGTATCCACAAAAATCATTCCCTTGTTCCTGCCACAACCACTTTACAAGAAATAGAGGTCAATCAAACTGATAATTAGCAAGCATGCTAAATGGTATTGATGAAACTAGCGCTTGAATCACTAGGAGATGCCTGGAATATGCTACTATATAGTACTTACTTTCGGGTGCCTAAATTGCAGCTTCTTCGGTAGTCCCGGAGCTTTTTTGGTGAATTTTCTCCAAGCCCTGCCATACAAAGAAAACAATTACTTGATATCAGAAATGAACAAAGTTGCTAATATGGTGGATAATGATCGATTTAACTTACTTCTCGAGCATTTCAGTCATGTCTGCATACTCCTTGGGATCTTTTCGCTTGGAGTCTAAGACAGTTACTACTCCCTTCTCAAGCTTAATCTCTAGGAGAATATAGTGGTAGCTGCGCACACATGCATAACTCATCAATATTACATTACTATAACCTGGACTAATAAGAAAACCGAATATGCCACAAGACAGTAACACTCACTTGAAGTTGTAAGGAAAGAGTATTATATCTTTGTGTTCATTTATTTCCAACAATCATAGCAAGTTGGCCTTGGTTTCTTGGGCACGATATTGAACCTCAGTTGCATCTATGAGATACGTGTTAATGAACCCAATATCTCCCACTTGTCTTTTCTTCAATTCGGCGATCTTCAATCTGCATAATATAGTGAGGATAATTATAAATACATGCAATGAAAGGGCTGAGTTATATAGAGAGACTTAATGATGGAAGTAGTACTACTTACAGACAGTAGGAGGTGACCGTTGCTTTATCGATGGCCAATTGATTGAAAAACAGATAGAACTCCTCAAATGGAATAGGCAACAGTTCAATTCCAAGGAGGTCATGCTCCTTTTTAACTCTCAAATACAAAGTACTCCTCCCCTCAGACTCTTTGCAGGTTTTCATGTACCAATCATGCAATCTTCGCATCATCGTTGATAGAGAACTTTCATCTTTGACGAGAGGCTTCCCGTACTCGTATCTTTGTATCTGCACCTCCAAGATATCATAATGTACATCGTTGGGCAGGTAATCTGCAAGATTGCCATAACCGGGCACCATCCTCGGATCGACGATGTCGCTAGCAGGCACCTTGAGCGGGGGGCACGATTGCTTCGCTTGTTCGCCGAGCTGGGCAATTTGTTTCCCAGCTCGTCGTTCTTTCATCCTTTGATCACTTTTAGTACTTCCCGACCTCTCCGCTTCGGCAAATGCCTTTCCAATAATGCGCTCATAGTTGCCTTTCGGCGGAGACTTGGGTGGTTTTGTCAGGGCAGCCAGAGTGCGCTTCGCTTTCACCGGATCTACCTTCTCCTCCGGAGGTGGATGTCTCTTTGCTTTCAACCCTTGAAACCAGTCATCCACTTCGGTCTGCGCGATCTTTGCGTTTTCCTCCTCGCTCCTCTCGTACGGTAACTTCTCTGGAGTCTTCAGAGAAGGACTGAATCTGTATCTCCTCCCGCCTTTGGCTGTACTGCTAGACGCCGGCAGAGTAGACGGAGCGGATGTCTTCTTTCCTTGCTTACGAGGCGGAGGAGAAGGACTGCGACGCGCCAGAGCAGCCGGAGCGGTGGTGGATCTCTTCCGCCCTTGCTGACCAGGCGGAGAAGGAGGAGGCTGGCTGCTCGGGCGCGCCGGCGCAGGCGGAGAAGGAGGCGGAGTGCCGCCATGCGTCGGAGAAGGAGCCGGCCGAGTGCCCTGATCGTCACTCGCCGGAGGAGGAGGCGGTGGAGGAGGCGGAGTGCCTTGACTCGCCGGAGGAGGAGGAGGAGGCGGAGGCATCCAGTTCTGAAGGTTGATGAGATCCTTCCGCCATAGGCATGGAGTCTTCAGAGCAGAACCCAGCCGATACTCCCCTTCACGGGTAGGGTGGTCAAGCCGGAGGTCCTCAAATCCCTCTGTTATTTCATCGACCATCACCTTAGCATATCCTTCTGGAATCGGCCGGCAGTGAAAAGTTGAGTCGGGTTTAGTAGGATAAACAGAGCCAACAGCCGCCTTGACCTTCAAATTGCTCCATTGCGCCATAAGGTGGCAATTTTCAGCATCCGTGATAGCATCCATGGGATAGCTGGCAGGAGCCGTCAAGGCATGCTCTGGCTGAAGCAGCTCGGTGGAAGCCACGCTGCTTCTCCGCTGAGATGGCGGGGTAGCTTCGGGGGAAGCTTCGGCAGGTCGTTTGCTGCGATCTGCTTCTCGTTCCTCTAGCCCCATTACCCTTTCGTGCAGCGCCTGCAGTTGGCTCTGCTCCAGTTTCTTCCTCCTCTCCTGGGTTTTGTAACCCCCTGCGTCCGGAAATCCATCCTTCCACGAAACGGAGCCTGGCGTGCCTCGTGTCCGTCCAGGGTGCTCAGGATTGCCGAGGGCCATTGTGAGCTCGTCCTTCTCCCTGTCTGGAACGAACGTCCCTTGCTACGCTACTTCGATATATTGTTGAAGCCTCTTGACTAGTATGTCCAATTGTTCGTCCGTCCAAATGCACTTCCCTGTTATAGGGTCCAAGGATCCGCCGGCCCCAAAGAACCAAGTCCGGCAACGTTCTGTCCAGTTCACTGTCTCTGGTTCGATCCCTTTATCAAGCAGATCATTCTCAGCCTTGGCCCACTTAGGCCGGGCTACGAGGTAGCCACCTGACCCCGTGCGATGGTGAAGCTTCTTCTTCTCAGCATTTCTCTTGTTTGTCGCCGACATCTTTTTACTCTTTTCCGATGTCTTGTGGGCCACAAATGCGGGCCAGTCATCTCTGATCTTCTGATATTTGCCCATGAATTCTGGTGTCTCATTTTTTTCGACATACCTATTGAGGTCTTTCTTCCAATTCCTGAATAGGTCTGCCATCTTCCTCAGAGCAAAAGACTTGATTAATGGCTCTATAACTGGCTTCTCCGGATCATCCCCCCGCGGTAGGGTGAAATTTGACTTCAGCTCAGTCCAAAGATTCTTTTTCTGTATCTCATTGACATAAGACACCTCAGGGTCTTCGTTCTTAGGCTTATACCATTGCTGGATGCTGATCGGGATCTTGTCCCTAACCAGAACCCCGCACTAAGCAACAAATGCCTTCTTTGTCCGGTAGGGTTCAATCGGTTGGCCGTCGCGCGCGATTTGTATGATCTCAAACTTTTCATCTGAGCTCAACTTTTTCTTCGGGCCTCGTCTCTTTACCGAAGTTGTGCTCGATCCGGAGGGCTAGAAAAAAGAACAAAGACGAGAGTTAATTAATATGTGTACATACCAAAACAATGAATGCATCAATTAGCTAGTCAGCACAGGCTTAACTAATATATATACCTGGCCGGACTCGGTTTGGTGATCACCGGAGCCGTCCTCACGGTCTACTTCTTCACCCTCTCCTTGCACCGGCATTGGGTCATCGGAGCCATGTAAATCATAGCCAGCTGCTTCTTCACCCTCTCCTTCCAGACCATCGTTGTCGTTGAGAAACATCAACGAGGAGACGGCATCACTTCCTTGTGCGATTATGTCCCTCAACAACGCTTCTTGTGCTTCGTCTCGGGGGGTGTCCATAGTTTCTACAAATATTTACAACATGGCAATTGTTATTCAAACATGACAGATATGGATATATTAGTGGCAAACGTAGAACTAGCTAGCTAATCACAATAAGGAATCATATTAGTGGCCTCGACGCTGCTTCTCTAGGGTTTGGGGTGGCCTCGACAACGCTTCAAGGGTTAGGGGGTGGCCTCGAGAACGCTTCAAGCTAGGAGGGGGTAATATCGACCCCCCCCCCCCACGTGTTGAAGCTATCGGGAGGGGGTCGGCGTTGAACACTACATCTATGTCCCACAAGTGACGTGGGCATCGACGCCCGCGGTAGGGTAGAGGGTCATGGATCGCCGAGCGGTCGAGGGTCAAGGGGTTGAGGATCGCCGAGGGGTCGGGAGGTTGCCTAGTGTCAAAGGATTCAACAAAACCATGTCTTCATCATTAGGCGAAAGTAACAGGTGCATGATGGTACGAAGATCTCCAAAGTTATTTTGGAACGGAGTCCCAGATAGGATAATTCGCTTTTTGGTACAAAGTTCAGCAAGAACCTTCCGAATATCGTTATTTGGAAGGCCTTTGCTGAAATTCGTACAAAAAGGCAAATTATCCTATCCGGGACTCCATTCTAGAATAACTTTGGAGGACTTCGTACCATCATGCCATGGTTACTTCCGGCTAATGATGAAGCGATGGATTTCTTCAATACTTTGACACTATAGGAACCCTCGACCCTGAAACCTTCGACCCTTGACCCCTTAACGACCCTCGACCCTGAAACCTTCGACCCTTGACCCCTTAACGACCCTCGACCCTCTACCCTAGTTCCCAACCCTCGACCCCTCGGTGATCCTCGAGACCCTCGTTATATCGACAACGAAGCAACATACATATACATGGGAAAATAATGTTATCGGGGAGGGGGTATCGGTACCCCCCCCCCCTCGTGTCAAAGTTTCTTCTTTCTCCTCTATTCCTTTATTTCTTCTTCTCCTCTTCTTTTTCTTCTTATCCCTCAAGAAAGGAAAATAAGGAAAAAGGAAGAAAAGAGGAAGAAGGAAGAAGGAAGAAGAAGAAGAAAAAGAAGAAGAAAAAAAAAGAGGACAAGAAGAAAAGAATAGAGGAGAAGAAGAAAAAATAGAATTTTTTTTCTATTTTTTCTTCTTCTCCTCTATTCCTTTCTTCTTCTCCTCTTCTTTTTCTTCTTTTTTCTTCTTCTTATTTATTTCTCCTCCTCTCCCCTCTTCTTCTCCTTTCTTCCTCTTCTTATTTCCTTTTTCCTCTCATTCTTTTTCTTCTTCTTCCTTCTTAAAAATACATGAAGTAGTATTGCCTAATTCATTGTTCATATGAATATACAAACATTTGCATATTTACAATAATTAATATCACCAAAAAAATCTATGAACAGAAAAAAAATCCTATTTTTTCTAAATAACTATCTTTTGCATTGTTCACATACACATATACATTATAGCCACATACACATATACATCACATATGAACAAAAAAATTAAAACATAAAAAAACAGAGCATAAAAATAAAAGAAGAGCTTAAACATTATATTAAAAGAGCCGGGCGGCGGCTCACAGCGCGGGGGCAGGCGAGGGCGCCGGCGCGCGGGGCGGGACGGGGCAGGGGGGCAGGGCGACGGCGACGAGGAGTGGGCGGCGACGGCGAGCCCGTAGCAGGGGAGCTCGAGGCGACGGCGGGGGCGGCGAGGGCGGGACGGGGCAGGGGTAGGGCGACGGCGAGCACGGGGCTGGGGCGCGGCGCGACGGCGACGGCGAGCACGGGCAGCCTGACGGCGTCGTCAGGGCGAGCTCGGGTAGCCTGGCGGCGTCGTCGGGGCGGGGAACTGACGATGAAATCTGAAAAAACGCCAAGTCTTTGCTTATATAGAAAAGGCTTTGGTCCCGGTTCGTGCCACGACCCGGGACTAATAACCACCTTTAGTCCCGGTTGGTGCCACCAACCGGGACCAAAGGCCAATTTTCAGCAGCCCAAAGGGCGGGAAGCGGCGGCCTTTGGTCCCGGTTGGTGGCACCAACCGGGACTAAAGGGGGCATTAGTCCCGGGTCGTAGCACCAACCGGGACTAATGCACCCCTTTAGCCCCGGTTGGTGCCACCAACCGGGACCAAAGGCTTGTGCTGCCCCGAACCTAATATTTAGTCCCACCTCGCTAGTTGAGAGGGAGGCGCACCTGTTTATAAGGTGCGGTGCGCCTTCCCTCTCGAGCTCCTCTCTTAAGCAGGCTTTCGGGCCTAACCCTGCAATCTGTGCCTGTGGGCCTACTGGGCCTCCTGCGGGCCTGAATCCTGGCCCATGGTAGGGTTTCTAGTCGTATTCAGGCCGTGGGGGCCCAGTAGGTGGCACTTTTTTTGTTTTTTTGTTTTATGTGTTGCTTTATTTAGTTTATTTTGTTTCTATTTACAACAAAATACTTATTGTTGCCATATTTATTTTTTTCCAGTTTTTTGTTTTGTTTTCTGCATTATTTATTTTCTTTTGTTTTTTCTTTATTTTTAATTCTTTTTTGCTTTTAGTTTTAGAAAAGTTATAAACTTTCTGTTAGTGCCATTAGTTTTCAAATTTGAAAACACTTTTTTTGTTTTCTTTGTTGCTTTATTCATTTTATTTTGTTTCTACTTACAACAAAATACTTATTGTTGCTATTTTTTTCCATTTTTTTGTTTTGTTTTCTACATTATTTATTTTCTTTTGTTTTTTGCTTTATTTTTTAATTCTTTTTGCTTTTAGTTTTAGAAAAATTATAAACTTTCTGTTAGTGCCATTAGTTTTCAAATTTGAAAACACTTTTTTTGTTTTCTTTGTTGCTTTATTCATTTTATTTTGTTTCTACTTACAATAAAATACTTATTGTTGCTATTTTTATTTTTTTCCAATTTTTTTGTTTTTTTTCTGCATTAATTATTTTCTTTTGGTTTTTTTCTTTATTTTTTAATTCTTTTTGCTTTTAGGTCAGCAAAATTATAAACTTTCTGTTTGTGCCATTAGTTTTCTTTGAAATTTGTGTGAATCACAAGTTTGTGAGCTCAACAAGGCGTGTAGAGGGACGGGCTTATAAACCGGTGTGAGCGCCCTTCGATTGGCGAGGTTTTCAAATTCATAGTTTTCAAATGAACTCTGAAAAGGTTGGCATAGCATGTGCATGTACAAAACGGACAATGGTATCATACTCGTGTGTTACAAAGTTGGCATGGTATCATCATATATAATAGTTGCGGGAGAAAGTCTTCACTTTTTCTTCGCTTGTGTCGTTTGCTTATTGCGCCGTAACCATGGATAATCTTCATCGTTTATCAGGATGCTTGGGTCAGCCTTGACTTTGAAGGGGGAATTTCATGAAACTTTTCATACTCTTCAGACATGTCTGTCTTGCCCTCCACTCCCAGGATGTCCCTTTTTCCTGAAAGAACTATGTGGCGCTTTGGCTCATTGTATGATGTATTCGCTTCCTTATCTTTTCTTTTCCTAGGTCTGGTAGACATGTCCTTCACATAGATAACCTGCGCCACATCATTGGCTAGGACGAACGGTTCGTCAGTGTACCCAAGATTTTTCAGATCCACTGTTTTCATTCCGTACTGTGGGTCTACCTGTACCCCGCCTCCTGACAGATTGACCCATTTGCACTTAAACAAAGGGACCTTAAAATCTACTCCGTAGTCAAGTTCCCATATGTCTACTATGTAACCATAATATGTGTCATTTCCATTGTCGGTTGCTGCATCAAAGCGGACACCGCTATTTTGGTTGGTGCTCTTTTCATCTTGGTCAATCGTGTAAAATGTATTCCCATTTATCTCGTATCCTTTCCAAATCATTACAGTCGAAGATGGTCCCCTGGACCACAAGTACAGCTCATCACAAACAGTGTTGTCACCTCTGAGACGTGTTTCCAACCAACTGCTGAAAGTCCTGATGTGTTCACATGTAATCCAGTCATCGCACTGCTCCGGGTGTTTGGAGCGCAGACTGTTCTTGTGTTCATCGACATACGGGGTCACCAAGGTAGAGTTCTGTAGAACTGTGTAGTGTGCTTGAGACCAAGAATATCTGTCCCTGCATATTATTGAGTCCCTTCCAAGCGTGCCTTTTCCAGTCAGTCTCCCCTCATACCGCGATTTAGGGAGACCTATCTTCTTAAGGCCAGGAATGAAGTCAACACAAAACCCGATGACATCCTCTGTTTGATGGCCCATGGAGATGCTTCCTTCTGGCCTAGCGCGGTTACGAACATATTTCTTTAGGACTCCCATGAACCTCTCAAAGGGGTACATATTGTGTAGAAATACGGGCCCCAGAATGACAATCTCGTCGACTAGATGAACTAGGATGTGCGTCATGATATTGAAGAAGGATGGTGGGAACACCAGCTCGAAACTGACAAGACATTGCGCCACATCACTCCTTAGCGTTGGTACGATTTCTGGATCGATCACCTTCTGAGATATTGCATTGAGGAATTGACATAGCTTCACAATGGCTAATCGGACGTTTTCCGGTAGAAGCCCCCTCAATGCAACCGGAAGCAGTTGCGTCATAATCACGTGGCAGTCATGAGACTTTAGGTTCTGGAACTTTTTCTCTGGCATATTTATTATTCCCTTTATATTCAACGAGAAGCCAGTCGGGACCTTCATACTGAGCAGGCATTGAAAGAATATTTCTTTCTCTTCTTTCGTAAGAGCGTAGCTGGCAGGACCTTCATACTGCTTCGGAGGCATGCCCTCTTTTTCGTGCAAGCGTTGCAGGTCCTCTCATGCCTCAGGTGTATCTTTTGTCTTCCCATACACGCCCAAGAAGCCTAGCAGGTTCACGCAAAGGTTCTTCGTCACGTGCATCACGTCGATCGAAGAGCGGACCTCTAGGTCTTTCCAGTAGGGTAGGTCCCAAAATATAGATTTCTTCTTCCACATGGGTGCGTGATTCTCAGCGTCATTCGGAACAGCTAGTCCGCCGGGACCCTTTCCAAAGATTACGTGTAAATCATTGACCATAGCAAGTACGTGATCACCGGTACGCATGGCGGGCTTCTTCCGGTGATCTGCCTCGCCTTTGAAATGCTTGCCTTTCTTTCGACATTGATGGTTGGTCGGAAGAAATCGACGATGGCCCGGGTACACATTCTTCCTGCAGCTTCCCAGGTATATACTATCGGTGTCAAGTAAACAGTGCATGCATGCGTGGTATCCCTTGTTTGTCTGTCCTGAAAGGTTACTGAGAGCGGGCCAATCGTTGATGGTCACGAACAGCAATGCCTTTAGGTCAAATTCCTCCTTTTTGTGCTCATCCCACGTACGTACACCGTTTCCATTCCACAGCTATAAAAGTTCTTCAACTAATGGCCTTAGGTACACATCAATGTCGTTGCCGGGTTGCTTGGGGCCTTGGATGAGAACTGGCATCATAATGAACTTCCGCTTCATGCACATCCAAGGAGGAAGGTTATACATACATAGAGTCACGGGCCAGGTATTGTGATTGCTGCTCTGCTCCCCGAAAGGATTAATGCCATCCGCTCTTAAAGCAAACCATACGTTCCTTGGGTCCTTTGCAAACTCATCCCAGTACTTTCTCTCAATTTTTCTCCACTGCGACCCGTCAGCGGGTGCTCTCAACTTCCCGTCTTTCTTACGGTCCTCACTGTGCCATCGCATCAACTTGGCATGCTCTCCGTTTCTGAACAGACGTTTCAACCGTGGTATTATAGGAGCATACCACATCACCTTCGCAGGAACCCTCTTCCTGGGAGGCTCGCCGTCAACATCACCAGGGTCATCTCGTCTGATCTTATACCGCAATGCACCGCATACCGGGCATGCGTTCAGATCCTTGTAGGCACCGCCGTAGAGGATGCAGTCATTAGGGCATGCATGTATCTTCTCCACCTCCAATCCTAGAGGGCATACGACCTTCTTTGCTGCGTATGTACTGTCGGGCAATTCGTTATCCTTTGGAAGCTTCTTCTTCATTATTTTCAGTAGCTTCTCAAATCCTTTATCAGGCACAGCATTCTCTGCCTTCCTCCGCAGCAATTCGAGTACGGTACCGAGCTTTGTGTTGCCAACTTCGCAATTGGTGTACAACCCCTTTTTGTGATCCTCTAACATGCGATCGAACTTCAGCTTCTCCTTTGACTTTCGCATTGTGTCCTTGCATCGACAATGACCCGGCGGAGATCATCATCATCGGGCACATCGTCTGGTTCCTCTTGATCTTCAGCAGCTTCGCCCGTTGCAGCACCATCGTGCACATCGTCTGGTGCATCTTGATGTTCAGTAGCATCACCGTATTCAGGGGGCACATAGTTGTCATCTTACTCTTCTTCCTCGCCGTCTTCCATCATAACCCCTATTTCTCCGTGCCTCGTCCAAACATTATAGTGTGGCATGAAACCCTTGTAAAGCAGGTGGGTGTGAAGGATTTTTCGGTCAGAGTAAGACTTCGTATTCCCACATATAGGGCATGGAAAACACATAAAACCATTCTGCTTGTTTGCCTCAGCCACTTCGAGAAAATCATGCACGCCCTTAATGTACTCGGAGGTGTGTCTGTCACCGTACATCCATTGCCGGTTCATCTGCGTGCATTATATATAATTAAGTGTGTCAAAAATCATTACAGAACATCATGAATAGATAATTAAGTGACCAAATTAATAGAAGTTCATCATCACATAAAAACCAAAGTACATACATAGTTCTCATCTAACAACATAAAGCTCTGCAGAGCATCTAAATTAATTAAACCATACATTGAAACTATGTAAAACATTTCAATGCGAAAACAAATGCGATCATAATCGCAACGAAGGTAACAACTGATCCAACGGCATAATGATACCAAGCCTCGGTATGAATGGCATATTTTCTAATCTTTCTCATCTTCAAGCGCATTGCATCCATCTTGATCTTGTGATCATCGACGACATCCGCAACATGCAACTCCAATATCATCTTCTCCTCCTCAAGTTTTTTTATTTTTTCCTTCAAGAAATTGTTTTCTTCTTCAACTAAATTTAACCTCTCGACAATAGGGTCGGTTGGAATTTCCGGTTCAACAACCTCCTAGATAAATAAAATCTATGTCATGTTGGTCGGCATAATTTTCATAAACAATAAATGAACCAATAGTTATGAAAAGATAATATATACCACATCCGAATCATAGACAGGACGAGGGCCGACGGGGGCGGATACCAAAACCATCGCACTATATAAGATGCAATAATAAAAGTAAGAAAATAATACAAGTATCTATCTAAACAAACAAGTAATAATATTTTTCCTTTCAGAAAGAAGATAAGAACAAGAGGCTCACCACGGTGGTGCCGGCAATGAGATCGGCGCGGGTGATCGACGGCGATGAAGACGGGGACGGGGCGTGACGGACCGCTAAACCTAGATAAATATTGAGGAAAATGGAGCTTGGCGGTCGAGCTTGGAGAGGAGAAACCTTAAGTAGTGTGGCTCGGGCATTCCATCGAACACCTTGTGTACATAGGAGGTGAGCTAGAGCACCACCAAGCCCTCTCCCCCTCGGCCAGAAAAAACAGAGCAGTGTGCTCTGCTCCTGCGCGAGGGGCTATATATAGGCAGCACCATTAGACCCGGTTGGTGGCATGAACCGGGACTAAAGGGAACCCTTTGGTCCCGGTTCATGCCACCAACCGGGACCAATAGTGGTGGGCCAGGAGCCAGGACCATTGGTCCCGGTTCGTCCCACCAACCGGGACCAAAAGGTCCGGACGAACCGGGACCAATGGCCCACGTGTCCCGGTCGGCCCCCTTGGCTCACGAACCGGGGCAAATAGCTCCATTGGTCCCGGTTCTGGATTGAACCTGCTGAACTAGCCTGGGCCATTGCCCCCTTTTCTACTAGTGACATATGCAAACTAAGAGTTATTTTAAGCTCAAATTGCATATAAATCAAATAAACTACCACATATAATTCCTCCCAAATTACTAAAACCCACAAATTAATCACTATATAAAGCATTGCAAGAGAGATGAAAGGACAAAGTTGCTAACCTTTGTGATCACTTGAATGGATGGGGTCCTTCAAATCTTGACAAAATTTAGGCAAAATGTGTGATGAGCTAGAGGGGGAGAAGAGAGGAAGAACATAGAGGAGAGGGGAAATGGGGAAGAACAGAGCGAGCTGGACGAAGCGTTTATAGGTAGGATGACCTTTAGTACCGGTTCGTGCGACGAACCAGTACTAAAGGTGTTGAAGGGGCCCCAGTCTGACAACATCCTGACACCACTCTCTTTAGTACCAGTTCATGGCACGAACCGGTGCTAAAGGTTAGCCACAAACCGGTACTAATGAGCTCCGCCCCCTAGCCGTTGGAACCAGCACTAGTGGTCACATTAGTGCCAGTTCTGTTACAAACCGGGACTAATATGCTTCACATTAGGTCTTTTTTCTACTAGTGATTGGAGATTATTTATTTTTATCTGTTGCGCCTGTACCACTGATGGGTTTATTTTTATTAGTATATATCTTCTTGATACGACAACAATTCACCTTTTTGGAATGAAAACTT
The DNA here is from genome assembly GCF_018294505.1 of Triticum aestivum. Lineage (NCBI taxonomy): Eukaryota > Viridiplantae > Streptophyta > Magnoliopsida > Poales > Poaceae > Triticum > Triticum aestivum. The sequence goes on from NC_057803.1 coordinate 745,086,814, forward strand.
AAAACAAGAAAAATGTGAAGTTAGAAGAACAATGCCAACATTTGAATATGGAAAAAAGTAGATACGTGCGCCATAAATGAGCACATTTATTTAAGATGTTAAATATGTTGTGAACAATTGCATAACAAGGGGCGTACAAAATAAAAATAAAAATAAAAAAGCCAAGCGCACGTGCCATGCACAGAGGTAATCTGGTGACATTGATTTTATCCTTGATCATTTTTTTTGGTTGCTAATTGTGCGGTGCTGCACAATGGTTCACCGTCTCACCAATTTGCGTGCTCCCTTAGGGGCACGAATGGATGGTCATGCTCCTCCCTTATAAACAAGGCCAGGTATCCTTAACTTGCCGATGTGGGGCTAAAACACCTTCAAACTCTCCTAGTTTTGTTAGGAGTTTTTTTTATTTTTGAGGGAAAGTTTTGTTAGGAGTTGGAACATGCCTGACGGCCTAGCAAAACTCACCGGTGTACATGTTCAGAGTCTCTGTTTTCTGCTGTTTGCTCATTTGGAAGTATCATTACATGCTGCTGCTGCTGCTGTGGCAGAGTAAAACTCTCCAAGTTTTGTTAGTGATGAAGCCGGGCTAGACCCTTGATCGGTGGATCTTATCCAAACAAAATTATACTCGTACATGTTCAGAGTCTCTGTTTTCTGCTTTTTTTTAATGCAGTGTGAATCTGCGAGGTTCTTACTGCGGTCTGCGGTTCTAAAAGTTTTTCTCATTTTGACTGCGGTCTGAGGGATTTTTTTAGATCAACATCCCTGAAAGATGGTTCGGTGAAGTTGGTTGCAAAAGCTAATTGTAGATTAAAGTGACAGATTTCCATTTCAAAATTTCAGATTAAAAAAACAGGGAAATAACTTTTGCGTGTGAATCTGCGAGGTTATTACTATGTTCACTTTTTTAGCACAGCATGTTATAGCTATTTTATTTACGGGTACATCATGTTATAACTATGTGAATCTGCGAGGTTCTTACTATTGTGCTTCTAAAAGTTTTTTGTTTTATAATAATAGTATAAAAAAACTTGCTTTTGAGACATTAGATAAAACATTTTTTTTGAGAATCAGTATAAAACAACATTTTTTTAGACAAAGTATATAAACAACTTTTTTTAGACAATCTCGGTATATAAAACAACTAATGATGGGTTTAAAATGCCAAGAGACGAAAACACAGGACTACTTGGGCTTGGCCCAGTACCCAGGACACTCTCATTCTCGCTCTCGTTGTTTACTAGGAAATAAAAGGGTCCCTCTCGCTCTTGGGCACCTACGCCGCAAATCGGCACCGGCGGCAAGCAAAGAAGGGACAGACAACCCCAAAATGCCGCCTCCTGTCCAACGAAGTGGGAGAGGGAGAGGAGGTGGTTGCCCGCCGAGAATAGATGGTGATGGTCAGGATGCGGGCATGCACTCATGGGGGTGGGTCCCTGTCGGCACCGGCGCGTGGAGCGTCGGGTGGTCGTGAAGGCCACGACGGCGTCTGGGGCGCCCGAAGGTTGAAGATGGGTGGCCCAGAAGATCGTGAAGCCTCGGGCGCCAATCTGCTCTCCTGCCTCCAATTGCCCCTGCCAATGTATAGCAGCAGCAAATATATGGGATACATTGGAAAATCGGTGCGCCCTTTGAAAAATTATCATGGATAAATTGAAACATGAAAACTTAGTCTTTCAATAATTCTTCTTTCTTATTATTTAAATCATAGGGAACACCATATTGTTAAAAGGGTTAAAGTATTATGAAGACAATATTTGTGAAGTAGTGATTAAACTAAACATATTTTTTTGAGTGAAGACTTTGATAATATCATATAATCCAGTTCAGTTTTCTGTAATAGCAGAAATGATGTTCTTCTAAATTTTGTATTCAATATTATAACTGAAATGTTAGAAAACCATCATTGTGGTTCTCCTAACATAACCAATTTGAAAGTTCAAATTCCAACCGTTGCGGTGCTGGCAACATATGAAATGATTTAGAATAAAAATTCACATTATGTTAAAATTTATATGATTTAGAATGAAAAAATGGTTTTTAGTTGATGCATTTTGGTATATGTATAATAAATTTTGGAGTTAAAAGATTTAATATCCACCACTCTCATGTATTTGTAATAAACTTTTGTGCTTGGTTTTTTTCATATATTGCAACTTAATATATGTTGTTTGTGTAAATTGATATCAATATTTTTTTTAAATACAACAAATGGGTTTTAACAATGACATGATGCCAATATGTCAATATGCATATTTTAGCATATAAATATAATATTCAATATGAAGTAAAATTATGTTAATATGAGATGATATTATGTTGCAAAAATATGTTTTATTCAAGTTGTCATGTTAAATTTCCTGTTAGAATATTTTTGCCATAAATCTAGTCAAACCAGAAATATCACACTCATACTGGAATTAGTTAATGCCCTTAATGTATTACAGTGTGTTCCTTTTAAATATCTACACAATTTCAAACATATTTGATTATTTAAGATTACAAGAATGTAACAAATAACATGATAGAGGCTTCCAGAGTGCAAAATGTTCAAGCTTAGATGTAACTAAACAGAGAATTTCAAGAGTGATTGATGTCAAGCTTAAAACTCTCTACAATTTTAGCAGATTTTTTTAAAAACAAAATGCAATTCTAGTTTTCAGCTTTTGAAAAATATCATTACAATTCTCTAGATTCTTCAAAAATGTCACCGTGGGGCTCCGAAAATGCCACTACAGTGACACTTTTTGGAAGGATGAAAATTGCAGTGGCATTATTCATCCAGTGCTTCTTGGTGACTATTGAAAACTGAGCTTTTTAGCTTTTTTAGAAACCATGCATATTTTAGTTTTTTTCGAAGAACTGCGCATTGTAGCTCTTTTTTTTGAGAATTATTGTGCATTGTAGCTGCAAAAACAAAGGACGGTGACATGGCCCAGAGACAGAGCACAGAACGCAATGCGGTGGGCCCACTAGGCCTTAGCTGAGTACACAACAGCTGACGCACGCATCCTAGTCCAGTCCATTCCAGTCCATAATGTCTCTAGTATCCACCATACATCAAGATTATATTAGGACACTAGTAGAAAAGAGGGCTTTGGTCCAGGCCGGGTTAGCCCATTAGTCCTGGTTCAGTCCAGAACCGGGACTAATAGGGGCATTAGTCCCGGTTCGTGAGCCCAGGGGCCATGTGGGCCATTTGTCCCGGTTCGTCTGGACCTTTTAGTCCCGGTTGGTGCCATGAACCGGGACTAAATGGTGTGATGCCCATTAGTACCGGTTCGTGGCACCAACCGGTACTAAAGGTGGGACCTTTAGTCCCGGTTGGTGCCACTAACCGGTACTAATGGGGTTTGAGCCATTAGTACCGGTTCATGGCACGAACCGGTACTAAAGGTTTCCCATGTGATATGTGGTCTAGTTATTGGGAAAATTTGCAAATGTGAATTTCGACTTTATTTGCAAAATCTCTCTAGAATTTCATAAAATGGGCATAACTTTTGCATACTAACTCGGATGAAAAAGTTTTTATATGAAAAATCATCTACTTGAAAAGTTACATCCAAATTTTATTAGCATCATGAAGAGAGCATCATGAAGAATATGACTAGCATATTTAAGTCTAACCCACTTTCTATGCATAGGGATTTTGTGAGCAAACAACTTATGGGAACAATAATCAACTAGCATAGGAAGGCAAAACAAGCATAACTTCAAAACTTTAAGCACATAGAGAGGAAACTTGATATTGTTGCAATTCCTACAAGCATGTGTTCGTCCCTCATAATAATTTTCAGTAGCATCATGAAGGAATTCAACAATATAACCAGCACATAAAGCATTCTTTTCATGATCTACAAACATAGAATTTTTACTACTCTCCACATAAGCAAATTTATTCTCATCAATAGTAGTGGGAGAAAACTCAACAAAATATCACTAAATAAAGTCATGACCTCTCCAAATCCACTTTCATCAATATAATCATCATAAATAGGAGGCATGCTTTCATCATAATAAATTTTCTCATCAAAGCTTGGGGGACTAAACATATCATCTTCATCAAACATAGCATCCCCAAGCTTGTGGCTTTGCATATCATTAGCATCATGGGTATTGAAAGAATTCATACTAACAACATTGCAATCATGCTCATCATTCACATATTTAGTGCCAAACATTTTATAGATTTCTTCTTCTAGCACTTGAGCACAATTTACCTTTCCATCATTCTCACGAAAGATATTAAAAAGATGAAGCGTATGAGACAAACTCAATTCCATTTTTTTGTAATTTTCTTTTATAGACTAAACTAGTGATAAAACAAGAAAAAATAGATTCGATTGCAAGATCTAAAGATATACCTTCAAGCACTCACCTCCCCGGCAACAGCGCCAGAAAAGAGCTTGATGTCTACTACACAACCTTCTTCTTGTAGACGTTGTTGGGCCTCCAAGTGCAGAGGTTTGTAGGACAGTAGCAAATTTCCCTCAAGTGGATGACCTAAGGTTTATCAATCCGTGGGAGGCGTAGGATGAAGATGGTCTCTCTCAAACAACCCTGCAACCAAATAAGAAAGAGTCTCTTGTGTCCCCAACACACCCAATACAATGGTAAATTGTATAGGTGCACTAGTTCGGCGAAGAGATGGTGATACAAGTGCAATATGGATGGTAGATATGAGTATTTGTAATCTGAAATTATAAAAATAGCAAGGTAAGAAGTGGTAAAAGTGAGCATAAACGGTATGGCAATGGTAGGAAACAAGGCCTAAGGTCCATACTTTCACTAGTGAAAGTTCTATCAACAATGATAATATAACTGGATCATATAACTATCCCTCAACATGCAACAAAGAGTCACTCCAAAGTCACTAATAGCGGAGAACAAACGAAGAGATTATGGTAGGGTACAAAACCACCTCAAAGTTATCCTTTTTGATCTATCTATTCAAGAGTCTGTAGTAAAATAACATGGAGCTATTCTTTCCGTTCGATCTATCATAGAGTTCATACTAGAATAACACCTTAAGACACAAATCAACCAAAACCCTAATATCACCTAGATACTCCATTATCACCTCAAGTATCCGTGGGCATGATTATACGATATGCATCACACAATCTCAGATTCATCTATTCAACCAACACAAAGTACTTCAAAGAGTGCCCCAAAGTTTCTACCGGAGAGTCAAGATGAAAACGTGTGCCAACCCCTATGCATAAGTTCACAAGGTCACTGAACCCGCAAGTTGATCACCAAAACATACATCAAGTGAATCACATGAATATCCCATTGTCACCACAGATAAGCACGGCAAGACATACATCAAGTGTTCTCAAATCCTTAAAGACTCAATTCGATAAGATAACTTCAAAGGGAAAACAAAATCCATTACAAGAGAGTAGAGGGGGAGAAACATCATAAGATCCAACTATAATTGCAAAGCTCACGATACATCAAGATCATGCCAAATCAAGAACACGAGAGAGAGAGAGAGAGAGAGAGAGAGAGAGAGATCAAACACATAGCTACTCATACATACCCTCAGCCCCGAGGGTGAACTACTCCCTCCTCGTCATGGAGAGCGCCTGGATGATGAAGATGGCCACCAGTGAGGGATCCCCCCTCCGGCAGGGTGCCGGAACAGGGTCCCGATAGGTTTTTGGTGGCTACAGAGGCTTGCAGCGGTGAAACTCCCAATCTATTGTTGTCCTCGGAGGTTTCAGTATTTATAGGATTTTTTGGCGTAGGTTTCACGTCAGGGGGGTATCTGGGCTGTCCACGAGGCAGGGGGCGTGCCCTAGGGGAGTTGGCGTGACCCCACCCTCGTGGGCAGCCCGGGACTCTTCTGGCCCAACTCTTGCACTCTTGGGGCTTCTTTTGGTCCATAAAAATTCATCAAAAATTGGCACATCAAATGGACTCCGTCTGGTATTCCTTTTCTGTAAAACTCAAAAACAAGGAAAAAACATAAACTCGCACTAGGCTCAAGGTTAATAGGTTAGTCCCAAAAATCATATAAAATAGCATACAATGCATATAAAACATCCTAGATGAATAATATAATAGCATGAATACTTCATAAATTATAGATATGTTGGAGATGTATCATGGGCCGGCCCATATTGTGCGATACAGTTTCTATTCCCCGTTGAAAGCGGGAATAGGAGCTCCGACAAAACAAGGCCTAACTAGGAATCTAACTACCAAGTCATATTTTCCTAAACATGAATGTTATAAATTTAACGTCAATTTTTAAAGTATGGCACTAATGTCCGGGATGGAAAAATATATTGTCACGAGCATGCAATTTCCCTCGTCAAGCATGGAAAATCCAGGCAAAAAACTGAGCACGACAATTGCCATGCTCGCAAAAACATAATTTATCGTCCCGGTTATAAGATTTGCCATGCTTTAAAAATCTCATACATTTGTGAATATTTAAAAAATTACTATAACTAGTCCTCAACCCGTGCACCTACACGGGCTAGGAACTACTTGTTTCAGCATTATTCTGTATATTTATAACATTAGTTTTCCTTACTTTAGAGTATGTATAATGAAATTAATTATCAGACAGAGGGCAACATTGGCCTCTTCGTCAATGGATTCTTCATGTCACTCTAGGTTATCTCTGTGTTCATTTAATGCATTTGTTATTATTTATAAAAACAATTAAAAATTAGTATAAAAACATAATATCAAGATATTCGACAATTTTGGCGATATTCATGCCCTCATAACTTAAGCATAATGTATAAATTTGTGAAATAAGTTATGTCACGATCATTGACAATTGCAATTGCATAGAGATTTGTGCAGGGTAAAATTTTCTGCCCTAACGAAATAACTAAAGATATAAACAACTTTAGTAACACTTAAATACCTTAACTATAAAAATTAATCATTTGGATCAACTCGTCCTATGGCATATCACAAAAGTGTTTCAGTTGTTGTACACATATACTATTGTATCTGATACACTCTCTCTGCAACGAATAGCAACCATGCATAGTTGGTTTAAACTAAAAAAAAAAAGCATTGCTATGAACACCTGTAAGGATTTATATCAACGGACCATTATTTTTGTAGAGCAACATATATAACGAAATCTCAGTACTGAAAAAGATTTCAGATTCATTTTATAAAAACTATGCAATAGAATAAGAAATAAATATAGAAATCTCTAGTTTGTTTAGCTGCTAAACAAATTGCTTTATTACATTAACTTAACGTGAGGGCTAACCTGGCAAACAAAGTGCTTTATTGTTGTAGGTGGCATGCATGGCACCATTGGAAGTTGTAACAGGACGTGAGGGCCAACCTAGAGTCGTGTTGCATGCACATGAGAAGACAATAGCGGCCGCAAAAACCAAGACAAGCAGCATGGAAGGAACATATGGGAAGAGACGTTCGTATGTACGTATGGTTGTCGCAGTGACGGTTGTAATGGCGTCTTCACTTCTTCTCCTTCTTCCTTTGGCTCCAGTGCCTGTCTGTTCAGCGACCATCCGGGCGAATTCGATCCAAGATCCGAAGTTGAGGGTCAAAGAGCTCCAGGGCTAACATGGCGCTTTGGCTAGTAGTTGGCTACCACGGAGACTAATTGTTTTGTGCTTTCATCCTGGACATCTCAGATGGCAACTACCCACTCAGCCTCCGCAAGACTTACCATGGACATCACTAGTGGGCTCATCTAGGTGTAGTGTTAGCTCTATATCAGGCGAACACAACTCAGGATTTGCGCGTTCATGCCTAGCCACTTGGACTCCATTGTCAAGAGAATGATCCCTTCGTAAGACTTCGAGTATACACGGAGGAATTCGACAACATCGGCAAAATGTCGGGCCTATCTCTACCCCAAGATATAAATTTATTTTTCAAAATCAGGAAGCTCTCCTTTTCCCAGAACGTGAGGCTTGAGGTCTCTTTCTTTCTTGTACGTGCATGGATTTCGTTTTAGGAGATTGGCACATAAGACGTGGGACTTGAGGACTTCTCATTTGGACATATTAAGGGAAGAAGTCACGCACACTATTTGTATTCGTTCAAAGATTAGACGTGGGTGTTAGGGACGTGGGGTTTTTTTTTAAGAAGCAGCGTCCAGGTTGATCCTATCTATGTACGTGGTTCTTTTTTTAAAGAGGTAGCGTTTTTTAAGGTTTTCTCAGAAATTGGATGTGGGTGTTGGCGGACACCTTTGGGAGCGTGTCAGCTTAAACTTTTTTTGAACGTGTCATCTTATTCCAATCCACGTACGTGGTTTTTCATTTTTTTTAAATAGATCTTGACCATCAAATTTTATATCTGATGGCTAAACTAGTTTTATTGTTGTGGATTAACATGGAGGCTCTTATGGTGCCTCCAATTAGTAAATATAAGATATAAGATATTATTCCAAATAGTGAATATTTTTAAATTCATAAACATTTATAATATACATGAGATTTAAAAAAAATTTGAACAATTTTAAAATATACGATTATATGTAAAATATCCATGAAGGTTTTATTAAAATTTGTGAAGTTTTTAAAATTAGGAGAAAGTTTTTCAAATCTGAGATGTTTGTCCAATTGGTGAATATATTTTCAAATTCAGGATTTTGTAAAAACAACAAATATTATTATAATTTATGAATATTTTACATATTTTGTGAACATTTTTCAAATTCATGTTTTTTAATTCTACAACTTATCAGTCATGACATTTTTAACATGAACAACTTTTTAGAATTCATTAACACTTTTCTAATGAACAAACTTTTTAAATCTCTTATTAATAACCAATAGCCATCTTTTTTTAAAATTTGGAGGTTGTTGGTTTTCTCTGCCGATGCCCGATGGTTTTCTTAGAGTCACGAACGACTGACGAAAAAAGCGACTGGAGAGGAGTGAGCGAACCAACATGAGAGGACAGCATCTAGAGCTTGTGGCCAGTCCAAAATGCCCGATATTGTTTATTCCTCGTTGAAGGCTATACTTGGAGCTCCGACGAAACAAGGCCTAACAAGGAACCTAACTATTAAGCCATAGTTTTTCTAAATAGGAATGATAAAAATTTCATGTCAAAATTGGTAGTATCGCAACTCTCATGTATGGGATGAAAAATTTTGTTGTCGTGAGCATGGAAATTTCCTTCATCAAGCATGAAAAATCCTAACAAAAAAGTGAGCATGGCAATTATTTACCATGCATCCTGAAGGAAATTGCCATGGTCGCGACAACATAATTTGCCGCCTCGGGAATCCGATTTGCCATGTCTAGGAATCTTTATACATTTGTGATTATTTTATAAATTAGTATAATATTATTCCAAAGTTATGAATATTTTTAAATACACCATTCAGATAGCCCCGATTTAGAAGTTTCCCTATATCACCACGTATTCCATGGCAACAATATATAGAACTGTCTGACGAGCTTGGCTAGTGAGCAATCTTGCTACAATTAATGCTTCTCCCAATATGCTGTACAATTCTATGTTTCTAGATGCACAAAATACTCCACTAGTATGATTTAAGCATATTAATTTTTGATATAAGACAAACTTAACACATGCAATTTGTTCTTTTGTAGAGCACATGATTTGCAGTAGAGGTTGATCTTAAATGTGTAAGAGAGATTCACCTTAATTAATGGAAGATGAGACGAGCCACGTAGCAGTCAGAAAAAGATGGAGCAATACTTAATTTGGATGTTTTAGTTGATAAGCAACTTGGTCATCTGGGGAGCAATATGTATGTATCAAAGGCTGCTGAGGGATATGGTCCCCTGCCCAGTCCACAAGCCTCCCTATTGCTTTTATCTTTGAAGTAAAAAGCACCTAGCTAGCCTTGTGCTTTGGATGTTCATTCCTCTTTTTCTTTGTTGCTGCAGAAGCAGAAGCAGAACCTTTGAAAGACGATAACCATTCCTGCTCGAAGCAAGGTATTATTACATTTTAGAACAAGGAAGGTAATAATGGTATCCACTATATTTGTTTGTCCCTCTCTCTCTCTCTCTCTCTCTCTCTCTATATATATATATATATATATATATATATATATACATATATATATATATATATATATACATATATATATATATAGACACACACACGCTAAACTAAGCCCGAGCGCAGTATACCTTATTCTGCGCTCTGGCCATTCAAACCACGCTCGAACTCTCTAATTACGGAAGTGACCACTTCCCAACCAAAGTTCCACCTGATGGTAAAAGACTCTAGTACATTACCATGTGTGACAATGACTTTTACTATCCAGAGCCACAAGTCCCTTCAACTAGTAAATTACTATATATCGCATTGTTCTTACTATCGCTATAGCATGTGGTAAAATCGATCAGCAATTACATATTTTGAATAACTAGATCTTGGTTATAATTTTCTCACCGTGCCTACAGGTAACATTATGATTACTTTGAAATCAGTTTTACTAGAGAGGTCACGTATTTACTACATGCTATCCGAGATTTTATAAACAATGTCCATGCATCTATAGTAAACATATTACTTTTTTTGTGGGTATAGTAAAGAGATTACTAATTGTACTACATGTTATACTTCCGATTATTTTCCCAGGAATGTGCAGTAAGGTGGTTAACATGCTTTACTAAATGTTTCATGGGGTGTTACGGCAAACTTCATGACCAAGACATCTGTAGTACAAATGTGCATCTATAGTAAAGAGATCACTAGTTTTACTATAGGTTTACTACCGATTGATTCCCTGGGAACGTATACTAAATAGGTTAACATGTGTTACTACATTTTACATGGGATCTTACCATAGACTTTGTGACTAGGCTTGTGCAGTAAAAAGGTTACCAAGCTTTACTACTAGTTACCTATGAATTTACGATCAAGTGGGAGACCAAGGCAGCAGGTGTGCGCATGTCAGTTGCTTGGTTGGGTGCAAAGTTTCGGCCGGAGAGCAGAATTAGCGTTGTACGCTCAAGCACAGTTTATATTGGAATAAGTAATTCCCCACCTAAGTCGATAGACCGAGGGGTGGCCCGCCATAATAATCACCGATGTAAAATTTGGAAAATTCTATATATCGCATATTGCGTCAAGATGTTAAGGGTTTCCACAGATTCAGGAGAGCGCAACACGATCTGGGCCAGCCCTTTAGCGGTTAGCCTAGCATCGGTTTTCTCCGATTTTGGGAGAAGGTTCCCTGAATCAGTTTTTTCTTTTTTTACGTTGTCTTTTGTGGCTAGTTTTCACTTATTTATTTTTTCGTTTTTTCTTTTGTGTTTATTTTTTTATTTTCGTTTTCGTTTCTATCTTTTCTATTTCTTTCTTCTTTCTTGTTTATTTTTCGAAAATTTCAGAATTGGTTCAGACTTTTAAAAAACGTTCCTCTTAAAAAAATTTGTTCAGAATTTTAAAAATTGTTCATGTTTAGATAGATGTGCAGAAATTTCAAAAAAATGTTCCCATTAGAAATTGTTCACAAATTGATATTTTATTCAGATTTTCAAAAAACTGTTCCTCTTAACTAAATTTCTTCAGAATTTTAAAAAAAATTCACGTTTCAAAAAAATTGCAGGAATTCCAAAAAAATGTTCCTGTTATAAATTATTCACAAATTCAAAAAACATACAGGAATTCCAAAAATGTTCCTGTTTTTAAAATTTTGTTCACAAATTCGAAAAAATGTTCACATTCTGTTAACATTTGTTAACAATTCAAAAAATGTTCATGATCCCAAAATCTGGTCAGAAAATTTTGAAATGTTTGTGGTTTCAATATTTTGTTCGGAATTTGATGAAAAGTTTCTTTTTGCACTTTTTGTTAATAAATTCTAAAAATGTTTGTAATTATAATTTTTTGTTCAGATTTCATGAAATGTTCCTTTTTTCAATTATTTGTTCAAAAATTGAAAAAATGTTCAAAGTTTCAAAATTTCTTCAGGATTTCATAATTTGTACACGTATTCAAAAAATGTTCAGAAATTCAAAATATGTTTGCACATTTTCAAAATATACACTTTAAAGAAGTACACTTAAAAAAAACTATCACTGCAGTGACTAATTCCAGTTCGCTACATTAACTGTTTGAATTGACTACAGTAGAGCTAACACTAATTCCAGGCAAGGGCTGATGATGGATGTTGCTTCTGAGAAAACAGGGCAGACTAGCAAAACTCACCCGGGTGGTTTTGGTACTGTACAATGACATTCTTCTTGTTTGAAAGATGTGCATCAGTCCCATGCAAACTAAAACGACGAAGATGTGCATCAGTACCGCAAGAATGCAGTTCACTGATCTGGTCTTGGCTTTACTATGCTTCCTCTCAATGCATGAAACCCCACAATTATTAATTAACCTACCCTATTCCTAACAAGGCAAAGCTTTTTATACTGAACTAGCAAAAATGCCCGTGCGTTGCAACGGGAAAATTTTAACTTCCCTAGCATAGGCTAAAATATAAACCATTATTTAACTTATGATCCATGGCAATTATTCCCAAGATGACAAAGAATTATGCTTTCAATCATACCGTCTTTGCAAAATGATCACATTTCAGTTTGCGGCTTCATAGTTTCATTCTCACCTCCATGCCACAATCAAATGAGAAGAAAGAAAAAAAGTTTCAGAATAGGCCCATCTTAGCCGACGTAGGGGAGAAATAAAAATGTATTATTTTTTGTTGCTCCACAATTGAATCAACGAAAGGAAAAAGTGTGGAGCAGCCTAGCTCGGCCCATGCGTTGGAGAAACATAGAAGGTGCAGTGTGTGGTACATTGGTAGATAGATGACGGCGAAACTATAATTGGACGGAAGAATCCTTCCTTCCTTTAATATTAATATATATAATAATTAGTATATATAAAAAGGGATCAGGGAAACAAAGTGACACGAATTTTACATCGGGGCAAAATTTCGATGACCCCATCGAGGCGATGACGGAGTTTGCAACATCATAACTTGGGAACATTTTTTCAACAGGCACATATTTTTGGAATTGGTGAACCTTTTTTAAAATTAATGAACATTGTTTTTTGATGAACATTATTTTTAATGCATGAAGATTTCGAATCAGCGAACATTTTTTGAATCCATGAACTTTTTTTGAAATTCACGATTATTTTTTATTTTTTTGAACATTTTTTTGAAAATTCATGAACCTGTTTTGAATTTGCAGAATTTTTCTAAAATTCATGAACATTTTACTACTTCTGATTTGTTTTTAAAAAATCTCATTTTTTTAAATTTAGAACTTTTCTGAAATCCCAAATTATTTAAAGAAGAAAAAAAATGAAGTAATAAAACAGTGGCATCCCTCCCTACTCATGGGCTGGCCTAATAGGGCGCACAATTTCCTTTAAAATTTGGAAATTTTTGAAATCCCAAATTATTTTAAATAAAAAATAGAGAAAAAACGAAATAGGAAAATGGGGAGTCTCTCCCCACTAATGGGCTGGCCCAATAGGGCACGCGGTAGAGGAGCATATTAAAGGTAATGCTCCTTTGTCTTTACAAGAAATATTAGCTAGTTGGACTTGTTGGTGCATTATGGCTCAACCAATGCGTGCAGGGTTCGACTCCGTGTGGAAGATTTTTTTTTAATGTAAAACGGCGATGTGATGTGATGTGACAAGGGCTAATTAACTAGTTCTCATAAACTTTTTTCGGTTAGTCCTGATCAGACGCTGCTGTTATGAATAAATATTAAACCAAAAATGATGCCTATATTCCACATGGCTTCCTTATATTTTTTTTATATTCACTTTGTCGATTCAACCATGATTTATTTGTTGGAGTCGGCTATAAATCAGCTTTAGTTGATTGCGCCCCGCTGTCGTCTATCCTTCTCTTTTGTTGTCAATGTCGATTTTCTCACCGACACGCCGACACCAGCCTAATCGTCACCGGCACCACCAGCCACCCATGCGACCGTAACGCCTCAGCTTGCTGGAGCCACCTCCTCCTCCGAGTTGTGGTAGCCCCAACCATCCTCTAGACCACACTTCACCGCCAGCGACCCAACCTCCCTTGCGCCCATGCCGGCACTGTCAACTCTCTGCCTCATCGCTGCGCGAGACGTCCTCTTCCCAATCTCCAGCCGTACCCCCTTGTTAGGAATAAATCATGTGTGCGTGTTCGTGGCAGTGGTGTGTGCGTGTCGCGAGTCTGTGCTCGCGATCTAGTCCTAGTCATTTAGCAGCAGCGGTGACTGGACACGTTAGAACGCGTCTGTTGACACCAGATTTTGGTATGGTCAAAAACATAATTAAGAAGGCTTCAAATGGAAAAGTGCTCAAAGTGAGAAAGTTCCGTATCGTCAAAAGGAGAAACTTTGATATTTGGGCCGTAGCCATCCGATCTAATCTCTAAGGCCGAAGTTGTGTTTGAAGTACTGAGATTTTGCATTCAGAACACAATTCGGATGATTACACCCCCAAGATGGCCTCATATGAGAAAATTTTCTACATGTATTGTCTTCGTCTCGTCGAAACGATCGATTTTGATATACGAAACGTCTAAATCGGAATTCGTATTCAAAAGTTAGAGCCAAAACAGTGTGCTGCATAAGTCTGCCCCGGACGTTCCGGGCAAAACTTCCGGGGAGGTTCCGGGCTAAACCGAAAGTTTGCGCGCGGAGCACCCCGAAAACTGAAATTTTAACATTATTTGCAGATTTGAGGGGTCAGTTTCGACATCAAGATGACCTCGGATGAAAAAGTATTCAACTAACGAATTTTTCTACATTGCAAGATAACAACTTTGCTTTTGGGACCATTGTGATCTGAAGCCACATGAGACCTGCAGGAGCTGTGCAAGAGGGAAACTTGATGTAATTTTAGCCCGGAAGTTCCGGGCTGACCGGAAGTTCCAGGCCTCGTAGTCCGAGTTAGGTTATCTTTTGATGTTTTGGACGGGATTTGAGTCCTTTTCTTGCACAGAAAGTCCAGCCGCCTCATATATATGTAAGAGGTGATGGCCCATTGAATAACAACACACAATCGATCAATTCATATACCACTTTTTATCTTTTACCTTTTCTCCTTAACCCTCGTTCTTCTTCTTCCTCGTTCTTCGTTTGTTCTTGTTCATTGCAAGGCGGCGATCCACGAGGCCCTAGGGGCGGTCAGGCCGACCTAGGGCAGCCCATAGCCGCCGCGCGCCCTGACGGGGTCCCTCCCGGGCGTGTGGGATTTCGGATCTACAAAAGCGCCCGTCGGATTGTGTAAGTGCATCTAGTGCCCCTTAGTGATTTTGGTGTATTGAAGACTTATAGGTTAAGGGACTAATGCGTTTGTGAGTGTACACAGGTCTATAAGTCTATGAGGAGTTTGATATTTACAGAGAAAGTCGACCCCTAAAAATGAAGTTCTTCAACTGAAGACTTTGATATTCTGAAGACTTTCTGAAGACTTTGAAAGTGAAGAAATTGGTGTGACCTTGAAGACTTGGTATTCATTTGTGGAACATGAAGCGTGAAGACTTTTGTTTTCGTAGTTTCATTTTCTCTTTCTTGAGTCATAGGAAACACCGTACTGTTAAAGGGGGTCGAGGAAATACTAAGGAAATATTTCCATGTGATGCTCAACTCAAAATCCTACACCTACACAGTGAAGCCTTTCGAGTGAAGCCTTTGGAAATCTCATACAGTTCAGTCACTTTCTTCAGTGACAGAGACGAAGTTCTTCTGGTCGCTGATGAATTTGTTCTGACTGAGGAGTTAGGAATTCGCCAGTGCGAATTACCTACACAGTGAGGAACATGATAGCCCTGAGGAATTTGAGAGTCAAATTTCCGACCGTTGCTGTGCTGCGCGCCAGCTGTCCTAAAATATCTTATCCACCTAACGGTCATATCATTGAGGGGCATTTATGTCTTATCATGTCGGGCTGCTCCCTAGGCTATAAATAGCCGCCCCCTACAACCACTAGCTGGTTGGCTGCTCCGAGAGAACTTGACACTTGTCATTTGAGAGCAACCCATCCTCCGAGGACTTTGAGCGAAAATCATCAAGTGAGGAAAATCCCAAACCCAAACACCTACAAACCCCAAAGTGATTGAGCATCACTGAAGAAATTGATCCTGCGTGGATCCGACGCTTGTTACCTTTGAAGACTGTGCTTCTTCCAGACGGTTAGGCGTCAAGGTCTAGAGCATCCAAGAGGAATTGTGGATCGCCGAGTGACCAAGTCTGTGAAGGTTTGGAAGTCGCCTGAAGACTTACCACGAGTGATTGGACGGGATCTGTGTGATCTTAGTTCAAGGAGAATACGGTGAGGACTGGGTGTCCTGAGCTGCGTGCTCAGGACTGGGTGTCCGGGACTGCGTGTCCTCGAGTTTAAATACTCAGCCGCTCCAACCAGACGTACAACTGAGACAGCAGTTGGAACTGGTCTACCAAATCATTGTCTTCACCAACCTACTGGTTCTATTTCCTCAACCCTTTCATTTCCTCATTACTGTGTTGAGTGTTTGTTCATATCTGTGTTTGAAGACTTTGACTGAAGACTTTCTCAATTTCCTCAGTTCAATTTCTTCAGTCTGTTTGTCTTCATCTTGTGTTATCCTGTGATTACGCTTTCTGTACTCTGTGCTAGTCTTCATTTCATCATGATGACCATGCTTGTATTCTGTTATGCTTACTTCTGAGTACTTATTCCGCTGCTAATAGTTCTTCGCTAAGGAATTTCCTCACCGGCAAATTCCTCAGTGAAGAATTCATAAAAATCGCCTATTCACCCCCCCTCTAGTCGACATAACGCACTTTCAATTGGTATCAGAGCAAGGTACTCCCTTGTTCTGTGTGATTTTGGTTTAACCGCCTGGAGTTTTAGTTATGTCGACCGCAGGTATGATCAAGGTCTCGGCTGGGTGTCCTACCTTTGATGGAACGGACTACCCCTACTGGAAAAACAAGATGCGAATGCATCTCGAGGCAATTGACAACGATCTCTGGTATGTTGTGGAAAATGGTGTTCCCTCTGTTTCACCCTCACTGAACGCTACCGATGTGAAGAGATTCAAGCAACTCGATTCTCAAGCGAAGAATATCATATGTGGCCATCTGAGTAAAGGACAGTATGGAAGAGTGAGTGCTTTGGAAACTGCTAAGCTTATCTGGGATAGGCTGTCCAAAGTGAATGAAGGAGTCTCAACTCAGCGTGACTCTCGAGTTGATGTTCTTCGGAATCTCTTCAACCGCTTCAAAAGACTCGACAATGAAAATGTCCAACAAACCTTCGATCGCCTCACTGACATCTCAAATGAGCTTCAAGCCCTCGGTGCCACTGACATCACTGACCATGAGGTGGTGAAGAAACTGTTGAGATCGCTTGATTCCTCATTTGATACTCTGGGTCTGATGATACAAGAACGGGCTGACTACAAGTCTCTTGATCCTGCCGATATCCTCGAAAGGCTAAATACTCACGAGTTCCAGCTTGCTGAAAAGAGAGATCTCTATGGTTCGAGCTATGGCAAACCACGTGCCCTGAAGGCCAAGGTTGTGTCTGAGTCTGAATGTGAGGACTCTGGTAGTAGCCTTGGTGATCCTGAAGAATTGAGCCAGGAGCTAGCACTGCTCGTGAAGAAATTCCAGAAGTTCTCAAGACGTGGTCGCTTTGGAAAATCCTCAAGAAGCAGTGATTCCTCATCAAGTGACTATAAGAGAAGGCTGTGCCACAAATGCAAGAAACCTGGTCATTATATTCAAGATTGTCCTCAGTGGGAAAAGGAATTGAAGAAGAAGAAATACAAGGATTACAGTTCTGATGATGCGAAGAAGAAGAAGAAATCGTCAAAATCTTCGTCATCAAAATCCTCGAAGTCTTCATCTCACAAGAAGAGCAGCTCCAAGAAGGCTCGGGCATTCATTGGCAAGGAAATGGACTCTGAAGCTGAATCTGAGGAAAATGAGGAAGAGGAGGCGTCTGAAGAATCCGAATCTGGTGTGGCGAGTCTGGCCTTCGCTACTGCTTTCGTTAGCAAGTCCATCTTCAACACTGAAGAAACTGACCCCACCGACAAGCCTGATGAAGATGATGATGACTACGCTCCCACCTATTGCTTCATGGCAAAAGGTGCAAAGGTACTCAAATACACCTCCTCTGAATCTAGTGAAAATGAATCTGATGAGAATCTCAAGCCCAGCTACTCTAAACTTGCAAAGATTGCTGTAAAACAACAAAGGGCTTTTGAAAAGGTTCAAAACATGCTAGACAAAAGTGATGATATGTTGGGTGAAGAAATGGATCGCACTAAAGCCCTGACTGAAAATCTTCAGAGACTTCAGTCTAGGCTTGATAACCTTCAAAGTCATCATAACACTCTCTTATCTGATCATGAGAAACTTTCTTATGAATTTCTTCAAAGAAAGCAAGATCTTGAGAAGCTAAGAGTGAGTTATGAAGATCTTCAGAAGGAGCGCGATTCATTACTTGCTCAACAAATCAGCACTTCTCAGGAAGAATTTGTTCCTCCATGCTTAAAGTGCATTGAACGTGAATCTGCTAATTCTTCACCTGAATGTTCAAATGCTTCAACTGTTACAAATTCTTCACCTGCCTCTGCTATCACTAATTCCTCATCTGAGGACATTGCTAGTATCACTGACGATGCAGGGCTGAAGGAACTGTACACGACAGGCATGTACAAAAGCCTCAAAGGGCATCAGATTCTTTGTGATGTGCTCAAAAAGCAGATCCTCAACAGAAACCCTAGGAAAGAGGGTATTGCCTTTGAGAGGAAACTTAATGCTGATGGAACATATTGGAAGCCTGAGCAGTACCCCAAAACCTCATGGGTTGCTGCAAAGGGACCTCCAGTTGATCCATCCATGTTATCTGGCTTTACATGTGAATCTCCTCATTCTTCTGATGAGTCATTTGACTCCAACTATAAACTGTTCAAAAATCAGAATGGTGAAGTATTTGCTAGATATGTTGGGACTAACTGCAGGAACGGTTCCCCTATGAAGAAAATCTGGGTTCCCAAAAGTTATGTTGAAAGTCTTCAGGTGAATGTCCTCATGACACCACCTGTGAAGAATAGGAACCCCAGAACAAACTCTTCATATGGACCTAATTCTTCATATGGATCCAAGTCCTCATATGGACCAAATTCCTCACGTGGATCAAATTCCTCAAATGGATCAAAGTCCTCATATGATTATCATCGTGCTAACAACTCTGTTTCGCAGGGTAGAGCTAAGGGCTACGAATATGCACATTATTCTTCAAATCATTATGTTCATAAGTCCTCGAAGAATTTCTCTGCTTATTCATATGCTTACCCTAACCCCTCTTATGTGAAACGAAATGGTTTGGCTTCTATGCCACCATTCTCGTATGGTGCTCGCAGAGTGATGAACTCTTTGCCACCCCTTCAGATGTGGGTGGTGAAGAAAAAGAACTAATCTCTTCTGCAGGGTCAGGTCTCCAGACGTGCCTTAACGTCTGAAGAATTTGCTGGGGACCTGACAAAATTGCCTGAAAGGACGCAGGCTAACCATGATGAAATGAACTTTCATTTCACACGTCCTCCTACTGCTATATCTGTTTACCGCTTGATGAAATTCATCTGATGAACTTGATATCATATTCTTCACTGATGAAGCATATGAGATTGTAAGTTACACTAATTCATCTGCAGGATGATCAACCCAAAACCACTGAATGGGTCCTCGATAGTGGATGTACAAATCACATGACTGGTGACAAGAATCTTTTGATGGATGCTCCCTTATCACCGTCACATCTGAAGCATATCATCTTTGCTGACAAAGGCAAAAGTCAGGTATTGGGTCTTGGTAAGGTTGCGATCTCTAAGGATAAACACATGGACAAAGTCATGCTTGTTGAGTCCTTAGGATACAACCTCATGTCAGTCTCAATGCTTTGTGATCTTGATATGGTTGTTGTCTTTGGCAAGTATCGCTGTGTTGTGATTATGGAAGCTGACAATTCCAAAGTCTTCGAAGGCTTTAGGAGAGGAGATTTGTATATTGTTGATTTCTCTACAGGACCACAACCAGCCGTGTGTCTACTTGCAAAAGCTTCAGAAGGCTGGCTATGGCATCGACGACTTGGTCACGCAGGCATGAGGAATTTGCACACGCTTGCGAAGAAGAAGCATGTCATTGGCATTGAGAATGTCAAATTCCTCAAGGATCACTTATGCGGAGCCTGTGAAGCTGGAAAAATGACCAAGGCCAAGCATCCAGCGAAGACTATCATGACCACTACTCGTCCATTCGAATTGCTTCACATGGACCTCTTCGGACCAAATCATTACTCAGCATTCTCTAATGCTGCATCTCTATATGGTTTTGTCATTGTTGATGATTACTCTCGATATACATGGGTACACATTGTTACTTACAAACATGAAGTGCAGGAAGTCTTCAAACGATTTTCCTCGAGGGCTTCAACCAACTTTGGTGTGAAGATCAAGCACATCAGAAGTGACAATGGAACTGAGTTCAAGAATTCCGGTCTTGATGACTATCTTGATGAACTTGGTATTACTCATGAGTTATCTGCTCCTTATACTCCTCAGCAAAATGGCGTCGTGGAGCGCAAGAACAGAACTCTTGTTGAGATGGCTCGCACTATGCTTGATGAATACAAAACGCCTCATCGTTTTTGGATTGATGCAATTGATACTGCGTGCCACATCATCAACAGAGTATATCTTCACAAATTCTTCAAGAAGACGGCCTATGAACTCCTCACTGACAAGAAACCCAATGTGAGTTATTTCAAAGTCTTCGGTGCTAAATGTTGGATTAGAGATCCTCACCACAATTCTAAATTTGCACCGAAAGCACATGAAGGTTTTATGCTTGGTTACGGAAAGGACTCGCACACCTACAGAGTCTTCAACATCGCTCTTCACAAGATTGTTGAAACTGTAGATGTGCGGTTCGATGAAACTAATGGCTCGCAAAGAGAGCACCTACCTTCTGTGTTAGATGAACCAGCACCTGAGGATTCTATCAAGTTCAAGGCAACTGAGGATGTCATTCCTACTGAAGAACTTGCTGAAGAATTCATTCCAGTACGCGAAGAACGTCGAGCTGACGCACCTGAAGATAATGATGAAGACAATGGTGCTGAGGAAAATGATCAAATACCTCGACGTCAACCAGCTCATCCTCGCGTTGCAAAAGAAGTACAAGTTGACAAGATCATCGATGACATTGAAGCGCCAGGTCCTCTCACACGCTCAAAAGCTTCACATTTATCTAACTTTTGTGGGCACTATGCTTTTGTCTCTATCACAGAGCCCACTAAGGTAGATGAAGCATTTTTGGAGCCGGAGTGGATTCAGGCTATGCAAGAAGAATTACATCAGTTCGAGCTCAACAATGTCTGGGAACTGGTCAAACGTCCAGATCCTCGCAAGCATAATATCATTGGCACAAAGTGGATCTACCGCAACAAGCAAGATGAAAATGGCCTTGTGGTAAGGAATAAGGCACGACTAGTAGCTCAAGGCTACACACAGGTTGAAGGAATTGATTTCGATGAAACTTTTGCACCTGTTGCTAGACTTGAGGCTATTCGCATATTACTTGCTTATGCTAATCATCATGATATCATCTTATATCAAATGGATGTGAAAAGTGCATTCCTCAATGGTAAGCTTGAGGAAGAAGTATATGTTGCTCAACCCCCAGGTTTTGAAGATCCAAAGAATCCTGACAAAGTCTTCAAACTTAATAAGGCCCTCTATGGCCTCAAGCAAGCCCCTCGGGCGTGGTATGATACATTGAAGGAATTCTTCGTGAAGAATGGCTTCACACCCGGTTCACTCGACCCTACTCTCTTTACTAAATCTTATGATGGTGAACTGTTTGTGTGCCAAATATATGTTGATGATATTATCTTTGGCTGTACTGACCAACGTTATAGTGATGAATTTGCCTATATGATGAGTGAAGAATATCAAATGTCTATGATGGGAGAGTTGAAATTCTTCTTAGGTCTTCAAATTCGTCAACAGCGCAATGGCATATTCATATCTCAGGAGAAATACCTCAAAGATGTACTGAGGAAATTCGGCATGCAAGATTGCAAAGGCGTCAAAATTCCTATGCCCACAAAAGGCCATCTATGCACTGATGAAAATGGTATTGACTTCGATCACAAGGTATACCGCTCCATGATTGGTTCTTTATTGTACTTATGTGCATCTAGGCCAGATATAATGCTTAGTGTTTGCATGTGTGCCCGATTTCAAGCTGCACCGAAGGAATCACACCATAAGGCTGTGAAGCATATTCTTCGATATCTAGCTCACACACCAACACTAGGATTATGGTACCCCAAGGGCTCTGTCTTTGATCTCATTGGATATTCTGACTCTGACTATGCTGGTGATCGTGTGGACCGCAAGTCAACTTCTGGCACTTGTCATTTCCTCGGACGATCTTTGGTCTGTTGGTCCTCGAAGAAACAGAACTGCGTATCACTGTCTACTGCGGAAGCTGAATACATTGCTGCTGGCTCTTGCTGTGCTCAACTGCTTTGGATGAAGCAAACACTCAAGGACTATGGCGTCAACGTGAAGAATGTGCCTCTCCTCTGCGACAATGAGAGTGCCATCAAGATTGCTCACAACCCAGTTCAGCACTCGAAGACAAAGCACATTCAGATTCGTCATCATTTTCTTCGTGATCATGTGTTGAAGGGCGACATCTCCATCGAGCACGTGAAGACTGAAGAACAGCTAGCTGATATCTTCACTAAGCCCTTGGATGAGAAGAGATTTAGCAAGTTGCGGTGTGAGCTAAATATCTTAGAATCTTCGAATGTTCTTTGAAAAGGACACACATCCTAACACTTATGCAAAATTGATGACTTAGATGTGCAACACATGAAGAAACGTTTTTCTTCAATCAATGAAGAATAACACTCTAAGTGTGAAGAAATTAATGAAGAATTTGATTCTCAGAACCCTACGACAATTGTACGCGGTGTCTGAAATCATCATTCTTATACGGTGGGTCACGCCACCACAAAAAGTTGAAAATCTTCAATTTGAGTTTTTCCTCAGTTTTGAAATTCTTCAGTTTTTCAAATTCTTCAACTTTGCAAAATCTTCACTGTTCCTTCGTTTTTCTTCATTGGCTATATAATATATATGAGTTTATGTCCTCTACAGCATTCACTTATAGCTATTTCTTCAAGTTGTTTTTTTGCTAAGTGAATGTGATCGGACCCTTCCCCCTCTATGCTATACTCAACCCAATCTATTCACAAATTCTTCATGTGCGTTCTATTTGAAACTCGTTCAAAATCTTCACTGTGTCCTTGTCAGCTGAAGAAATTGCGAACGAAACTTTAAAACAAATCTTATCCAAATTTTCGGTTTTGCCGCTCAAACTGTTCCGCATCCCACGATGCATTATTCTATTCACCCACGATCGTACACGATCTCCACTACACAGTACGTGGGTGACACATGTCGCGTGAAGGAGAAAGGGCAGGGGCACGTTCGTCCAAATCTTCGGGCGAACAGTTTTTCACCGTGTCTATAAATACCCCTCTCCCCTTCCTCACTTCATTTACTCCGCTCGACCATCTCTCTCCCGCTCGAGCTCCTCAAACCCTAGCGCCACCGCTACTCCATCGTCGCCGGTGAGGAAGAGCTTCGCTGCCTCGACCTCGTCGCCGCCGTACTCACGCCGACCGCGGAAATCTTCACTCCGCCGCCGCCGTAGCTGTCTTCCTCCGCCGAGTTAGGGCAAGGAAGATCTAACCTGACGAACTTCCCATCTGTTCTTCTCAGTTCGTCGTGTTCTTCATTTCGGGTAATTAAAAGTTACTTTTATTACTCGCTTTGATTCTCAAGCTTTCCTGAAAATCTTCAAAGGTGTTTATTCTTCAAATCTTCACATATATGAACACCTCAAACAAACTATGCTCTTGATTCGTTTCTCTAAGCAATGATTTTCCTCAAGATTCCTCAATTGTGTGGATCCTCGATCTATACAACTCTGGAACCTAAGACAAAGATCGCTTAGTGAAATTCTTCAAGGCTCATCTGGTCAAATTCCTCAAAACTTGTTCTTTTCAAAAACCTTCTCAGAACGCATATGACCTCTCCAAATTCCTCGCACCTGTACTCTGTTCACAGGTACTCATGTCTGCTGCTGAATCACTAGGTTCTCATCAACTTAACTCATTTGCAGCGTTCCTCGAAGAAAAACTGCATACTTCTTCAGAGAACTCAATTGTTCAAATTCCTCAACTGAAGAATATGGCAGACGGTAAGAAGCCGCAGAAAGGAGGAAAGAAACCCGAGGTTATGACTGCGTTTGAGATCCCTGAGGAAATTTATGCTGACTATTGCACACCTGATGAAGCAAAATATGGCAAAGAAAACAAAAATCAGCGCAAGGTGCGCATTCAGAAGATTGAACGGAGATGGGCAAGGGAATGGAGGGAATACAGATATGTGACTCCAAAGTACATGAAGAAATTCGCCCTCAATCCTCCGTGCCCAAGAGCTCCATTGGCACCTGGCCAAGTAGCTGATCCCACAAGCATCAAATGTGGTGAGGACTTTCCTGAAGAATGGGCTAAGCGCCAAGCCAAATTGGCAAGACAAGCCAAGGAGGCAGTGAAGAAATTCAATGAGGATTCTGCCACTGCTACTGCTACTGAGGCCTCGGTCCAACCGAGGAAATCCATGCCAAAGAAGCCTGCTCGTAAGCCAAGTGCTTCACCATCAGCGCCCTCACGGCCAAGTTCCTCAGCAGCGCCCTCACGGCAAATTCCTCACACTGCTCCTGCTCCTCCCAAGTCCTCAGCAGTTCCGACAAAGTCCTCAGCTCCTGTGCATCTGACTACATGTCAAAGGACTGCTGGTTTCTCGATTGCCTCTGGTGTCTCAGCAAGTTCCTCAGCTGCACCAATTTCATCATCTGGCCCGACTCTGCTGAAGACCAAAGCAACAGCTGGACGAGGTCCTCGGCCAAGTCCAAAGAAGAAACAGGTCGCATTCCATGTGCCATCTGATGATGAAGCTTCTGATGATGAACTCGCAGAAATCATCAGAGACAGACAGGTGAAGGCCGCTAGAGCCAAAGGCACATCTGTGCCACTGCTGTTGGATCCGAGGAAAATCCTCGATTATATTGATCTCTGGCACAAGGATCCAAACACCCCATGCCTGATTTCATCTGACCGCTGGTCAAAATCACATGCTGACCCATTTCATCACTGAAGAGAAATGGAAGTTTGAAAAGGCAAGAGAGATCAAGAAAGCTCAATACAGAAAGGAGAAGTTCCTGAAGAAAAACGTTGTCAAAATGACACCTGAAGAACTTCTCAAGGTCCAGACTGAAATTCAAGACCTCAGCAAAAACTTTGATGCTTATTATGCTGATTGGCAAGGGGCCAAGGTCAGATTCGTCAACCTGACGAAGAAATTCACCAATGTTGCAGCCCCAACGCAACATGAAATTCCTCAGGCTGAAGCCTCAGCTCAGCCGACTGAAGAACATGCCAGCACCGCTGATGAAGTTCAGGCTGCTGATGAAAATGCTAGTTCCAGGGCTGATGATCCCATTCCAGCCGCTGAAGAAATTGCCAGGGCATCCACTAGTGGTGCGCCTGAAGAAACTGAAGAAGTCAGGGCAACTGCATCAGTTGCGCCTGAAGAAATTCAACCAGATTCCTCAGCTCCTCCTGCACCTACACCAACTCCAATTCTTCCATGTGCATTTGATGTGAAGAAGACCAAGGCTGCAGAGCGAGCTGCAGTGAAGAAAAGGAAGGCATCAGCTGTGTCAAATTCTTCGGCTGCGAAGAAAATGAAGCCAATGACCAGCTCACTTGAAAATCCAATTGATGTTGTTCCAATTTCCTCCATGCCGTCAAAGGACCTTGTTCCTTTTGGAGAAGACTATGAGATCCCCATCGGATCTGATGAAGAACATCATTCTGCTGCTTCGTCAGAGCAGATTGATGAAGAAATTGAAGTGGACGCAATCCCTTCAACGCCAGTCATTTCCTCACCTATGCCTCAGTTCACAGCTGAAGAGGCTGGTGTTGAGGAAATTGAAGATGAAGATGTGGATATAGGATGCACCACACCTGTGATGAATGATGACTTTTGGGAAAGTCAGCATCCCAATACTCCTCTCTTCACCCCGCTCCAACAGATTCCTCAGTCCCCTGCACCAACAGTTCAAATGGGCTCTGAAGAAACTCAACCCACTCTCTCTGTGCATGAAGAAATTCCAGCCACTAGTGCTGATGAACCTGCTGCTGCTGATCCTCAGACTGCACCTGTTGAGGAACAAGAAATTCCTCAGCCTGAAGAACCTGAGCTCGCGATTCCTGAGGTGGTGATGCAACTCACTGACATCCCTCTGCCAAAGCAAAAGAATCCGTTCTCAAGCAAACAGAAGTTCAAGGCTGAAGATTTCTTTGCCGAGCACGTATTCTTCACTGATTACAATCCATATGATTCTGCTCGCATAAGGAAGAGGCGTTTCTGGACTGCCAGCCAAGCCAATTTCTATTCCTCAGTGCTCTTCAACAAAGACAAAGTCTTCGATCATGCACATATTCCTCATGTGGACATGGAGTCTCTGCCCGGCTTTGAGCCAGTCCTAAGTGTTCTTCACGACGCAGGACTTCTAAATTTCTGCATTGATATCTGTGACTGGAATGAAGAACTCATTCTTCAATTTTATGCAACCCTGCACATCACCGGAAACGCTGAAGACGTGAACTCCTGGGTATTAGACTGGATGTCTGAAAATACTCACTACAAGGCACCTGCAACTGAATTGCTTCGTGCTCTACCACTCAGTCCTCCACTTGATGATGCTCGTTGTATCTACAACGAACCAGAACTTTCAAATCACTATATGCAAGTGCTGATGAAGCCATTGAAGCCAAGGCAGGCCCCACGAACCAAATTCCTCGTCAAGGAATTACTCTATGTGCCTCGGACTGTCTATCGAATTCTGACGAAGACAATGAGTCCTATCAAAGGCCACGACTCAAATGATGAAGAAGTCGTTGGCATCATGAAGAATATGCTTTTCAATATCATTCATGGCGTTCCCATAAACTTCCATGATTTCTTCATGAGGACTCTGGCCAATATTGCTATGTCACCATTCGAGCTGAAGCCCTATGCTCCTTGGATCATGAGATTCATCAGGGCAAGATCTTCACTGAATTACAAAGCTGACACTCTGAACCACGGTAGCTACTTGCCTCCCATTGAAGTCCTCAAACGGACAGTTTCATCAGCTGATGATAAAGGCAAGGCCGCTGCTGTGATCGATGAAGGCATTCGTCCATTGGATGGTCAATTTCGCAAGGCTGCATCTTACTCTACCAATGACGATTCTGCCACACATGACTCTGCCGCCAATACCTCAGCCAAGCAAAATCCTCAAGCCACAGCACCCAGGGTGATGACTGATCGTGAGTTACTCCTCAGTCTTCATCAGAAGGTTGATCGCAATCATAAATGGGTCAAGCGTCAGTTTGGTTCAATTCTTCACAACATGACCTCAACACACAATGCAGTGAAGAAGAACCACTACTACCTCCATGAAACCCTCAACCGCACCTGGGCTGTTCTCTCTCATGTCTACAGCGCTGCAGATCTGAAGAATATGGGTCTCAAGGAAGAATTTGACTGGTCTGCACCTCCACCGAAGAAATTCAAGAAGGTCAAAGTTCCTTCCTTGGTGGCCAGCTCTTATTCTTCATCGCGTGACACTGATGAGTATGAAGATTTGGACGACACTGCGGCAGGCCCTGCTCCAACAAACAACCCCGACAACGCTGGCGCTCCTCCATCAACTTGAAATTCTTCAGGGGCGTTAGTCCTCAGTTTCAATCCTTTTGGTCATTTGATGACAAAGGGGGAGAAATCTGAGTTAGTCTTCAAGCGGGTCTATATTAAGGGCATTTTTTTAAGTTACAACTCTCGTTCTTCTGAAACTTTTATTTGGATCGAGTTGTAATCTTAAACCCGATGGTGCGCTGATACTTTTGTTGCATTATGCTCTGCATGCTTATTCCTCGTTAATGACATTGCACGCATGCTGAATCTCATCAGGCACCATATTTCATCATGCATTTCAAATTCTTCATATTATATATCAAATGCGTGTATGAATTACAAGATATAGGGGGAGATCTCCATGATTCAACTCTTCAAATGTGCAATGCCTCAAAAGCAAATTCCTCACTATGCACATCTTCAGGGGGAGTTCTTCTATATCTTGTAATCAAATTCCTCAATATCAGTGTATACACTTCATATGTTTATCCCCGTTGAAAACTTAACCTATGTTGTCATCAATCACCAAAAAGGGGGAGATTGTAAGTGCATCTAGTGCCCCTTAGTGATTTTGGTGTATTGAAGACTTATAGGTTAAGGGACTAATGCGTTTGTGAGTGTACACAGGTCTATAAGTCTATGAGGAGTTTGATATTTACAGAGAAAGTCGACCCCTAAAAATGAAGTTCTTCAACTGAAGACTTTGATATTCTGAAGACTTTCTGAAGACTTTGAAAGTGAAGAAATTGGTGTGACCTTGAAGACTTGGTATTCATTTGTGGAACATGAAGCGTGAAGACTTTTGTTTTCGTAGTTTCATTTTCTCTTTCTTGAGTCATAGGAAACACCGTACTGTTAAAGGGGGTCGAGGAAATACTAAGGAAAATTTCCATGTGATGCTCAACT
This sequence comes from Triticum aestivum, assembly GCF_018294505.1. Lineage (NCBI taxonomy): Eukaryota > Viridiplantae > Streptophyta > Magnoliopsida > Poales > Poaceae > Triticum > Triticum aestivum. Next base: position 745,115,516 of record NC_057803.1, read on the forward strand.
CAAAATCCTACACCTACCAATCCCTTCGAGTGAAGCCTTTGGAAATCTCATACAGTTCAGTCACTTTCTTCAGTGACAGAGACGAAGTTCTTCTGGTCGCTGATGAATTTGTTCTGACTGAGGAGTTAGGAATTCGCCAGTGCGAATTACCTACACAGTGAGGAACATGATAGCCCTGAGGAATTTGAGAGTCAAATTTCCGACCGTTGCTGTGCTGCGCGCCAGCTGTCCCAAAATATCTTATCCACCTAACGGTCATATCATTGAGGGGCATTTATGTCTTATCATGTCGGGCTGCTCCCTAGGCTATAAATAGCCGCCCCCTACAACCACTAGCTGGTTGGCTGCTCCGAGAGAACTTGACACTTGTCATTTGAGAGCAACCCATCCTCCGAGGACTTTGAGCGAAAATCATCAAGTGAGGAAAATCCCAAACCCAAACACCTACAAACCCAAAGTGATTGAGCATCACTGAAGAAATTGATCTCGCGTGGATCCGACGCTTGTTACCTTTGAAGACTGTGCTTCTTCCAGACGGTTAGGCGTCAAGGTCTAGAGCATCCAAGAGGAATTGTGGATCGCCGAGTGACCAAGTCTGTGAAGGTTTGGAAGTCGCCTGAAGACTTACCACGAGTGATTGGACGAGGTCTGCGTGACCTTAGTTCAAGGAGAATACAGTGAGGACTGGGTGTCCTGAGCTGCGTGCTCAGCGACTGGGTGTCCGGGACTGTGTGTCCTCGAGTTTAAATACTCAGCCGCTCCAACCAGACGTACAACTGAGACAGCAGTTGGAACTAGTCTACCAAATCATTGTCTTCACCAACCTACTGGTTCTATTTCCTCAACCCTTTCATTTCCTCATTACTGTGTTGATGTTTGTTCATATCTGTGTTTGAAGACTTTGACTGAAGACTTTCTCAATTTCCTCAGTTCAATTTCTTCAGTCTGTTTGTCTTCATCTTGTGTTATCCTGTGATTAAACTTTCTGTACTCTGTGCTAGTCCTCATTTCATCATGATGACTATGCGTGTACTCTGTTATGCTTACTTATGAGTACTTATTCCGCTGCTAATAGTTCTTCGCTAAGGAATTTCCTCACCGGCAAATTCCTCAGTGAAGAATTAATAAAAATCGCCTATTCACCCCCCTCTAGTCGACATAACGCACTTTCAGATTGCCTGCGTACCGCGCTTCTGGACGGGTCTCCTTCGACGTGAGCTGCGGTGCATCACCCTTGGCGTTGGAGGTACACGGTGACGTGTTCGTGTGCGGACACACTTTTTGGCGACTCCGCTGGGGATGAAGCTTTGAACGGTCTCCAGCCCGTTCTTGCTACGAAGAGATCGTCATCTAGGGTTTGCAATCTACAAAGGTAATATGAACACCCAATTCCCCTTTGTAGATGCAAATAGTTCATATGTTGTTGCTAGGTCGCCTAATGAGCATAATGTATCGGCTAGCCCTAGTTCTATCAATCATGCATCTAATTATGCGCAAGGGCCGATGCAAGATAATCTTCATGCTTTAAATTCTTATGATTTTAGCAATATACAACATATGTATCCAAACTCTCATGCATCGGCAACCCCAGAAATCCATATGCCGATGAACAACATGATGAGTTTGGTTAATCAATTTGAAACACCTCATGTTAAAATTTCCAATAGCATACAAGAAAGTGTTTCACCTTTTTATTCACCGGCAACTAATTTGCAATATGTGAATCCAACCTCGCCGATGGATGGGAGAATTGGCCATGCTACTACTAGTCATTCGGCCAGTTACTCTAAACCGTCATATGCTACACCTCATGTTAGTAATTTTTTGGCACCATACACAACTGTAGATGCTCATAATTCGGATTCACACCTTCCTGGTTATAGCCGAATTGAACATATAAAGCCTGCTAGGCTACCCGCCCACCGGATGCCTTCGCGTCGCGCGATTGTTTTCGATCGAACGATTTCACAACGACAGGATTTTTTACGGTGCTGTCAAAGTCCTGGCCGTTGGTCCTTATTGACTCCTTTATTTTGCTTTTTCGTGCATGACAGGTGGGCCTCAAATGTCCCCGGGCCCGGCGTCTCGTGTGTGTCCCATGTGCGTCCTGGGTAAGAGAAGGGAGAGAAGTGGGGGTGCACGATGAAAACCTAGCCACCAATCTCTCACATCCCTCAACAGCCAATCCATCCGCTCCCCTCTTCCCCCGCCCTCCTCCGCGCCGCCTCCTCCTCCCCTTCCCTCCTCTGCACCACCTCCTCCTCCCCTTCTCCCCTGCTCTCCACTGCACCACCTCCTCCTCCCCTTCACTTTTCTCTCCCGTGGCGGCGACAACCTACAGGCAAAAGGCGACGGCGTTGTCGCTCAATTTGATCTGCAGGAGGGATAAGGAAGGAGAGAAGGGAGAAAAGAAGAGGAAAGATAAAAGGGAGGTGCGGCGATGGATGGGTGAGGGTCATCGGAAGGAGGGCCGCCGGCTCGTCGCCTTTCACACCGAGGTGGAGCAAATATGCCTCTGTACAGCCCCATGCTCGCAGGTTCCTCCTTCATTCCTGCCTTCCCTCTTTTGTTTTTTGATTAGTAAAGCTGTAACTGCTTGTCCCTCATGTTTCCTCCCTTTGACTCATGGATGAAGTTGTCGGCTGCAGGGGCCTTGCGAGAAGCGGAAGGTAGAGGTCGTACGCCAGCCGGAGCAGCAGGAGCAAGTATCTGGCGTCATCTGCCTCCCCGTTGCACAACACCACTGCATCTCCTTCCTGTTTTATTTTTAGTTTGTACATGTTCAGATATAGGTTGGCTTGATCTCTTCTGTCAGGGAGGTGCGAGGTTAGGCATTTAGTCAATGGCAGCCAGTGAAGGATGTCCATGCCATGTGCAATGAGGGATAGGCCATCAGCACAACCGTATGCGTGTTTTAGTTTTCCTTATTTTCCTAATTTTAGTTCTCTACGGTCTTCTATTTTTATTTTTGTTGTTCTTATTTAGGTCCTTTGGGTCCTGATGAAAGTCACTGTCGGTAGCAGGGAATTCGTCACCGGATGCGTCCTATATGTGGTGATGATCTCCTATTTTCTTTTCTTGATTTGTGTTTTGTTCTTCCTTTCTGTCCAACTTAGTAATCGTGCTCTTGCTTTTCCTTTCGTCTCCATTGTAGATGGGTGTGTTCCCATCCAGTCGTTGGTGGGGTTGATGTGCCCGTCGATTCGGCGATCCGCGGACCAAGCTCATCTTCTCAGTGGCGGACCGATGTTCTATGGTAGTGGCAGTCATTGTATGTGGTGGTGCGGTTGCTGATGTACAGGAGGCGTCCATAGTGTTAGTTCTCCATCGTCCATGCTTATCTTCTGTATGCTCTAGCAGCCAGGTGACTACATATTTACCTTTTCAATTCAGCTAAGGGTGGTTCCCATCATAAGCATTAGCAGACATTCAGTGTGCATCTCATTGTTCTCTGAGGAACTTGAATTCGACTGAGTTCGTGTGCTTGTTAGTTTTTGATAATAGAGGTATCTAACATATAAAGCCTCCTAGAGTGGTAGTCACAATGAAGGCCTCGAGCGCACGGTACCACGCGAGGGAAAAAAGCCCACCGCACCGCGCCGCGCGTGCGGGTGCAGCGCACCACGCGAGCAGAAAAACCACCGCACCACGCTCGTCGCGTGATAAAAGGTGAGCGGGCAGCAGACCTAGCCCACCCCGCGACCCTCGTTCCTCATGCGCCGCCGCCGCCCCCCGCCCGCGATGGAGAAAGTGAGAGGAAAGAGGAGAGGGAGGTGAGGCAGCAGACAGGAGAGGGTCACCGGCTGTTGTCGGCCTGCGCCGGCGAGGTCGGGCGCGACCTGGCGGTTGGTGGCGGCTCGATCTGCTCCTGGATCGGGAGAGGAGGAAGGGAGGTGGGGGGCCGGCCGTCTCTGTGCCTCCTCGACGCCGAGCTGCGGCTGCTCCGTGCGCTCTCTCTCTCTCTCTCTCTCTCTCTCTAAGGTACTCTCTCTCTCTCTCTCTCTCTCTCTCTCTCTCTCTCGATCTTCTCTCTCGCCATGTTGAGCAGGCCAGAGACTACAAACTGTGCTATCAAACTGAAAATCACTGCATTGTTGTGGGCAGGGCTTCATATAAAACTTCTTTTTGCTTCAGTCTTGGGTGGGCCATGACACATCCGGCCTGGCCGTAGCTCCGCCGGTGCTTCCTTGGTTTCCCGCATGCCTCATTTTTTCTCTCTCAAGGAAGGATTTTTCTGTTCTATGTTTTTTGGTTGGTGTTTCTTTTTCCTTGTACTGGAGTGTAAGAGATGAATGGCATGTCTGTGATATGATGATCAGTATGGTACTTACTAATTGGTTATTTTGGATAAACTAAGTGGGTCTGGTCCAGGATTAAGGACAAAATAGTTTCAGATATCTTAGGTTCAGTGTTATTGCTGGCTCTGGATTCAGACTCAGGTTCATGTTGATGTGTGTTGTAACAAATTAGGTGCCAACCTGGAACATGAGAAAATTTACATGTCTAGAAAAGGACCAGTTAGATGTGTGCCTTAATCCTGTTTGGTTCATATGCATTGCTTATGCTTTTTATTTGTACTATCAGAACATTTGCCGTTTATGGATTCCTTATTAGTACTACGAGCCTGTCAGCCTGACAGGCTGTTTATTTTTTGTTTGGCTCAAATCCTCCGAATTCATGAATTGCTTATTAGTTCTACGTGTCTGGCCGGCTGTACACTGCATGGCCCCATAATCATATTTACTAGCAAATAAGATTTGAGGTGTACAATGTAATCGAATATGAAATGAGCCCTTCTTTTCATGCTTGGCTGATGTGTTGGTTAGTACTTATTTCATGTTCTGTTTTCTAGGTTTTGTAGATGGTGGACTTACAGGTTGTGCACCATATGTTCTTAGAACCAGATTTGCTAGCCTGTGGAATTTGGATTATTTCACTGTATATATATGCTGATGTCAAGTGGCCTATCAATATTTGCTTGCTTGTTATTAGTCCTTGTTCCCTGCTTTGCTTCTTAGGTTTTGCAGATAGCCTGACAGGATGTACACAGCATGCTCTTAGAACTAGATTGGAATACGAAGTGTTTTGGTGTGACCTGATATATAGTTGATCCTTTTTCTATCCTTGGTTTATGTGTTGATACTTATTTCCCTTTCATGTTCTGCAGGTACTAAAGCAGCAATTGTTGCTAGCTGTGTATTTGGAGGTTGCGCATGTAATCTGTGTATGGGTAGTGATGTTTTAGTTTACATGGCCAGCGCCGTGTCGTTTTTTGGCTGATGGCTTTAGGTTCTAGATGCTTAATTAACTTGGTATTTCTATTGTTTGACCATGTGTTGATTTTTTTGCAGGCCTTGCCTTTAGCTTTGTGGAATATTTAGATCGCGGCGATAGGTTCGAGCGACGTCAACCGCGGCCAACGACCTTGATGCGGATGGCAGCGACTGAACCGGTGGACATGGTCGGCGTATAGGGGAATCCACATTTCTCTTTGCTTCCATGTCAACAGGAGAAAATTGCTGAACATTTTGGCATCCCAAGATTTCCTCCCCACGGTATGCAGGTGTGTGCGGCATATGTTTGCGTAAATGTCCGAATTGGAAAGACTTCTTTCTGTGTGTATCTTCTTTTGTTCGATCTGTGTGATCTCTTGTCTTCTTTTACCTTGCTTCAACTTAATGTCCTGAACATGCTCATAGTCTTTAAAAAAAACTGGCTGTAGTAACATCTATTTACATAAAAACCGGATCACTTGTAAGTCCTAATAGTAATATTGATCACTATTTTAAAGGCTAGCGACAGATTCAACATAAACTTTCAACTTGAGCATCTTTCCTGACCTATATATGATAAGGAGGTACTCCCTCCGTAAAGAAACATAAGAGCGTTTAGATCACTAAACTACCAGCTACCTTAGTGATCTAAACGCTCTTATATTTCTTACGATGGGCAGAAGAAGAATAAGATGGCAATGAGTCCGATAAAGTTTTTGTCAAACAGTCTGATGCTTTTATTCACGTATGTGTGCTGTAAAATTTGCGGAACCAGTACAAGTTATTGCACAATCACTGTGCCAGTTTTTTATGGCTTGTTTATTTCATTCTGTTTCGGTAGTTGCTTTCCCTGGCGTCAAATCTTTTGTTAGAGAGAATGGTTCACAAAACTGTTCTTCTTGAACCGTTATGCTTGCCTATCTGTTGTGTGTGTGTGTGTGTGTGTGTGTGTGTGTGTGTGTGTATAATATATAGATAGATTCAAAATTTAGATGGTTGTATTTGTAATAACTGGCTCGGCTTGTACCATCTTTTGGGTTGGCACAGCAAAACTCACATTATGATATGACTTGTGTTAAGTATACTAACTCCTAACCAATTCCTTTCCTTTGCAGTGGCTCAAGGAACCTGAAGAGGAAGGCTAAGATGATGAAGAAGAGTAGAGTCGGAGTGGAATGCATCGTTCTGCAATTTGGGTGGTTTCCTGGTGAGTTTGCACTTTGCACCCAGGAAGATTTGGAAGCTCGAAATTTGTTTGTACAAAAACATAACTCCAGCGATTTTTGAAGGTTGATTTTTATCTTCTGGAGGGCCTCGACTAGAAGACCGGCCGATGGAGCTTTTAGGTCTATGGGAAGACGGATCTGGTGGTTTCCTTTATATTCCGACAAGTATATGTATATCTGAGCTTGTTCCCGGATTGGGTTGCTGCTGGATCTGGATGTGATGTGATGTTGCGCCTGATGGTTATTGGTTTTGCTGGCCCTTAACTGATTTTGTATTCAAGTGCCGTCTTTGAAACGCCAAGTCCTGCTTCTCCGTGAGTGCCTGATGGGTCCTTTTAACTTGTTTTGTATTCAAGTGATGTCTGTCTCTTGAAACACTATAGTAGATGTGCATTTCCACTGTAGGGGATTTGCTCTAACCAATTCCTTTCCTTTGAAGTGGCAACTCAAGGAAGTTGAGGAGGACGAAGATGATGACGAAGAAGGGTAGAGTCGGAGAGGAATGCATCTTGCTGCAATTTGGTTGGTTTCTTGGTGGGTTTGCACCCAGGAAGTTTTGGAGACTTGAAAGTTTGTTTGTACAACAACATAACTCCAGCGACAGATCTGGTGGCTTCCTTTATATTTCGACAAGTATATGTATATCTGAGCTTGTCTTTGGGTTGGGTTGCTGCTGGCTGTGAATGTGATGGGTTCTTGTCTTCCTGGGTGTTCCTCTACCTCAGCTCAACATGAGGATCTTGGGCCGCGGTTGCACTGCACGAGGTGGGGCCAGCAATATGCCTTGCGTCTCTGTGAGCCAACGGCAGCGACGAGCCAAGGATAGCAATCATGGATTTGCTACGGCATCGACGCCCCATCTCAAGGTGTGGAAATCGTTCTTACCTTGCGTCCTATCCCTAGCCTTGAACAACATCTCTCTAAATCCATCCCTGATCTGCAACACCTTTTTTTGGGAGGTTGCAGGTGTGTACGGCATATGTTTGCGTAAATGCCCGTGTTGGAAAGACTTCTTTTTGTGTGCATCTTCTTTTGTTCGAAAAGGGCTAGCTTTCACCGTGAATCATTAGGACAGTGTGGCATATGAGGTGGTATAGATGGATTAGTTATAAATATATTAGGTACTTGAACTACTTATCATGATCCTTATTTCGAGCGTTTGAGCCGAGATCGATGACCGTGAATCATAAGGACTGTTAGAGAAGAGAAGAAGATTCTTGGTTGTTACTGTTGTGAAAGCATGGATTGTGTTGTCATCTGTTCCTTTCTCTTCTACATAAGTTCATGAATCATAAAGCAGGGCCTATGCAGCTGTACTGATGTTTGAACACTTTTAGGTACAACACATGTGCTACTATTCTCACAAAGGGAATACTTACTGTTGACCATTACTACGTATGCCACATGACAGAAATATTTGCTACTGACGGCAAAAGAATGGTAATCTCAAACAAATGCATTCTTGTGTTTCATACAAGAACATGCTGGCAAACCATGTACTGAATAACCTTTACTCTCATTTGCACACACTTTTCTAAGAGAAGCCTCTTCCCGCACATGGATATTGATCATGATGAGCTACCAATCAGGAGACGGGACCACCAGTGTCATGGCCCGCTTTATCAAGGGTGTCGACAACAGGGCTACACTCACAGAGAACTGGAGCAGCCTCTTCCATAAGGCGAACATGAAGAAAGGGTGTGCATATGCTTTCGCCTTCAAGTGCATGTCCAAGGTCCTCTGCATGATTGTCTATCCAATCTAAACAAGTCACAATAGTCCTTTGCTACGTAACTTGGTATTACTATAAGTACCTACTATCGAGACTTCTATATCTGGCATCATTTTGGATCTTATGTAAAAAATTATGATAATCATGTCCGTATGACTATCATCAATCCGTACTTATTTCCATATGTTTTCTTCTGTGTCTACATATTTTGATGCACATTCTTTCAATATTTGGCTTGCTCTCGGCCTTTGCGCTATGGGCGCAACTGGTCATCTAGTAGGAACAAGAGAAGAGAGACATACCCTTACCGTGATTCATGACACCCAAGTACTGCCAGATATACTATTGTTACTATGGCCAACACTTAGATTTTGTTACATATATGGGTCGGGAACACATAGTGATTCTAATTATCGAGTAAAGTCATGTATATAGACTGATTAGTGTGATATGTTTATGATTTTTTTTGAGGGCATCTAAGCTGAAAAGAGGGGTGTGGTGGCTTAAACAAAATTTGTGCAATTTCACTTTAACTTCAAAACTGTTGTTGGTGAGACTGCCATGTCAGGAACTGATGTACTTACAATACGTTTAGTTAGATTAGAAAATGTCATCTCATTTAAAATAATAACATCTCTTCTCCTTGATTCAGTTAGGAACTCTACTGTACGTTCAGATTCTGAAGTAGTTACGCGAGATTATAAGAGGTTTGTAGCCACTGTTGCTGGTAGACTGACTATTTTATATGGGCTGAGGCTGCAACGAGGGTAGTTCTACTCTATGCTGGGCAGCAGTAACTTAGGTCCTGCACTTTTGTGAAATTGATACACAGAGTAAACATACACATTGGATTTTTCTCAAAATCAACCTTTTCAAAGCATTATTCCGGTGTTGCTTCTTCCTCTCTGCTAATTTTTAGATTGCTGTTTTTTCTTGGTGACCTTCCTTGATCTGTGCTAATTTGTGCGAGAGAGTTTTGGAAAACATGCATTCTTCTGCTTTACTAAAACATGGATATCCATTAGGCATGGGCTGATCTGCCTCCTCTGTTTTATGATTTTTCTCCTCTCGACCCATAGAATGAGGATTGAGATGCATGTTACATAACTATGATTACTTCGTGTGGTGGAAAAGTTAACTAGGATTTTTCTGCTCTGCAATTTAACTCTTGTGTGTTTGGTTAAGCTAGCAAAGGTTGATGTTTTGATTTCTAATGGAATACAAATGTTCTAATCTCTGTAGGTGGCTCAAGAAATAGAAGACGACTCATGTTCAGGTACGCTTAGATTTTGAATGGAGCTGAAGAAATGATCTGAACTTTATGTTCTGCTGCTGACAAATGACGAATTCCGAATATATGTATCCAACTGGTCCCTCATCGCCGTGAGGACGGGCGAGGAGGTCGAGGCCCACTGGGGTTCATGAGGAGGTGCACGGGCGGCAATCACTACAACCATCATGTGCTACTGCAGGCTTTCCTAGCCTCGTCACATGATCAACACGGCGAGCATCGGCAAAGGGCAGTGCCAAACCAAGTACGCGAGGAGCGCCCGGGCCGTCCTTCACCCTCCAACAATGGCGACGACGACTGTGCGTCATGGGACGCCTACAGCATGTGCCTTGCTGAAGTAAACATGGAGCTCACCCTCTCTACGTCGTGCATCACATCTACTTAAATTGGAGGGTTACACCAGGTGTTTATATACTTCGGTCGATGGTTTCTCTGCCTTGAGGAACAATCCTATTATTGTACTATGCGTACTGACTATATATGTATGACGCATAAATCCTCACAAGTTGGAACCCATCACTGCTCCTGCTCGACCGTGACTCCACGCGCAAGGTCCGCCTAGCCACGCGTAGGTCACGCCGCCGGCTGTCGAGCCTCCTGTTCCACCCTGCAGTGTGTTCGAACAGCCGAAGCTGAGTATGCGAAGATTCATCCCTGGCCCATCCTTGTTCAACGCATGGAAGCAATGACTACTGCTGGCTTTGAAGCTGGTTGAGGTGCGTGTCTGATCCGTTGATCCTTTGTGATTGTAGTTCGTTCTTCATAGACCATGAATTTTCCCCTTTCTTCACTGAACCGTTTTCTCCTTGTATTCTCGCTGTCCAACAACAGTGATTCTTTGACCATGGGCTGATGTGCAGGCTATACTTTTTTTTTTGTAGGTTGCTGCTTGCCGTTGGGCTTGTAGGTAGAGGCCTTGCGGTGGTCCAAGATTCTTACATAGGTTTGTCTTCTACATCGGACCATAGGTTGATTGCCAACAATTTATGCATTGCATCAGAACTGACCCTTGTGTCCGGCGTGCAGTGTTGTGCCTGGTTTCTTCTTGAAGGATTTGTTGTGAAAGCTGGGAATGTTAAGAGGAATCTGCTTTGAGAGGTGTCGTAGTCTGAGAGGTACGCATCAGCGGTTCCTTTTTTTCTACGCGTCCGTATATCTTTGGTTCTATATCTTCCTAATGGTGCTTGTTTACAGGAAACGATTTCTTCTAGGCCAGTGGTGTTCCTTTGCGCTATAGCCAGTGCGCTATCTCCTAGGTAGTTGTTGTTTTCTTCCACTGCCTACATGTACTCCTTAGGGCTCCTCTGATTGAAAGGATTTTCATAGGAATGGAGGAGGATTTGAATCCTTAGGATTTTTTACTATATTGGTTATTTGATTCATAGGGATACCTATTTTATCTTTCGTTTGCCATTCTGCTCTCCTATTACCACTATCTTTCCCGAGTGTGTGCCCTTGCCTTATGACATCTTTCACTTAGGGAGCAGTTTATTTCATTGGCTTATTCCTTGCTTCTGAGCTGGTCATTGTTTGTAGCTGGAGTAAGTGGAATAATGAAACCATTTTAGATTTGAATTAACTCTGCATTTAAAGTGATGTTGAACTCTGGGTGATGAGATGGATCGGTTGAGCCTAAGGAGGTCTGAATTCATTTTTTCAATTCTAATTTAGTCCAGCCTTTTAAACAGTCATTGTTTCTTCAAAATAAATTTGATTATTTTTGCTTTTTTGTCTTTGTTTTAGTGTTTGGGCCTTTGAAAATTCACTGCTATTGGTTTCTGAAGATAAGATTTACACATCTTCGAAGTTGCACTGCCATGGTACTTCGCTTTTGGTTTTAACCATAAGAGCATCAGCATCAGCCAGGAGCTAGGCCTACCTCTCATTTATGTTTTGTTCATGTAAATGCCCCTCTTTTCACTCTTATTACATTTATCTTGATGTGAGTCATGAGGTTCTTTTCGGGTGATATCAGTCTATATGTTTACCAAATCAATTTTCCAATCTATTTTTCCCTGCCTAGGCTTCAACTTGCCCAATACATTATAGAAAGCAATAATAGATAGGGATAAATGTAAATGCTTGTTCCGCTGCCTGTGGGTCTAGGTGCCTACGTGTCTATGTTGCTATGGAAGCTCGTCGCTTGCTCTATGTCTAAAACAATCGCATGTGTTACTGTTTCTTCCTCCCCGCCCCTTTTCTTACCAGCCAAGCTCATCAGTCCTTCCCGCCTCGCCCTCCTTTCACTCCCTCGCTTCACCTCTCTCTCGCTCCGCCTGCAGCTCGTCTACGGATATATGTGTCTGGATTTAGTTGATACGCCTACTGTGTTTCAGGCGTGCTGTTCTTTCTTGAACAAATTAGCAGATGCTTGCTTCTGTTAATTAAAGCTCTTGCATTAGGAGTACTGCGCTGTTCTTGCGTGCAATTCTCTTGGTTTAGACAGCAGCAGAGCCCAGTCAACAATTAGTAGAAGTGGTTATGAGATGAGGTAGAGGAGAGCAGAGAGAGCCAGCCGTCGCATATGCAATGCATGAAAGTGGCTGTTGATTCCATTTAAGTAATGAATGAATAGTAGTTGCTAATTCTATTATAGTGATTACAAGCATAGTTGACCTATCGTCTGTGTAGTGTGGTTGTTCTGAGTGATTACAAGCATAGTTGACCTATCGTCTGAGTACTGTGGTTGTTATACACACTCTTTACATTTGTGTTTTCCCCTTCTAGCTTTCATATGCCTGCTTCCAATGTACATACTCTTGAGTTCATCTCCGCCTTAGATGCGTGTGGCTTTCCCTCTTTTGGTGCGGTTTAGAAATAGAGAGTTGAGTGATAGGAAAAACAGACAGAAGAGTGAAAATTATGTGGCTGCATTGCTGATGAATTTTACAATCTAAAGCTATTGCTTATGGATACCAATATTACATTGGCATTGGTGTTTAGATCTGCTTGTTCTTACCTCTTTGCCTATATGCTCTATAGGGGAGCTTTTATTCTCTGTTTGAACTGTGATTTCTGAATTTGGTTTCTTATTGAAGAAATAACTAAAGCTTTGCTTTCTTCAGAAAAAGAAGCTTTGCTGCTGCACACTATTTTATTGCCTTTCCTTGAAGATGATTATATTGATTAGTTGTCGGCTTTATCTCTCTACGATTTTTGCCTCGGTTTCCAGGTTATCTCATATAAAGCCATGAACCTAGCATGAACTCGAAATATAAATTATTGTATATGAAGATGCTATCTGAGTATGTATTTGCATGTTCGTAGATCTACTACATATGCTTTATTATGTATAAATATGACATGTAAGTATCTACCTTTAGATCATTATCGCTTGCACATATAATGGTTCCAGTATCTGCTTTGATTTTGTTTTTTATGTGTGAACAGAACCTATCATGAAGGAGGTTGACATCACAGACAAGTTCGTGCTTGAGGTCATTTTCATTAAGCTGCAGCTCGCGCGACCACTATTTTTAATACTGCAAAGTTGGACAGAGGTTTGCAGTAATAATCAAGTTCCGTCCCAGCACGCGGCATCAGTGACATGATGCTGAAGCAATGGCAGTATCCGGATATTCATCTAATTTCATAGAAGATGCAATGGATGTTGCAGCGGCTCGAGTTATCAGATACATGGAGACTGTGTGCCAAGGTGCTCAAGGACTATAGTTACAACAAACTGAAACAAACAAAGGAAGAGAACTGCATCTAATTGGTTTGTTAACAGACAAAGAAAAGTAGATCAAAGAACAGATTTAGAAGATCAGAGAGCTTAGAAAGGCTTTGGAGACAATATGTATCAAGTTCAAAATACTTTTGCTGGGATTCATCACATAGCTAAAGACGGTGTATACTCAACCAGTTCTACAAACGGCAATGACCTCTACAAGGCTGTTGTTGATGTGCAAAATGAACTTGCTCATCTGTAGTATGCAGCTGATTGACTGATGATTCTATGCAGCTGATTCGAAACACATTGGTTTATCCCTTTTAAATAAAGTCTACTTCCATAGCCTATGTACCTTTGGAAGATTCTTACCGGCTATAACAACTTTATTTAAATGACTAGAGATACCGCCTGTGTCTCACCATGCTAACTAATTAGCCTGTGAAGTTTTGTGTATAGGTTCACCCAAAGAACATGTTTACTTTTGGCACTACTCTCTGGTAATCATGTTTACTCTACTAAGCTACCTAAATAGCTTATGAAGCTTTGTGTGTATAGCTTCACCCTAAGAACCCGTTTGCTTTTGGCACTACTCTCTGGTCATATATAAATTTGGAATGCATGATGCTATGTTGTATCCATGTGATATATCTATGCCGGCAGAGTCTACTCCTCCTGTTTAATGCAAATATTTTCTTATATTCGGGTGACAAGCTTTCGGCTTCTGTGAGGTAAGAAATCCATTTATATTGCTCTATATATGAATATCCACTATTTGTAATACAATCCACATTGCATCATCTTGCCATCTACTCCCTCCGTTCCGAATTACTTGTCTCGAAAATGGATGTATCTAGAACTAAAATACATCTAGATACATCCATTTTTGCGACAAGTAATTCCGAACAGAGGGAGTACATATTTACTCACTACTAACATTCCTTTTAACTCGCTTCTTGCGCCATTGGCGCAACCGGGTCATCTAGTCAATGTAACAGCTGAAATAGAGGTAGAAGCTCGTAAGCTCCCTAATGACTTGAGGTACCAGCAATGGTAGATGGACAACTGGTTAAGTTCTGTCAAATGTTGGAGAACCTCTTCTGAAGGAAGTGTAGTTAAAGTCAAAATGTCACATAAGGACAATAGTTTTAGTGAAGCTAGCCCATCAAGGAAAGTAGCTTTTTTTAGAAAAGGAGGATGCACCCCCGGCCTCTGCATCTGGACGATGCATACGGCCACTTTATTAATTATTAAGCACAAAAGACCTTACAAAGTAGTACATCAGTAAGCCTGAAGCCACCATCTAGGCAACATCTGTCGCTACTCCTACCCCCTTGATGCAGTGGTGCCGAATGTCCGAGCCTAATACCAAACAGACATCACACCAAATCCTAACATTTAATGCCGGATGCCCCATCCTAGCCACATACCGGGACTGGATCACACGCCGGTCCGGCCCACTCACCGAGGCTGCCACCGCCTTCTTCCACCGATCTATCTTCAGAGCAGGTACTGACGCACAGACCTTGCCAGGCCTGCCGTCGAAGCCACCATGGCGCCAGACAGCTCGACCACCCTGCGCTCGTCCATCCAGCTGCATCCGTCGTCGATATGCAGCTGCACCATGCCGCCACCACTCGTCGTCAATGACGCGGTAGATACAACGCTGCACCACCTGGCAACCTCCACACCATCGCCGCTGCTGGAGCTACTCGGATCCCACCATCCACAACATCTCTCCCCCGAACAGCAGTTCCTCCCAAGACGGCGCCTCCATGGAGGATACGACGCGCAGGACGCCGCCGCCGCCCAATCCAGACTGAATTTTGGACTTTCGTCCGGGAGGGGTTTGGGGTGGATAGGGGGGGCCTCGGCTTCGCCTCCAGGAAGGGTAACCGCGTCAAGTGACGTCACTGATGCCGGGCCGAACACGCCGACCAAAGTTTCCTCCGGTCCTCATCCTATGCCATCAAACCACCGTGTACTCCGGATCCGGCAAGCCACGATCCAAAACCTGCGAAGATGAAAGAGCCATGGGGCTCAACCCACCAGAAAGGAGGATCGAGAAGAACTCCTTGTAGATCTCCAGACGCCAATCCAACGATCCGACATGGCCAGCGACGATCATCACCACCCCGCGGCGGCCGACGGAGTCCGAAGAAAAGATCCAGATGGATCCGATCTGGATCTGGTGGCACCCACGACCACCGGTCAGGCCAACGCAGCCACCACCTCACGACACGCAGGTCGCCACCGCCGCGCCGCGCACGACGCCGATGGGAGACCCGCCCGCCGCGCCGCCGGACCCTACGTTCGCCCGATAAAGGCAAGTAGCTAAAGCTCCCTCTATAATACTACACGAATAAAGAGAGAGGTCACAATGTTCTGATGGGGCAGTCCAATGCTACATCCATACGTGAGCCGTATCCTCTGCCCGTGAGAGCATATCCATTCCTTGATGATATCCTCATTTACCAATGCTTCATTTCTGTCTCTTCGTAGAGCACTCTCAAGGTTTTGAACATGTGACACATCACCATGCATCAATGTCATCAGCTGCTTCAGAAATGAATGTTCCTTTGAGAGTATATACCTAATATATCACTACTAGGGAAAACCCTAGTAGTAGCGCGGGTAAATGACCTAGCAGTAGCGCGGGCAGCGGCGCTACTGCCAAGGCACTACAACTAACATTTAGCAGTACTGCCATGATTGAAGATGAATAGATTGGAAGTTTTTTCGCAAAAAAAAAACATTTAGCAGTAGCGCTCTTTGGGCAAACGATACTACTAACTCAGTTATCAATAGCGCACTCCATAAAACACGCTACTGCTAGTTACTAGTAGCGTCGCTCGACCCCGCGCTACTACTATCTATACATATTCCACTTCTACTTTATTTTATATTGTACTAGCGCATATGCCCGTGCGTTGCAACGGGAGATATTTATTACGAGAAGCAACGGGAGAGAAATGATGTGTCCTCCGAAAATAGTCTATGTAGCGGTGGCCGACAGAGCTAGGAGCTGCGATCTTCTCGTGGGTCATGTTTGGCCGACGAGATCTTTATAGTGGCGGGGTTGGTCGGCGTCTCCTATCACGGCGTAACCAAATGTATTACTAATTGATGCTAGCTAGTTGAACAAACACGTTCTATTGACCAATGGCAAGCGCGGATATGTAAGAACATAATGCAGCATCAGATTTGAAACATATTTTAATCTTTTTCAAACCTATCATAAAAAATAAGAATGAATTTGCGTATATTCTTTAAAACATGAACATTTTATGAAATTTCAAACAGTTTTTGAAATTTCTAAATATTCCCAAAAGACATGAGCAAATTTTAAATTGGAATATATTTTCTTAAATTCACAAAACAATTCTTAAAACATGAACCTTTTATAATAAACTGAATATTTTTTGAATTAGTGAACAATTTTTTTAAATGATAACATGTTTGAACATTCAGAAATTTTTTGAAAATGTTTTTTCAATTAAGAAAATTATTTTAATTTCGTAACCATTTCACAAAAAAAACATTTTCAAATTTGAAACATTTTTCTAAATGCAAAAAGAAACATTAGAAATTTTGAATAATTGTGGAAAATATAAACATTTTTTGAAAACTTGGGAACTTTTATTTTATTTTGAAAAATTTCAGAACAAAAACAAAGTTCTGAAATTTTATAAAACAACTTTGTTTTTAGAATTTGGAATATTTATCGAAAACTTGAACCTAAAAATGAAATTCTGAGGTTTTTTGAAAATTTCGAATTTATTAGAAAAGAAAAAAAAACGAAATTAAACTTGGAAGGGTAAAGCGTGAAAATAATTAGGAAAGAAAAAGAGAAAGAAAGAGGAAAAAGACAGAATGCATGATAAAACAAAAATGGTCCGGCCCAGTATTGGGCGACATGTGCGAAACTTTCGGTATTTGAGGCTCTGTGCGGTAAATAGGATGCTGCCAGCTGTGTGCGCCTTGCAGCACTGGGCCTCAACGCGCGTCCAAGGTACGAAATCTGTACAACCCATTTTTAAGAACATAATGCAGCATGATATTTAAGAACAATTGCAAGCGTGGATATTTAAGAACATAATGGAGCGTCAGATTTAAATCATATATTTTTCTCAAACTTATCATAGAAAATAAGAATGAGTTTGCGCATATTCTTTAAAATATGAACATTTTTTGAAATTTCAAACAGTTTTTTGAAAATTCTGAATATTTCCAAAAGACATGAGAATTTTTTTAAATTATAATATTCTTCAAATGCACAAAACAATTCTGAAAACATGAACCTTTTCATAACAACCTGCACATTTTCTGAATTAGTTAACAATTTTTTAAAATTCTAACATGTTTTGTACATTCAGAATTTTTTTGAAACTGTTTATTCCATTAAAAACTTATTTTAATTTGGTAAAAATTTCAAAACCACATTTTCAAAATTGAAACATTTTTTAAAATGCAAAAAGAAACATTGGAAATTGTGAGTAATTGCAGAAAAAATATACTTTTTTGGAAAAATTGGAAACATTTTCTATTTTGAACAAATTTCAGATGAAAAAAATCAAAGTTCTGAATCGTTTTAAAACAAATTTTTTAGAATTTGGAATAGTGGTCGAAAACTTGAACCAAAAATTGAAATTCTGAGTTTCTTTTTGAAAATTTCGTATTTATTAGTAAAAAACTAAATTAAACTTGGAAGGGTAAAACGTAAAAATAATTAGGAAAGAAAAAGAGAAAGAAAGAGAAAAAGACAGAATACAGGATAAAACGAAAATGGGCCGGCCCAACACTGGGCGACCTGTGCGAATCTTTTGATATTTGACGCTCTGTGTAGTAAATAGGGTTCAGCCAGCTACGTGCCTAGGAAAATAAGTGGCCTTGCTGCACTGGGCCTCAACGCCCGGCCCAGGTACGAAATCTGGACAACCCGATTTTCTTTTCTAGCACATGAAAGCACAAAAAATTAATACCACCTCGGGTAAAAGAAAAATCTTTTCGTTGGTGAACGGATGAAAAAAGTGGAGAAACACACCTTGCTTTATTAGTAGGTATAGAATTAGATTTATATATCATTATACAAGTTTTCATATAGTAGCAATTTAAATATTTTTATACCATTATTATCATAATGAGTTATTATATCATAGGGTGAAAAAACCGTGGATCAGATTAAGTGGATGGATTCAAAGTGACCAAGTTGGTGGATGGATCCAAAGTGACCAAATTGGGTTTGGTCGCGACTCCCTCGACTCCCGCGCTTGTTGCTAAGGGTTGCCTGCAAAAAGGGTTAGGTAATTAAATATTCGTGATATCTTCGCGCGGGCAGTAAAATCACCTGGTAATTGAAGGGGCACTTTCACCCGTCCCTGTGACGTCGGCCTAAGCTTCTTGCGCCTCTTGTGGGGGCCTTTCTTGCTGAGTCGTTTCTCTGTGTGGGCGTTTGGAGCCGCCCCTTTGGAGGAGAAGTCAGACGACTAGGGGCTGGAGGACGAGGGGCTCTCTTTCGATTGGAGGAAGGGAGCGTTACACCGATGAAGCCGGCCTCGTCCAGGGCGTGTAGGGGGTAATGGCTACCCTTGAGCCGTCAAGGCTCTCCAGGGAAAAAAATTATCCCTTCGTAAATAAGGGATATCTCTACATCCTCATTGATTAAGGGGTCCTCTGCTCAACAGTGCAGCTCCGGCTCGGGTGCCGGACTGCTTACGCCCTCAAGCCAATGCCTCCATCTCTACTCAAAGAGCTTGATACACAACGGATCAGATGCTAAGATAAACTCGAGGAGAACGAGGAGGTTAGGGATGCACTTACTATTTCGGCGGGATTGTAATAAGACAACCTGTCACATAATTATCGCCGAGCGCAGTCCTCCACCGACCCTTGAAAGATCCTGGCCAGCGCTGTCCCAAAGGTTGCTTAATCGTAGAAACTTTCCTGAATGGTTCATGAAGAATCATCGGCCCCATTGAACTCACACAACAAGTGGGCGTGCTGCCGAAGTGGTTGGACTCTTAGGTCTATCACCATGGCCCTTATGTCAATAATGGTTCAACCGGTGTGCATCAGTTGTGTCACTCGAGCCGCCTATTTGGTTACCTCGGCACTTTCCTCTGAGGCCGAGCTCTTTGGCCTCCAGCTGTACCGCCTCTTCGGGGGCTTCATAGAGAATAATGGGAGTCCTAGCTGAACTGGCTCCATGAGAGGGACGTCGCCTATGTAAAACCACTCGGACGGCCAGACGTCGCTATACTCCAGACATGGCTTGGTGAATTTTGATGTGTCTTGGGTGCTAGCCCTGCCCCTCTATTTATATGTTGAGCCTTGGGAATGAAACTTGGAGTAAAAGCCTCCTTAAAGTCGGTTTTACCCGAAAGGCAAGAGTCCTTCGCGGACTCCAGGGCCAGACGCCAGGGTTCCCGGCGTCTAGACCCAGACGCTAGGGTCCCTAGCGTCTGGCCTCTGGTCTCCGCAAAACTCCTTTTTGCACTTTCCAAAAACCTCGTGGGCTTTCCCCTTTGGCCCAAATAAAGTGTTCTCGTACCCAAACATTTCGGGAAACATCCGGTACCCCTTACGGTGAAATCCGGAACCCTTCCGGAGACCAAACACTATTATCCCATATATCACTCTTTACCTCCGGACCATTCCGGAGCTCCTCGACATGTCCGTGATCTCATCCGGAACTCCGAACAACTTTCGGTCACCAAGAATAACTCATATAATACTATATCATCAATGAACGTTAAGCGTGCGGACCCTAAGGGTTCGAGAACTATGTAGACATGACTGAGACACCTCTCTGGTCAATAACCAATAGCGGAACCTGGATGCCCACATTGGCTCCTACATATTCTACGAAGATCTTTATCAGTCGAACCGTTATGACAACATACGTAATTCCTTTTGTCCATCGGTATGTTACTTGCCCGAGATTCGATCGTCGGTACCTTCATACCTAGTTCAATCTCGTTACTGGCAATAGCATGAAGAAAGCAATAACACTAAAACTGAACGATCATTATGCTAAGCTAACGGATGGGTCGTGTCCATCACATCATTCTACTAATGATGTGATCTCGTTATCAAATGGCAAAACATGTATATGGTTAGGAAACCTTAACCATCTTTGATCAACAAGCTAGTCTAGTAGAGGCATACTAGGGACACGGTAATTGTTTATGTATTCACACCTGTATTTAAGTTTCCGATCAATATAATTCTAGCATGAACAATAAACCTTTATCATGAATAAGGAAATATAAAACAACAACTTTATTATTGCCTCTAGGACATATTTCCTTTCAGTCTCCCACTTGTACTAGAGTCAATAATCTAGATTACAGTGTAATGATTTTAACACCAATGGAGTCTTGGTGTTGATCATGTTTTGCTCGCGGAAGAGGCTTAGTCAAAGGGTCTGCTACATTCAGATTCATATGTATCTTGCAAATTTCTATGTCTCCATCCTTGACTTGTTCACAAATGGAGTTGAAGCGTCTCTTTATGTGTTTGGTTCTCTTGTGAAACCTGGATTCCTTCACCAAGGCAATTGCTCCAGTGTTGTCACAAAATATTTTCATTGGACCCGATGCACTAGGTATTACACCCAGATCGGATATGAACTCCTTCATCCAGACTTCTTCATTTGTTGCTTCCGAAGAAGCTATGTACTCTGCTTCACACGTAGATCCCGCCATGACGCTCTGCTTGGAACTGCACCAACTGACAGCTCCACCATTCAATATAAATACGTATCTGATTTGTGACTTAGAGTCATCCGAATCAGTGCCAAAGCTAGCATCGACGTAACCATTTACGACGAGCTCTTTATCACCTCCATAAACGAGAAACATATCCTTGGTCCTTTTCAGGTACTTCAAGATGTTCTTGACCGTTGTCCAGTGATGCACTCCTGGATTACTTTGGTACCTCCCTGCCAAACTTATAGCAAGACACACATCAGGTCTGGTACACAGCATAGCATATATGATAGAACCTATGCTAAGGCATAGGGAATGACCTTCATTTTCTCTCTTCTTCTGCAGTGGTCGGGCATTGAGTCTGACTCAACTTCACGCCTTGTAATACAAGTAAGAACCCTTTCTTTGACTAATCCATTTTGAACTTCTTCAAAACTTTATCAAGGTATGTGCTTTGTGAAAGTCCTATTAAGCGTCTCGATCTATCCCTATAGATCTTGATGCTCAATATATAAGCAGCTTCACCGAGGTCTTTCATTGAAAAATTCTTATTCAAGTATCCTTTTATGCTATCCAGAAATTCTATATCATTTCCAGTCAACAATATGTCATCCACATATAATATTAGAAATGCTATAGATCTCCCACTCAATTTCTTGTAAATACAGGCTTCACTGAAAGTCTGTATACAACCATATGCTTTGATCACCTCTTCAAAGCGTATATTCCAACTCCGAGATGCTTGCACCAGTCCATAGATGGATCGCTGGAGCTTGAACACTTTGTTAGCACCTTTAGGATCGACAAAACCTTCTGGTTACATCATATACAACTCTTCTTTGAGAAATCCATTAAGGAATGCAGTTCTGACGTCCGTTTGCCAGATTTCATAATCATAAAATGAGGCAATTGCTAACATGATTCGGGCGGACTTAAGCATCGCTACGGGTGAGGAAGTCTCATCGTAGTCAACCCCTTAAACTTGTCGAAAACCTTTTGTGACAAGTCAAGCTTTGTAGGTAGTAACATCACCATCGGCGTCAGTCTTCTTCTTGAAGATCCATTTATTTTCTATGGCTTGCCGGTCATTGGGCAAGTCCACCAAAGTCCACACTTTGTTCTCATACATGGATCCTATCTCAGATTTCACAGCCTCAAGCCATTTGTTGGAATCTGGGCTAATCATAGCTTTTTCATAGTTCATAGGTTCTCCTTGGTCTAGTAACATGACTTCCAGGACAGGATTACCATACCACTCGGGTGCGAACCATGCTTTGGTCGACCTGCGAAGTTCAGTAGTAACTTGATTTGAAGTTTCATGATCATCATCATTAGCTTCCTCTCTAGTTAGTGTAAGAATCACGCGAACAGTTTTCTCTGATGTACTACTTTTCAATTTGAGAGAAGGTACAATTACCTCATCAAGTTCTACTTTCCTCCCACTCACTTCTTTCGAGAGAAACTCCTTCTCTAGAAAGGACCCATTCTTAGCAACAAAGATCTTGCCTTCGAATATGTGGTAGAAGGTGTACCCAATTGTTTCTTTAGGGTATCCTATGAAGACGCACTTCTTCGATTTGGGTTCGAGCTTATCAGGCTGAAGCCTTTTGACATAAGGGTCGCAACCCCAAACTTTAAGAAACAACAGCTTAGGTTTCTTGCCAAACCAGAATTCATACGGTGTCGTCTCAAAGGATTTAGATGGTGCCCTATTTAACGTGAATACAATTGTCTCTAATGCATAACCCCAAAACGACAGTGGTAAATAGGTAAGAGACATCATAGATGGCAGCATATCAAAAAAAGTGTGGTTACGACATTCAGACACACCATTACGCTGTGCTGTTCCAGGTGGCGTGAGTTGTAAAATAGTTCCACATTGTTTTAAATGAAGGCCAAATTTGTAACTTAAATATTCGTCTCCGCGATCAGATCATAGAAACTTTATTTTCTTGTTTCGATGATTCTCCACTTCACTCTGAAATTCTTTGAACTTTTCAAATGTTTCAGACTTGTGTTTCAGAAATGTGCACCTTTTTCGCTATCCTTGTCCTTGCTGCTACATGCGGAGGGAGGGGAATAGCTCGGCCCACCCGCCGACAGGCTTTAGTCATCTGGGCAGGCGAAGCATCCACGCCATTGTCGGTTGCTTCAAGCTCAAATGGTGGCCCACCGAAGCTCCATCCGATGGGGTCCAGCCACCATGAGGGCTGGCGAGGCCCGCATCCTGACAACCACCGTCTCGGCGGGCAATTGCCTTGGCCTCCCTCCTCCCTCTCTCCCACATTGTTGGACCGGAGGTGGTGGCGCTGCTCCAATAGGCGGTGTGGGGCTGACGGCGCTAGCTGAGGACACAGCCAGAGGTAGGTGGGGCATAAATTGTGAGAAAGAATTAATCTCTCGCAAGTTCGAGTTTAAAGGTCGTCAGAAAATTTCCGGCTGAAAATGAAGATTCCGGTTTAAGATCCGGTTCAAGGGAAAGATGTCTCCCATAAAGTTTTGAAGCTCTCAATATCCGGTTTAACATCCCGGTTCAAGAAGAATTTATCTCTTGCAAAAAGTTAAAGGTTGCCGAAGAGGACCTACTGCCATGATGCGCGGTTCAAACATGGGTATCCTGCCTTATTGGCTTGTCATATTATTGATCACGTGGGGGCTTCTGTTTATAAAGCGACATCCGGTTTACCCCTTGATTCAGCTTATAAAGCCTTATATAAAAATCACTTGGGGGCTTGGTCGTATTCGAACCATAGTCACACCTCTTGATCGGCTCAAAGCCAAATTATTTCGGGGCCAAAGAGAGTGTTGCAAAAGAACAACTCAAACATAGGCACCCACTGAGCACAGCTCAAATTATTGCTTGGGGATTCTTTGCTATCGAAAATGAACAAAGAATCTACACTTGTAATAGGCTATCAAGCCATGGCTTGAAAGCCTGGTGTATACACCTAAAACCCCGGGTTAGCCTGCCTTTTTTAAGTAAGTCACTATGTCCAGGTAAACCTGGTATGACCCGTCAAACTATGACAAATCAATCTATATGAGACCCTGAACTTGTCAAAGTTAAAATGACGATCGGTTAAGGATTGAGGACCATCTTAAAAGGCTTTGTGAAATGGTTTAACTCAGTGGCCTGGTAGCCCATGAAAAGCCTCAAATTTGGGGCCTGGCAGCCCGTGAAAAGCCTCGACTACAAGTTTTCATTTGCTTTTTGCCAAGTTTTTCTCTCTTTTGATAAGAATTATGAGGTTTTTTGATAAACCGGTGTTCATCAACCCGGCTCGGCTTTCAACTGCAAGTTGTCAGTACATGATCAGTTATAATCCAACGCTTATTAACCCGGTTTGGTTTTGACTATAAGTCGCCAGTATTGAATATGGATAAACCGGTGTTTATCACAACCCGGTACAGTTTTATAATAAACCGGCACAGTATGAAAGGAGTTATCATTACTCAAGATTAGGGGTTATCACTCTTACTACAAAAAGTTGGTAAACCAACGATGTGATTCAATGTCACACGTATGATATATTACATATTTGATTATACTTAAATGCAGCCTTGGTTATAAACCCGGGTTATATGTTGGGCATTATGACCCGTCCGGCGGTAAACCGCCAGGACACTTTAAACTTGTTGTATGCCGAAACAGGTTGAATAAAGCATGATTATAAATCACCGGCGTTTATTAACCGACCTGGCTTTCGACTATAAGTCGCTAGTATGATGATAAATTATCCAGTGTTTATTAACCCGGACTGGCTTGGGATTATAAGTCGCCGGTATATGTTTGGATTGCGCCATTGGAATCATGCGCTCATAAATCATTGGATTATATTATTCAAATCTTCAAATAGCCAACATGGCTGGATTTTTATTATGGTTATCAATAAAAAGTATTATGATTAAGGTTTTCAAAGTCGCTTTAGTGCAATGGCTATTATATTATTAAGGGATATGATTTATTAGACAATGGAAGGAATAGTCCCGAGTCGCTGCAGGCTTACGACCCGGCACTTGGGGGTTACATTATTCAAGTTGAGATTACATCAAATATGCAAGTCTCATGTTGCTGCAAGCATACACCATGACACTTGGGGGCTAATGCAAAGTCAGTTTTTTCTCACCTTATTGAAGAGCCGACTCATCACAGTGTAATGAGCCGGCCCTTGGGGGCTACCAATTGCTCCTGTCAACAATTCAAGGTACACAAGTTTTAAAACCATTATATTGACAGGTCCGCTACTCAGTTGGTAAAGCACAAAGCTCTTCACCTTGTGGACGTGGGTTCAAAGCCCCATGGTGTAGTTACATCATATGATGTTATTTTCAATGAAGCATGATCATAATTATAAAGTCCCCGCTCATTGTTACATAATGACCCAACCCTTGGGGGCTATACTAGTTGAAGTTTTTTGAGCATCAGGCAATGACAAGTCCCAGGTTGCTGCAAGCATGACAACCCGGCACTTGGGGGCTACATAATATGGAATATTCAGTTGTGACTAATGACTGATATGAACAATCTGGATTTCTTCAAGGTTGCAACATTTATATTGAAGCAAGTCTTAAGCCATCACTTTGTTCTGCTCAAGACTTAGGGGCTACAGGTATTATATTATTATCGAAGAAATATTTTCAAATTCTCTGTTTGAGCAAACCAAATTGACCCGGTGTCACCAATCATTATGACCCTGTGGCTGCAACCCGGCGTCATCAATAATCATGAACCGGTGTTGGCAACAATCATGAACCGGCGTTGGCAACAATCATGACCCGGAATTATCAGTTTTTATAACCCGACAATGGTGGTAATCATAAACCGGCAAGTTCTACATCTTCAAGCCGGCTGAATATCAGTTGAATATTTGAAGACCAATATTTTTGTCAAATCAGAGCATTGAAGGCCGATTTAAATGGATTTTTTATTTGCAATATTTCTTCTACAAGCAAATTGATTATAAAGGTGGTCTAATGACCCGGATTTTCTAGAAGAAGGAAATAACAAGGACTTAAGGATGATCAGATGCCGGCTTACAAGAATATTTAAGCCGGAGCGCAACCTGTCAATTTCGTTCTTGTGTTTATGTTGCAGGATCAGTTTAACATGGATAAATCCAAATTAAACTGGGGGCTAATGTCGGGGATATAGCCCGTGGTATAAACTGCCGGATGTATGACCCGATTGGAGTTTGGCGATTCACTGGCGACCCACTTGGACCTGGCGGTTTACGATTCATTAGTAATCTGGCAGGCGGGTCAGAGGAGCGACAAGACCCGGTATCCCAACAGGCGGTTCATGAAAGGCCGGCTCATGTTATGGTCGGCCGATTTAAGAGGAAGACATAAGGGATATTCTCCTACAAAGGAAGCAAGACTAGGACTCCACTTGTAATAGAGTAACCCTAATCCAACTAGGACTAGTCATGTAAACAGGCCTTTCAAAATATATAAGGAGGGGCAGGGCACCCCAAAGAGGGACAAGCAAGAAGAAACAATCTCGAGGGCTAGATACAAAGAGTCGGTTTACGGCGACTCCCTCGTGATGATAATGAGACCTAGCCACAAACAACATGTAGGGTTGTTACCGGAAGATGTTTTCCAGGGCCCGAAGCTGTCTAAATCTCTGTCTTGTGTTGCGTCTCTCGATTCCGCTCAACCCCTCTCAAGCTACCACATAGATGTGTTGGCCTCACAACTAAGTCCTCACACTAGGACATCTGCCGTGACAAAATCACGACACCGCCGGTGCCGATTTGCGGCGGAGACAACAAGAACGAGAGGTGTGTGTGACCTAGGCTATATGGACGGGGCTGGGCTGAACTGGGATGCGTGCGTTGTGTACTGAGCTAAGGCCCAGTGGGCCCAGTGTGTTGTGTTCTGTATTCTGTCTCTGGGCCATGTCACTGTCCTTTGTTTTTGCAGCTACAATGTGCAGTAATTCTAAAAAAAATCTACAATGAGCAGTTCTTGTAGAAAAGCTAAAATATGCATGGTTTCTAAAAAAGCTAAAAAAACTCAGTTTTCTATAGTCACTAAGAAGCACTGGATGAAAAATGCAATTGCAATTTTCATCCATAAAAAAAGTGTCACTATAGTGGCATTTTCGGAGCCCCTAGTGATATCTTGGAAGAATCTAGAGAATTGTAATGATATTTTTCAAAAGCTGATAACTAGAATTGCATTTTTTTAATCTGCTAAAATTGTAGAGAGTTTTAAGTTTGACCTCAAACACTCTTGAAATTCCCTATTTAGTTACACCTAAGCTTGACAATCTTCCACTCTTGAAGCCTCTATTAAGTTATTTGTTACATTATTATAATCTAAATAATCGAATATGTTTGAAATTGTGTAGATATAATAAATGTACTATAGTACATTAAAGGCCATTAATTAATTCTGGTATGAGTGTGATACTTCTGGTTTGCCTAGATTTATGGTAAATATATTCTAACAGGAAATTTAACATAACAAATTGAATAAAACATACTTTTCGACATAATATCATCTCATATTAATATAACATTATTTTAATAATTAATATTATAATTATATGCTAAAATATGCACACTGATATATTGGCATCATGTTATTGTTAAAAATCCGTTTATTTTATTTAAAAAATATTGAAATATTTCGTTGCAATATATGAATAACTTTGAAGCAAAAAAGCTTATTATAAGTACGTGAGAATTATTGATATTTGATCTTTATACTCTAAAGTTTATTATACATATGAGAGGCATTTTTTCTACGCATGGTGGTAGCTACGCAATAAACTGAAACAATTATTTCATTTTAACTCATATAAATTTTGACATAATATGAGGCTTTCATTCTAAATCCTTTTATATGTTGCCAGCTCCGCAACTGTTGAATTTTAAACTCTTAAATTGTTTATAGTAGGAGAACCACATTGATGGTTTCCTAACATTTTAGTTACAAAATTTAATACAACATTCGAAAAACATTATCTCTGGCATTATAGTAAAAATGAACTGCATTGTACGAGATTATTAAAGTCTTTACATAGAGAAATATGTTTAGTTTGATCACCACTTCATAAATATTGTCTTTGCAATACCTAACTTTTAACAGTACGGTGTTCTACTAAAATAATTAGAAAATAAGAACTATGAAAGACTAACTTTTCACGTTCCCATTTCTTCATGATAATTTTTGAAAGGGCGCACCGAATTTTCCTATGTACCCCATATATTTTTAGGGATTGTCCACAAAGGTTAAACCAAATTTTTAATGATTTTCATACTCACAAAAACATAAGTCTCTTAACCATTTTTGTCATTAATACTCCAAAACCACAAAGAGAGCACTAGATGCACTTACACTTCCTCGGTGCTTGTAAAAGGAACAACCTTTTTTCTTATACCATGCTTCATGTGATGCTATTATGCATGCTTTTTTTTCTTCTTCGTCCACACGTATGATCTTACCACCATACA
Source organism: Triticum aestivum (assembly GCF_018294505.1). NCBI lineage: Eukaryota > Viridiplantae > Streptophyta > Magnoliopsida > Poales > Poaceae > Triticum > Triticum aestivum. The sequence goes on from NC_057803.1 coordinate 745,143,880, forward strand.
ACACTGTACATCGGACACCACATGTGCTTGAGCTGATGCTAGCAAGACGCCTCCTTCGTCTAAGCACATGTGTGGACATACTAGCATTGGAGAAAGTTAAGTGCTTAATGAAATGCAAATGCTCTCTCCTTGAGGCCTTGTACAATGCAGAGTGCTTGGATTCTCCGTACTGCTAAATCAGCAGCAAGAGCGAGCCCTTTGCAACAAGCTAAAGCTTCCAGGCTTGCAGGATCGACCATACCGATATTTCCGCCTTTATCGCGGAATAGACTATCCCGCAATTCGGTACAATCCATGAACGATAGATGTGGTCTCTTCGCGTGCTGGTTCGCTCGCACCTCACATATGCTTTTTTTATGTCGTTCGCTACTCTAGAAAAATAGAGAAAACCAACAACATTTTGATCTACAAGAAAGCATGGCTATTGGCCCAAAACAATTCCAAAATGTTTGTAAATTTGAAATAAATACACAAATTTAAGGTATCATGATTTTTTATTTCAAAACTGAATTATTAAAAATATTGAAGAGTTTGAAATTTTTAATGAAATTGAAAATATGTTTGTGAATTTAAAAGGTTTTGTAAATTTTAAAAACAAATCATAAGTTTGAAAAAACTCATTAATTTGAAAGTTCATGAATTTTATAAATGCTCGCAATAAACAAATGTTCATGAATTAAAAATATTCTTAAATTGGAAAAAAAATATGAATTTGAAAAAGTTCACCAATATATAAAATGCTCAAGAACTGAAAATCAATATTCATATATTTGGAAAAATACAAATTTGAGTTTGTTTGTGAAATTCAAAACTGTTATGAATTTGAAAAAATGTCATGAATATAAAAATGTTCTCAAATTTAAAAAATGTCTGCAGACTTTAATAAGAAAATATAAGAAGGAGCAAAAAATAAGAAGCAAAAAAAAAGAAAACAAAAAAATGAAACGCAATAGAAAAAGGAAACTGAAAAGGAAAATAAAAGATATGAAAACTAGAAGAAAGCAATTTTCTCAACAAGTTTTACTCGTCTTGTTTAATAAAAATGATCCAGTATTAGAAGGTTCACCAGAAGAACAAAAGCACACTCAAACATAACAACAAAATACATTGAGGTCATTGGACCACCGAATGACCATTGACGCCACCGTAACGAACCATTGATGAGCCGCTGCCATATCGGTTTTGGCCTAATCTTGTCGTTGTAGTCAAAAAGTCTTCTTACACCTGCCCTTAAGGACCAACGCCTTGGAACCACAAGTGCTTCACTTCGGTCCTATTTGAATTTACTAGTTGTCGGTGTGATTTTGTGTGTGTGCGATTCGTATTGGTTATCTGCATTCTTACTAGGCCTGGTGTGTGCTTTTTTTGTCTATCCCTTTAGTGCTTCACTTTAAGCTAATAAATTCCACCTTTTATCAAAAAAAAAGAGGAAAAACAACAAAACAACAGTGTCCTGCTCACAAGGACTAAATAAATAGAGCAGGGAGTTGCTACTATAAATGATGCACCAACAGTATGAGCCTTTTGGCGGTTCCATTAATTCAGACATACATCCAAAAGATAGTTAAACAGATGGGCAGGGAGCAGAAGAACTGGTTCAACGGAAAGCGTTCTACAATCTCCGATTCTCCATACAATCACTAAAGCATTCATTTGTGACTTTAGTTGATTATGTTTCTACAGGTGGTAGCTATGGCCGTTGAGGGGGTTGCCTATTATGACAATGAATGGTCATGGTTTACTTTTTGTCATAATGTTCTTTAACATCCAAAATCGAAATATGGTATGATCACTATTTTTGGTGGCATTTTTTTGTTCTTGTGTTATTATAGCATAGTGCTATATGGAGTAAACTATAAATTTTCCACAGACTATCCAAGATGCAGGATATCGCCATATGGTGGTACTTTAGTGATCATTTAGCAAACTTCTTGTGCCGCCTTTTTATTGACGTATAAATGTATTGCCTAGTCTTTTCCATCAGATCGCTTTTTTGGTTGCATTGGCTAGAGCATACGCTTCTACATGGTATCGGAGCCAAGAGATTTTGAGTTGAAGACCCGGCTGGTGCAATTAAAATGCAGCCCACTTTCGGTCCATGTTTAGGCCCAAGGAAGCCACATGTGAGGGGGAGTGTTGACGTATAAATACATTGCCTAGTATCTTCCATGAGATCGGTTTTTTAGTTGCATTGGCTAGAGCATGCACTTGTACACTGTTTTGCATACATGGTTCTACAGTTAACATGTACCTTTTAATCAACTATGTTTCATGTTTGTTAACCGTGCATGAAAGCATCTAAAAGAAAACCAATTTTGCAGTTTTGAAAAAAATTGGTTTTGCACGCACCCTACGACATGGGAGAGGTACCAAACTTGCACAATCCACTACGAACAAGTCCCACGGCTAGAGCATTCTGAAGAAGAGTCGGAGCATTCTAAAGTAGAGCCAGAGGAATCTGAAGAAGAGTGGCGCCTTCCGGAGAAGAGTCGATTCAGAAGAGCCGGATCATACTGAAGAACAGCGCGAGCAATCTAAAGAAGAGCCGGAGTATACTGAAGAAAAGTCGGAGTGTTCTGAATAAAAGATATACAGTAGTATTCTGAAGAAGGGCCATCACCCAACAAATAGAAAATTACGGTCAGAGCGTCTCGTACCCAATAAAAGATATACAGGAGTGTTCTGAATAAAAGATATACAGTAGTGTTCCGACGGTGCATCTCCGGATAACTCTAGTAGAAAAGGTTGGTCCTATAAGACTTTGTTTGGGCAAAAGTCAATCAATTTGGATGTTTTTAGATCTTGCATATAGGCCACAAAAATGAGTTGGTTCCGCTACTGGATCAACACATGGAGCAAGAGGAAGAAATCATAATGATGGTCCCCTGCTCTTTCCAGCTGACCGACATCGTAAGGAATTACTGCATAATTACATGGTAGTTGCTCATTCCCGCCGTGACCCCGCCTCCTGCTACGCGCTTAGCCAAAACATCATCTCATCTATCTTGTACTGGTTTCTTGTGGACCAAATTGGTATTATGATCGATTTAGCACACTCACCTTGTTTACTTTTGGCAATGCGGTCTTTTGGACGTTGCTTTACTATTCTACCACGAATGGTGCATCTCCTAAGTCCATTGAGGTAGCACTTAAAAGTAACAGCAGAGAGTCAACCAGAGAAAAAAACAAGGAACAGAGCATGCTGGAGGAAAATAATAATGAAAAGAAGCAGAAAAAACGGAAAAAGAAACTCAACTATGAAGGTAGGTTTTTTTCTTTTCGTGATAGAGCTATGGATATAGTTAAGCGTAACAACTCTTCTGGTCCACATCTTCTTCCCACGGAGCATTCTCTGTCGGTCTGTCCACACACACACACACACACACACACACACACACACACACACACACACACACACACACACACACAAAAGAAAAGAAAGAGTGATAGAGAGAGCATTCCTCAGGTCTTTGTAATTTGAGATTACCTTGGAGTCTTCATCATAGCGTTAGCTATGTGCTCATCTGCACTTGCCTTGGATATCCATTAGAATTGCTCCCCAGCCGAGACACCATCTCCACATTGTTCATACACTTTTCCACTGAGCAAAATTTAAAAACAGAGCACGGCTAGTCTGCTACTACCTCCCTTCCATGCGTAGAAGGGAAAACCACAAAACAACACCAGTTATCTGCTAGCAGGCATCAGCAGACTGCTCACCCTTGCTCCATGTATATATCACAACACATGGTCTTTCCAAATCGTCTTCGTATATAGCTCAGACAACCCATATGTTTAAATCTAAGGTGCTCATTCAGAATGCATGAGACAAATGAACAGAGCAGGGAATGGTCATTTTTAACCTCTAACAAGCCGGCCAGCGGCTACTGAACCAAATGGCGCACCAACAGTATGAGACCCAGTCAGCATTAATTTCAAACGTGCCTCAGCAGAGAAGCTAGTTAAATGTCTATGATGTTCAAGAGACAAGTCTGTGGATGATGACAATGCCTGAAGATCTGAAGCAGCCGGCTTTCTAGCTATATATGCAGTTGCTCATATATACTGCATGAGATAAATAAACAGAGCAGGGAATGAGCAACTACAAAAATAAACAGAGCACATGCCTAGCAGATCTGAAGAACACGGCGTTCATTGCACAGGACAACAAAAGTTTTGTCATGCAAGAAAAACGTGCATGGCACAGGGCATGTTGTATCAAGTATGAAACCCAAGCACCGTGGATATATTACATAACTCATTGCCAGAGTAAATGATAAAGTGACCCCCAGTTGCATTTATTCAGAAGTATATAACATCCGTACAAACCAAAAGTACAACATACTCCAGGATAGGGTTGCACAACAAGATGGCAATAACAAGATCCTAATTAGACACTAGTTTCAAAAATTGTTTCATCATCGTATAATAGCCTGAAGAGAAAACTCTGGATAAAATCGGACCGGAGGAAACTCTGGATGACTCATTCATCCCGACGGTGGTGACGACCAGGGTCGCCGTTCTCCTACTTGCAGGCGCCTTCGAGGTCCCTGCCCTCTACCCCGACCCCATGCCCGGGTAAAAACCCAAAATCTCTAGATTATTGACTCATACAGTAGCACCGAACCTTCCGGTGCCTCGCACGGTGTATTCGGATGGAGCTCATCGGCTGCCCACCTTTGGGTGCGTCTCTACTGATTACTGCTCGCCATCTCCGCCATCACTTTTACCTTCTACTTCTGCGCTCATCCGTCGTGCGAGGCGATCGATCGCGGACAATGGGGACATCGCCGGCATCGACAAGACGATGCTAGGCTAGTACTCGGCGCCAACAAACTACGGGAAGGGATGAACGAAGTTGACGTCCTCGCCGGTTCGTCGTGGTGAGCTCCGTCGGCAGACAAAGCTGCCGATGGCCGGCCATGCCTCGCCCAACTCTGATCGCTGTTTCGCTACTTGGTCGCTGCTTCTCTCGACATGCCGATGCTTGACAGTACCATAGGCAGCTTGGCACCCAGCGCCTATGTCCACATCGAAGCCATGCATGCATTGTTGTGCTCGTGTATGTGTACAACATCATAGGATAGCACTCGAGCTCGTGCATGCGCGTCATTGTTGTGCTCGTGTATATTTCTCCCCTATTTTTTCTTCCAAAAAACATGGAATTTGTACGTGACGTATCTTTACCTATATATAATGCCGGTTCCAGATCAAACTCGCTCCACCTCCGACCCTTCTTCACATTCGGCGACGGCGCAGATCCCAAGACCCTAACCCCTGGCCTGGTAGGGTTTCGTCCGCGCACCCAGCAAGGGTACGAGGATTTCCCTTCCGTTCCCCAATCAAACGCCGGTGGACGGGACCTATCTAGGGTTAGGGTTTGCCTGCGGAAATTCGACGGGCGAATCGACAGCGTGCCTTTGTCTCCATCCCATCCATTGATTCCACCCATCTCAATTCCGTGCGAGGTTTTTGCTGCAGCAATTCCAGGAGGTAATGACACTCAAATTAGAGCTATCAGAGGAAGAGGAGAAGATCTTCCTACGGCTTCTTGATGTCGTCCGTCACTACCGCCTTGGCACTACGCTTCGCGTCGCCGGTGGCTGGGTCCGGGACAAGCTACTAGGGAAACAACCTACTGACATTGACATTGCCCTTGATAATATCACGGGCCAGGATTTCTCCAAGAAAGTAGATGCCTACCTAAAGCTCATAGGGGAGGGGGACAAGAAACGAGGAACCAAAGTTATCCCGTGGTATGCTGATCCTCCTCCTCGTGATTGTTATGACACTTTGGCACATGTTTTTTGAGATCCCATGGCTATTCTTTAATTTGAATTATATATTACCCTTTTTGTGCAGCAATCCGGACAAATCCAAGCACTTAGAAACTGCTAAGACGTACATGTTCGACAGAGAAATTGATTTTGTTAACTTGAGGTCTGAAAAATATGCAGAAAGCAGCCGCGTTCCCACCATGGAGGGCGCCACTCCTGAAGAAGATGCCCACCACAGGGACCTAACAATTAATAGTTTATTCTTCAACATCAACGACAACATTGTGGAAGATTTTACTAAAAGAGGTATTGACGATCTCATCAAGGGCCTTATTGACACTCCTCTAGATGCCAAAGTTACCTTCTTGGATGACCCACTTAGAGTTCTTCGGGCAATTCGATTTGCCGCTAGATTCAACTTTACGTTATCCGATAGGTTGAAAGAAGCTGCTTCGGACGAAAAGGTGAAGTTGGAACTTGCTTGCAAGATCAGCAAAGAACGTGTTGGGAAGGAGATTGATCTTATGATGTCAGGTGAACACCCAGTCGATGCAATGTCTTACATTCGTGATCTGGGGCTATTTCATATTGTATTTGCTTTACCCAAAAATTGCAGCCCTCCAGTTTTTGACAATTGTGATCGGTGTTGTGTTTCACACATTGAATCAGCTTGGAACTTTGCAATTTCAGTGCACGGCGGTGTTTCTCATCGCATGCTGCTGGATGAACAGGAAAAGCTTTACCTCTATAGTGCACTCTTTTTTTCCCTCCGAAAGATGTTCTACTTGATTAAAACATCTAAGAAGAGTGCTGTCACTAGCTATATTATTCAGGAATCATTAAAGCTGCCAGCATGTGTTGCTAAATCGGTTCTCGATGTGCATGTTGCCAGTGGAAAGTTTGCTGATCTAGTGCTCCTCTTTGAATCAAATGTCGCTTCGCGAGCTGTCAGGGAGGAGGTGAAAGATGTATATCATGATATACCAATGGACATATGGAAGCGTGTTTATGCAGGAGTCGTACTTAATGAAATAAAGGACTTATGGCAGGTGGCACTTGCTATATCCATCATCTTTTCTCCAGAAATTGAAAATGCTGGCGGCACAATGAGCCAGCAGCAGGATGAGCTGCATCGGAGAAAAGAGCAGTACACGAGAGTTGAGTGTTCCATAACTGATCTAGGTCTCAGTGAGGTGTGGAAATTGGAGCCGTTGGTCAATGGCAAGATCATAATGCAAATTATGCAGAAGTCAGAAAGTCCACTGATCGGAGAATGGAAAAGGCGTGTGTTCAAGTGGCAGCTTGCGCATCCTGAAGGAAGCAGGGATGACTGCGTCGATTGGTTGACAGGATCGCAATTGAAACGCTAGAAAGTATAATCCAGCATCTGATGGTGAACTGCCTGTCTGTGCTAGTTATGTCAAGTCAAGGCTGTTGTGGATAGTTGCTCACATTGGACGTTTAGTTTATCGTTCAGTGTACATTTCAAACTATTACAGAATACATTCTGCCTAAATATTTGTAATTGCTGCTCCGTAAGGTCCCCTGCTGGTCCCCGTGGCCATTGGTCACTATTTCGATAAGGCAAGGAGAGGAACAAGGCTCGACCGGCAGAGGAGACCAGGTGAAAGCAAAACATATGAAAAGAGAGTGGATTTCCTGGTCCCGGGTGCTGTACACCCCGCTATCTAGTCCGTCCATTTCAAATGTGCTACGATGGGATATGTGCCCCGGACAGCGAAAGTGTTTGGATTAGCAGGCCTATGTAAACAGTAAGGAGGGAGGCTGAAATGATTTGAAAATATGGACCTGGGCCTATTCGGTCAGGAGACAAGATTCGGCGGACACGTCCCCGTCCAGTCGCTGTCTACAGGCGTGCCGACCCGTGACTCACAACTTGAAATCGAATCTAGAAGCGTCTCGGTCGTCTTCATCCTTCCGCAAATCGCACACATCTCCTCTACCCACAGACCAGCTGATAGACGATACTGGATGACAGCACCATCGATATGGTCCAGCTTCTGCCTCCTCCTCTCGACACACACCATAACAGTGACGATGCCATGGATCTAGATGCTGGAGTTGCAGATGGGAACATGCTCAACACGCTGGCATCATTGGTACCAGATCTCGAGCACGAGGTCAGCTCGAGGTATGTGGATTTCGTATCCCTCAATTCCCCACCTTCCCGTGAATTCCGCTACAGATTCAATTCTTTCTCACCCGCGCCCAATTTACTGACCGCACGCATCAGATCTGAAGTCCTGGACGGAGGAGCGCTCGTGGTGGATGAACGCGGGCTCACTGATGTACAGGCAGAAGACGCAGCACAAGTGCATCCAGAGATCTGCCATACCCCGAATCCAGGAGGGTGGAAACGCAGGTGAGACCAGTGACATCATATCTCCGTATAGATTCAGTTATCGGACCATGACCATACACCATAGACCAAGACAGACGAAATCATCTTTCCTTTTTAATTGTATATGTTAGAGTTGGTATATAATAGCTCTCGATCATGCCTCCCTTTTTCATCATCCGAGAAAATATGTTCTGACTCGACCGTGAGTTCACTGACGACATATCATTATTTGCATGATTCAGGAACAGAAAAACATCAGGGTCTGCTAAAAGAGCCACACCGAGTAAACATAGTGCGATTGAAACTTGTCTTCTAAATGCAAAAGACAAGCAAGGACCCGACACTTTCGCTCCTGTTGTTGGTATGACTTTTGATTCAGCACAAGAAGCTTATGAGCAGTATAATTTGTACTCGTGGGAGAATGGATTTGGTATTCGTCATGGGAAGTCAAGGTGGAGGGAAGCTGATTATCAGCTGATGCATGAGTTAGTGTGTCAGTGTCAGGTATGTTATGACATCTCCTCCCTGTAAAATTTATTCACACTGACATGCATGTATCACAACTAGTACTACAGAACATTTTCATTTTGAATTTTAGTACTAAAACTGAGATGCAACCCATATGCAGGGTAAGCCTGAAAAGGAAAACTCTGCAACTTGTCGGACAGAATGTAAAGCAAGGATGCGTCTCCTTCGAACTGAAGATGACGGGTGGTACGTTAGCATATTCAGTAATGAGCATAACCATCCTCTCTCTGAGAGCCGTGAGGAAACAAGACAATGGCACTCGCACAGTGAGATAGATCCATTTCTCAAAGACTTTGTGAACAATCTTAGGGAAAATAATATGAGTCTCAACAAGGTCTACAATATTCTCAATGTGACACATGGAGAATGCACTGGCGCTCCGTTCCGCAAGGAAAACTTGAGGTACCTATGCTCACGTCTTGCACAAGACTCAATTTCAGAGGACATGAGAAAAACAGCCAGATTATTGGATGATATGAAAGCAGCAGACCCTTACTTGTCAGTACGTGTGGCTACTGATGATGAAGGATCGCCAAAGTTTATATTGTGGTGCACTGGGAAGAATAGGCAAGACTATGTATATTTCGGTGATGTAGTGACATTTGACACAACTTATAGGACTAACCTGTACAATATGCCATTTGGCATATTTGTTGGAGTCAATAACCATTACCAGTCAACCATCTTTGGAGGTGTTCTGATGCGTGAGGAGACAATAGTTGGTTTTGAGTGGGCTTTTAAAAATTTTGTGGAGGTAATGAATGGGAAACATCCTGTCACAATGCTAACAGGTTGGCTCCTCAACGCTTATCTCTGCTCTCATATACTATTATCCAGTAAATGTTGTTTATCTATTTGTCTGTTCTATGTTGTGGTCTATTTATTAATCCACATGTTTCATTTGCAGACCAGTGTAAATCCATGGAGGGAGCTATCAAATCTACTCTTCCACACACAAGGCACAGATGGTGCAAGTGGCACGTGCTGAAATGTGCAAAGGAACATCTTGGTTACGCTTACAGCAAGAAGAGCGGATTCAAATATGAATTTCACAAGATTATAGATGAGATAATAGATGTTTCTGAGTTCGAAGAAAGTTGGTCAAAGCTCTTGGACAAGTATAATCTATCTCAAAACAAGTACCTGAATGCCCTTTATTCAAACCGTGAGAAGTGGGCCAAACCTTATTTCTCAAGTGTTTTTTGTGCTGGAATGACTAGTACACAGAGAAGCGAAAGCGCAATCACCTCCTGAAGCAATACATACCGCGGTCGTCACCCATGCATCTATTTGTAAAGCAGTACAACAATGTCCTCAAGTCAAGAAACACCGATGAGGGGAAAGAACAACATATCACCAAGAGCAGTGCTACACACACGACACACTGCGCACGATTCATGGACGATACTTAAATCCAGCCGCACATGCACATCATTGAGAAGGACACCAGCGGCTGGATTAGCACGTCGTGCATATATCGGGCAGCAGTGTCGTCTGGGTAGCAGTTTCGTATCACCAAAATGGTTAGTAACATTCATTTTGTATTATTAATGACCATGTACTGCATATATTTATATTTATTTTATCGTTTATCTTTGCATGGTTGTAGAAGCGAAGAAAATACAATGGAGGCCATCCTCTTGAAGTTGACGCAGCGGAAATTTACACGAATGGTGTTTACAAAAAGTTTGAAGACGAGTTCTACAAGTCCATGTCGTTGGTCGTCTCCAATCGCATCAGTGACACTGAATTTGAAGTTCAGCTTGCACGTCCTGAATATATGGTTGATTATGAAGCTAGATCATACATTGTAGCTGTTAAGGACGGTGGTGATTTCATATCATGCAACTGTGGGTACTTCCAGCACATCGGCATGCTGTGCAGGCACTCCATAAAGGTGTATCTGAATGCATAATAATCCTTTCGTGCCAGTACATTTTGAAGTCACGTGTAAAAGTGTGCCAAGTTATTTCTCGTGATATGGGTTTCATGCCTAATCTAGATTTTGTTTTGCAGATACTCATTCAGAAAGATATATTCAAGATACCAATCAATAATATTGTGAAACGCTGGACCAGAAGAGCGAAGGAAGGTTTCGAGGGTGTTCATATACCGAGCCAATCATCTCGTGCGACTGATGATTCAGCAGCACGTCAGAACATTCTGTATATAGCAGCAATGGAAGCGGTGAAGGAGGTTTCACAATGTGAGAGCATGCTTGAAACGACTCTGAAGGTGTTCCGTGAGCTGACATCAGAGGCAATCAGGCTGCGCGAATGTGATGGTTCGTCAGCGCCTAGAAGGAAAAAAGATGATGGCCTGAATATCACGGTATTAAGCGATAAGCAGATCTCGATCATGCATACACCTAAACGTGTGAAGCCTAAGGGTAGGCCGAAGATATTAAGGGTGAAGTCGCGGCTTGAGTACGTGAAGGTGTTTAAGCAAAAAAACAAGTCTGTTGCCACTTTGTATGGTAACAAGAACATTCAGCCAAGCGACTTCGTAGGGCATTCCAGTGGAGTCACTATGGAGGACGCGGGATGTCCTAATGTCAAGAAATCCAAAACTGGGAAAAGAAAGACTCCAAGTACTAGTAGGTCGTCTTGCAAAATGCGGTGATGTTTGTTTGGATATTGAGCAAGATAAGACGTTGTGTTAGGATTATTCCTTTTGTGTAGTGATGGCGCATGTAGAAAAAATATGACATAGGGCTGCATAACCAGATGTTTTGGTACTGTGATATCCCTTTATAAATTAGTATTTAGTCGTATGTCTCATGTAACATTGGATGAGATTGTGTGTTCTTTTTTTTTGCAGAACATCTTATCTGTTTCCTGTGTGTGCAATTATATGTTTACGGTGTGTCACATAGTACACACAGTTGGCGACCTCAAAGTAGTGAGTACAATAACAGTGATGACGACGGTAGTTTCTACATCCATAAGTTCGGACTTCCTGATGGAGCAAAATATTGTATTTTCATAAATCGGCCGCCGGGCGAATTTTGATGTAGTACCGGGTTTTTTTTTCCGTAGATGGATGATATTAGGAGTTCGTCCTCATCATCCGAGTCGAATGATTTCGACATAAAGGAGATGCTTTTTGATGAAGATGCAAGCACCTTCTTTTGTTGCACCTCGTCGAGAAATGTTTAATTCCGGATGATTTACCATTGTAATAATTCTGAACCATTTGTCATTCGTTTGAACATTTGTTGTATTTGAGATAATTATTGTATTGTATGATATTAAATACATTTAAGTTTTATATTTGTTGCTTCTTTTATTTGAGTTATATTTGCCTAAAATGATGATTTACGGTATGGATTCTACCGCCAAACGCGGTGGGGTATTGCAAATCTAATATAGGGCGAGTCGCGAAACGTTTTTACGGGCTGAGGATTTAGCGGCTCTGTTAGAGCTGCTCTAACTTTTTAAGATGTACGATTTCATATCACATATATTTGTTGTGTGAAAGTTTAAAATGTTTATATAATCGTACTTAAACTTTCAAATATGATAAAGTTTGAGTTACATCAAATCTAATATACAAAAAAATAAGAGCAACGCCAATCGGGCGACCAATTTTCGTCCGCCCACCTCTGTTTGGGTTGCCGCGAACAAAAACAGTGGCCAAACGCATCGACCCATTCCCAGAATGCGCCTGTTTCACGTCCGCATGGACATAATTTCATTCCAAAATTGCGCCTGAAATGCGTCGGCGCGGACGCGCCATGCGTCCCTTCGGTGTCCGCCGCGGTCCCACTTAGTGGCCGCCCAACTACTGGCCGCGGTCATATTTATGACTACCACCTACACCGGGCCCACACGTTAGCCAGTGGAAGCGCCCTTTTTTAATCCACGCGTGCGCGAGGGGGGGGGGCTCATCCTCTTCCGTCCACATCTATCCCCCCACCAGCCCCCTCGTGCTTCCTCGCTGGCGACAACCCGAACCCTAGGCATGGGGTTCTTCAGCAGTGGCTCCGGCAAGGGCAAGGGGAAGTTCACCCCCGGTGCCTCCTCCTCCTCCGCCGTCGCCGACACCTGCCCGCTCAGTTCGGCAGCGTCTGCATATCCCAGTGCACCAAGCGCAGTGGCATTAGGAGTTCAGGCAGCCGCTGCCATACCCTGATGTCATGTTGCCGCACCACTGGCACCTTGATCCATAGAGGATCCGGTGCCGACGGTTCGGCGGACACAGCGGGGCGCAAGACGAGGAAGTGCGCAGGCGCGGGGCATAGCTCACGCCGGTGTAGTGGCGCATGCCCGAGTACGTCGCAGACTCTCCCCATTAGGAGGTCTGGTTTGCCCTCGAACACGAGGAGCAAAGGTGGCTCGGCGTGCAACACCACCACGTCACCCCCTGCCTCCCCCTGGCGTCAAGACAGAGGTGGAGGAGGTTGAGGCTGCCTACCAGGCGACACTGGCGGAGCCCTTCGCCAACTCCATCGAGGAGGAACGACGGAAGGCCGGCGTGGCAGAAGCGGACGAGGCTGCCTACCAGGCGGAGCTGGCAGAGGCCATGGCCCTCTGTGCGCCCGACGACTGCATGGTGCCGCCGCGGCTAACCCCAATGACGCCTTCCAAAGGCGCATCGGGGTCGGGAGAATCCGGTTCACCGAGCTCGGCTGGCGAAACCGCTTCGCCAGATTGGTGGCTATTGCGACGAATTCGCTGAACCGGCCGAGTGGTACGTGTGAACCGGCTAGGTGCAGGAGTTTGTCAACCCCCCCCCCCCCAGTTTGGCTTGGTGCCACGTCGGCATAGGAGGCTATGTACCTAGAGCACTGGCGGAAGCGCAGGTCGTTGGCGAAGGAGCTGCGCATGCAAAGGGAACGGGGGGAGGAGGAGGAGCGCGCCCGCGTCGCCGCATTGTCTCCGCTGTAGCAGACGCCGAAGGAGGCAGCCCTGGCAGCCTATCAAGCCGCCTTTGGCTGGGCTGGGCCGCCTCCCATCTTCATCGACCTCATCGGCGACGATGACGACGACAAAGGCAAGGGCAAGGCAAACGTCTAGGGCTGCGTGCGGGTGCCAACTTTTTATTAGTTTTTATGAATGTTTAATTAAGTTTTAAGTGGACTTTGGCGTGGTCGACCGACTAGTTATAGTAAATTAGTTTCGTATTTCTGTTATCTGTGCCACGTGTGTATTTTTTTTTCCTTTTGTACGCGTGCAAAATTATGTCGGTCTTCCGTTGTGCGCTCCAACCGACCTATATAAAAAAGCAAAGATCGCGCTCATCCATATGACAGAACCAAATGGACAAAAAATGAATCCGCACGTTCGTTTAGGTTGCCCGGTTGCAGTTGCTCTACATACTACTTCCTCCGTTCCTAAATACTTGTCTTTCTAGTCATTTCAACAAGTGACTACATACGAAGCAAAGTGAGTGAATCTACACTCCAAAATATGTCTAGTCATTTGAAATATCTAGAAAGACAAATATTTAGGAACGGAGGGAGTACAATAAAAGAGATACAAGAACGGTGGCCGTGAACAAAGAGAAATGTTGACCCGATTGTTGCACCGGCTCATTGCCTGTCCACGCGGCCACGGGACATACAGTATATGTTGTGAAAGGAATCCACCGCCCATCTAGCCCTGGGCTATCCAATGAGCCATTGTTAGTGCATCGTAACTCACAATTTTACCTTCCGTCCTTGTGAACGCTGCAGCCGCATGGAAAGCAGCGAGATTCTTAATTGTTCTAGGTTGCCGTTGAGACGCGCCAAGTGAACAGACCATAGTTTAAGAAAACTGAACCGGTAAGGCAGTCGGTTCAGGTTTTTACCAGTCGGACCGCTGGTTCATCGGTTCGATTGTCAGGTTTTTAAGCAATAAAATAATATATATTTTTATCAATAAATACACCAATAAAAAGATTAAAAATAATATCCGATATGACTGTCGGGCGTCCTGGTCCTCCTGCTCGGGTGCTCCTAGTTCGGATTCTGGAATGGAGGGAGGCAATCGGAGGGAGGACTAGTCGAGTTGACTGGAACGGAGGAAGATCGTAGTTGGACGGACTAGGCCGACTAGGCGGCGGTGTCCCCTCTCCTAGTTGTCAACTGAAGTGGCTCAAGTCAGCGGGGCACCGGAGTGGCCGCGCGGGCTGGTGGCCTGCTGCTGCCACGCAAAGCGGTAATGGAGAGGCGGCGTCGCCGCACCACGACACCCGACAAGGGTGGCATAGGAGGGGGCAGCTACGCTCAACGGGGTTTGCATCTGGACAAAAACGAGAGAAATGCTCCCAATTTGGCCGGAACCCTGCGAAAAGAGGGGTTCTCTTCCTTTTTCAATCTACCCCATCTTGTTCGCACGAAAACGAGTCGATTGATGGGTTGCTGAGGAAATGATATCAAACCTTCTGTTTTTTTGTGAACCACCTAGTTCACCGGATTTTAGAAAAAAAACAGCGGGTTCGACTGGTTTTTTCTCGTTCGATTGCTTGAATGGCTATGGCACAGACTCAATCTGCCCCACTATGAGGAGCTGCTCACCGAGCTCTCTGCCGTTCTACTGGACCGATCAATGGCCCAGGTTGCCCACATGCGCGAGGTCCATTAGGACACATGGCACCGCCTGGAGCCCGTGTCTATGACGCCTCACTCCACCTCACCTATCTCTTCATAACCCCTCTCCACAGTGGCGGAGCTTGACGAAGTTCGCTGGGGGGGCTAGATAGAATATATGAGCTAGTGGGGAGGTCAAACAAATACATTTTCATCATCTAATCTCTCTCTGAAAATTTTATGCCTGCATGTGCCAATCCTTGGGGGGGGGGGGGGCACATCCCCCCCAACCATGCACTAAGCTCCGCCATTGCCTCTCCACCTAGTACTCTTGTTGCTCTCTCATGTAAAACAATTCTTTTCACTCTCATCCTCCCGCTCTCATCTCCCTAAAAAAACTCTCGGTCTCCTCATATCCTTCCTCCCTCAAAAACATGAATACCCATTTAAAAAACACAAAAATACAACAGCATCACTAGAAAAAGCCATCCACGTTACATGGGTGAAAATGGTTATTGCTGAACCGACTTACACGACCGCGCTATCGGGTGAATGTACCAGGTCCATGTATGATTATGTCGGGTGAATGTACCAGGTCCAATTATAATTGTGTCGGGTAAATGTATTGGGTCCAAGTATGGTTACGTCAGCTGAGTGTACTAGGTCTAAGTACTCATGTATTAGCTTATAGTTTACAGTCGACCTACACTTTTTCTATTTTGCTTGGTAGGAATCTTATTTCAGGTGTTGTATGGTTGTTCCAGCTAAATGTATCAGGTCCAAATATGATTGTGTTAGGTGAATAAATGTACCAGGTCCAAGTATGCTTGTGTCAGGTGAATGCATCAAGTTCAAGTTTGGTTGTGTCGGGTGAATGTACGAGGTCCTACTAAGGTTGTGCCTGCTGAGTATCAAGTCCAAATATGGTTGTGCCTGCTAAACGTAACAGGTCCAAATATAGTTGTGTCGGCTGGATATACTAGGTTCAAGAAATACCAAAAAACCAAACAATGTACCAAATTAACCGAACTAAAACAATATATTTATATTTGTTGAGCGAACAACCATATTATATGATAGATGTGCGTAGGCAATAAATTTATATAGATCTTACATCTACTCTTCACCAGATCAGTAAGCGAGGTGGGTAAAATTGATACCATTGTTTGTATATACTAACTATTCAGGACCGCACCTCATAAATGAATCAAATTGCTCGTGTATATGTAAAGATACATAGAACATAATATGCTCATGAATTGTTTGGTTTTTCTGTATTTTCCCAAAAAATGAATTCAAAACAATAATGAAATTTCATACCGTATTAAAAAACCAAAATTCATAAAATTGGTTTGCCGACAAATTGGTTTGTACGATGCATTTTGTCCACCCGTGTCCCTTTTCGTCCATGGATATATATACACACAAACATATTTTTTATAGTATAGATGTATAAAATTTCAAGAATGTGATTTATGTAAAAACATATATCTGATCTAAATACAACAAATAATTTTTTTATCGTTTTTGTAGCCTGCAAATTATAGCATTAGTTGGTGCAACTTTACTTGTACTTAAAGATATTGTATATGTATTTATACAACAATATTGATTTTTTTAAAACTTTAAATGCATTTCAATTTATTTATTTGTTGAGAAAGAGCTCGCCAGGTCCAAGTATGATCGTCGGGTACTCACGTTACATGGGTGAAAATCGTTATTGCTGAACCGACCTACACGACCGCGCTATATGGTGAATGTACCAGATCCAAGTATGATTGCATCGGGTGAATGTATCAGGTCCAAATATGATTGTGTTCAATAAATGTAGTAGGTCCAAGTATGATTGCGTCAGTTGAATGTACTATATCTAACTACTCATATATTAGCTTATAACTTAGAGTCGACCATCTATTTTAATTGTTAGGAATCTTTTTTTCCGGTGTTGTATGGTTGTTCTGGCTAATATAATAGGTCCAAAATACGACTGTGTTATGTCGGTGAATGTACCTGCAAGTTCGAGTATTGTTATGACAAGTAAATGTATCAGATTCAAGTATGGTTATGTTGGATGGATGTACTAGGTCCAAGTAGGGTTGTCCTGCTGAATGCGTGAAGTTCAAGTATGGTTGTGTCTGATGAGTGTATTAGATCCAATTATGGTTGTGTCGATTGAATGTACCAAGTTCAAGTATGCTTGTGTTGGATGGATGTACCAGGTCTAAGTAGGGTTTGTCTTGCTGAATGTGTAAGGGTCAAGTATGGTTGTGTCTGATGAATGCACTAGGTCCAAGTAAGATTGTGTCGGACGAATGTACCAGGTTCAAGTAAATACCGAAAAACCAAACAATATACCAAATTAATCAAATTATGAATATATTTATATTGTTGGACGAACAACCACACTATACGGTATGGTAGATGTGCGTGGGCACATATACTCTTCACTAGTTTAGGAAGCAAGGTGGTACTAAAATTGATACCATCGTTGTATACTAACTATTGGATGACCACACAACATAAATGAACCGAGCACTACGGAAACAACTAATTTGCTGTTAGAGGGCATCTTTGCCGCCAATTTTTCGTGGTGCAGACGACAAAGAGAGGGTTTGTAGTCATCAACAGACGACAAAAAAAAACTAACAGTAAAATAGACTTTGCCGTCATTTACAGGTGCTCGTGCATTTGGAACGATACATATAACTAAATATGCCCACCCACATGTATTGTATAGCCTGGGGGACTAGACTTTGATGCACCGTTGGGTTTTTCAGTATTTAGCCCAAAAAACAAATTCTAAACGATAATGAAATTTCATACCATACCAAAAACCAAAAAGCATATAATTGGTTTGCCCGATAAATTGGTTTGCACGACGCATTTTATCAGCCCACATCCGCTTTCGTCTGCGCGGATGAAACCATGAGCGGCGATCTTAGCGGATGGAAGTTCATTTTGTTCTCCGCTTTGATCCATTTTAATGTATTTTACATATACTTCAATAACATTTGTATGTATTTAAAGAACAAAATTGATATATTTTTAAATTTTTGATGTATTTCAACTTAAAAAAATTTATTGAGCCGGAGCCGGAGCGGAAGCGCTCCCCGCCCATCCAGCCCAAGCCGGAGCCGGAGCCGACGCGGAAGCGCTCCTCGCCTCCACCCACTTGGCCGGAGGAGACCTACTCGTGGACGGGCTAGTACGCGAGTGGGTGAGTGCGCCTCCCGTCCACTTCACCACGATGCCGGTGCAGGAGGCCGCCCACCTCTAGCGCTGGAAGGCGCACTGGCTCCGTCAGGAGCAGGCCGACGGCGAGGAGCAGATGCACTCCGGCTCGAGGAGGAGGAGGAGAAGCGCGCGCGGCTAGCCGCAATGCCGCCGCCCCAGCAGACGCCGGAGGAGGCTATCCTGACAACGTATCAGGTGGTGTTCGGGTGGGCTGGCCCTGCTCCCGTCTTCATCGACCTCACCGGCGATGGCGACGGCGGAGGCGACGCCAAGGGCAAGGGCAAGGCCGACGACGTCTAGGGCAGCGTGTGGGGCGGCAGCAGGCAGGTGCAGACTATTTTTACTGTTTGAGTTCATGTTTAATTAGGTTTAAGTGGACTTTGGCCGGCTACTTATGTTTAATTATGTTTATTTCGTGCGAGCTATTTTTTCCACGTCGGCTCATTTGGGTCAGCCTTCTCGATGGGCGGTCAAGACGATCTATTTCAGGATGTGGACGTGCATGCCCGCCTGATAGACCTAAACGAACGAAAAACAGACAAAGCGCGTGTCCTTTTAAGTGGTCCGTGTTGGAGTTGCTCTTAATGTCGATACAAAATTTCGCGGAGAGGCGTTGTCTCGCAGAAAAATCTACGCCAGACTTCTTCCCAAGCAAAGTCCTCAAGAAAAATGCCTCCAGGAAAGCGTGGCCGAGAAGTGTCTTAAACAGTAGTACACGCATCACGTGCCACCCCGCACTGGACACTGATATTGAACAGTGACCTGCCTGTCACTCCTGTCTGGCCTATACACTGGCAGCCTAGTCCCTGCTGGCCCCTGCCTATATCCAGACCTATGTGTACAGGTCCACTGCAATTGGTTTGGTCAAAAGCACTGGATAAACGCGCTGTTGCTGTAAATCGTATGTGGCTTCACTGACTATGGCACGAATCTCTGCATGAGGTCGACGGGTGCGATAAAGGAGCGTACTACTCCCGGGACCAACCACACCTTTCCGATATGGAAAGCGAAATGAAAAACATAGGAAAAGCGAAAAGAAAAACAGGAAGAAAACAGAACAGAAAAACGAAACGGATTACCACCGAAAACAGATATAGAAAAAGACTAAAAATCAGAAAAGAATACAAAACGCGTGAAAAGTTCTAAAAGTGGTTCATATCGGTCCATAGAGCCTTTCTAAGATCGTGGGATTGGACCGGGCCACTAAAGAAAACCATTGAGACAAGGCTATCTTTCATCTCATAGCAGGCAAAAAGTTTTGTGTCTTGTGGTACATAATGCAGTCTTCTGGCATGTAGCAGACACCTTGGAGCGGGCATTATAATAAGTCTGGCGAATTGAAAAACAGTCGACTACAAAATAATAAATTCGTAAGGTAAAACAGGTTTATGCTTTTTGTAAGCTAAGTACGGTACTTACAGAAACAACACTTGGGAAGTATTCTTCAGGATTTAAGAAGTACGCTTCGTCCCACTTAATATGAGAGAATCCATCTTTAGACCACGCATTTCGGAAGACGAGTAATCTCAGCTACACTACATCTTGCTGCTGCTGCTACCCCTGCGAGTGGGTCCCATCTCCCGGGCGAGCTTCCGCATCACATACTTCTGGACCTTGCCGGTGGACGCCTTGGGCAGCTCGCCGCGGAATACCCACAGACTTGGGCACCATGTACCCCGCCATGTGCTCCCGGCTCCATGCGGTCACCTCGGCCGCGGTCACCACGCCTGCTGCGCCCTCCTTCAGGTTCACGAACGCACATGGTGTCTCTCCCCAGAACTTGTCCGGTCACGCCACCACTGCCGCCTCGCTCACCGCTGGGTGGCTGTAGAGCATGGACGCCACGCTGCTGATTTTCTCGCCGCCGCTGATGATCACGTCCTTGGACACGTCACGCATCTCCAGTTACCCGTCTGGGTGCATCACCCCAACGTCGCCCGTGTAGAACCACCCGTTGTCCCGGATCGCCGCCCTTGTCGCCTCTCTATTGTTTAGGTACCCCAGCATGATGCACCGCCATGGAGCATGATCTCGCCCATCGTGGTGCCGTCTCGGGGCATGCTGCAGCCTTCTCGCCGTCCATAATGTCCACCTTGGCCATGCCACGGGTGCGCACGCCTTGCCTCGCCTTGAGACACGTGCGCTCTGACGCCGGCAGCTTGTTCCACTCGCCCTTCCACGCACATGACACGACGTGGCCTCCAGGCTCGTCAGCTCGTACGCATGTCAGTGAGGGAACGGCAGAGGCCATACGTCAGTGGAGCCGTTCCCCTTATAGGCTGAGGAGTAGGTGACCAACATATGAGGCTGGCTCTCATTTTCTTAGAAATGCTAGAAGCACATGGTTAGAAGAGAGTTTTGCTATGGCCACGATGTATGAATAGCTTGTGCGCTCGCATAGACATAGAAGCACATGGTATGTGAAGAAACAAGTAGCCAAATTACAAGGGTATGTTTGGATTGCAGCCCCGGTCTGCCACGCTAAAAGATTGGCGTTAGATTGAGCAAGGGCACCTATATGGATCAGCACCGATTTATTGGCCAGCCCCGGGCTCATTCGCTTTCTCAGTTCATTCCACGTCCAATTTATTGGCAAGTGCATGGCGGCTGATTCCTGCGCCAATATTTTGGCGAGCCGATGGTTGGCGTGGCCGTTAAAGGCCCCTAACTGCTTGAAGGAGTAATTGGTTTGCAAGCTAACGGGGCCGTGACTCTCTTTTTTTTTTGAGAAATTAGCAGGCCGTGTCTCCTTTTTAGAAACATTTGTAATCTTATTCATATTAATAACAATTACAACCAAAGCCACTAAGCGCTAGGAAAATAGAATGTAACTCCTCTGACTAAAAATTACAATAAAATATCGTGGAAACACCTTTCTTTGCAAGAAGAAATACTCCAAAGATTTTGGTAAAGACGCTGCAATTGGACGGGAGCAACGATGTTGCCACTCTTTCACCTGCACAAACATTATCAATAATTTTTTAAAAGCGCCTTGAGTTGTCCATCCAAAGAGATGAGAAGCCTTGATCGATGAACATGCTTAGACCGGGGATGGTGCCTTATTAATGCAGTCCGTCAGATCATAATATCTTTCCTATGGCTGAAAGATTTCAACTCCCCAAGGAATCAAACCAATAAAAAATCAAGTTCGAGGGTTATTTCTCCCCCGGGCCGTGTTTGGGTATAACCGGACTCTTTGGTTGGGTGCAAGCAATTTTGTCCTCGTACATGTACAGATCGAATATGCTAAAAAAACATGTACTTCCTCCATCCGGAAATACTTGTCGGAGAAGTGGATGTATCTAGATGTATTTTAATTTTAGATACATCCATTTTTATGCATTTCTCTGACGAGTATTTCCGGACAGAGGGAGTAGTACCGCTCGGACCAAGAAGAGGTCTCCAGCCTGGTCAATGGTATAACTGGAGCGAGGGCGCGGACTTCCGCCGCCGCGCTCTGCCCACAGACGCCGTCCCTCGGCCTCTCCCCTCTGCCCGGTGGCCGCCCCAACTTCCACTCCGCCGCCGCCCCCCGCCGCCACCCATACATCGGCCGGCGGCCGTCCCTCCCTCATCAGGAACCTGGTACCTCCCGACCCCTCCTATCTGATACTTGTTGATAGTTCAAATTCGTTGTTTGACCCCTCCCCATCTCTGCACATAGTTTCCCTTCAATACGATTGTATCATCTCGATATATCTATTCAATGAAAAGTCCTTTATCGAAAAATTTCACACAATCCCTGCACAAATAAATCCTTGGTGTATTGATATTGAAACTACTCCCTCCGATCCGAATCAGTTCACGCATCCTCTGTACAACATTGTATTGTACTCCCTTCGTCTCATAATATAATATGTTTTTACAAGCTATGTAGTTTTGCGTAGAGTGTGCGTCAATTAATATGGATCAGAGGGAGTGTCATTATTGTTGAGCATGGACTTTATGTGGGCAGTAGATGGCTGGGCGTCAATAGATTTTTTTTTGCGGGAGGGCGTCAATAGATTTCGATATCTTCCATGATCTGCAGGGGTGATGCAAAAGCTAAATTTTGTATGTAAATCTCACACACATATCAAACTTGAATAGGATAAATATGGATATTAGTACCGTAGTGATATGTAATCTTTAGAAGCATAAAACTGCTATAGTTTTGTAATCTTTGGGGAGCTCCTGGTATGTATAATTTCCACCAGTTTTCTTATGTTAAATTATAGAAAATGCAATAACATTTTATTGAAACCAACCCTAAGATTCTAGGCATTGTTCTAGATAAAGGCCTTTGTGGAATATTCTAGACCTGTTTTATCAAACCACATTTAAAGGCCAGGCTGGTAGAAACGGCAACTATATAGACATTGAATATACTATAGGGCTTTTTTAGTAGAAATATCTTTACTCCCAGCCCATTACAAGTTGTAGCATAAAGCATCTAGGTTGAACAAGCATAGATTAGTCCAATCTTCCCCTTTCTGCTGCTTCCTTGGATGATTGTTGAGATTTTGATTTTTAGATCCTAGACGAATGATCTTTTTAGATGTTTATTTTTCATTGTACAAGTATATATATAATTATATGGCTCGTTCTTAAATAGTGTCCATTCTCATTTATCTTCTAAACACTAAATGGCGGGGTAATTATTCGTTCATTGTTTATTGTTATTTGGACCATTGATCCTAGCTATAGTATCATTTTTCAGCAACTTTTGTAAAGTGGATACAAGTACAAGCATGCCGTAGAAAGGAGGTGAGATTTCTTATTTAACCAGATCCCTTACAGGATTTTTTTTCCTATTTTTATTGTAGCGCACAAGAATTAACTTGAAATCAGCTAGCAAAGAGGAGCTCGAATGTGAGGCAACCTTCTTAAGGGAACAGATCAATGAGTTTGTGGACCGTATTCAGTATGATTTTATTTCCCTTTTCTAATGCTTATTAATACTAGTTTGTTTCTATCATTTAAATAATCATGTAACTATACATGGTTTTCCTGAAGGAAGGAGAAGGAGAGGTCTGATCTAATCAAGAAGGATCTTTGGGCTTCTCTGAAGCGTATGGCCTGTTGTGCTACTGTGGTGAAAGTCATAACGCTTTTCATTCCTTATAAACTAGCGGAAGAAAATGAGGTGATGGATATGAACTAGTGGAACAAGCTGAGGTGATGAACTAGTGGAACAAGCTGTGGCGTCTTGTCATCAGCTAGCTGTGAGCTCTTAACGAGTAGTAGGTTATATTAGGGAACTCATGTATTAATATGCCTAACAGCCATGTGTCAGTACTTCACTATGTTATAGAACTCCGAGCTGCTTGTATGGGTGTTCGTCTTTTATCAGCTAGTTGTGAGTTCTGAACGAGTAGTAGGTTATGTTAGGGAACTCATGTATTGATATGTGTGTCGCGAGCTATGGCTATATATGGATATTTGTTTGAGGAGCTGACAATGCTTTTAAGAAGGGAGCAATGTAGAAAAGTTGATACAGAGTTTTAGGTTCTCTTTGATTCGCATGATTTTGAAAACACAGGAATAGGAAAAATATAGGATTGGAGTGGCATGTGTCGTGGTTCTAAGCCTGACAGTAGAGTGGGGGGTAGGTATTGAGAGGCAAGGTCCTAGCTATGGAGAGGTTGTAAACACAATGGATGTACGAATTCAGGCCCTTCTCGGAAGAAGTAATAGCCCTACGTCTCGGAGCCCGGAGGCGGTCGAGTGGATTATGAGTATATGAGTTACAAGATGCCCCACCCTTCTGCCTGTGGAGGGGGGTGGCTTATATAGAGTGCGCCAGGACCCCAGCCAGCCCACGTAGGAGAGGGTTTAAGGTGAGTTAAGTCTGGGGCGTTACTGGTAACGCCCCACATAAAGTGTCTTTACTATCATAAAGCCTACTTAATTACAGGCCGTTGCAGTGCAGAGTGCCTCTTGACCTCCTGGTGGTCGAGTGAGTCTTCGTGGTCGAGTCCTTCAGTCAGTCGAGTGAGTCCTTCGTTGGTCGACTGGAAGGCGACCTCTTCTAAGGGTGTCCTTGGGTAAGGTACTTAGATCAGGTTCATGACCCTACCCTAGGTACATGACCCCATCATTAGCCCCCGAATGGATTGAGGCTTCGAGTGAGGAAGGAGTTGATGTCGTTTCCGATTAACCTTTGCACACTGGTCGTGCGTTGTTCTAGGCCAAAGAATTTCTTCGTCGATAGTGAGCAACTTGTCTTCGGTCGACTCGATCCATTCTCTTCTTTCGTCGAGTGATTTTTCGGGCTTCGACGGTCTCCGAGCGACGGATCGCGGGAAACCCCACGTCTGACAGACCGATGTGCCGTTCGCGGATTCCGCGGGATGCGAAATTTGGGGACGCGCGCGAAGCGGAGCGGACTGCGGCGTTCGGATGGGACGGGGCATAGACGCCTCGATCTCCGCGCCGCTTTCTTCGCCATGTATCCCGTCTGCACAACTATTCCTGATATGATTAGATCGACCGGGCCCACCTGTCATCCACTCGGAAGGGACCTTATAAATGCGCCCGGCGAGGATTTCTGTACTGCGCCTCAGTCATTCTCTCTCTCTCTCTCTGCTCCCTTCGTCCCCGTCCAGCGCGCTTGCTCTCGCCCCCGCACAACTTCCCCACGCGCATCTCGCCGGCAACCATGGCCAAGGAGAAGACGGCGGCGCTGGAACGTGCGAAGAAGGCGTCGGCGTCGGAGAAGGCAAAGGGGAGATCCACCAGCTGCGGCGGGTCCTCGTCCAGATCCCGCCTGCCGAAGGGCTGGGTCCAAGGAGACTGGATCCAGTCGACCATCACCGAGAATGACCTCCTCGACATGGCCAATGAGGGCTTGATCCCTCATGGAGCTGCGAGGCTTCCGGGGAAGGAGTGGCAGCCCCAGCCAAAAGAGGGTGAGTGTGTGCTCTTGGCCACCCATGTTGATCGTGGATTTTCCTTGCCGCCGAGTGTTTTCTTCCGTGGCTTCTTGAATTTCTTCGGAGCGCAGCTCCACCACTTTACCCCAAACTCTATTGCCTATCTTGCCGCGTTCGTGTCCATGTGTGAGGGTTTCCTGGGCTGTCGACCGCACTGGGGTTTGTTCAAGCATATATTCACGTGTCGCTCTCAGACCGTGAAGAAGGCGAGCCCAGGTGATGAGAAAACCCGAGTTGTCCAAATGTGCGGGGGTCTGGGGATCCAGGTGAGGAATAAGAGCACCTTCCCGCCCATGACCTTTCCCGAGTCCGTCAGAGGCTGGCAGTCGACTTGGTTCTACTGCCAGGTCCAGTCGACGCCAGGGCAGTCGAGTGGACTCCCTCCGTTTACCATGGACCGAGTGAACAAGCCCTCCCTTCTGAAGTTGATTCCGGAGGAGAAAGCCGACGTGAAGATGTTGATGGAGCGCGTGGTGCAGTTGGTTCGGGAGGGAGTGACGGGCATGGACCTCCTGGAAAGATGGATGGTAGCCGTTACCGGAAACAAGGACAACCCACACGGAGCCAGAAGGATTCCTCCACTCGACCACAACAGCGACCCAAACAAGGTACGTTTGCTCTGCCCTCCACTGTGTTCTTGTCGCATTCATTTCTGTTTATCTTGCCGACTGGTCGACTGATCCTTGTCTTGATACCTGCTAGGTCCTTACCGAGCTGTACTCGATGCCCAATGGGGCACAAGCTCCGACTGAGGAGGGTGAGGCGAGTGGGGGCGAGAGCCAGGACGAGGAGGAGTGGGACTCGGACGTTGCAGAGGATGATGATGGCGATGATGATGATGACGGTGATGAAGATGACGTTGAAGAGGAGGAGGAAGAGGAGGAGGAGGTCGTACCACCGCGCTCGGAAAGGCGGTCGAAGCTTGTCCACGACCCTTCGACCGAACGTGGTAAGGGGGTTGCGACCGCCACTCAGTCGACCAAGCGCCCTCGGACCACCTCTCCGGTGCCGACTGAAAAGGCGCCGAAGCAGCCCAGGGCGGCCTCGTCGAGGCCGATCAAGCTCCTGCCGAAGATGAAGGTGTCCATCCCCACCATATCAGGGTAATCGTGCTGCTTATGTTTTCTTATTTTGTGTGAACTTTGTCTCTGGTCGACGCTGAAGTTAGTCGACTGATCCTTTGGAATTGCAGTGCTGCTACTTCTGAAACCTCGGCCCGGGCTGATGACCACGAGATGGAGGACGCAGCGACTTCGAACCCAGGTACCGTATTCTTAACGCCGTTCTTAGTCGACTGACTCGCGATCTCTGATCCTGATTCTTCTTCGCAGCTCCACCCAATACTGTTATCAACCTCCCTGATGATGATGCGGATGAAGAACCACTGAAGCGCAGGAGGAGTAGGAAAGCGTCCGCCAGTAAGGTGCCCCAGGATGTGACGGCGCCTGAGATTCTGATCGCGGAGGTAGAGAACACCACTCGACACACAGTGTCCTTCGCGGATCCATTGACGAGTGCTCAGCAGCCCTCCCTCTTCACGACGCACCACGTCCCAGAGGACCAAGCTGGCGCGGCGAAGGAAGCGATACGCCAGGCGGGAATCATAATGGAGCAGTTGAAGACCATCCGGGATGCGAGCCAGGCAGCTTATGACGCCAGCTCTGCCCTCCAAAGCAATGTCCAGGTCAGTCGACCCCCGTTTGTTCTGTTGGATATGCTACAAAAAACTTTTCCTTTCCGGAATTCATAGTAGTCACCCACTGGGTGTTGCCGATTAAGCTCCGTATTAGCGGGGGCACGCTGAGTGCACCCGCTGGGTGTAGTCCCCAAGGCTAAGGTCGGCTGCTGGCAGTCGGCCTTAGGCTTTATGATGTCAATTTTTCTGTCAGTCGACTATGTCGACTGGATTTCACAAACCGGTGGGGGCACGCTGAGTGCACCCACTGGGTGTAGTCCCCGAGACTGTGGTCGACTGCTTGCAGTTGATCACAGTCTTAGAGAATGCATCTCGCTCTTTTTTTTTGAGGTCGACTGGTCGACTTTGTCTTCAACAGGATTAGTGGGGGCACGCTGAGTGCACCCACTGGGTGTAGTCCCCGAGACTACGGTCGAATGCTTGTATTCGGCTGTAGTCTTAGAAACGTGTGTTTTTTCCTTTTTCACTCGGAAGTGAATTATATTTGACATTTAGTCGATTGATTCTTCGCAGAACTCTTGTGATCTTGTGGCTCGCTACTCTGAGCTGGAAAACAAGCACACTCAACTCGAGCTGAGCCTGAAGCTGGTTCAGGAGAAGCTGACAAAGGCAAAGGAGGAGACCGAAGGTATGTTTGGTGAGACCCTGACGACTGCTTTTCCCCTTGCTTGTTTCAAAATCTGATCTTGCTGTAACTTGCAGGTAAGGTAAGGGAGGCCCAACAGAAGAAAGACCTTGAGCTAGCTGAGAAGATCAAGCTTGCTGACGAGAAGTTAGCTTGAGTCACCAAGCTTGAACAAGACAATACCAATCTGAAAGCTGCTCTTGGGATTGCCAACAAGGAGGTGAGTCGACTAAAAACTGATAAAGCTGCCCTGACCGACCAAGTCAGCAAATTGACTGGGAAGAAAACTGATCTGGAGGCCTTCCTGAGTAATCTTGCCAAGAAGCTGTTTCTTATGCTTGAAGGTAAACCCCTATGCTTGGCAAACATTTCCAATTGTGGTTTTTTCATTCGACCATCCCCTTGACTTAGTGATCATCCTTGCAGAATTTTGTCAAAACTTTGAAGAAGAAACTAGCCGGCTGGAGCCAAACCTCGACCCCGTCAATTCTCCGGTGAACGACGAAGTTGCCATGGATGTTTTCCGACTGGAGTCTCGTGTTGCAGCTGTCGTGGACTATCTCGCAAGGCTGAAGGCCTCCACATCTCGCATCGACTCGATGCTCTGGCCTGAGGAGACACTTCAGAATGATCTTGAGTCGCTGATGGCCCGGTTGAACACGATCCCTGGTCGAGTGCAGGAATGGAAGAAGTCCTCGGCTCGGTGTGGTGCAGATGTTGCTCTGTGTCTTGCCCGAGTCCACTGTAAGGATGCACGAGAAGAGAAGCTGGCGGCTCTTCGGGTGGCCAACACCAAGAAACACGACTTCAGGTCCTTTATGGAAACTTTCCTTGCAGCTGCCACTCGGATCGCCGACGGAATCGACCTTGATGAATTCGTTGCACCTTCTAGCCCTCCACAGGAAGGGTAAAAAACTTCTTCTGGCTCGACGCTTTAAATTTGCCTCGGTATGCCGAGTGGAATTGTAACCGATAAACCTTAATAGGCTTAACGCCTGAGCACTCTCGGTTCCTTTAGATATCGATTCAAACTTGAATTTGGTGCTTGAATACGATTGCCTTTGGCTCGATATGTCTTTTGCAGGTTCAAAGCAAGGCGCCTTTACTGCAATCGACTTATTCTTTAATCCACTTAGGCGAGCACTGGGCTGCAGCTAAGCCTCCGAGTGGAAGCCCGGCTTACCACTCGGTAGGATTTCTATAACTTAGGCGAGCACTGGGCTGCAGCTAAGCCCCCGAGTGAGAGGTTTGCTCTTCACTCGGTAGGATTTTTGTAACTTAGGCGAGTGCTTGGACTGCAGCTAAGCCCCCGAGTGAGAGGGTTGCTCTTCACTCGGTAGGATTTTTGTAACTTAGGCGAGTGCTTGGACTGCAGCCAAGCCCCCGAGTGAGAGGGTTGCTCTTCACTCGGTAGGATTTTTGTAACTTAGGTGAGTGCTTGGACTGCAGCTAAGCCCCCGAGTGAGAGGGTTGCTCTTCACTCGGTAGGATTTTTATAACTTAGGCGAGTGCTTGGACTGCAGCTAAGCCCCCGAGTGAGAGGGTTGCTCTTCACTCGGTAGGATTTTTATAACTTAGGCGAGTGCTTGGACTGCAGCTAAGCCCCCGAGTGAGAGGGTTGCTCTTCACTCGGTAGGATTTTTGTAACTTAGGCGAGTGCTTGGACTACAGCTAAGCCCCCGAGTGAGAGGGTTGCTCTTCACTCGGAAGGATTTTTGTAACTTAGGCGAGTGCTTGGACTGCAGCTAAGCCCCCGAGTGAGAGGGTTGCTCTTCACTCGGTAGGATTTTATGCTTAGACTGCAGCTAAGCCTCCGAGTGGAAGTCTGGCTTACCACCCGGTAGGATTTTGATAACTTAGGCGAAACGGATTCGCAGCTAAGCCTCCGAGTGGGAGTCTGGCTCACCACTCGGTAGGATTTTAACAAACTTAGGCGAAATGGATTCGTAGCTAAGCCTTCGAGTGGGAGTCTGGCTCACCACTCGGTAAGATTTTTACAAACTTAGGCGAAACGGATTCGCAGCTAAGCCTTCGAGTGGGAGTCTGGCTCACCACTCGGTAAGATTTTTACAAACTTAGGCGAAACGGATTCGCAGCTAAGTCACCCACTGAGGGGGAATTTTATTGGACAAAAATAAAAAGTGACAGAAATTATGGAGGAACTATGACACTATTATTTTGAGGTCCATGAACTACAGAAGTACTTTATTGCAACTCATCCGAGTGATAAAACTTAAGTATAAAATGGGCGGAGTAGTTCCGCGTTCCAAGCTCGGGGCTCGTCGATATTGTGCTCGACGTTGTAAAGACGGTACGCCCCGTTGTGGAGAACCTTGGTGACGATGAAGGGACCTTCCCAAGAAGGAGCAAGCTTGTGTGGTTTGTGCTGATCCACTCGGAGAACTAAATCTCCTTCCTGGAAGGCTCGACCTCTCACATTTCTTGCGTGGAAACGACGCAAATCTTGTTGGTAGATGGTCGACCGGATCAGAGCCATCTCCCTTTCTTCCTCTAAAAGGTCGACTGCGTCCTGCCGCGCTTGTTCAGCCTCTGCTTCGTTGTAAATTTCAACTCGAGGAGCATTGTGGAGAAGATCACTCGGCAAGACTGCTTCAGCTCCGTAGACCAAGAAGAATGGAGTTCTTCCGGTCGACCGATTAGGTGTGGTCCGCAGTCCCCAAAGTACTGAGGAAAGTTCGTCGACCCAAGCTCCAGCTGCGTGTTTGAGGTCACGCATCAGTCGAGGCTTCAATCCCTTAAGAATTAGTCCATTAGCTCGCTCTGCTTGTCCATTCGACTGCGGATGGGCGACTGAAGCGTAGTCGACCCGTGTGCCTTGGGAGTTGCAGAAAGCTCTGAATTCCTCTGAGTCAAAGTTCGACCCATTATCCGTAATGATGCTGTGCGGGACTCCATATCTGAATATTAGTTCCCTGATGAAGCTAACAGCAGTACCGGTGTCAAGGTTCTTGATTGGTTTGGCCTCGATCCACTTGGTGAACTTGTCGACTGCCACCAGTACATGCGTGAAGCCACTTCGACCTGTTCTCAAAGGGCCGACCATGTCCAGTCCCCATACTGCAAAAGGCCAGACGAGTGGGATGGTCTTCAGGGCTGACGCTGGCTTGTGCGACATATTCGAGTAGAACTGACATCCCTCGCACTTATCCACTATCTCTTTTGCCATCTCATTCGCCTTTGGCCAGTAAAATCTGGCTCGGTATGCTTTGGCCACGATGGTCCGAGAGGACGCATGATGACCACAGGTCCCCGAGTGAATATCATTGAGGATGAGTCGACCTTCTTCTGGTGTTATGCACTTCTGACCAACTCCAGTCGCGCTTTCTCTGTACAATTGTCCTTTGATTACGGTAAAGGCCTTAGACCGACGGACGATCTGTCGAGCCTCTTCCTCATCCTCCGGGAGCTCTTTTCTCAGGATATACGCGACGTATGGAACTGTCCAGTCGGGAATGACCACCAAGACCTCCATGATCAAGTCGACCACTGCTGGGACTTCAACCTCAGTCGGATCTGTGGCACTCTTGGGCTGTGGAGCTTCTTCGGTGAAAGGATCTTCTTTGACTGACGGAGTGTGTATATGCTCCAAGAACACACCACTCGGAATGGCTTCTCTCTTGGAACCTATCTTTGCTAGATCATCAGCTGCTTGATTTTTCAGTCGGGGTATATGATGGAGCTCCAACCCCTCGAACTTCTTTTCCAGCTTCCTCACTGCACTGCAGTATCCAGTCATGGCTGGGCTTCTCACGTCCCACTCTTTCATCACCTGGTTGACCACTAAATCCGAGTCGCCATAGACCATCAGGCGACGGACGCCGAGTGAAATGGCCATGCGCAACCCATATAAAAGGGCCTCATATTCTGCCTCATTGTTGGAGGAATCAAAGTGAATCTGGAGTACATATCTGAGCTTATCTCCTCTGGGGGAAACCAGGACAACCCCAGCACCGGAACCATTCAACATTTTAGAACCATCAAAGAACATGGTCCAATGCTCCGAGTGAACTTCAGTCGGCTGCTGTTGTTCAATCCACTCGGCGAGGAAATCTGCTATTGCCTGGGACTTAATGGCTTTCTTTGCCTCAAACTTGATATCAAGGGGAAGAAGTTCAATCGCCCATTTGGCCACTCGACCAGTTGCGTCTCTGTTGTGCAAAATCTCTGATAGTGGAGCGTCGCTGACGACTGTGATGGAATGATCAGAAAAATAATGAGCAACCTTCTTTGTGGTCATGTATATTCCATACACAAGCTTCTGATAATGAGGATATCTCTGCTTGGATGGAGTCAAGACTTCAGACAAATAATACACTGGGCGCTGAACTTTGAGAGCTTTTCCTTCTTCTTCCCGCTCGACCGTAAGCACAGTACTGACGACTTGTCCTGTGGCTGCGATATAGAGCAACAGAGGCTCTTTGCTGATTGGAGCAGCAAGCACCGGCTGGGTGGAGAGCAGAGCTTTTAGCTCGGCAAACGCTGCATCAGCTTCTGGAGTCCACTCGAACTTGTCTGCCTTCTTCATCAGTCGGTAAAGAGGCAATGCCTTTTCACCGAGTCGTGAGATGAATCGACTTAATGCGCCAAGCATCCAGTAAGCTTCTGGACATCGTGCACTCGCACAGGGCGTTTCATTCGGAGAATAGTGCCAATCTTCTCTGGGTTAGCGTCGATTCCTCGTTTGGAAACGAGAAAACCGAGTAACTTGCCACCAGGAACTCCAAATGTGCACTTTGATGGATTGAGCTTGATATCATATCTTCTGAGGTTGGCAAATGTTTCGGCGAGATCAGCGAGCAGGTCGGAACCTTTTCGCGACTTGGCAACAATATCATCCATATAAGCTTCCACATTCCGACTGATTTGAGTGAGTAGACACTTCTGAATCATTCGCATAAATGTGGCTCCGGCGTTCTTGAGACCGAATGGCATGGTGATATAACAGAAGCACCCGAATGGAGTGATGAAAGCTGTTTTTACCTCGTCGGGTCCGTACAGACGGATCTGGTGGTACCCGGAGTAGGCATCTAGAAAAGACAGCCTCTCGCATCCCGCGGTCGAGTCAACAATTTGATCTATGCGAGGGAGAGGAAAATGATCTTTCGGGCAGGCCCGGTTGATGTGCTTGAAGTCAATGCACATTCGGAGCGACTTGTCCTTCTTAGGAACCATGACGACATTAGCGAGCCACTCGGAGTGGTATATCTCTCGGATAAATCCTGCCGCCAACAGTCGAGCCACTTCTTCACCAATGGCTGTTCTCTTCTGGACGGCGGACCGCCGAAGATGCTCTTTGACTGGTTTTGCAGATGAGTCGACTCTTAAGCGATGCTCAGCCAGTCCCCTGGGAACACCTGGCATGTCAGCGGGCTTCCAGGCAAAAATGTCCCAGTTCTCACGAAGGAACTGGATGAGCGCTTCTTCCTATTTTGGGTCGAGTGTTGTGGAAATGCGAGTCGGAGCCGCATAGGGGTCGGTCGGGTGAATGTGAACAGGCTTTGTCTCACCGGACGACTGGAACGCAGACTCTGTGGCAGGTTTCTTTGATCGCAGCAAGTCACTCGGATCTGCGTTTTGCTTGTATTCCTCGAACTCGACCGCTGTCACCTGGGAATCGGCAATCTTGGAGCCCTTCTGAAAGCACTCTTCTGCCTTTTTCCTATCGCCGGTGACAGTGATCACTCCTTTGGGGCCGGGCATCTTCAATTTGAGATACACGTAACATGGTCGAGCCATGAACCGTGCGTAAGTGTTTCGAATCACCAAACACCACATCCAAAGCTATTTGGCCGAGTGACTCGGCTTTCTTCCCTGGTATAACTCCATGAAAGCTCATGTTACTAGTGCTCAGTCGGGACATCGGAATGCCCATACCTTTCAGTGTGTCTGCATACAACAAATTCAGCCCACTACCACCATCCATCAGTACCTTTGTCAGTCGAGTGCCTTCGACAACTGGATCGACCACCAAAGCTTGCCTCCCAGGGGTGGCAATATGAGTCCGGTGATCAGATTGGTCGAATGTGATGGGTGTTTGAGACCATTTCAGATAATTTGCTTTTGCTGGGGCAACCATGTTCACCTCTCGGTTAATGACTTCCAGTCGACTCCTGCTTTCCACATCTGCAAAGATCATCAGAGTGGAGTTGATATGTGGATATCCTTCCTCACTGTCCTCCTTGTCTTCGGCCTTGTCTGACTCCTTCTCCTTGTCCTTAGACTGTTTTCCCTGAAACTGCTGGATCAGGAGTCGACATTGGCGAGTGGTGTGCTTCGGGTAGATGATATTTCCCTCTTCGTCTTTCTTCGTATGGATGTGACATGGCATATCCATTACGTCGTTCCCTTCTTTATCCTTTACCTTCTTGGGGTTCCAGGATCCTTTTGGTTTCCCCTTAAACTTTCCTTGAGTCACGGCCAGAGCCTCTCCAGGAGCTGCCGGTTCAGCCTTCCGCTTCTGTTTCCGACTGGTGTTTCCTTTTTCCGACTGACTCGGCTTGTGCTTGCCGCTTCGGAGTCGGTCTTCTTCTTCGCCGTTGGCGTACTTGGTAGCAATCTCCATCATCCGACTCAAGGTCATGTCACCGGTTCGACCAAACTTCAAACTTAGTTCTCTGTTCTTGACGCCATCTTTGAAGGCGCAGACTGCCTGATGATCAGACACATTCTCCACAGTGTGGTGCAAAGTGATCCACCTCTGAATATACTCTCTGAGAGTCTCATTAGCCTTCTGCACGCAGACTTGCAACTCTGTCAATCCAGCTGGTCGCTTGCAAGTTCCTTCAAACGTTCTGATGAACACTCGGGACAGATCCTCCCAAGTGTAAATGCTGCTAGGAGGTAATTGAGTCAACCATGCCCTGGCAGAACCTTCCAGCATGAGGGGTAAATGCTTCATGGCCACCTCATCGCTCCCACCACCAACCTGAACTGCCACTCGGTAGTCCTCAAGCCAAGTTTCAGGCTTAGACTCACCAGTGAACTTGCTGACTCCTGTTGCCAACCTGAAATTGGGAGGGATAACTACGGCTCTGATAGCTCTGCTGAAACATTCAGGACCAGAAACATGCACTCGACTGCTTGTGGGTACATCTCTGTCGAGTCCGCCTCGATGGGCTCTGTTCCGGTCGACCAAACCTTGCACGATAATGGATCGCGCGTCGAAGCCCGGTTCTCTGGGGTCGACTGGAACCCTTCGCCCTGTACTGTACTGACGCCTGTCATCTTGCTGCCAAGGAGCGTAAGACCCACCCCTCAGAGGGGAATTGGGCACTCGACGCCTATCATCTTGGTCGAGTCGGTCGCCATATTGATCTCGCCGATTCTCGCGCCCTTCACGCCGCGGAGGCGATCTGGGGCTATGAGCCGACTGAACCGTATTCGCAGTGACGGATCGACTGTGAATTCTGTTGCGCGACTGAGACACGGCTGAATTCTGATCTCCTGCTGCCCGGAGCAGATCCCTGATCTGCAGCAAACCTCTGCCAGCTTCCGACTGCGAAGGCTGGATGGACTCTGCTATACGGGTCGCAGCTGCTAAATTCTGAATTGGGGTTCGATATACCTGAGTCGGCGGGAAGAGTTGACGTCGACTGGTGTCGGGAACTCGTTGCCGCGCGCGCTCGTCGAGTGCTCGCTGAAGGTTCTCCAGTCGAGTGCGCTCGGCCAAATTGGCCAGACGCGCCTCCTCGAAGGCACGAGCCTCGGGGGTTTCTCCTGCGATGGGAGTACGCAGGGCATCCACGTTCCTGCGGCGAAGTTCCTCTCTTTGCAGAGAGTCGAGTGGCTCGGGCTGGTACTCTTCGTGGCATCGTGCGGGGTCGCCTCCGTCACCTGCTCCATCATCACGGGCGAAGCCAGGGGGACTGCGGGGCCCGTCGACCATCAAGATTTCCGCCGCTGGATCACTGCTACCGCACTCGGATGCAGTCCCTACGGAGCCAGTCGACAGATCGAACAAGCCGTAGAGAGATTCGTCGGGCTCGATTGCCGCAACTTGGGTGGTGGCCGATTGGCGAGCCACCGCGTGCCTCACCCATCGCTGAAGCCTCGACCGGCCCGAGCGCTTGCGCTGGTGGGATACCGGGAGGGTGGACGATGGAGGAGCCGACCGATACTGGGTCGACGGCTGCCGCAGCAGTACGCCGCGGACACATGCGCGAAAATGCGTCGCACCGCGGACGGGGAGCGCATCAACGTCGAGTGGAGCCTCCTGGAGCCATGCGGAATCGTCGGCGATGAAGGTGAGAGTGCCGAGACGGATCTCTTGACCCCCGACCAAAACTCCAGCAGACATCATGATGAAAGTACTCGGAAGAATCACAACTTCTCCACAAAATCGCTAAAACACCTGCCCCACGGTGGGCGCCAACTGTCGTGGTTCTAAGCCTGACAGTAGAGTGGGGGGTAGGTATTGAGAGGCAAGGTCCTAGCTATGGAGAGGTTGTAAACACAATGGATGTACGAGTTCAGGCCCTTCTCGGAAGAAGTAATAGCCCTACGTCTCGGAGCCCGGAGGCGGTCGAGTGGATTATGAGTATATGAGTTACAAGATGCCCCACCCTTCTGCCTGTGGAGGGGGGTGGCTTATATAGAGTGCGCCAGGACCCCAGCCAGCCCACGTAGGAGAGGGTTTAAGGTGAGTTAAGTCTGGGGCGTTACTGGTAACGCCCCACATAAAGTGTCTTTACTATCATAAAGCCTACTTAATTACAGGCCGTTGCAGTGCAGAGTGCCTCTTGACCTCCTGGTGGTCGAGTGAGTCTTCGTGCTCGAGTCCTTCAGTCAGTCGAGTGAGTCCTTCGTTGGTCGACTGGAAGGCGACCTCTTCTAAGGGTGTCCTTGGGTAAGGTACTTAGATCAGGTTCATGACCCTACCCTAGGTACATGACCCCATCAGCATGCCCACTTGCATAGGAAAAATATAGGATTAGCAAGGAGTGTTTGATTTCGCGAAAAAAACAAATGAACTGTAAAAAGTGGTTGGAGTGGATGCTAGATTTCCTATAAAATGTAGTACAAAAGATTTCATAGGAAAACATCATATGAAATTCAATCTTATGAATCAAAGGACAAACGTAGGAAAATTTTCAAAGGATTTCAATCCTTCAAAAATCCTTTAGAATTCCTTTGAATCAAAGGCGCGTAGGTGCCCAGAGCAGTACACGGGAGTGCAAATTGATCCTGGTTTGGAAGTGGGTAGTTTACATCACACAAATATTAGTACAAATTTGGGTTTGGAGGTGGGTAGTTTTCGTCATCCCACATCCAGTGAGTTTTTTCTTTTTCTTTTGAGAAGATGAAGACTGCAAGATGTCATGTTTGATGAGGCTAAGAAGGGCAGCAGCGCTCAAGGAAGAACCCTCGAAAACTCATCCATTTTTCTCCTTCCAAATGTGCTAGCAGGTGTAGATGGTTGTTCTGATGTCCTTCTCGGGGAGGGCAGGTGTAGATTGTTGTTTGAACTCCACCGGGAAGTAATGGAGACACGGGAGTTGGCCCTGAAGCTAAATGCCCGGGTACCAGTCCATGAAGAAACCAGGAGC
Source organism: Triticum aestivum (assembly GCF_018294505.1). NCBI lineage: Eukaryota > Viridiplantae > Streptophyta > Magnoliopsida > Poales > Poaceae > Triticum > Triticum aestivum. The sequence goes on from NC_057803.1 coordinate 745,181,096, forward strand.
CAAACCTCCAATGGCAAAGAGCATATCAGGGTTAGGTGGAAAGGAGTCTCATCCTCTTCGTCACACAGATTGCAATAATCATTATGGTCTAGCCCTCTAATTGCTACTCCCTCCATTCGGAATTACTTGTCACAAAAATGGATGTATCTTCAACTAAAATACATCTAAATACATTCATTTTTGGACGAGTAATTCCGAACGGAGGGAGTAGGTTGTTGTTAGTGATGATGCAGCCCTTTAGCCATAGCCACATGAAGAACTGACAGTTGCCTTCGATCTTGCACTTCGAAAGCCTGGCAAAGTTTGAATTTTAAAAAGTGTTCGCATATGAAAAATATTGTGAATTAAAAAATGTTCATGGTGTCAAAAATTGTTCGTGATTTTAAAAAACGCAAATTTTGGAATAAGTTCAAGAATTTAATAAAATTGCTTGTGCGTATTAGGTTTGTTTGTTTTTTCAAAAAATATTCGTGTGTATTAGAAAAATATTAAATGTATGCTAATAAAATAGTCATCATACTTCACACATTAAAGAAAAGGTCAGTTTGTATAAAAAAGGTTCACGAGTTAATTTGTTTCACCGTACATTAAAAAAGATCAGTGTATATAGAAAAAGGGTTCAGCGTATATTAAAAACTTAAGATGTGGTTTGGATAAATTTTTTAGAAGGCAAGGATAAAACATACAATTTCCTTTCTGTTTATATTACTGGCATCCTCATGCAAATAAAAAAATGGTATTACTGACATCCACCTGGGCAGATAGATGAGGTGGGCAGATAGATGATCCAGATATCATGTAATGTAATTAATTTAGATACATTAAAACTGAGCACTAATCGAGCCCTCTCATGCCATCAGCATTTTGACCATCGGATCTACGATTCTCGACATTTCTGACCGTTGGATGCAACTTCAATCCCGCTGAGAGCGTTACACGGGCTGGGCAGATGCTCCCTAAACAAATAAATTGGCGGCCGTCCTCTCGCGCGTGGGCTGCTCCTGGGCTTAATATGCACGGGCCGCTATTCCCGAAACTAGATGGGAGCCCTCTCGTTTCTTTAGGACGACCTCGACCTCTCGCCTCTCTCCTTCGATTACCACCCTTGATCTCTCCTCTCTCGCCCACTACACAGGTTGCACCGCCACCGCTTGTCCTTCCCTTTGGCTCGCAGCTTGCACTCTCCTTTTCCTGTCTTCTCTCGTGACGGCGACGAGCTCCACCTCAGGCCAGTTGCGGCACCACACCACGGGAGCTAGTACCTGTCGTGGTTCTAAGTCTGACAGTAGAATGGGGGATAAGTATGGAAAGGCAAGGTCCTAGCTATGGAGTAGTTGTACACACGGGTGTTTAGCGAGTTCAGGCCCTTCTCGGAGGAAGTAACAGCCCTACGTCTCGGAGCCCGGAGGCGGTCGACTGATCTCTGTGTATATGAGTTACAGGGGTGCGAACCCTTCTACCAGTGGAGGGGGGTGGCTTATATAGAGGACGCCAAGACCCCAGCCAGCCCACGTTAGCAGAGGGTTAAAGTACATTAAGGTCTGGCGTTACTGGTAACGCCCTACATAAAGTGCCATCATGACCATTAAGACTACTTAATTACAGACCGTTTGGATGCAGAGTAGATCCTGAACTTCTGATGGTCGAGTGAGTCTTCATGGTCGAGTGTCTTCTAGCCGGTCTAGTGGAACCTCTCTTGGTCGACTGGAAGGTAGCTTCGTCTAATGATGTCTTTGGGCATGGTATCCTGGATAGATCCATGACCCTACCCTAGGTACATGACATCATCATTAGCCCCCGAATGGATCGAGGTTCGAGTGAGGAAGGAGTTGATGATTTTCTCCGACTCATTTTCTGCGTTTTGATTGTGTCGTATCTTGGATCGGTGATCTTCTTTTCGACGTTGGCGTCAACTTTTACTTCAGTCGTCTTGATCTATTCTTATTTTTTGTCGAGTGAACTTTTGAACTCTGGTGAACTTCTGAGCGACGGATCGCGAGAAGTATATCGTCTGACAGATTGATCTGCTGTTAGCGGATTTTGCGGGATCTAAAATTTGGGAAGCGCGCGAAGCGGGGCGATCCGCGGCAATCGAGCGGGATAAGGCATGGACGCCTCGATTTCCGCGCCGCCTTTTTCGCCACGTATCGTATGTGTGCGACTATTTCGGGATGTGACAGATCTGCTCGGACCCACTCGTCAGCCACTCGGAAGCGCCCTTATATAAAGCGTCGGGGAAGAGTTTTTGAACAGTGCCTTCCCATTCTCCTCTCTTCCCTCTCTGCCTCCGCCCACGGCGCCTGCTCCTACCTCCGCCTTATCCACCTCTCGAGTGCTTCGCCGGCGATAATGGTGAAGGAGAAGACGGCGGCTCTAGAGCGCGCGAAGAAGGCGACGGCGACGGGGCAAGCGAAGGGGAGACCGTCTAGTCGGGGCGGATCTTCGTCGAGGTCCCGCCTGCCGAAGGGTTGGGTCCAAGGGGATTGGATCCGCTCGACCATCACTGAGAAGGACTTCAACGACCTGGCCAATGAGGGACTGATCCCCCACGGGTCAGCGAGGCTCCCGGGGTCCGAGTGTCAACCGCAGCCGCAGGAGGGTGAGTGCGTTCTCTTAGCCACTCACATAGATCGTGGTTTCTCTCTGCCGCCGAGTGTTTTCTTCCGAGGGTTTCTGAATTTCTTTGGGGCGCAACTCCATCATTTCAATCCCAACTCCATTGCCTATCTTGCTGGCTTCGTGTCCATGTGCGAGAACTTCCTGGGTTGTCGACCGCACTGGGGTCTCTTCAAGTACATATTCACCTGTCGCTCGCAGACGGTGAAAAAGGCGAGTCCGGACGATGAGAGGACCAAGGTCATTCAGATGTGTGGGGGTCTTGGGATTCAGTTGAGGAACAAGAGCACTTTCCCGACCATGACCCTTCCTGAGTCGGTCAGAGGGTGGCAGTCGACTTGGTTCTACTGCCAAAACGAGTCGACACCGGGGCAGTCGACCGGTCTCCCTACGTTCTCCATGGACCGAGTGGGCAAACCGTCTTCTCTGAAGGTGCTCCCTGAGGAGAAAGCCGAGTTAAAAATGTTGATGGAGCGCGTGGTCCAACTCGTTCGGGAAGGAGTGACGGGCATGGATCTTCTGGAAGTCTTCCTTAGGCGGCGCATCCAACCGCTTCAGTTCCGAGGCCACCCGATGTGGTTGTACTGTGGTACCGAAGACACCACTCGGGTCCATCCAGAAGCAGTCGACGACGCCACGCTGGAGAGGTGGGTGGCCGCCATCACAGGGAACAAGGACAACCCTCGAGGGGCTAGGAGGATCCCGCCACTCGACTGTACTTATACGCCGGACACGGTACGACCACTTATCTCCGATTGTGATCCTGCTTTATCCATTCTGTTTTGCCGCAAATTGGTCGATTGATCTTTCTTTTGCTTTGTTATCTGACAGGCCACCACTGAGTTATACTCGATGCCCAATGGGGCGTAGACGCCGACTGAGGAGGAGGAAGGAAGCGGGGGCGAAAGCCCGGAGGAGTGGGATTCGAATGCTGACGATGACAATGAGGGTGACGATTCTGGTGAGGAGGAAGATGAGGAGGAGGAGGAGGAGGAAGTTGTGCCTCCTCGCTTGGAGAGACGCTCGAAGCTTGTCCATGACCCTGCGACTGAGCGCGGTAAGGGGGTGGCGACCGCTACCCAGTCGACCAAGCGCCCTCGAATGGCTTCTCCGGCACCGACTGAGAAGGCTCCGAAGCAATCTCGAGTGGCACCGTCGAAACCTGCGAAGGTCCTGCCGAAGATGAAGATGATGATCCCCACAATTTCAGGGTAATGGTAGTTTTGAGTTTTCCCCGCTTCATGAATCTGGTCTTGGTCGACTCATGGGTCAATCGATTGACTTTTGGAACTGCAACGCTGCTACTTCTTACACTTCGGCGAGGGCCGAAGACTACGAGATGGAGGATGCTGCAACCTCGAAGCCTGGTATGAGTCTTGTGATGTCATTTTCAGTCGACTGACTCATTGTCCCTAATTTTGATTCTTTCTGCAGTTTCATCTAACATTGTTATTGACCTTCCTGACGACGACGACGAAGAACCACCACGGCCGAGGAGGAGCAAGAAAACGTCTGCTGGCAAGGCGACTCAGGATGTGCCGGCACCCGAGACGTTGGTCGCGGAGGGAGACAATGTCGCTCGACCCACCGTAACTTTCGCGGTGCCGTTGACGAGTGCTCGCCCTTCGTCGTCGAGTGCAGCTCAACCCTCGCTTTTCTCCACCTACCCCGTTCCAGAAGACCAAGCTAGCACTGCTAGAGAAGCAATACGCCAAGCGGGGGTCATGATGGAGCAAGTGAAGGCAATACGAGAAGCTAGCCAGGCAGCCTATGACGCCAGTTCGGCTCTTCAAAGTAATGTTCAGATCAGTCGGTCACTGCCTGTTCTGTTAGGATATGATATCTGCAAACTCTTCTTTCTGCAATCCTTAGAGTTTGTCCTACACCCACTGGGTGTGTCGATTGAAATTCCGGATGAGTGGGGGCACGCTGAGTGCACCCACTGGGTGTAGTCCCCAAGGCTATGGTCGACTGCTGGCAGTCGACCATAGTCTTTATGTCTTAAGTTTTTTCCTTACTCGACTAGGTCGAATAGATTCATAAACCGGTGGGGCACGCTGAGTGCACCCACTGGGTGTAGTCCCCGAGACTGTGGTCGACTGCTGGCAGTTAACTACAGTCTGAAGAACATCTTCCGTTTTTTTTGTTGGTCGACTGGTCGACTCTAACCGATGAAACTAGTGGGGGCACGCTGAGTGCACCCACTGGGTGTAGTCCCCGAGACTATGGTCGAATGTTTGCATTCGGCCGTAGTCTTAGAAACGTTATGATTTTTCCTTACTCACTCAGAAGTGAATCGTCTTTGACATTTGTCGATTGGTTCTTCGTAGAAATCATGTGACCTTGCGGCTCGTTATACTGAGCTGGAGAACAAACACATTCAGCTTGAGCTCGATCTAAAACTGGCCCAAGAGAACTTGACGAAGGCGAAGGAGGAAGCTAAAGGTATGCTTTGTGAGGCCTTTGACGATTGCCTTTGCCTCTCACTTGCTTTCCCAATTTAGTCTTCACTGTAACTTTGCAGACAAAGTGAGGGATGCCCTGAAGAAACAAGAGCTTGACTTGGTTGAGATGCAAAAAGCTGCTTTAGAGAAGACCAGGCTTGCTGATGAGAAGCTGGCTTCAGTGACCAAGCTTGAAGAAGAAAACACCAATCTGAAAGCTGCTCTGGACGCTGCCAACCAGGAGGTCAGTCGACTGAAAAGCGACAAGACCACCCTGAATGACAAGGCCAGCGAATTGAAGAGAAAGAAGAATGATCTAGAGGCTTATCTGGGTGGACTCGCCAAGAAGCTGTTCCTCATGCTTGAAGGTAACCCTTTGTATCAACCAAATATTTAATTGTAACCTCCGACTGTTTGTCTTGACTTGATGGTTGTGCTTGCAGAATTCTGTCAGAACTTTGAAGAGGAGACTGGTCGACTGGAAGTAAACCTGGACCCCATCAACTCTCCTCTGAAAGATGAAGTCGCCATGAACGTGCTCCGGCATGAATCTCGTGTTGCTGCTGTCATCGATTACCTTGCGAGGCTGAAGGTTGCAACTTCTCGCATCGATACAACACTCTGGCCAAGAGAGACGCTCCAGAACGACCTCGAGTCTCTGATGACTCGACTGAACGAGGTCCCAAGTCGAGTGCAGGAGTGGAAGAAGTCTTCGGCCAGGTGCGGTGCGGATGTTGCTCTGTCTCTGGTCCGCGTTCACTGCAAGAAGGCACGAGAGGACAAGCTGGTGGCCCTTAGGGTGGCTAACACCAAGAAGCACGACTTCAGATCTTTCATGGAGACCTTCATCGCCGTTGCCACTCGGATTGCAGATGGAATTGATCTGGACGAGTTTGGCACCTTCCAGCCCTCCACAGGAGGGGTAAAAAACTTCTGAGCTTGATACTTTAAATTTGTCTCGGTATGCCGAGTGAATTTTGTAACCGACAAACCTTAACAGGCCTAGCGCCTGAGCACTTTCGGTTCCGTTAGGCGTTATCAGAACTTGGACTCGTTGTTGAATATGTTTGCATTTGGTTTGAGGTGTCTTTTGCAGGTTAAAGCGAAGCGCTTATTGCAATCGACTTGTTCCACAACACACTTAGGCGAGCACTGGGCTACAGCTAAGCCTCCGAGTGGAGGTCTGCTCTCCACTTGGTAGGATTTCAGATACTTAGGCGAGCATTGGGCTGTAACTAAGCCTCCGAGTGGGAGGTCTGCTCTCCACTCGGTAGGATTTCAGATACATAGGCGAGCACAGGGCTGCAGCTAAGCCTCCGAGTGGGAGGTTTACTCTCCACTCGGTAGGTTTTCAGATACTTAGGCGAGCATTGGGCTGTAGCTAAGCCTCCGAGTGGGAGGTCTGCTCTCCACTCGGCAGGATTTCAGATACTTAGGCGAGCACAGGGCTGCAGCTAAGCCTCTGAGTGGGAGGTTTGCTCTCCACTCGGTAGGTTTTTAGATACTTAGGCGAGCACTGGGATGCAGCTAAGCCCCCGAGTGGGAGGTCTGCTCTCCATTCGGTAGGATTTCAGATACTTAGGCGAGCACAGGGCTGCAGCTAAGCCTCCGAGTGGGAGGTTTGCTCTCCACTCGGTAGGATTTTATTTATCTTAGGCGAGTACTTGGACTGCAGCTATGCCCCCGAGTGGAAGGCTGGCTTACCACTCGGTAGGATTTTATTTATCTTAGGCGAGTACTTGGACTGCAGCTAAGCCCCCGAGTGGAAGGCTGGCTTACCATTCGGTAGGATTTCAGATACTTAGGCGAGCACAGGGCTGCAGCTAAGCCTCCGAGTGGAAGGCTGGCTTACCACTCGGTAGGATTTTATTTATCTTAGGCGAGTACTTGGACTGCAGCTAAGCCTCCGAGTGGAAGGCTGGCTTACCACTCGGTAGGATTTTATTTATCTTAGGCGAGTACTTGGACTACAGCTAAGCCCCCGAGTGGAAGGCTGGCTTACCACTCGGTAGGATTTTATTTATCTTAGGCGAGTACTTGGACTGCAGCTAAGCCCCCGAGTGGAAGGCTGGCTTACCACTCGGTAGGATTTTATTTATCTTAGGCGAGTGCTTGGACTGCAGCTAAGCCTCCGAGTGGAAGGCTGGCTTACCACTCGGTAGGATTTCATTTATCTTAGGCGAAACAGATTTCGCAGCTAAGCCTTCGTGTGGGAGACTGGCTCACCACTCGGTTAGTATTTTTTTTACAGACTTGGGCGAATTGGATTCGCAGTCAAGCCACCCACTGGGGGATTGTTTTTGAGTAGACAAAAGAAATAACGATTACAGGGAAGATTATAAATCTCTTGCCTTTGATTGACAAACTACAGAAGTACTTTTATTACAACTCGTCTGAGTGAATACTTAAGTGTAAAAGGGACGGAGAAGTTCCGCGTTCCAAGCTCGGGGCTCGTCGATCTGATGCTCGACATTGTAAAGACGGTATGCTCCATTGTGGAGAACCTTGGTGACAATGAAGGGACCTTCCCAAGAAGGAGCAAGCTTGTGTGGTTTCTGCTGATCCACTCAGAGAACTAAATCTCCTTCCTGGAAGGCTCGACTCTTCACGTTTTTGGCGTGGAAGCGATGCAAGTCCTGTTGGTAAATTGTCGATCTGATCAGAGCCATCTCCCTCTCTTCCTCTAACAGGTCGACTGCATCCTGCCGCGCTTGTTCTGCTTCTGCTTCAGTGTAGAGCTCGACTCGAGGAGCGTTATGGAGAAGGTCACTTGGTAAGACTGCTTCATTGTAGGAGGAATCAAAGTGGATCTGGAGCACATATCTGAGCTTTTCTCCTCGGGGGGAAATCAACACAACCCCAGCACCAGAACCATTTAACATCTTAGAGCCATCAAAGAACATGGTCCAATGCTCCGAGTGGACTTGAGTCGGTTGTTGTTGCTCAAACCACTCGGCTAGGAAATCTGCTATAGCCTGGGACTTAATGGCTTTCTTTGCCTCGAATTTGATATCAAGGGGAAGGAGTTCAATCGCCCATTTAGCCACTCGACCAGTTGCATCTCTGTTGTGCAGAATTTCTAACGATGGTGCGTCGCTGATGACAGTAATGTCATGATCAGAGAAATAATGAGCAACCTTCTTCATGGTCATGTAGATCCCATACACGAGCTTCTGATAATGAGGATATCTTTGCTTCGATGGGGTTAAAACTTCAGAGAGATAATATACTGGGCGCTGAACTTTGAAGGCTTTCCCTTCTTCTTCCCGCTCGACCGTAAGTACTGTACTGACGACTTGTCCTGTGGCTACAATATAAAGCAACAGAGGCTCTTTGCTGATTGGAGCAGCAAGCACCGGCTGGGTGGAGAGCAGAGTTTTTAACTCGGCAAACGCTGCATCAGCTTCTGGAGTCCACTCGAACTTGTCTGCCTTCTTCATCAGTCGGTAAAGGGGCAACGCCTTTTCACCGAGGCAAGAAATGAATCGACTTAACGCGGCCAAGCATCCAGTAAGCTTCTGGACATCGTGCATACGCACAGGGCGTTTCATTCGGAGTATGGTGCCAACTTTTTCTGGGTTAGCATCGATTCCTCGTTCGGAAACGAGAAAACCGAGTAACTTCCCGCCAGGTACTCCGAATGTGCACTTTGAAGGATTGAGCTTGATATCATACCTCCTGAGATTGGCAAATGTTTCAGCTAAGTCAGTCAACAGGTCGGAACCTTTTCGCGACTTGACCACGATATCATCCATGTATGCTTCCACATTCCGACTGATTTGAGTGAGTAAACACTTTTGAATCATTCTCATGAACGTGGCTCCGGCATTCTTGAGGCCGAATGGCATGGTGATATAGCAGAAGCACCCGAATGGGGTGATGAAAGCTGTTTTGATTTCGTCGGGCCCATACAGACGGATCTGATGATACCCGGAATAAGCGTCTAGAAAAGACAATCTCTCGCACCCTGCGGTCGAGTCGACAATTTGGTCGATGCGAGGGAGAGGAAAATGATCTGTCGGGCAGGCCCGATTGATATGTTTGAAATCAATGCACATACGAAGGGAATTGTCCTTTTTGGGAACCATAACGACATTGGCGAGCCACTCGGAGTGGTATATCTCTCGGATGAACTCTGCTGCAAGGAGTCAAGCCACCTCTTCGCCAATGGCTTTTTTCTTCTGAACGACGGACCGTCGAAGATGTTCTTTAACAGGTTTTGCTTTTGAATCGACTCTAAGGCGATGCTCAGCCAGTCCCCTGGGAACACCTGGCATGTCAGCTGGCTTCCATGCGAAGATGTCCCAGTTCTCACGGAGGAACTGGATGAGCGCTTCTTCCTATTTAGAGTCGAGTGTAGTGGAAATATGGGTCGGAGCTGCATTGGGGTCAGTCGGGTGGATGTGAACTGGCTTCGTCTCCCCGGACGACTGAAATGCTGACTCTGTGGCGGGCTTCTTGGCCCGCAGTAAATCACTCGGATCTGCGTTCTTCTTGTATCCCTCTAGCTCTATCACTGTTATCTGGTCATCCGCAATCTTTGAGCCTTTCTGGAAACACTCCTCTGCTTTCTTCCGGTTACCAGTGACGGTGATCACGCCTTTGGGGCCAGGCATCTTTAACTTGAGGTACACGTAACATGGTCGAGCCATGAAGCGGGCATAGCCTGGTCTTCCCAAGATAGCGTGGTAGGCGCTCTGGAAATCCACGATTTCAAATGTCAGCTTCTCTTTGCGGAAATGCTTCGAGTTGCCGAACACCACATCCAGAGCTATTTGGCCGAGTGACTCAACCTTCTTTCCTGGGATGACTCTGTGAAAACTCATGTTGCTGGAACTGAGCCTGGACATCGGAATGCCCATTCCCTTGAGCGTCTCTGCATACAGTATGTTCAACCCGCTGCTGCCATCCATCAATACCTTCGTCAGTCGAGTACCTTCGACGACCGGGTCGACCACCAGTGCTTGCCTCCCAGGGGTGGCAATATGAGTAGGATGGTCCGACTGGTCGAAAGTAATGGGAGTTTGCGACCATCTCAGATAGTTTGGTGTCGCCGGGGCGACCATATTGACTTCACGGTTGATCACTTTCAGTCGACTTTTGCTCTCTACATCAGCAAAAATCATCAGAGTGAAGTTGACATGAGGGTACTCTCCATCACTGTCCTGCTTGTCCTCAGCCTTGTCCGACTCCTTCTCTTTGTCCTTCGGCTGTTTCCCTTGGAACTGCTGGATTAAGAGCCGGCACTGGCGAGTGGTATGCTTTGGGTGGATGAAGTTACCCTCTTCGTCTTTCTTCGTGTGGATATGACACGGCAGGTCCATCACATCATTACCTTCCTTATCTTTTACCTTCTTGGGGTTCCAAGATCCTTTGGGCTTTCCTTTAAATTTGCCCTATGTCACGGCTAGAGCCTCTCCAGGAGCTGCTGGCTCGGCCTTCCGCTTTTGCTTCCGACTGGAGTTTCCTTTATCCGAATGACTCGGCTTGTACTTGCCGCTCCGGAGTCGGTCCTCTTCTTCGCCGTTGGCATACTTGGTGGCTATTTCCATCATCCGACTCAGGGTCATGTCTCCAGTTCGACCAAACTTCAGGCTCAACTCTCTGTTCTTGACGCCATCTTTGAAGGCGCAACCCGCTTGATGGTCCGACACATTCTCTACAGTGTGATGCAAAGTGATCCACCTCTGGATGTAATCCCTCAGTGTTTCACTCGACTTTTGTACACAAACTTGTAGCTCAGTCAATCCAGCAGGTCGCTTGCAAGTTCCCTCAAACGTCCTGACGAACACTCGAGAAAGATCTTCCCAGGTGTAAATGCTGCTGGGAGCTAACTGATTCAACCATGCCCTGGCTGAACCCTCTAGCATAAGTGGCAAATGTTTCATGGCCACCTCATTATTACCGCCACCAATCTGAACAGCCACTCGGTAGTCTTCGAGCCAAGTTTCAGGCTTAGACTCTCCGGTGAACTTACTCACCCCAGTCGCCAACCAGAAGTTGGGGGGTATCACTGCGGCTCTGATCGCTCTGCTAAAACATTCTGGACCTGAAACATGGACTCGGCTGCTTGTGGGCACATCTCTGTCATGACCACCTCTATGAGCTCTGTTTCGGTCAAGCAAACCTTGCACGATGATGGATCTCGTGTCAAAGCCTGGCTCTCTGGGGTCGATTGGAGCTCTCCGCCCAACACTGAGCTGGCGTCTATCATCTTGCTGCCGATGGGCGTTAGACCCACTTCTCGGAGGAGGAGTGGGCCCTCGACGCCTGTCATCACGATCAAATCGGTCATCATAGTGGTCCCGCCGGCCTTCACGTCCCATGCACCTCGGAGGCGACCTTGGACTGTGAGCCGACTGAACAATATTCACAGCGACAGATCGACTGTGAATCCTGTTACGTGACTGTGACACAGCTGAATTCTGATCTCCTGCCGCCCGGAGCAAATCTCTGATCTGCATCAAGCCTCTTCCAGCCTCTGACTGAGAGGGCTGAATCGACTCCGCTATGCGGGCTGCAGCTGCCAAATTCTGAATTGGGGTTCGATATACCTGAGTTGGTTGCGGAAAGAGCTGACGTCGATTGGAGTTAGTCGCTCGTTGACGCGCACGCTCGTCGAGTGCTCACTGAAGGTTCTCCAGTCGAGTGCGTTCAGCCAGGTTGGCTAAACGCGCCTCTTCCAGGGCGTGAGCCTCAGGTGTTTCTCCAGCTATGGGAGTATGCAGGGCATCCATGTTCCGGCGGCGAAGTTCTTCTCTCTGCTGGGAAGTGAGCGGCTCGGGTTGATACTCTTCATGGGCTTGAGCGGGGTCGTCCTCGTCGTCCATCCCATCGCTGCGGGGGAAACCGGGAGGACTACGGGGCCCGTTGACCATCAGGACCTCCGCCGCTGGGTCACTGCTACCGCACTCGAATGCAGTCCCTACGGAGCCAGTCGACAGGTCGAACAGGCCGTAGAGAGATTCATCGGGCTCAATCGCCGTGACTTGGGTGGTGGCCGATTGGCGAGCCACTGCGTGCCTCACCCATCGCTGGAGCCTCGACCGACCAGAGCGCTTGCGCTGGTGGGAGACAGGGAGGGAGGACGGCGCAGGAGTCGATCGGTATGGAGTCGACGACTGCCGCATCAAGACGCCGCGGACACACGCCCGAAAGTGCGTCGTCCCGCGGACGGGGAGCGCGTCGATGTCGAGTGGTGCCTCCTGGAGCCAAGCGGAGTCGTCGGCGATGAAAGTGAGCGCACCGAGACGGATCTCGTGGCCCTCGACCAGTGCTCTGCCGGAAACCATGATGAAGGCGATCGGACAAATTGCAACTTCTCCAAAAAAGTCGCTAAGACACCTGCCCCATGGTGGGCGCCAACTGTCGTGGTTCTAAGTCTGACAGTAGAATGGGGGGTAAGTATGGAAAGGCAAGGTCCTAGCTATGGAGTAGTTGTACACACGGGTGTTTAGCGAGTTCAGGCCCTTCTCGGAGGAAGTAACAGCCCTACATCTCGAAGCCCGGAGGCGGTCGACTGATCTCTGTGTATATGAGTTACAGGGGTGCGAACCCTTCTACCAGTGGAGGGGGGTGGCTTATATAGAGGACGCCAAGACCCCAGCCAACCCACGTTAGCAGAGGGTTAAAGTACATTAAGATCTGGCGTTACTGGTAACGCCCTACATAAAGTGCCATCATGACCATTAAGACTACTTAATTACAGACCGTTTGGATGCAGAGTAGATCCTGAACTTCTGATGGTCGAGTGAGTCTTCATGGTCGAGTGTCTTCTAGCCGGTCGAGTGGAACCTCTCTTGGTCGACTGGAAGGTAGCTTCGTCTAATGATGTCTTTGGGCATGGTATCCTGGATAGATCCATGACCCTACCCTAGGTACATGACATCATCAGTACCTGATTCTTCCTACACAACATCTGGAGTCCTTGGGCATGCTGCCGCCAGATCCAACCTCGCTTGAGCACCCGGTCAGAGGTATGCTGCTGGACAAGTTTCTTCGTCTGCACCAATAAGTTTATTCTACATCTAACTTGTTTATTTATAGATCGTATGTGGATGGCAATGGAAGATGATCCATAGCTTACAAGAAATCTTTTTTTTAAACGATAGGGGTTGCCCCCCAGCCCCAACTTTTATTAAAAAGGAAAGGCAAAACACTTACAGGAAATCTGAACCTGAAGTTTGTCAAACTTGAGTTCAATCTTATTCTCGTTTCCTTTTGTTGTTTAGGACCAAAAATTAATAGGAGGCAACTGAATATGCTTACATTTTCAGAGCAGCAGTTGTCAGGTCTTATCAGTGTGAATTGACAGTGAGCACTTGCTAAAATAAATGAGAATCCTTCAAGTTCTGTTGAGTTTGTGATTTCTTTCCCAATTCATCCCTGCAGAAACGCCCTGGACTAATTGCTTAACTTTTTTTGTTATAGAGGTGGCATCAGACAAGACGTTGTTCATGTTATCTCAAGTGCCACAAGAATTACAGCCCAACAGAAACCGAATTTGTGTCCCATTTACCCAAAGTGCAATTACACTGCAGCAGCTTCTCCGTGGTATACAAATAATTTCCTCTCCCATAAAACTTGCCTAATCTGTCATTCTCGGGCTGTCAACTTTTTCAACCATTCTATCTGAACTTCTATACGTTTCTGACCCTTGGATGTACTTCCAATCCCGTATGGGCTTCGGTGCTGAGCACCGAGTGCTATACAAGCTGGGCCGATGCTCGCATAACAAAATCCGCAGTCTGTTACTTAGGTGTATGGGTCAACTGTTCCATGTATGCCTCGCTGGCCTGGGGATTCTATTCCTTCTCCATTTGATACGGGCCAGAAGGTCACCTCACGAGCAGCAAATAATCACCGGAAATTGAGGAGGTAAATAAGCGATGTTACAAGATTTTAATGGCAACTCATCAACGTGTGCCACTTGCCGGCCACGAATAATTGCAGGCACATCCATTGGTGCTCTTTATTTACTCCAGGCACGTCCATATAGTCTCATCTGACCTGTTGTTCCTTCTCATGCAGAGCTCTTGGATCGACAGCTGAAGGTACATGATGGTGTCCATTCAACAAGGGGTGGTAGTTCGATCCATGGCACCGCTGCACATTCAGCTCCACCTCCATCCGTCTCGGCTGACAACTAGCCCTTCTTCCTTGCCGTCAGCCTCCGTGATAATTTCAGATTGTTGGATTGTGAGACGAGATTCTAGCCATCAGCGGGGAGATGGTTTGTTTCAGATGAAAGGATCTCCCAATCTTTCAAGTAAGCTATCTTAATATTTTTGAGATGTGATCTCCCTATCTTTCAAATAAGCTATCTTACTTTTGTCCTTCTATGTTTTGTCTATCTATCCTTATCACCTGTTGGGGCGATCTGTGCTGGCTGTATGAATTGCTGAACATCTCCTATCTGTCTACAGATTCTTGGGTGGATTAAGAATGTTGTAATGTTTAACTCATTTGAAACTTTATGCCCCTCAATATTCTTTATTCCAAAGTTGGAATGGAAGACCACAAACCAACAAACATGTAAACATTAACATGAATATTCTTGCATGTAATCTGCTTTCTTTGGACACTCCTGGCTTGATTACGGCATGATCATAACTTAGGTTTGTCTTGGCGCTTGTGAAACAATTTCTATATATATTTGAGTTTCTATATATCCTTGCTATATATCTTTGTATATGCCTCGATCGATTTGCACCTTTCGGAAATCGATCTCGACTGAACAAAATCTCAGTACATGTAGAATTAGCAAAACTTTACTTCTATGTGGAAATTAGTATGATGATCATTGGATGGAGGTATATTTTTTTTTTGAAAAGGGGAATTCCCGGCCTCTGCATCAGAAAGATGCATACGGCCATCTTATTAGCCAAATAGATAAGTATCTACATGGTTCGAAAGGTCGCCAAAAGTAATAAAAAAGTACAGAAAGCTCACACAGAGCCTAAAAAAAGGCTAGAAACACCCACTAGCCAAGACAAGATGCCACAACCGGCCGGCCCAAAGTAGATAGGGAAACTAAATACCTATCCTATTACATGACCGCCATCCAAACCGGTTGAAGATATCCCGAGCTACCATCTCCCAGCGGAAAGACCCAGTAACCAAATGCTCCCTGGCCGCCGTCTGGGTGAGTAGCGACCACGAACGGATCAGTGCCGTAGATCGGAAAATGACCTGCAAAAAATGTATACATGATAATCTGTTAAAGACCAAATCATTTCTGCAAGTCCAGAGAGTCCACAGCAAAGCACAAACTCCAACCCGAATATGTCTCGCTAAGCCAGGCTCAATCCCATTAAGCCAAGTCCCAAATAACGCATTCACAGAATTCGGTGGAGTGATATTAAAGGCAATGTGGACTGTCTGCCAAAGTACCTTGGCCAACGGGCAATCAAAAAAGAGGTGTTTGATAGTCTCATCCCGATCGCAGAAACTACACCTAGTAGGTCCTGTCCAATTACGCTTTATCAAATTATCCTTAGTTAAAATAACTTGTTTATGGACAAACCACATAAACACTTTTATTTTCAAAGGAACTTTGACGTCCCAAACATTTTTAGATGTAGGAATGGAGTTCAAATTGATAACATCAATATACATTGATTTAACCGTGAAAACTCCAGACTTACTCAATTTCCAGCGTAATTCATCGGGTTGTTGTGAAAGCTGGACATCCATCAGTCTCCTAACTAGATGGAGCCATTCTTCCCAACGATTGCCCGCTAGCGTTCGACGGAACTGTATATTAAGGGGAGTGGTTTGAAAGACCGATGCGACGAATACCTCACGTCGTTGAACTATGCGGTATAAAGACGGATATTGGATGGCTAGGGGTGTGTCGCCGAGCCAAGTATCCTCCCAGAAACGTGTACTCGAGCCGTTTCCAATAACAAACTTCGTCCTATTAAATAAGGCCTGTTTGACTTTCATCAGGCCTTTCCAGAAAGGCGAATCGGTCGGCCTGACTATAACCTGGGACAGAGTTTTTGTCTGGAGGTATTTGCTGCGAAGGATTTGAGCCCACATAGGTATATACATACATCTTATAATGAAATGTACACTTGGAATTAAGATTCAGCAATTCTGTGACTTGTCATGAAGTAGTTTACTACACCAAACCATAGTTTTCTATCCAGTATTTTTCTCTTTTGTGTTATTACTTACTACTGGTTGGAACACCTGGTATTTCGGAAGGAATGGGAAAACATCTATGAAGTAACTTGTTTTAGTCCAATTTATATCTCTATAGTTTATCTTCCAGTTATGTTTGGATTTCATTTCCATTTATTTATAAGCCTACTGATTATTGTATCGTTGAGAAGTATGGGCAAGGCAACATGGTCCATCTTGGTGGAAGCCTTGCCATTCTCTCCACGACATACTGATGTTATGCAAGTTTCCAATTTGAGAAACACCTTATTCTATTTTTTTTATTGGAGGTAATGGATGAAATTATGCCATATATGCAATATTCAGTTTTCATGACCTTGATGTACGAAGTGAGAACTTGCTTACAATCTGAGTGTTGTCCATTCAACCGTAGGGTGACAGTCAACAAAATTTTGCCCACAGGTACAAAACAGATGGTTGGTGTGCATTACCTATCAATCAGATGCCTATTGTGCATTACATATCAACTAGAATTGTGAGTTCATTTCATCCTATTTCAGAGTAACACAGTATATGTTGGGGTCTTGACTTACAAAGACTGCTTTTGTTGTATATATCCCCGTTTTATTGAGACACATAGTATTGGCTGATCAAAATAATTGTCAAGTATGAATTGTATGGTTATCTGCGGAGCGGTGGTGCTATGCTGTTATGACTCTGCACTTCTTTACTCTCAAAGAACTAGAATTCGCCTCTTCTATTAATATCTAATACATATATCATATTTACAAACTTATCCTGCATGTTTTGGGCCTCTATACTTACAAATGTTCCTATCATTCATTTGAAAAAAATATACCGGCGCGGCAACGCACGCCATCATGGTCTAGTATATAATTACACAGAGACATCTAGGAATGTATTGCGTGCGTCAAGATAAAACCTTGTTTGGTCACCATGATACCGATAATAATATGTACATAATGATAAATGGACCATGACACTAAAAAATACTTACATCATGAAGAAAACTTTTTATGCGTAGTGATTCAACGTAATGGCACATGTGCTATTTTTGAATTAAATTTAAATGGCATGAATAAAGAAAAGTCATCTTGGACATGGTAGATATTGTATGGTTGCTTCAACCCACCACTTACATTTTACGTCTATTGTCATTTTCACGATAGTAACCAATATCATCAAGTTGTCATGATCTAGCTACCTTTGTAACCGAACATTGGTCGTCCCTCACATGTTATGCCATCGATGGCTAGTTGCAACAGTTCGGAAAACATTAGGAGACATATAACTAGTTCAGATAGATGCAGTTGTCACTTCGACGTAAATATTATTTACGCTTGTCATCTACACTAAACTTTGATTTCTTAAGGGAGCTACAAGGGAGAACACAACCCACAAATATTTAGCACATAGCATTGCCACCATTATCCCTATATCTTCGTAATCCACATTGAGTACTATATATAATTATATGATTATGTTAATGAGGATGAGATGTAAACAGATAAGTAAAAGCTGGAGCATAAAAGGCATCCAACGAAAATAGCAATGGATCTAGACAGTCAAATTAATGACTTGCTCCAAATGAGAAAAGGAAATAAAAGGTATCTAATGAACTATTCCTACATCCCATCAATCATATCACGTAAAACTTAATGATCTCACAATAATCGAAACAATTTAATATTTTCCCACAAAAAAGAAACAATTTAATATTCAACATCCTGGAAAGCGAGAGGCAAATGAAAGGTATCCAACGAAACTATGCCTGGATCTAACCAGTCAAATCAAGTAAGGCATTTGATTGATATAAAATATTAACTAAAATTAATCAAAAGGTGGCATTTCCACATAAGAAAGGTAAAAAAAGGAAATACATGAGAGTAATAAAGAGAAGGAAGGGTAGTCGTCCATTTCCAGCTACAGCCAGTGAAAGGACAAAAGAAGAAATAAATGAGGGCCATAAAAATATTGAATGGCAGCCCTCTGTTTCTAGCCATGGCCAATGAATTGGTAATAAAATTCTCCTATATATACCACACCAACTCAACCCCAATCTCCATCCATTACCACATCACCCTCATTTTCCCCTCATCGCTTAGCCTTTCTCCTCCCTGCTAACTGAACTCCTTGCCGTGGGTAGCCATGGCGGCGGCGGAGTCAAACCAACTGAGCTCCCTTGTGGCCAACATGTTCACTTCGGTGAGCTATGTACAATTCCGATGCCATTTGTGTGGATTATAGTTTCTCCCAAGGTGGATGTGTAACAAAATATTAATTGCCGGATTACGATGTTTTTTTGTTTTCTTTTTCTTTCGTGGGTTAGGGTTTACTGGACGATCAGTTCCGACAGCTTGAGATGCTCCAAGACGAGGGCAACCCAGACTTCGTTGCCAAGGTTGTCATGCTTTTCTGCGAGGAGGGTGAGCATACCATTGGCGAGCTCGCCAAGCAATTGTATGTTGCCATGTCATGTGATCTGATCATTAGTGTAGGGTGGTTTGATTTGGCTTCTTACTTGGGCATTCGGTTTATGTTTGTGCAGGGACCAACCATGTGTGGACTATGGCAAGGTGGACACATTTGTGGATCAACTCTGGAGAAACAGTGCATGGTGAGGTCGCTTTTCTTCTTCTTCCATGTCCTCTTCGTATGTGTTTGTCCAGTAGTACGTATGATGACTATAGTAGTTTTTTGTGTCCTGGCATGAAAAGTAGGTATTTAGATCCCAGCTATATCCATCGTAGGGCATCCTATAATGTTGGGGGAGAATTATTGTCTGTTTTCATCATTATAGTGTTTTATGGCAAGGGTGGTCAATTTCCTGAATTGACCGGGCGTCTCAACGAGTGCGGATTGAGATAAATATGGGGAGGGTTGATATCAGTTTGGCAAGTTGTAGTGATTTTTCATAGATCCGACAAAAATTATCCATTCCGTACACCCCGGCTAGCTTAACATTTAGCACTTGAGATCTTCCAATTAATTGGGGAGTTGTTGACATTCGTTTGGTCCTTGTACTGTTGTATGATTTAGATCCGACAATCCGTTTTGTCGTTATATTGTTTTATTATATCTATGCAGAAAATCCTTCGGTGTTTTTACTGTTTTATAATTTACATCTGACAAACTGTTCATTTCGTAGTACTGTTTTATTATTTAGATAAGATGTATGATTAAGATCTGACAAACCGTTTGACCATTGTACTGTTCTATGATGTAAATTGGACATATAGTTTGGCTATTGTAGTACTTTATGTTTTGGATCCAAAAAACCTTGGCAGTTGTATCGTTCTATAAATTAGATCCTATAAATATGATCCACTTAGTATAAATCACATAGCTCCGTGAGTAGTACTCCAGATCCACCTTGCTAAGCGGTTCGTCCAATTAATTATTCGGAGGTTGACATCCATTCAGCTGTTGTGGTGCTTAATGATTTAAATCCAGCAACATTTGCCCTGCAGAGATTAGACGGCTCAAAGAGTAGCACTTTACATTTACCTTCTTAAAGTGGGCTCTTACAATTAATTTGGGCAGGATCATCACCCTCTCCTTTATCATCACAACTTTGCATGACATAGATCCCTTGCCTAATGAATCTAGGTTTAGGTATATTTTTGGTACATGCATATGAATTTTATGGAATCACAGTTTGAAACCATTCAGTCAACACTACTCTATGTAGTGTCACATTTCTAACTTATATGTCAATTATTACAAACTAAAACTTCCGTTACTGAAAATATTAACTCCTAGTAGATCAATGTTACATATTGCATCTGCTCTATTGATATATCACTTTGCTTACACTGGGCTTTCATAGTTTTATTTAGTTAATTTCATAATTAGGTGGTACATCTATTTGCTTAGGAGCCAGAAGTGAAGGGAAAGAACTACCATGCTAATTTTCTTCCATTAAAGTGATTTTATGGGTCTTTCCTCATTGTATGCTATTGCATGTCGCAGTGTTGGTGCTCAGAGAGTGAAGAACACTTGTATTCAGTTCCATGTGTGTTGTCAAGAGAAGAGCAAAGTTGGGTTAGTAACTTGTGCCATCATGTCACACTATTGTTTTTTCAATCATTTTGCTACTGAAATCTTCGTATTGAATATGATATCCTAGTGTGCTCTAGTCATTTACTGGAACATATTTCCTTACTATTAGTGTTATCAGAGTATATATTGACGGAATTGCATGTTCATCGCTTTTGTAATCGGCTGAATGTATTCAGCCATTATGTATAGACATATTTGGCTAACTCCACTGATTTTCTTGGGTTAGGAATATATCTTCTCCATTATAATTTAGTTGATTGTATCCTTTAGGATTGTTAATATAATCCTACCAGTGTAGAGTTTTGTTTTTTTATGTAAATTGTAATGGCCATTAGCATTTGTAGTAGTTACTAATTAATAACATGGCCATGAGCATTTCGAAACGAGCTTCACAACTTACTGATTGTCAGGTGCCTGAAGACACTGGATTCTTTGAGAATTGATTTCTATGATCTATGCAGCATGTTCATACCATAGGCTTCAGGTATTTATTTCTTTATCTTGTCTTGAAATCTAAGTAGCATTTTTTTTGTGAGTGAAATCTAAGTAACTTTACAGTAAAATAGAATAGCAATCTCCAAACAATTTTCTTTTTATTCTAAAGTTTGCTTGAAATGCAAAACATAGAACTAAACAGTAGATATGAGGCTATGGATTCAGTTAGTGTACTGCATTACAACAGAAGATAGACATGTCAATGAAATGAATGCGACTAGTTTGCATGTCAGACATTAAATTACTTGTGCTAATTGTGGAAAACAAACACGTAGGACATTTTTTTTCTGTGGCAAGTTTGTACCTAGAGGTACTACTTGGTGTCCAGGACTACCAGAATCTCAGTTGAAAATCTTCGTTCATAGATAACTGTTTTTGGTATATATGACATCTGAATCTTGCCTCATGTACCTCAAAATGGTCACATGTCGCCTCAAAACTTATCACATGTCACATCATTGATATTTAATGGACTTCATAATTTGCTTTCTTGTCTGGATGATGGCCATAATCTTTACAATTATTTGGTGTTTAACTCTTTGGGTCCTCCTTCTGAGTAAGTTCGTGGTTAGCGAAACTAACGTGTTATCTTATTTTCAAATACAGCTGCAGCAGCATGTCGTAAACTGTAGAGCGGAGCAATAAAGCAGGAGCGGCATGTTTTGATTGCACATTGTGTTTGATGTCGTAGAACATGCTCAATTTAGCATATATGGCCTGGAGTTGTTTGCTTCTGTGGGGTCTATAGTTCTTTCAAGCGACAAGCTGCTCTTCTGGTTTTGATTTTGGTGGCACTGTCCGTAATTTCATGCGGAATTATTGGTGGTCAAATAACAATCATCTGTGATCGTTTTGCTGATTATCTGTGGTTAATCTGGTGTCGTGGTTCTAGTCAGTTTCTAGCTCGCAGAAATTCAGTGGCAGTGTATCTCGATAAAATCATGTGTCTTCGGCCGGCGTATGGACTATGGTGGTATATTGTGGAGAACATTGTAATGTTATTTCATTATCAAGTTATGTTTGTTGTTGGGTGACAATGTGCGCACCAAAATAATTTTATTTCTTATCCATATATTTCATCCAACTCCGCATATGTTGTCTCAACATAGCCGGTCCCAACCCCGGGTAAAGGAGGAGGGTTTTGATAGGCTTGGCGAGCCAACATAAAAACTCAGCCACTCTTATGGAGATGAAACCCAAAACATTTTCGTTGGGGCATAACCCTCTCAGCGACGCGCCACATCAGAACCCGGGTATGGTGGCAAATGGGCAAGGGCCGGCCAGGCCGGCACCCCCCCTGGTGGTGTGCCGTATCTTGATCCAGATACGGTGGCAAGTGAGCGGGGATCGAGTCATTGCATCCTTAGTGGCGCGCTACATCGGCGCCCGGATGTAGTGGAAAATGAGCAAGGGTCTTCGCATTTGACTCGACGAGTGTGAAGGGTAAAGAACTAGCCGAGCGTAGGAGGATTTGCTTAGGTAGCTAGAACGTAGGGTCTCTGACAGGGAAGCTTCGGGAGCTAGTTGATGCAGCGGTGAGGACAGGTGTTGATATCCTTTGCGTCCAAGAAACCAAATGGAGGGGACAGAAGGCGAAGGAGGTGGAGGATACCGGCTTCAAGCTGCGGTACACGGGGACGGATGCAAACAGAAATGGCATAGGCATCTTGATCAACAAGAGCCTCATGAATGGAGTGGTAGACGTCAAGAGACATGGGGACCAGATTATCCTGGTCACGCTGATAGTCGGGGACTTAGTTCTCAATGTTATCAGCGCTTTTGCCCCGCAAGTAGGCCACAATGAGAACACCAAGAGGGAGTTCTGGGAAGGCCTAGAAGACATGGTTAGGTTTGTACCGATTGGCGAGAAGCTCTACATAGGAGGAGACCTCAATGGCCACGTGGGTACATCTAACACAGGTTTTGAAGGGCGCATGGGGCTTTGGCTATGGCATCAAGAATCAAGAAGGAGAAGATGTCTTAAGCTTTGTTGTAGCCTATGACATGATTGTAGCTAACATCCTCTTTAGAAAGAGAGAATCACATCTGGTGACTTTTAGTAGTGGCCAACACTCTAGCCAGATCGATTTCATCCTCTCAAGAAGAGAAGATAGGCGTGCGTGCCTAGACTGTAAGGTGATACCTGGAGAGAGTGTTGTCCCCCAGCATAAGCTGGTGGTTGCTGACTTCCGCTTTCGGATTCGTGTCCAGTGGGATAAGCATGCCAAAGTCGCTAGAACGAAGTGGTGGAAGCTCAATGGGGAGGTAGCTCAGGCGTTCAAGGAGAGGGTCATTAAGGAGGGCCCCTGGGAGGAAGGAGGGGATGCGGACAATGTGTGGATGAAGATGGCAACTTGCATTCTCAAGGTGGCCTTGGAGGAGTTTGGAGTGTCGAGGGGAAGGAGAAGCGAAGATAAGGATACCTGGTGGTGGAATGATGATGTTCAGGAGATGATTAAACAGAAGAAAGATTGCTTCAGACACCTGTAACTGGATAGGAGTGCAGACAACATAGAGAAGTACAAGATGCCGAAGAAGGCCGCAAAGCAAGCTGCCAGTGAAGCAAGGGGTCGGGCATATGAGGACCTCTACCAACGGTTAGGCACGAAGGAAGTCGAAAGGGACATCTATAAGATGGCCAAGATCCGAGAGAGAAAGACGGGTGATATTGGCCAAGTCAAATCCATCAAGGACGGAGCATGCCAACTCTTGGTGAAAGACGAGGAGATTAATTATAGATGGTGGGTGTACTTTGACAAGCTGTTCAATGGGGAGAATGAGAGTTCTACCATTAAACTAGACGACTCCTTTGATGAGACCAGCATGCGTTTTGTGCGGCGGATCCAGGAGTCTGAGGTCAAGGAGGCTTTAAAAAGGATGAAAGGAGGCAAGACAATGGGCCCTAATTGCATCCCCATTGAGGTGTGGAAAGGCCTCGGGGACATAGCGATAGTATGGCTAACCAACCTTTTCAACCTCATTTTTCAGGCAAACAAGATGCCACAAGAATGGAGACGGACAATATCAGTACCAATCTTCAAGAACAAGGGGGATATTCAGAGTTGTACTAATTACCGTGGAATTAAGCTGAAGAACCATACAATGAAGCTATGGGAGAATTTGGTCATCTACAATACCTTTCATGAATCTAAAACAATAGTCAAGATAGATGGCAATGGTATTCTTAAGCTATATCCATCCATACAAATAAAGATTTATCCACATTCAAGCCCTCTGATTAGGTGGGATGTTTGCCTCGGATGATTCTATCTATGGTGTAGTATGTCAACTATGGCTAGGTTTATTGGTCCGGAGTCGGTTGGTAGATGCATAAAATACAGAAGACCTAGCTATTTACGTAACAGAGTGCATGTCTTGTACCCCGAAGTGGCCATGCGCCCTATATTGCCGGTGAACTTCGAGTAGCAGGCTTGGACAGCTCTACAGTGGTTGGGCCTCTTATGTACACCGTAGTTACACCTCGGGGGCATGAAATTGCCAGTATCCCCCTAAGTCTTCAAAGTCGCACCTACTAATCCTTTGACTACTCTTCATACGAAGTGAGGTTCAACCTTGTTACCGGACTGATTACACCTTTGTCACCGATCAAGGGCATTCAATTTCCATCTCTCAACTCACAATAGACAAATCCCTAACTATAACAACATTTATGGACATGCTACAACCCCACACGCATCCGCCCACCGCCAACGTTCTTCTTCTCCAAATCCCGCAACCGTTCGTTTATTTTGCCACACATGTCTTGAAGAGTAGGCCACTCATCCTATATTCCTATGTTGTACTGAACAATGATCCTACATTGTACTGCGATAGTGGCACCATCCTATGGTGCCGGGAAGCACGATGACAAGCATTTATATAAATGTGAGCAACTACACAGTCATCAAAGTTGCATTGCATCAAAGCATCAACAAAATCATCAAAGTCTAGGCACTCACATAAGTAATTAATGGTCAAGATTGAACATCATGGGCTGCCACACATGGTTTGGATGGGTACTCCATGATTGTGCCTGCTGGATAAGGAGGGGGAGAGAGAGAGAGAGAGAGAGAGAGAGAGAGAGAGAGACTGATTGTAGGTTAGTTAATGCTCTTGGAAACAGAGAGGGGAGAGATGATCCTGGAACGGCTGGCCTGAAAGAGATGGCACATGAACCCATGCATGGTTGACGTGTCGACGCATTCATGCACAGAGCCATGGCACAAATAATCGTCTATTTTTCTTCCTTTTGCAGGAGACAATGTTTAGTAAATCTGCAAACATATTCTATCTTATGGTTGCTTTCTTTGTAATAACTGATGCAACCTCTGATAACAATATTATCTTTATTTTACTCTTTCGGGAAGATAAACTATCACAGCCATTAGACTTTGTTTTGGGTAGGTATATAATTTTTTTTGCTTATTTTATTTGTAAGAGTTTTGATTATTTGTGTTTGTTGTCTATATGCATATTTTCGATTTGTATTTATATTTTTACAAGGTTTTTGATTATCTATTTTTGGTGCATGTAGTTCTTTCGTTTATTATTCACAAAACTTATTTTTTGTGCAACTACACCTTCTTTTGTACACACTTGTGTCATCTTTTTACATACTTCAAAACGGTTGCCTGTGTTTTGGCAAACACAGTCGATTTGTGGAGTGCCATAGAGGCATGTGTTTTGGTAAAAAATAGCTAGTCGATTTCTGGACCGTACTATATTTCTAATTTTAGTAGAAAAAAAAGTAAATGAAACAAGTGGCAGTCCCTCTTTTGGTCGATATCAATGAACATGCTCATTTGCTTGTTTTTCCATAACATGTGTAATCAATTCAATTATGGGGACTGATGTTGATAGTTTATCTTCCAAAAGAACAAAATAGCAATGACATTGTTATCAGAGTGACATATATTATTTATAGGGAAAGCAACCATAACATAGAATATGTTTACAGATTTACTAAATATAGTCACCTTCGAAAGAAAAAAAAATTAGTTCGGAAAGAAAACCGATATAAACAGCTCCATATACCAGCTAATTGCCTGAGTATTTCTGCCATGGTTTTGTGCATGCATGTGCCAACGCGTCAATCGTGCATGGGTCCACGTGCTGTCTAGTAGTTTCCAAGAGCATCAACCTACAAGTCAGTCTCTGTCTCTTTATTTCTCTCTATCTCTAGCATGGCAATCATGGAGTCCCATGACGTTCAGTTAATGGTCATTATATGCAACAATGATTTAGTTGATGCTTTGAGGCAATGGTTATGCTCCCATTTATAGAAACTAGCAAAGTGGCCCGCTCGATGCACGGAGTTGAAATTTAGAACTAATAACATGAACATATTGTTTAATTACTAAATCATTGTAAACCTAGTCTTACAATAGGGACCAAATGTAATGACAACTAGAAATAAGACTAGGTAGATTGCACATACATAGTAAGGATAACCTTGAGATTTTGTTTACATATTACATTAAGTGGGTCTAGCAATATATTACGAAGATCTGACTGATGTAATAGTAAGTTCAATAAAGGTCCAGCGCTTTTCCCCTCTCCCCTCCCGCGACGCTCCTGCGGGCGTCCGGGGGGCAACCCTGGCTGCGCCGCCGCCGGTCCCCCCTCCTCCTCTTCCCCCTCCCTCGCCGCCGCCGGAGGGCGCGAGTGGGCGAGGTCCGCTCGTCGCTGGCGGCGGCGGAGCCTTCTCGTCTCCGCCCGCGGGGGATTCGGCGCGGGCTGGACCCCTCCTACCGGATGCGGCGCTCGGCGTCGGGCGCGGGAGCTCGGCGACGCTCCTGCGTGGGCCGGTGACGGCGTGTGACGGCGATGCGGCAGGCGGCGTGGCGGTGGTGCGGGCTCGAGGATGGTGGCGGCGGCTCGTCCAGATCCACCTCTGGCGCCGCGTGTCGTGGGCGACCTGGGCCGCGGCCGGCCTTCCTCGCCATGGCTCGTGGGTGGGGGGAGGCGCGGCAGCGGGTGGATGCGTGTGATGTGGTTAGGCTGGGCCCTTGCGTCTGGTCGCCGACGCTCGGCGCGGGAGGCTCCCCTGGTGACCGTCCTTGGACCGTGCCGGCGCGCCGCCGAGCTGTCGCGCCCACTACCGGTGACAGGCTTCTACTGTGGCCGTGCTCGGGGCCGAGCCTATGGCAGGGTGGGGCGAAACGGTGGTTTCGAGGGGGAAGCCAGTTGGAGGGACGGGAGTTCCGCTGCCGAGCTGCTCGTCGCCGGCACTGTGTTGTCGCCGGTCGTGGCCGCGGCCACCCCTCCCCCTTCCCCCTTCCCCATCTCTGTTTGTTATCGGTTCCGGCATTGTCCGGCAGTTTTGCTGGAGGTCTCGTAGGTGGTTGTGGTGCAGATTGCTCAAAGCATCGACCTTTGGTGGTTCTCGGGGCGGTCTGGATGCAGGGCGGCGACTCTGGCAATGGGAGGCGTGTTGGTCGTGGGCTGACCGCGCGGCTCGGGTGCGATCAGGCAGCCATGGTCTCTTGGGAGGCATGGATGCGGGTAGTTGGCGGAGTGACGTTGCGACGGATGTGTAGGAGCACCGGGGTTCATCACTCACCCAGTCCCGGTACTGGACGACGGGGGCGGCGTCCGTGGATGTTGTTCTCCTTCTTGCAGGCTCCGTCGTGGTGCTCCCATTACCTTCGTGTCACTCCGGGTGAAAACCTGATCTTCGGGATCAGACGATGACGGCTGCCTACAGTCATTTCCCTCTTGAGGGCATCGTCTTGGAGTCCTCGCTCCGGCTTTGTCCGTCTCATTACCGCTCGGTGGATTGCTCATCTTCATGGTGGTCTTCGGCTTATCATTAGGGTGCTTAGTCGTCGTTGGGGTGGTGTTTTCGGTGCTCGGCACCTTTGTATCTCGCCTTGGGTGTGTGCGTTGAGTGTGGTAGTGGCGTGCGTTTGTATCTTCTTGCTCGATGTTGTGATGATGGTGCTTTATATATAAGGCAGGGGGAAACCCTTTTTCTTATAAAGGTCCAGCAAACTGATGGACCGAATGACCGATGTTTCTGATTATTGTGAAATTTTCTAGCCAGTTTCTCTTTCTTCGAGGTAGCCCGTAAAGTGGCATTAGTGGAGCTGTAATTTGGATAGGAAGAGTAGAGTAGCAGCAGTGGTGCGAGGTGGAGGTGCAGCCTGTCCATAGGTTAATGTTGGCACGGTACGGTTAGGGTGCTGGCAGTTGAGAGTTGGCTGAACGGTCGATATACACGTTCATGAAGCACGTACACATCAGACCGGCAGAAAAGGACAGGACGGCAGTTGGTGATCCCGGCCCCCGGCCGGAAGCCTCTCAGCATGGGTATTATCGCATGCACAAACATGCACTAGAGATGCACGTCAAGAATCTATAAATTGTACGTAATTCTCAAACATTTATCATTGAAGAGCATGAAAAACAATGGCACCTTTCTGGTCGCCTGAGCCACAACACCTCCTCGTCTCCTTTCTTGTCTTGCTTCTCTCCTTGCTCTTCTGCTTCATCAAGTTGAGGAGTTCAATGACTGTCCAACTCTTCCAACGGAATGGCCCCTGGTTGGCATGCTCCCTTCCGTTGTCGCCAACCTCCTCCGCTTCCATGACCACACCACCGCCTTCCTCGCTGCTTCCGGCAGTAGTTTCGTGCTTCGTGGGCCTGCCATGCACTTCTTCATCACCTGCGACCCGGCCAATGTTCGCCACATCTTCGTCTCCAACTTCACAAATTATCCCAAGGGCGAGGAGTTCGGTGCCATCTTCGACGCCATGGGGAACAGCTTCTTCAACGCGGACGGCGAGTCATGGCCACGCCAGCGTGGCAGAGTGCAGCACCTCATGTCGAGCCCACAGCTGCTGGCTTACATGGCCCGCTGCTGCCGCGATAAGTTGGAGAAAGGCCTCCTCCCCTTCTTGGCGCGCATGGACAGCCTAATCCCGTTCGATATGCAGGACCTGTTTACCAGGTTCACATTCGACATGACGGCCATGTCGGTCTTCGGGGTCGACCCTGGCCTTCTGACCACCGATATGCCACCTATAATTGTGTCGAACGCCATGGAAGCTGTCATGGATGTAGGCTTCTTCTGGAACATGGTGCCAGCATCTTGCTGGAAGTTGATGAAGCGTCTAAAAATTGGCCCAGAGCGGAAGCTCGCCGCGGCGCAATTGGAGCTGTGCCGGTTTGTCACGGAGATGATGGAGAAAAGGGGAGATAGATCGGTCCACATGGATGAAGAGCAAGAGAACAGTAATGTAGAAATAGTTTCTTCCTACATCCATGACCCAGGGTATATTGACGACCATGGAAAACCTAATGGCTTCATGTACGCCACCCTGATCAATTACATGTTTGCTGGACGTGACACGATCGGCACGACCCTCACCTGGCTCTTCTACAACCTCATCAAATACCCGCACATCGCGTCGAGCATTAGAAGAAAACTAGCTCCCATTGCCATGCACAAAGCAAAAAACTCCACCACCATGGTAACCTTTGAGCCAGAGGAGACATAGCCGCTCGTCTACCTGCACGCGGCATTGTTCGAATCCATGAGGCTGTACCCACCGGGCCCCATCGAGCGCAAGACGGTGATGACCGACGACGTACTGCCGAGCGGTCACAAGGTGCAAAGGGGTGAAACTATCCTGATTTCACTCTACTCAATGGGCAGGATGGAAGGTGTGTGGGGCAAGGATTGCACGGAGTACCGCCCAGAAAGGTGGGTCTATGAGGACGGCAAGCTTCTGTACATACCGTCCTACAAGTTCCTAGCATTCAACGCCGGGCCAAGATCGTGCTTGGGCAAGCACATCTCGGTAATGCAGATGAAGAGTGTCGTTGCCGCCATGGTGTGGAACTTCGATTTTGAGATGGTGGGAGGGTATGTTATAGAGCCCAAGCCATCAGTTGTGCTCAAGATGAAGAACGGGTTGTGGGCCAAGATCCTCAAACGGCGGATCGAATAAATGACATTACCAACCCAGCAGTACCGTGTAATTTGTCTAAGCTTCTTTTATTGGTTCTATAAGCTTATAAGTATGCGCTCTTCCGTGCATATGCATGGGTGCACGTAATGTAAAGTTTTAGAGTCTTTCAGGATATCCCCACAATGTAAGAGGTACAATTAATAAGTTAGCCCCCGTTTGTTGTAACTTGCTTGTCCTAAAAAGGATCCATTGTACTTAAAAACATCAATTTTTCCACTTTATTCCACATTACGTTTGTAGAAAAGTGCTTCACCATCTATAAAACCAAATAATTTACAATTTTTTTGAAAGACAAATAAGTTACATTATGAATACATATTTTGTGATGCATCTAATGAAATCTATTTGGTTGTTGTAGAAGCTATTATGTCTATCGTGGATATAATCCTGATAATACTAGGAGGTAGGAATGTAGAGGCAATGGTATCTAGTGAACGGAGTGATTGAGAGTACGCTCAAGGATTTATACAGGTTGAGGCCCTCTGCAGCGGTGGTACAAAGTGTAGAAGTTCAACCTTCAGCCCCGGGCTTCCCTCCTTGCTTATATAGAGTGCACCAAGTAAGGGTGCATAAAGGGCTGGTATTAATGCTATTCATGGCCTCAGGTGTGTCCGACTGTTCCATGACATTTACTACTGGTAGCTGCTGTATTTAACAGAGTTATATTGCCGTTGGGTAACGACCGTCATCGAGACATCATGGCCAAGAGATGGTCTAGCAGACAACTGACTAATGGTCTAGCCCACATCTCCATTCATCTTCGTCTGAGTTCTGGTACTCGACAGTCGGCTGAGCCACAGTCCGACTGTTGGGGCTTAGTGCGGATTTGGGCCACCTTATCTCCGATGGGCTGATGATGAAGCCCCTTGGCCCATTGCCTTATGGACCATATATTATGCGATCATGGGCCTCCGATGGGCCATTCATATACTTGGGCCTACCCCGTATTTATAAAATTGACAGTTGCCCCGAGTCGGCCGAGGTCTCGCTGGAGAGTTGTTATGTGCTTTCTTCCAGCAAGATGTCCGACTGACCAACGGATCTGAGGTTCGAGCAAGAGACCTCGGCAGACTCAGTTTGTTCATGCCTGCGGAGGGACAAACATTGAGCTGCTGAGATGAAGACTCGCTGATACCCATTTTTCAATCTCCTCTGGAGAAGAAGTCCCACGGCCCGAATGTGGGTGTCCAGGGCACCTGGGGACTGGGCTCGATCATGGGCCTGCTGGAACCCTTTCTATGGAACCAAGTCTGCGCAGACGGATATTTGGTTCCCTCGACAGAGATTCTGACTCATGGCCCACGGGGGATTGAAGGAAATATGCCCTAGAGGCAATAATAAAGTTATTATTTATTTCCTCATATCATGATAAATGTTTATTATTCATGCTAGAATTGTATTAACCGGAAACATAATACATGTGTGAATACATAGACAAACATAGTGTCACTAGTATGCCTCTACTTGACTAGCTCGTGAATCAAAGATGGTTAAATTTCCTAACCATAGACATGAGTTGTCATTTGATTAACGGGATCACATCATTAGGAGAATGATGTGATTGACTTGACCCTTTTCGTTAGCTTAGCACTTGATCGTTTAGTATGTTGCTATTGCTTTCTTCTTGACTTATACATGTTCCTATGACTATGAGATTATGTAACTCCCGCTTACCGGAGGAACACTTTGTGTGCTACCAAACGTCACAACGTGACTGGGTGATTATAAAGGTGCTCTACAAGTGTCTCTGAAGGTACTTGTTGAGTTGACGTATTTCGAGATTTGGATTTGTCACTTCGATTGTCGAAGAGGTATCTCTGGGCCCTCTCGGTAATGCACATCACTATAAGCCTTGCAAGCAATGTAGCTGACGGTGTCCTGGACTAGGGGTTACTCACCACGTCGTCCCCCAATCGGTTAGATTGGGCCGAGGACCCCCAGGGCCGCATACTCATGGGCCAGTCCGGACAGGTGCCGCATACAAGGAAGATTCCACAAGATTTGGTGATCAAGACAAGGACTCCTCCCCCACCGGCGTATTCGGCTAGGACTCTTGTTATCCTAGGCCTCTGGTGCATTATATAAACCAGGACCAGACTAGTCGACACAGATACAATATACAACAATCATACCATAGGCTAGCTTCTAGGGTTTAGCCTCTACGATCTCGTGGTAGATCAACTCTTGTAACACACATCATCAATATTAATCAAGCAGGACGTATGGTTTTACCTCCATCGAGAGGGCCCGAACCTGGGTAAAAACATCATGTCCCTTGTCTAATGTTACCATCCACCTAGACGCACAGTTCGGGACCCCCTACCCGAGATCCGCCGGTTTTGACACCGACATTGGTGCTTTCATTGAGAGTTCCTCTGTGTGTTCGGCAAAAGGTCGATGGCTCGCCTGCAGATCAACTGCGACTTCGACATCTTCGTCACCAGCTCGACTGGTCACCTTGGTTCGACCAAGGACTGTGCCCTACCTCCAATCGTCATGTTCGGATGAGGGCCTTCATCAACATCAACTCCGATCTCTATCAAGATCATGGAGGAATAATCCAGGGAGCCCGGGGGCTCAACGTCAACATTGCCCTCGGGCGACCGTACTGTTTTTCCGGATAGCGGACTTGTGTCCGCCGCCACCGCCTTCTCAAGTGTCGTTTTAACGATTGCTTCGGTGGAATTGTGCGGAATTGAGTCTACAACAACCCTGGAAAATTTTGTCGAGTTCCGATGGAGGAATCTCTGGCAATCTCCGATATACCAGAGCCGCATTGAATCTGGACGAGAATCTGGACGAGTTTAGGGCGTGGTGTCCAGCTTCTAGCTCGGACTTCCTTTGGAAGATCCAACCGTTGATCGGCTGCGGAATTCCTATATCTACCACCGTTCAAAATTTCAGCTCGATCCGACCGTCCAAACTCCGGGAACCTTCCGATTAGTGCATCACTTTTCGGATTTGTTTTCTGCGCGAAAACAAATCCGACCCAAGTTCGTCTTTTTTATGAACGGGATTTCGGACATCCTTTTTGAAGGAAGTTTTGTATGGGGTATTGTGTTCTGTTCCCGAACACATCCCACTAACTTTAAGATCTTTTGAACATGATCTTCAACATCATGCTGGTGTCAAACCAGTCCGACAATATTGCTCCACGACTGCCGACCTGCGCTAGACACGTCGTCACCTTGTTGAGCCGAGCTCAACTTCTTCGGATCATCATCTCGGCAAGCCGAACAAGAGTCCGGCATCACGAAGGATAAATCATCACCAACATCGCCATCCCACGGATTACACGGAGCGGGCACACCGGCATCGCCGCACAGTCGCTTCATCAAGCCGGCATCGACCACGTCACGACCTGCATCGGCAGGGCCGCACTATTGCTTCTTCAAGTTGGTGTCCATCACGCCGACTTACTTCGACATCTCGGCTGGACCGGGGGCTTCGCCATCTCTTCATCAACCTACTCCGGACACTTCAGCGTCACTAGCCGACCAGGCAATGGGTGCGCAGATCGAGTCCCAATTTTGGGAATCACCTTCCTTCAGATTGCTACAACAAATAAACCAGGTGCTATTAATCCTAGTATTTCTTTTTACTTGTTTGGGTTAATTTTTCCCAAGGAATTATTACTCTGGTTTGTCCATCATATGTACACAGGTCTATCAAATGGTGGCCGCATTATCGAGGTCGCATGATGGTTCGGTTAGTTTCCGTACATAGTCCGGCGAACGCCGCATCCGGAACTCGGACCGACCTGCGAATCCAGGCTTTGCCACGCCTTTATTGCATTACACCGACGACCTGCATCGACATCGACTTCGGCACCAGGCCATATCTCTTTTATTACTCATTTTGCATAAATTATTTATTATGTAACGATTTTTTTATTACTATTATTTCCGGTCTGCACTACTTTTTATGCACAGGAAAATGATCCAGCCGGACTATATCCTTTGGCGTCACCTCGGCTGGACGGGGGGCTTCGTCAACACTTCATTACCCCATGCCGGGGACTTCGGCATCACTCTGCCGTCCTGCATTGACCGTGCTATGTCACCACTTCGGAGTGCCGAGCTCTTTGCTCCGCCACCTCGGGACCGGCTTGGGGGATGGAACCTTGTCCCGCATCAAGCTCGGACCGCGTCGTCAATACCGAACACATTAACCAGCTAAGTTGCCTTCATGCTCAAAGTTTTAAATTTCTAACTTGTGTTCAGTTCGACCAAGCATCATACTTTTTTGAAAAAAAAAGTCGCTTGTAAAAATTTTCCTTGTCCGAACTTTGTTCACACATACTTGACGCGCTACCCGCGCTCATTATACCTGGGGGCTTCTTTAACAGAAGCTTATTAATACGGGCTCTATGCCCAACACATGTGTCACACTTCCGCATGTACCTTTTATTCACCATTACATGCATCAATATGACTTAAGTTTTGGCCAAGCTGGATTGCCTGGCTCCTGTGCTTACCCCTACGTTCCCGATTGTTCCGCTAGGTGGTAAAGGGAGCACCTCTGCGATTGTTACTGCCGGGTCAGCCGGATGTGTACCTCAGACTGGGTGAAGCCAAAAGCTAGCGTTCTTAAGGGAATACTCGGTCGGTGAACTAAAAGATGATTTCTTACCTATTTATTTACCTGCCCCCAGATGTTTTTCTGCTCTTTTCGCACTCCGGACATGCACTTTAGGGCAATGCCTCCCAGGGAAAGGAACCCCTAACGGAACTATTCTCCCTGGAAGATGTTTCTTACTAACCATGTAATATAACATAACTAGTTGAGCACTTGTCTGATAAAGCACTAATGACCCCTACGCCTTGGCTCCACGCATGCCCCGGTTTTTATAACTGCGAGGGTATTCGGACACACTCCGGACTATTGGGTCCAGAGGTTGAAGCGAAAAGGTCCGCTATGACAAACAATCTACAATCCGGCTAGAAGGCATTCTACATGTCACCTTACATTTTATAGTCAACTTTTACCCAAGTCACTTGGGGGCTCTTATGTTTATTCGAGCCGTTTCATAATAAGTGTTTTTCTTCTTAGTCGTTGAAGAGTTAAAGCACGGCAGAAGCACTTCCTTTTTTTTTTCTAAAGTTCAATTTTAGGATTGGCACCAAACACTTGATCTTGTTCGGACGTCATGTTTTTACTGCGTTTTTTGGTTTTCCAAGCTTTTGGCACTTTTAACTATTTGTGTGTTTTCAGCACAAGTCTTGCAGTGCAACGCCGGACACCTTTAGAGATTCGGCAAAAACATTCTCGGATATTGCTATATATGCATCAGTTTCGAATTGTGTCTTCAGTCAATAGTTGGGTTGCCCGGCTCCCGCGCTTGCCTCCTATGTTCCGCTTTGTTTGGCTAGGTGTGCAAAGGGAGAACCACTGCGATTGTGCTTCCAGCTCGCATGGTCAAGCACCTCAGTGGAGAAAGCCGAAAACTGACTGTCACAATAGGTGTAAACTGGTCAGCGATCCAATGACTATATTAAATAATGAGCCATTCATAAAATTGGCCGAAGTGTTTCCGGCTTGACCTCGACTGTCGCCGAACACTACCGGGGGCTAGTAACTGGCCTCCCAAACTAAATCCTCAATATTTTGCTCTTACATTGGAGCTGAGGTTTCATGATCATGCTTAGCATGACAACCCAAAGAAAGGAACCGATAGCGGGACTATTTTCTTTGGAAGACATTTCTTCTGTTAAACAGTAATATATTATTTCTCTCTGCGTACCTTTGTTTATAAAACCGTATGGCCAGATTGCCTTGTTTGTCGTAAAACTTTGCCCTCATAAAGGCTTTATAAAGTAGAACAAACACTCCTCGGCTATTGGCCGAGGAGGTGGAAGCCGAT
Source organism: Triticum aestivum (assembly GCF_018294505.1). Classification (NCBI taxonomy): domain Eukaryota; kingdom Viridiplantae; phylum Streptophyta; class Magnoliopsida; order Poales; family Poaceae; genus Triticum; species Triticum aestivum. The sequence continues at coordinate 745,216,699 of NC_057803.1, forward strand.
GGTCGGTCAACAAAGTTTTGTACAATGCAGATCCGAGCATTAATGACATAAAGTACTTGGATACATTGACTCATTACACATAATTTGTGATTTTACTATGGATATCGATCCTTAATTCGGCCACCCATGCCCGCATTAAGGCTCGGGGGCTACTGGGCTTCGGGCTTATTATTTACAAATATTAAAGGGGCACAACAATCCCCTAATCTGGTATTGCCACCCGACCAGTATCTCGGGGGCTAATGCATTGCCTGTCCAATGCAGAAAATTTTAAGTGTAATACAGTCTCCGGGGAGATTTTGATCCTCGGGTTGGTCGGCCGCACCCAACCTGAGTCTTGAGGACTGAGCACGCCGCTTTTTGTGTCCCGAAGTATTCTGCCGAGCTAGGACTTGATCCTCAGACCGATTTTGCAAATCAACCTGAGTCTCGGCAGCTACGGGGATCAACAGTCTTATGTCATCCTTCATGGGCATCTCGGGTTTTAGACCGACACACACCTTGAGGGCTACTGGCCATGTATCTCGGCAGAGAATAAATTGCATCAATCAAAAATATTGACAAAAATCGGCCCACATTTGGGGTGGTGCACCACCTCGGAAGTAGTCCGGCATAAAGCTCGGACGCTAGCGGCTGGCTCCATAGAGGGCATTTCCGGCATTAAGCTCGGCTAAACTCCTTCAAACTTCTTTGAACCAAGGTGATTTACGACACCTCGGATACAGTCCGGTGTTGGAGCTTGGACACAGTCCGGCGTTGGATCTGGGATACATTCTGGCGTTGGAGCTCAGATACCATCCGGCGTTGGAGCTCGGACACATAGTCCGACGTTGGAGCTCGGATACCATCCGGTGTTGGAGCTTGGATACATAGTCCGGTGATGGAGCTGGGAAGCAGTCCGGCGTTGGTGCTTGGCTGCAAAAGATACCTCGAATGTAGTCCGGCGTTAGAGCTCGAACGCAAGAGGACACTGCCTCCCGGGAATAACTTCAAACCCGAGGTGTGGCATAAAAATAACAAGGCATTGATACAGGCCGGAAACTTAAAGGGGCTCCTCGGATACCCGACGTGTAAACTCGTCGAATGCATTTTGGCGATCCTCAAGATCGAAGATGAGAAGATTTGTTGAACCAGTTTTCAAGACCGGCAACCGAAGATGAAGAACAGTTCGGAAGAATCAAGGAGCATCCCTAGCTTGAAGACCGGTTCAGGGGGCTACTGACGGTGTCCTGGAGTAGGGGGTACTCACCACGTCGTCCCCCAATCGGTTAGATTGGGCCGAGGACCCCCAGGGCCGCATACTCATGGGCCAGTCCGGACAGGTGCCGCATACAAGGAAGATTCCACAAGACTTGGTGATCAAGACAAGGACTCCTCCCCCACCAGCGTATTCGGCTAGGACTCTTGTTATCCTAGGCCTCTGGTGCATTATATAAACCAGGGCCAGGCTAGTCGACATAGATACAATATACAACAATCATACCATAGGCTAGCTTCTAGGGTTTAGCCTCTACGATCTCGTGGTAGATCAACTCTTGTAACACACATCATCAATATTAATCAAGCAGGACGTAGGGTTTTACCTCCATCGAGAGGGCCCGAACTTGGGTAAAAACATCGTGTCCCTTGTCTCCTGTTACCATCCTCCTAGACGCACAGTTCGGGACCCCCTACCCGAGATCCGCCGGTTTTGACAGTAGCTAATGAGTTAGTTATGGGATGATGCATTACGTAACGAGTAAAGAGACTTGCCGGTAACGAGATTGAACTAGGTATTGAGATACCGACGATCGAATCCCGGGCAAGTAACATACCGATGACAAAGGGAACAACGTATGTTGTTATGCGGTTTGACCGATAAAGATCTTCGTAGAATATGTGGGAGCCAATATGAGCATCCAGGTTCCGCTATTGGTTATTGACCGGAGACGTGTCTCGGTCATGCCTACATAGTTCTTGAACCCGTAGGGTCCGCATGCTTAAAGTTAGATGACGGTTATATTATGAGTTTATGTGTTTTGATGTACTGAAGGTAGTTCGGAGTCCCGGGTGTGATCATGGACATAACGAGGAGTCTCGAAATGGTGGAGACATAAAGATCGATATATTGGACGACTATATTTGGACACCGGAATGGTTCCGGGTGAGATTGGGACAATACTGGAGCTCCGGGAGGTTATCGGAACCCCCCGGGAGGTATATGGGCCTTAATGGGCTTTAGTGGAAAGGAGGGGAAAGGAGCAACGGAGCCCCCCCCCCCCAAGCTCAATCCGAATTGGGAGGGGGGCTGGCCACCCTTTCCTTCCTCCCTCCTTCCTCTTCCTTCCCTCTCCTTCTCCAAATAGGAAAAGGAGGAGTCCTACTCCCACCGCTTGGGCGCGCCTCCACCTCTTGGCCGGCCCCCTCCTCCACTCCTTTATATACGGGAGAGGGGGGCACCCCATAGACACAACAATTGATTCTTGAGATCTCTTAGCCGTGTGTGGTGCCCCCCTCCACCATAATATCATAGCGGTGCTTAGGCGAAGCCCTGCGTCGGTAGAACATCATCATCGTCACCAAGCCGTCGTGCTGACGGAACTCTCCCTCAAAGCTCTGTTGGATTGGAGTTCGAGGGACGTCATCGAGCTGAACGTGTGCTGAACTCGGAGGTGTCGTGCGTTCGGTACTTGATCGGTCGGATCATGAAGACGTATTACTACATCAACCGCATTGTGCTAACGCTTCCGCTTTCGGTCTACGAGGGTACGTGGACAACACTCTCCCCTCTTGTTGCTATGCATCACCATGATCTTGCGTGTGCGTAGGATTTTTTTGAAATTACTATGTTCCCCAACAGTGGCATCCGAGCCAGGTTTTATGCGTTGATGTTATATGAATGAGTAGAACACAAGTGAGTTGTGGGCGATACAAGTCATACTGCTTACCAGCATGTCATACTTTGGTTCGGCGGTATTTTTGGATGAAGCGGCCCGGACCGACATTACGCGTACGCTTACGCGAGACTGGTTCTACCGACGTGCTTTGCACATAGGTGGCTGGCGGGTGTCAGTTTCTCCAACTTTAGTTGAACCGAGTGTGGCTACGCCCGGTCCTTGAGAAGGTTAAAACAACATTAACTTGACGAACTATCGTTGTGGTTTTGATGCGTAGGTAAGAACGGTTCTTGCTAAGCCCGTAGCAGCCAGGTAAAACTTGCAACAACAAAGTAGAGGACTCTAACTTGTTTTTGCAGGGCATGTTGTGATGTGATATGGTCAAGACGTGATGCTATATTTTATTGTATGAGATGATCATGTTTTGTAACTGAGTTATCGGCAACTGGCAGGAGCCATATGGTTGTCGCTTTATTGTATGCAATGCAATCGCCCTGTAATTGCTTTGCTTTATCACTAAGCGGTAGCGATAGTCGTAGAAGCAATAGTTGGCGAGACGACAACGATGCTACGATGGAGATCAAGGTGTCGCGCCGGTGACGATGGTGATCATGACGGTGCTTCGGAGATGGAGATCACAAGCACAAGATGATGATGGCCATATCATATCACTTATATTGATTGCATGTGATGTTTATCTTTTATGCATCTTATCTTGCTTTGATTAACGGTAGCATTATAAGATGATCTCTCACTAAACTTCAAGATAAAAAGTGTTCTCCCTGAGTATGCACCGTTGCTCAAGTTCATCGTGCCCAGACACCACATGATGATCCGGTGTGATAAGCTCTACGTCCATCTACAACGGGTGCAAGCCAGTTTTTGCACACGCAGAATACTCAGGTTAAACTTGACGAGCCTAGCATATGCAGATATGGCCTCAGAACACTGAGACCGAAAGGTCGAGAGCGAATCATATAGTAGATATGATCAACATAGTGATGTTCACCATTGAAAGCTACTCCATTTCATGTGATGATCGGTTATGGTTTAGTTGATTTGGATCACGTGATCACTTAGATGATTAGATGGATGTCTATCTAAGTGGGAGTTCTTAAGTAATATGATTAATTGAACTTAAATTTATCATGAACTTAGTACCTGATAGTATTTTGCTTGTCTACATTTGTTGTAGATAGATGGCCCGTGCTATTGTTCCGTTAAATTTTAATGCGTTCCTTGAGAAAGAAAAGTTGAAAGATGTTGGTAGCAATTACACGGACTGGGTCCGTAACTTGAGGATTATCCTCATTGCTGCACAGAAGAATTACGTCCTGGAAGCACCGTTGGGTGCCAGGCCTGCTGCAGATGCAACTGACGATGTTAAGAACGTCTGGCAGAGCAACGCTGATGACTACTCAATAGTTCAGTGTGCCATGCTTTACGGCTTAGAACCGGGACTTCAACGACGTTTTGAACGTCATGGAGCATATGAGATGTTCCAGGAGTTGAAGTTAATATTTCAAGCAAATGCCCAGATTGAGAGATATGAAGTCTCCAAAAAGTTCTACAGCTGCAAGATGGATTAGAAAGGTTCTGTCAGTGAACATATACTCAAAATGTCTAGGTATTGCAATCACTTGATTCAACTGGGAGTTAATCTTCCGGATGATAGTTTCATTGACAGAATTCTTCAACCACTGCCACTAAGCTACAAGAGCTTCGTTATGAACTATAATATGCAAGGGATGAACAAGACAATTCCCGAGCTCTTCGCAGTGCTAAAGGCTGCAGAGGTAGAAATCAAGAAGGAGCATCAAGTGTTGATGGTCAATAAGACCACCAGTTTCAAGAAAAAGGGCAAAGGGAAGAAGAAGGGGAACTTTGAAAAGAATGGCAAACAAGTTGCTGCTCAAGAAAAGAAACCCAAGTCTGGACCTAAGCCTGAGACTGAGTGCTTCTACTGCAAGCAGACTGGACACTGGAAGCGGAACTGCCCCAAGTATTTGGCGGATAAGAAGGATAGCAAGGTGAACAAAGGTATATGTGATATACATGTTATTGATGTGTACCTTACCAGAGCTCGCTGTAGCACCTGGGTATTTGATACTGGTTCTTTTGCTAATATTTGCAACTCGAAAGAGGGACTACGCATTAAGCGGACACTGGCTAAGGATGAGGTGACGATGCGCGTGGGAAATGGTTCCAAAGTCGATGTGATCGCTGTCGTCACGCTACCTCTACATCTACCTTCGGTATTAGTTTTAGACTTAAATAATTGGTATTTGGTGCCAGCGTTGAGCATGAACATTATATCTGGATCTTGTTTTTATGCGAGACGGTTATTCATTTAAATATGAGAATAATGGTTGTTCTATTTATATGAGTAATATCTTTTATGGTCATGCACCCTGTGGTCTATTTTGATGAATCTCGATAGTAGTGATACACATATTCATAATGTTGAAGCCAAAAGATGCAGAGTTGATAATGATAGTGAAACTTATTTGTGCCACTGCCATCTGGGTCATATTGGTGTAAAGCGCATGAAGAAACTCCATACTGATGGACTTTTGGAATCACTTTATTATGAATCACTTGGTACTTGCGAACCATGCCTCATGGGCAAGATGACTAAAACACCGTTCTCCGGAACTATGGAGCGAGCAACTGATTTGTTGGAAATCATACATACTGGTGTATGTGGTCCAATGAATGTTGAGGCTCGCGGCGGGTATCATTATTTTCTCACCTTCACAGATGATTTGAGCAGATATGGGTATATCGACTTAATGAAACATAATTCTGAAACATTTGAAAAGTTCAAAGAATTTCAGAGTGAAGTTGAAAATCATCGTAACAAGAAAATAAAGTTTCTATGATCTGATCGTGGAGGAGAATATTTGAGTTACGAGTTTGGTCTATATTTGAAACAATGCGGAATAGTTTCGCAACTCACGCCACCCGGAACACCATAGCGTAATGGCGTGTCCGAACGTCGTAATCGTACTTTTCTAGATATGATGCGATCTATGATGTCTCTTACTGATTTACCGCTATCATTTTGGGGTTATGCTTTAGAGACGGCTGCATTCACGTTAAATAGGGCACGATCAAAATCCGTTGAGACGACACCTTATGAACTGTGGTTTGCAAGAAACCAAAGTTGTCGTTTCTTAAAGTTTGGGGCTGTGATGCTTATGTGAAAAAGCTTCATCCTGATAAGCTCGAACCCAAATCGGAGAAATGTGTCTTCATAGGATACCCAAAGGAAACTTTTGGGTACACCTTCTATCACAGATCCGAAGGCAAGACATTTGTTGCCAAGAATGGATCCTTTCTAGAGAAGGAGTTTCTCTCGAAAAAAGTGAGTGGGAGGAAAGTAGAACTTGATGAGGTAACTGTATTTGCTCCCTTATTGGAAAATAGTTCATCACAGAAACCGGTTCCTGTGACGACTACACCAATTAGTGAGGAAGCTTATGATATTGATCATGAAACCTCAGATCAAGTTACTACTGAACCTCATAGGTCAACCAGAGTAAGATCTGCACCAGAGTGGTACGGTAATCCTATTCTGGAGGTCGTGTTACTTGACCATGGCGAACCTACGAACTATGAGGAAGCGATGATGAGCCCAGATTCCGCAAAATGGCTTGAGGCCATGAAATCTGAGATGGGATCCATGTATGAGAAGAAAGTATGGACTTTGGTTGACTTGCCCAATGATCGGCAAGCCATCGAGAATAAATGGATTTTCAAAAAAAAAGACTGACGCTGATGGTAATGTTACTGTCTAGAAAGCTCGACTTGTTGCAAAAGGTTTTCGACAAGTTCAAGGGGTTGACTACGATGAGACTTTCTCACCCGTAGCGATGCTTAAGTCTGTCCGAATCATGTTAGGAATTGCCGCATTTTATGATTATGAAATTTGACAAATGGATGTCAAAACTGCATTCCTGAATGGATTTCTGGAAGAAGAGTTGTATGTGATGCAACCAGAAGGTTTTGTCGATCCAAAGGATGCTAACAAAGTGTGCAAGCTCCAGCGATCCATTTATGGACTGGTGCAAGCCTCTCGGAGTTGGAATAAACGCTTTGATAGTGTGATCAAAGCATATGGTTTTATACAGACTTTTGGAGAAGCCTGTATTTACAAGAAAGTGAGTGGGAGCTCTGTAGCATTTCTTTTATTATATGTGGACGGCATATTATTGATTGGAAATGATATAGAATTTCTGGATAGCATAAAAGGATACTTGAATAAAAGTTTTTCAATGAAAGACCTCAGTGAAGCTGCTTATATATTGGGCATCAAGATCTATAGAGATAGATCAAGATGCTTAATTGGACTTCCACAAAGTACATACCTTGATAAAGTTTTGAAAAAGTTCAAAATGGATCAAGCAAAGAAAGGGTTCTTGCCTGTAATACAAGGTGTGAAATTGAGTCGGACTCAATGCCCGACCACTGCAGAAGATAGAGAGAAAATGAAAGAAGTTCCCTATGCTTCAGCCATAGGCTCTATCATGTATGCAATGCTGTGTACCAGACCTGATGTGTGCCTTGCTATTAATTTAGCAGGGAGGTACCAAAGTAATCCAGGAGTGGATCACTGGACAGCGGTCAAGAACATCCTGAAATACCTGAAAAGGACTAAGGATATGTTTCTCGTTTATGGAGGTGACAAAGAGCTAGTCGTAAATGGTTACGTCGACGCAAGCTTTGACACTGATCCGGATGATTCTAAATCGCAAACCGGATACGTGTTTATATTGAACGGTGGAGCTGTCAGTGGGTGCAGTTCTAAACAAAGCATCGTGGCGGGATCTACATGTGAAGCGGAGTACATAGCTGCTTCGGAAGCAGCAAATGAAGGAGTTCATATTTGATCTAGGTGTCATACCTAGTGCATCGGGTCCAATGAAAATCTTTTGTGACAATACTGGTGCAATTGCCTTGGCAAAGGAATCTAGATTTCAAAAGAGAACCAAGCACATCAAGAGACCCTTCAATTCCATCCGGGACCAAGTCCAGGTGGGAGACATAGAGATTTGCAAGATACATACGGATCTGAATGTTGCAGACCCGTTGACTAAGCTTCTTCCACGAGCAAAACATGATCAGCACCAAGGCTCCATGGGTGTTAGAATTATTACCGTATAATCTAGATTATTGACTCTAGTGCAAGTGGGAGACTGAAGGAAATATGCCCTAGAGGCAATAATAAAGTTATTATTTATTTCCTCATATCATGATAAATGTTTATTATTCATGCTAGAATTGTATTAACCAGAAACATACATGTGTGAATACATAGACAAACATAGTGTCACTAGTATGCCTCTACTTGACTAGCTCGTGAATCAAAGATGGTTAAGTTTCCTAACCATAGACATGAGTTGTCATTTGATTAACGGGATCGCATCATTAGGAGAATTATGTGATTGACTTGACCCTTTCCGTTAGCTTAGCACTTGATCGTTTAGTATGTTACTATTGCTTTCTTCCCGACTTATACATGTTCCTATGACTATGAGATTATGTAACTCCCGCTTACCGGAGGAACACTTTGTATGCTACCAAACCTCACAATGTAAATGGGTGATTATAAAGGTGCTCTACAGGTGTCTCCGAAGGTACTTGTTGAGTTGACCTATTTCGAGATCAGGATTTGTCACTCCGATTGTCGGAGAGGTATCTCTGGGCTCTCTCGGTAATGCACATCACTATAAGCCTTGCAAGCAATGTAGCTAATGAGTTAGTTACGGGATGATGCATTATGTAACGAGTAAAGAGACTTGCCGCTAACGATATTGAACTAGGTATTGAGATACCGACGAACGAAACTCGGGCAAGTAACATACCGATGACAAAGGGAACAACGTATATTTGTTATGCGGTTTGACCGATAAAGATCTTCGTGTAATATGTGGGAGCCAATATGAGCATCCAGGTTCCGCTATTGGTTATTGACCGGAGACGTGTCTCAGTCATGTCTACATAGTTCTCGAACCCGTAGAGTCCGCACGCTTAAAGTTAGATGAAGTTATATTATGAGTTTATGTGTTTTGATGTACTGAAGGTAGTTCGGAGTCCCGGGTGTGATCATGGACATGACGAGGAGTCTCGAAATGGTCGAGACATAAATATTGATATATTGGACGACTATATTTGGACACCGGAATGGTTCTGGGTGAGACTGGGACAATACCGGAGCTCCGGGAGGTTATCGGAACCCCCCGGGAGGTATATGGGCCTTAATGGGCTTTAGTGGAAAGGAGGGGAAAGGAGCAAGGGAGGGGGCGCCCCCCCTCCCAAGCCCAATCCGAATTGGGAGGGGGGCCGAGCCCCCCTTTCCTTCCTCCATCCTTCCTCTTCCTTCCCTCTCCTTCTCCAAATAGGAAGAGGAGGAGTCCTACTCCCGGTGGGAGTAGGACTCCCCCATTCGGAGCGCCTCCTCCTCTTGGCCGGACCCCTCCTCCACTCCTTTATATACGGGGGAGGGGGGCACCCCATAGACACAACAATTGATCCTTGAGATCTCTTAGCCGTGTGCGGTGCCCCCCTCCACCATAGTCTACCTCGATAATATCGTAGCGGTGCTTAGGCGAAGCCCTGCATCGGTAGAACATCATCATCATCACCACGCCGTCGTGCTGACGGAACTCTCCCTCAAAGCTCGGCTGGATCGGAGTTCGAGGGACGTCATCGAGCTGAACGTGTGCTGAACTCGGAGGTGCCGTGCGTTCCGTACTTGATCGGTCGGATCGTGAAGACGTACGACTACATCAACCGCGTTGTGCTAACGCTTCCGCTTTCGGTCTACGAGGGTACGTGGACAACACTCTCCCCTCTCGTTGCTATGCATCACCATGATCTTGCGTGTGCGTAGATTTTTTTTGAAATTACTAGGTTCCCCAGCAGGGATATCTGATACGTCTTCGTCGTATCTACTTTTTCAAATACTACTAATTTTTTTATCAATCGACTATTAATCGGTCCGGTTTTGCTTGTAATTCCTATGTTCCGAGCACTAATAAGGTAAAAATGGAGAAGAGCGTCAGTGTGTTTGTAAGCATTTAAATATGACAACACTATATCAATAAAATATATAACTACATATTACATGTCATACAATGAGTAATTAATGACAAATAAAATGGGACAACACTACAATGCATGGCCTATGGAACGAGGGATGAAGTGTAATGTGCGACAGTCTACTAAAGGGGAGACCCTTTTTGGGTTTTTAAACACAAGGGACCAGCCAATTAATCCTTAGATTCCTGATTAATCGCTTGTCGGAGTGATAAATTGGCTCAAATGATTAGAAAAGGTAAGGTATAAACTTAGCGGTCACCCATTGATAAGCCGTAAACTAGATGATAAATCGGTAAATCAGACAATATTTTGAACATTGGTTTTAATATGTTATTGTTCATATATTTGTTTTGTCCTATATAAAATGTGGGCAAGAAATTGTTGATGCGGCTGCCTTGCAGTTATGTTATTTTCGAGCGGCTGTTGCGGCAATTGTGCCCGATTATATGGCCATATTTTTTGCCCTATTTGGTTACCTACCGTCAAATAACCTCAAAAGTATCCTTCTGCTCCAGACCTCGTAATAGTCGCCTTCTGTGCTGGTTAGGCCTTCTGGCATCCACGCGCCCGCAGATACGAGCCGACCTATCATACGAGGTGCACCTGGTTCGTTTGGTCAATGCTTGACTAGTCGGCCGGTCAACCATTAGCTTTTGGACAAAAAGGAAAAGGAAATAAAAATTCCAAAAACAAATTAACAAAACATTCTCCCTCCGTTCCCAAATACTTGTCTTTCTAGGCATTTTAAATGAACTCAACATACGGATGTATGTAGACATATTTTAAAGTGTATATTCACTCATTTTGCGCCGTATGTAGTCACTTGTTAAAATCTCTAGAAAGACAAGTATTTAGGAACGGAGGGAGTACAAAAAGATTGTTCTTGAAATAAAAAATTCATGGACTTGAATTTTTTGCGCAAATTCGAAAAATTCATGAAATCAAAAAAAGTTGGTTATTTTTGAAAAAGAATCACGAATTAAAAAAACATTGTGGAATTTTAAAAAATTATGATTTTTCAAAGAGATCGTTGATTTAAAAATATTATAAATTTGGGGAAAAAATCATGGATTTGAAACTAGTTCATCGGTTTACTTCGTGGATTTGAAAAATGTTCACTATTTTTGCTAGAAAAATCACTAATTTTAAAACAATACATGGATTGTGAAAAATATATTTTAGAAAAAGTTTTGCAATTTAAATATATTCATGCATTTTAAAAAAGTACATGAATTTGGAAAAGGTTCACAAATCTGAAGAAAGGTTCAATTTCAAAAAAGCCCGCGCACATAAAAAAGAAAAAGAATAGAAAAGGACTGAAATAGGAAGAAGAAATGAAAAATGAAAAAGAATAGAGAAAAGAAAAACTGAAATAAAAAAGAAAATAACCAGTCCAGGAAAAGTAAAAAACACACAAGGACTAGTAAGCTTCTAGAACTTCACAAACCAGGGAGAACCTCCCTCAAAAAATATTTGATCGGTTGGTCCAACCTGATCGAATGGTGTGCGCCGCTTTGACAAAAAGACAAAAATTGACGCATAAGAGCATCTTCAGCCGCGCCCCCAACAAGCCCCCCAAGGCCCTTTTTTATCTCTGGCGTCGAAAAGTCGGCCCAGTCGCGCCACCAGAAGTCCACTTTTCGTCGTTTAGGGCCGAATTTGGCATCGCCCGACCCAGGCTGAACCCGACGTGCTGGGGGGCACCCAGATGCACCAGGGGAAACGGTTGTTGGCGCGGAAACAAGTGGGCCCGCAGAGTCAGCGACTCGGAGCCTTCGTCGCCCTCATCGCCTCGGTTCCCGTGGTAATCAATGCGAAGGCTGCCACGCTGTTGCGCCGGTGAGCCTTCCATTGATCCCTCACGGGCGGCGCAGTGAAGGCGCACCGACGCGCATCCCGCCTGCTCTCGCCATGCATACACATGGTGGTCGCCCTCTCGCCGCCCACCCACGTCTATAAAAGCCGCCCCACCCTTCGCCGGTGAACGCACACTCCCTCGCCACAGACCCTCTCCCCCCTCTCGCCGCTGATGCCCCTCGCCCTCCCACCGCCGACGCACGTCTCCCCTCTCTCCCCCAACTGTGCGGCGGCCAACGGCTTTGGCCGCGGCCACCTGCACAAAGACGAGGCATGCTTCCTCTATGATGCCGACTACCCGGCGCCAACGGACATGCGGGTGCCAGGCTCGTGGAGGCTGAGCGTCTGCGGTGTCCCGGTGCCTCGGACACCCACTTGTGCTGATCAGCGCTCCAACATAGCGCGCATCTGGTCGTCGCTGCTGGAGCAAGTGCGGAACCAGGCGAGGTATGCCCCCGTCAGCCACACGTTGTGGACGGCGTACTTCAAACGCCGCCACGAATACTAGCTCGCCTCCGCGGAAGGCGTCAAGCCCTGCGGCCGCCTCAACTCTAAGGGGCAGCGCCAATGGTGGGGCGTCCCCGGCCGCACCCTTGAAGCTATCCTTGAGCACATCGAGGCTGGCAACACGCCGCGCTTGGAGTACCTTGCGCGCCCCACCTTCTCTTGCTGCCGCGACGAATGGAGACACCAACCTCCTCGTCGTTGGGCTCTGGCTCCCTTTCCTCCAGATCCCCGACGCTCCCTCCCGTCAAGCCGGAACCACTGGAGACGCCACTTGGGCCCCGCACCCGCAACTCTGCCCTCGTCATCAATGAGGGTGCCCGTCGCCCCTCTCCTTCCTCTTCCCGTCTTGTCAGGCCGAAGACTGAGTCGGGGTTGCTCCGGTGAAGAAGGATCACGAGGCCATGGCCGCCGCCGATGAGACCGCCCTCAAATGTGCGTGTTAGGACTACGTCCGCGAGGAGATGGCGCAGCAGCGTTGTGCCCTCGAGTAGATCGCCGCTCGGCGCCACTGACGCGAGTAGGGCGGCGTCATCATCCTCGAGGACAGCGACGAGGAGGCGCCCGGGCCGTCCAACCCCCCACGCATCGGCGATGCTGGTCAGGGGTGCAGCAGGGACGGCGGCGACACGCAGGACGACGGCGACAATGACGGCGACGATGACGACGGAGACGACTACACCAAGTTATACAGGCTCCTCGGCATGTAGAAGGCGAGCAGCGGCGTAGTAGTAGTATTTAGTTGTCGTTTTAGTTAGTATTTAAATTATGTTTTGTTTTTGTACAAATATCAATGAAATTGCCTAATTTGGCCAAATTTGTGACGTGTTTGGCTGAATTTTGGCCGAGTCTGGTTTTCAAAAAAACCGGCGTCTGGCGGCCTTGGGGCGACGGCTGGGAAAACGACCGCCCCCACACCGATTTTTTTCGCCGGCACACCTCATGCGACGCTATTTCAAGCCCCTGGGGGGGGGGGGGGGGGGGGGGCGAACGAGCGTGGATGCTCTAAGGCGTCAAGTTCTCCTCCCACCGGCGCTATTCATCATGACCCCTTATTTGGCGCGTGAGGCACCACCAGTCGCGACAGCGCGCACCCTCCATCCCACGCGCCCTGTTGGGCCGACCCATGCATGGGTGGAGCTCTCCCTGTTTTTATTTCGTTTTCGTTTTTACTTTTATTTTTTTGATTTTTATTCTGTTAAAATAATTCAGGATTACGACGAGTTCTAAAAATTCCAAAAAATTGTGAACTGTTAATAACATTTTTGTATTCAAAAAATGTATGTGGTATAAAAAAGAATGAACATTTTTTATTTTAATGAACATTTTTTAGTTTTATGATGATATATATTTATGAGTATTTTTTAATAATGACGATTTTTTTTGTATTTGATGAGTAATTTTTTGAGTTTGATGAACAGTTTTTGAACTTGAGGTACAAATTTTATATTCAAGAACATTTTACAAAACAATGATGAAATTTTTAATACAATGATTTTTCTGAATTTGATGTTTTTTTAAATGATATACAAATTTTTTACTTTGATGATTTTTTTTGAATTTAGATGAACATTATATCTGATGGCAAAAAGAATGGAATCTGACGAATATTTATTAATTGTTTAACATTTTTCTAGATGGTTGTACATGTTTTGAACTTGATGAACAAAAAACTGTTCATGGAAAGAAAAATGCAAATAAAAAAGGTGAAAACGTCAAGAAGAAAAAATACTAAAAAAAGGAAAACAGAAAGGAAAAAGGAAAAGGAAAAAATAAATTAAAAAAAGAAAACAAAGAAAAAGGTCAAAAGGAAAAACCGGTAGAGGAACATATAAAAAATAAAAAATGGTAGGGAATAAACCGTAAATGTACCGGTCAATACGCTGGATCAGGGGCTCGGGGGTTGCGCGCTGTATAGGAGCTACCCTATTCCTCGCCTGCTGCGACTGCGAGAGCTCCAGTAGCTTTGGTTCAAGCTCCAGTAGCTCGGGAAAAGATACCATTCTTCTGTGTAACACGTGCTAGCCAGATGACAAAGGGATGCTCATCTCGAATGAGTGTAGCAGTCCCAATATACTAGGTATATTATCTTTTTTGCGGGGAAATATTGCAGCAGGTTTCTGATCCCGAGTTCATCTACTTTGTTCCTGTGAAGAGTAAATTCGACGTAAAAAAATGATGCCAACCATGCTCGAGCTTTTTCTAGGTTCATGGAAAATTTCATGGCGATGTGCCATCGACGGAGCTCTGGAGAAAAATAACATAATCAGAGGTTTGAAAATTTTAGAAAAAAATGGTTTTGGGAGCACTGTTTTTGTAGTGAAGATGGACAATGCAACCAATTAAGAGCCACGAATAATAGTGCGTCGGAAAATTATGCAATTGTAATAATAACAATATGGCATTGCAATAGATTCTCTCTGAAATTTCCACACAAAAGAAAATTCTCTTTTCACTAACAATAGATCCTCTTCTCTTCATTCTTGTTCTTCTCCTGGCATTTTATTTGGCACGCGAACAAATAGCGATCCAACAAGCAATTAAACCGTGTTAAAAAAGGAACAAGCAATTAAACCAAGTGGGTTCTCAAGTCCAGAAGGGCAGCGTCGGAATCAAGGTTAACGACGATATCGGTCATTACTTTCAAACACACAAGGGTTTGAGACAAGGAGATTCCATGTCTCCTCTCTTGTTTAATATAGTGGCCGATATGTTAGCCATTCTCATTGGCAGAGCCAAGCAGCATGGTCAAGTGGAGGGGTTAGTTCCTCATCTGGTCGATGGAGGAGTATCCATCCTACAGTATGCTGACGATATTATCTTATTCATGGAACATGACATTGCTAAAGCACGCAATATGAAACTTATACTATGTCTCTTCGAACAATTGTCTACTTTAAAGATAAACTTTCATAAGAGTGAGTTGTTCTGCTTTGTGAAGGCCAAAGATGAGCAAGACACTTATAGATAATTGTTCGGGTGTGAATTGGGGTCTTTACCTTTTAGTTATCTGGGAATACCGATTCACCACCGTAAGCTATCTAATAAAGAATGGAAGTTAATCGAAGATCGAATTGAGAAAAAGCTTAGCTGTTGGAACGGCAAGCTTATGTTTTATGGAGGTCGGCTAGTGCTGATTAATTCAGTACTGACTAGTATTCTGATGATCCTACTATCGTTCTTTGAAATTCCGAAATGGGTAAGGAAGCGACTTGATTTCTTCAGATCTCGGTTCTTCTGGCAGTCAGATGAGGCCAAGAGGAAATACCATCTCGTGTGATGGGATATCCTTTGCCGACCAAAAGACCAGGGGGGTCTCGGCATTGAGAACTTAGAAATCAAGAATAAATGCCTTATGAGCAAATGGCTCTACAGGCTAGAGACTAAGCTGGAGGGCATGTGGGCACAGATTTTGCGCAATAAGTATTTGCAGTCCAAAACGCTCGCCTAGGTTACCACGAGACCAACTGATTTGCCATTCCGAAAAGGGCTTATGAGAACGAAGGACTTGTTCTTTCGTAGGGTCAAATTCTTGGTTGGCAATGGGATGTCAACAAGATTTTGGGAGGATACGTGGTTAGGTGAGACACATCTGGCCATACAATATCCCACCTTTTATAACATTGTGCAACATAAGAAGGATTACGTAGGCACAGTTTTCCAAACGATTCCCTTGGACATTCAGTTCAGACGCGCCTTAGTTGGTGAGTGATGGAATGCCTGGATGCACTTGGTTCGGAGATTGATAGATGTTTAACTCTCCGACCAGCCGGACTCGATGCAATGGAAATTAGTTTTGCAGTGAAATAATTCTGGCCCAATCTTAAGATCGTTGCATATTTGAAAGATTAAAGTTCCCCTGCATATTAAATTTTTATGTGGTTTGTCCACAAGCAAGTAATACTCACTAAGGACAACTTAATCAAGAGGCGATGGCTAGGTAGTTCAGGTTGTTGTTTTTATGATCATGATGAAACAATACAACATTTATTTCTTGAATGCCCACTCGCCAATTTGCTTTGGAGAACGATTCATATAGCCTTCAACATTCATCCTCCAGTTGACATTGAGTCGTTGTTTGGAACGTGGTTAGCTGGGATTGAACATACTACTGCGGCTCGTATTTGGATTGGAATATGTGCGCTTATGTGGGCTATATAAAACTGTAGGAATGATTTGATTTTTAACAGACAACACATTTTAACTTTCTTGCAGGTCATCTTCAGAGCTACCGCATGGATCCGTACATTGTCCTTACTCACTCCTATGAACTTTAGGGAGCCTTTGGTTACTTGGTGCAATCAGTGGGAGATGGTAGTACGGACTATATTCAACCGGTTTGGATGGCGGTCGCACAACAGGAAAGGAGTCTAGAAAGATTATCCTTCATATTGTCGTACCGGTGGTGATTGTTAGCATGTATCTCTTTTTTATTTATTTGCTTCGCTCCGCTTGCGAGCTGTAATACTTTTAAGACTTTGTGATACTTTGTGGATTATTTAATAAGATGGCTACATACATCATCATGATGCAGAGGCCGGGGGCACGCCTCCATTTCCAAAAAAAATCAAGTATGTATATATGCTGTTTTGCGATGCATCCTTGCGTGGTTGATCCATGTCCCACGCACCCGCGCACAGAGGCCGTCTCCGTCCACATGTTGTTGCTGCCTCCGTGCAATTCGGCGAATTCGGAAAGCCGCACATGAGTTCTCCTCTCCTCGCCTTGTGAAAGAAGCTTGGCACATGCGCTGCTTGACTCCCCACAAAAAGTTTGCAATGGAGTAGTTTAATTCTGGGGTCTAGTAAAGTAAAGCCAAGACCAGACTCGTAACTGCATTCATGCAAACAAGAAGAATGGTTTACCCGAAGTCTGGTTTGATGGTATCAATCACGTCGATACTATATAAGAAATGATTCATTACGAGTATAATTTTTCTTTGGATAAGATCCACTGATCAAGGGTCTAACCCAGCTTCATCACAAACAAAACTTGGAGAGTTTTACTCTGTCAGAGTAGCAGCAGCATCTAATGATACTTCCAAATGAGCAAAAAGCAGAAAGCAGAGACTCTGAACATGTACACCGGTGAGTTTTGCTAGGCCGTCAGGCATTTTCCAACTCATTCTAACCTGAACGAATGCAGTTCTTTGTGCACGCGAGAACGTGTTTTAGTCCCACATCGGCAAGTTAAGGACACCTGGCCTTATTTATAAGGGAGGAATATAACGACCCATTCGTCCCCTTAAGGGAGCACACAAATTGGTGAGACGGTGGCCCATTGTGCGGCACTGCACAATTAGCAACTAAACAAATGATCAAGGATAAAATCATTGTCACCAGATTACCTCCGCGCATGACATGTACGCTTGGCTTTTAAATTTTTTTAACTTTATCTTATTTTCGAACGGCCCTTCTTATGCAATTGCCCACAACACATTTAACATCTCATAAATCTGCTCTCAAATAAATAAACCCATCATTGGTACACGTGTAACGGATACAAATAAATAATCTCTAATCTCCTCTCATCCCCGATCTCCCTCCTCTTCGAGCCCTAACATGCAAGGTCATAACAAACAGCGACCACACCCTGGGGAACAGCTTGGCCCATCCGGCGGCTCCGATGTGCCACCCATTCAATGCCCCTAGGCGAAGTAGCCACACCATTGCTGACCACTCCATACTCAAATGGTGGCACACCATCCGTAGCTCCAGCCGACGTGCGCTTAGCTTTTTGTCAATTGCTCTTTGTCCGGTATAATTTAGGAAATCCCTTTTCTAATTATTATTTTTGCAGAGTTTTACGCGGTGATGCTTCTCATATACCCACCAAACCCGCTCCAGAGGCTCACCAAGTTACCATTCGTAACCCGAGACCTGCAGAAGCAATGAACCCACACACTCGCGCTCGACTCCTTTCTTCTCTCGTGCGACCAGAGGTACCAATCTTCCTTCTTCTCTTGTTCTTTCCTTTGTTTCTCCTTTCCAACGCCCCCATTCGTAGCATGCCAGGCCCCGGCGAACCCCACGGGATGGGTGGGTTGCACGTCCTGTATGTGCATGTTATCAGTTTTGCTGGCGGCGTAGTGGGGTATTGGATCCATGGCCTGTACGAAAAGCTCTTGAAGAAGGATGAGAGGATCAGACGGCTCAAGAAGGAGAACGGGATTCTCGAGGAGGCAGCTAAAGATCGACCCAAGATTCAAGATGAAGTTCGTATTGCGATCGGGAAGCTGATGGAAGGCGACAATGGTTGTTTGCCAACTAAAAACCCCTCCCTATCTTTTCTTGATGGTTAAGTAGTTAGGAAAAACTAACGCTTCTTCCCGCATTCTCCAGCTAGATTAGTTCATCAGCCGCAGCTTCCTCCGACACAGGACTCCGCTCCGCTACATCTACATCTGCAGTCAAGATCTCTCCACCCCCACATCAAAAGGAACCTCACGGTAGGAGAAAAATAAGGGCCCAATACATCTACATATCTGAATAAATCACGAGAAAATATGATTTGCAGAACATATGTCAACACTATTATGGAGTGGACAGGGGCATTTGCCCCCCTCCCCCCGTCGACGCACTTCACCAATTCTATTTATTCAATAGTTGTTTGTGCTTGAGTATATGTATCTTACATCATAATTACATATACATGATGTGTTTGGACTTTATTTGCTAACTAAAACTATATTCTTATGTTTATGCCTTCATATATTCATGATATGCGGTATATACGGGTAAAAGTATTTATATTACTCTCTTAGTACTTATGTCCATTGTAACATATTCGCACTAGGGCCTTCATAATGCTAGGGACGTCACTAATTCATCATTACATGCATCCTGTGGTCGTGACCCATGACCGAGTAGCTAGGCTACGGTGCTTGACTAATGAGTCCACCGACGGTGATGTGACGATTGGGTTCGCCGCTGTGGAGTGTGACACGGTCAAGCAAGACTACGACCTCGACTATAACCATGTTAGTTTTGATGCCAATGGCGTCAACTCATCTGCACCACCTCTCTTGCTGCCTTGGCTATCCAGCTCAGCGATCAGACGAGGGTATCATACATTGTGTGGATCGACTTCAATATCACCTCATGGATTATTTTTCTGAGTGTGGTCACGGATAATAAAAGCAAATCCAACACAATCTTCCCACAATTGCCTTTGGACATCTCCATGACCCTCCTCATGGCCTACTTTGGATTCTTAATGTGCATTGAGTCCATTACTAGTTGAACAACATAAATAAGTTGGAACATGGTAGTGGAGTGGCTTGACGACCGCTCCAAGAAGACTCGTCTTTCTAGCTAAAAGACAGTAATCACCATTGACTCCCGGCACCACCTTCTGGGCTTTGGCCGGCTCAAAATGGAATTTTGAGTCCAAAGTTGAGGAGGAGGAACTAATGGTATTTATTTGGTAATGTAGATGTTAATAGTTTTTCTATAAACTTGAGCAAAGTGTATCAAAATTAAGTTTGGATAAAACTAATATGATGAGGGAGTACATATTATGTCATTAATGCTTGTCCCACTTCTCACAAAGCTAGTTTATCTTCCTTCTTTAACTTATCATGGCATCCAAGCTGCCTAGCATAAGCATGCATCGCTAAAGCTTATCAGCATTGAATACAAACATTCGCCTTCTTCTCATACTTTCTTTGTCCATCAACTTTACCTGGCAACAAGCGGTAAGCATGGGCACGTTTATATTCTAGGCACAGAAAGTTGGGCACTTGCTTATTTTGGCTGTACCAGATCCAGAGACACTTCAACAGCAGGCAGTTTTGTATTCTAGGCACACAAAGTTGGACGAGACCAGTACATCAGAATGATTTCACTACTAATAAGGATGGCGACTCAATCTAACAGACTTTTTGTGGATTGACGGGAGAAACCAACATGATGTGCATGTATGTTGAGTAGCAGTACCACTACTCGTGTCATGGTGTAAGGGTGTCTCCAACCCTGACTTTCAAACCGCCCGCATACATCCGAACCTCGCTTGTTAGGACGTATTGTGTCATCCAGCACGGACCTGTATCTGTCTGCCGAGCGGTCCAGATGCACTTTTTCTCACAAACCGGAAGCAAAGTAGGGGGGGGGGGGGGGGTTGCGGCAGTTCAGACAGCAGCCACGTAGGACTCCGACACCCCTGGCCCACTAAATCCCCCCCCCCCTCCCACTAGTAGAAAACAGGGCATTGATTGAGGCCAGGATAAGGGCATTAATCCCGGTTCACTCATGAACCTAGACCATAGGGTGCATCAATCCCGGTTCATGAGGCCAGGGCGCCGGCCGGGCCTCGGGGGCCATTAGTCCCGGTTCGTCTGACCCCTCTGGTACCGGTTCGAGACACAAACCGTGACCAATGGGCCTCGCTCCTGGCCCACCACCATTAGTCCCGGTTGGTGGTTGGAACCGGGACCAAAGGTTGTCCTTTAGTCCCGGTTTTAGCCACAAACCGAGACTAAAGAGAGGCCTATATATACCCCCGCCCCCTGCCCACGAGCAGAGCCACTGCTCTGTTTTTTGGGCCGGCCGTGGGAGAGATTTGTGATGCTCTATCTCACCTTCTATGCACATGAGGTGTTCGATGAAATGCCCGAGCCACACTTAAGCTTTCTCCTCTCGAAGCTCCTTGTCCAAGATCCATTTTCCTCAAGAATTTTCTAGGTGTGGCGGTCCGTTCTGTCCCGTCCCCATCCTCACCGCCGTTGATCGCCGGCGCCAATCTCGTCGCCGGCACCACCGTGGTGAGCCTCTTGTTCTTATCTTTTTTCTAAAATAAAAAAATCTTACTTGTATGATTTAGATACATACTTATATAATTTTCTTACTTTTATTATTGTTTGTTATTATATAGTGCGATGGTTTTGGTATCCGCCTCCGTCGGCCCTTGTCCTGTCTATAATTCGGATGTGGTATATATATTATCTTTTATAACTATTTGTTTTATTTAGTGTTTATGACAATTATGCCGACCAACGCGACATATATGTTTTTATCTAGGAGGTATGTGAACCTTAAATTCCAACCGACCCTATTGTCGAAAGGTTAAATTTAGTTGAAAAATAACAATTACTTGAAGAAAAAATTGAAAAGAATTGAGGTGGAGAAGAAGAGATTGGAGTTGCATGTTGCGGTTGTCGTCGATGATCATAAGATCAAGATGGATGCAATGCGCTTGAAGATTGGAAAGATTAGAAAATATGCCATTCATACTGAGGCTTGGTATCATTATGCCGTTGAATCAATAGTTACCTTAGTTGCGATTATGAACACATTTGTTGTTGCACTGAAATGTTTTACATAGTTTTAATGTATGGTTGAATTAGATGCTGTACAGAGCTATATGTTGTTCAATGAGAACTATGTATGAACTTTATGTGTTTATTTTTTCAGTAATAACATTTGGTCACTACTGTACTTTGGTTTTAATGTGATGATGAACTTCTATTAATTTGGTCACTTCTCTATTCATGATGTTCTGTAATGGTTTCTCACACACTTAATTATATATAATGCATGCAGATGAACCAACAATGGATGTACAGTGACAGATGCACCTTCGAGTACATTAAGGGCGTGCATAATTTTCTAGAAGTGGCTGAGGCAAACAAGCAGAATAGTTTTATGTGTTGTCCATGCCCTAGATGTGAGAATACGAAGTCTTAGTCTGACTCCCTTTCACATCCACCTGCTTGAGAAGGGTTTCATGCCACACTATAATGTTTGGGCCAAGCACGGAGAAAGAGGGGTTATGCTGGAAGATAACAAAGAAGTAGAGGATGATGACAACTATCTGCCCATGTATACGGTGATGCTGCAACAGGGGAAGCTAAAGATCAAGAGGAACCAGATGATGTGCCCGACGATGAAATTCACAGGGTCATTGTTGATGCAAAGAGACAATGCCAAAGTGAAAAGGAGAAATTGAAGTTCGATCGCATGTTAGAGGATCACAAAAAAGGGTTGTACCCTGATTGTGAATATGGAAACACAAAGCTCTGTACCACACTGGAATTGCAGCAATGGAAGACAGACAATGGTGTATCTGAAAACGGATTTGAGAAGCTACTGAAAATATTGAAGAAGAAGCTTCCAAAGAATGACGAATTGCCTGACAGTACATATATGGAGCAAATAAGATTCTATTGCCCTCTAGGATTGGAGGTGCAGATGATACATGCATGCCCTGACTGCTCTATCGTGGTGCGTATGAGGATTTGAATGCATGCCCGATATGCGGTGCATTGCGGTATAAGATCAGACGAGATGACCCTAGTGATGTTGACGGCGAGCGACCCGGGAAGAGGGTTCCTGCCAAGGTGATGTTGTATGCTCCTATAATACCACGGTTGAAACGTCTGTTCAAAAACAAACAGCATGCCAAGTTGATGCGATGACACAAAGAGGAACATAAGAAAGACAGGAGGTTGAGCACACCCGCTGACGGGTCGCAGTGGAGAAAAATTGAAAGAACATGGGGGACTTTGCAGGTGAAGCAAGGAACGTATGGTTTGGTTTAAGAGCGGATGGCATTACTCCCTTTGGGGAGCAGAGCAGTAATCATAGCATCTGGCCCGTGACTCTATGTATCTATAACCTTCCTCCTTGGTTGTGCATGAAGCGGAAGTTTATTGTGATGCCAGTGCTCATCCAAGGCCCTACGCAACCCGGCAACGACATTGATATGCACCTAAGGCCATTGGTTTAAGAATTTTTACAGCCGTGGAATGGAAAATGTGTACGTGTGTGGGATGAGCACAAACAGGAGGAATTTGACCTACATGCGTTGCTTTTTGTAACCATCAATGATTGGCCTGCTCTCAGTAACCTTTCAGGACAGACAAACAAGGGATATCACGCATGCACGCACTTTTTAGATGACACCGAAAGTATATATTTGGACAAATGTAGGAAGAATGTGTACTTGGGACATCGTCGATTTCTGCCGACTAGCCATCAATGTCGAAAGAAAGGCAAGCATTTCAAAGGCGAGGCAGATCACCGAAAGAAGGCCGCCGTCCATACTGGTGATCACATACTGGCTATGGTCAATGATTTACAAGTAATCTTTGGACCGACGGACTATCTATTCCGAATGACGCTGAGGGACGCGCATCAGAAATATATATTTTGGGACCAACCCTATTGGAAAGACCTAGAGGTCCGCTCTGCAATCGGCGTGATGCACGTGAAGAAGAATCTTTGCGTGAAACTGGTAGGCTTCTTGGGCGTGTATGAAAATACAAAAGATACACCGGAGGCACGAAAGTACCAGCAACATGTACATGAAAAGGACGGCATGCCTCCAAAGAAGTATGAAGGTCGGCTGGTCCCCCCGCGCTGATTGGTGCGCAGCGTCCGCGGAGCCCAGCGCAGATGCGGGGCGACACACATCGCCTGGAGAGAGGCGCGGGGCGGGAGATGGTGGAGGGCCCCGGGCCGCCTGACTCGGCTGCGATCCCGAAGAGGATGCGGTCGGACCTGACGCGCCCAGACGGGGCGATCCCGAGGATGATGGCATTGGTTCTCCTGTGTGCATGCTGGAGCCCCCTGATGCACTGTTTGCAATGCCATTTTCTTCGCTGATTCTTCCTGAAACAGTATACTCAGGAATAATAGGATATATATGAGTCATAGTTTGGTCGGCAGAAATATCATCACCCGCACATGAGACGCCAGAAAGATGAGATGGTAGTAGGAGAATTTCTTTCCTAAGGAGGGCACCAGCATTGGGGTGTAGATGTGCCAAGGGAAACTGAGTCTCATCAAAGACTACATCACGTGAGATGTACACACAACCAATAGAGACATCAAGGCACCTGACACCTTTGTGTTGCGCACTGTAGCGAAGAAAAACACATTGTTTGGAACGGTACATAAGTTTGCGAGCATTATAGGGACAGCGATTTGGCCAACATGCGCAACCAAAAACACGAAGAGCGGTGTAATCCGGTGTGATATGGAGAAGACGTTCAGTGGGAGTTTCATGTGAGATAATGCGACCGGGCCACATATTAATAAGATGAACAGCGGTAAGAAAAGCCTCATCCCAAAATTTGAGGGGCATGGAAGCCGAAGCTAGGAAGGCTATGCCTACCTCGACAATATGTCAATGTTTCCGTTCAGCAGAGCCATTCTGCTGATGTGCACGTGGGCAGGAAACATGGTGAGAGATACCTATCTTTTGAAAAAAGGAGTTTAGTTTCTCATACTCACCACGCTAGTTGGGCTGTACAACAATGATTTTACTATCGAATTTTCGCTCAACAAGAGCTTGAAAATTGTGAAACACATCGGAACATTTCTTAAGGAGATATGTCCACGTATATTTGCTAAAGTCATCAATAAAGCTTACATAGTATTGGTGTCTACCAACAGAAGTGGGTGCTGGACCCCATACATTGTTGGAAATATGAGCAATTTACCGAATGGTTTTATTAACAGAAATACTAGATAAAACATGACTAGTATAGCAGTGATAAAACAAGCCATGCGATTTGACAAAGAGAAGGTAAATTGGCTAGTATAGCTAGAACCGATTGTCGTGGTTCTAAGTATGACAGTAGAATGGGGGGTAGGTATGGAGAGGCAAGATCCTAGCTATGGAGTAGTTGTATACGCAAGGGATTTACGAGTTCAGGCCCTTCTCGGAGGAAGTAATAGCCCTACGTCTCGGAGCCCAGAGGCGGTCGACTGGATTATATGCGTATGTGTTACAGGGGTGCGAACCCCTCTACCTGTGGAGGGGGTGGCTTATATAGAGTGCGCCAGGACCCCAGCCAGCCCACGTAGTAGAGGGTTTAAGGTGCGTTAAAGCTAGGCGTTACTGGTAACGCCTTACATAAAGTGTCATCATGGCCATAAAGACTACTTAATTACAGACCGTGAGGATACAGAGTGGCTTCTGATCTCCTGGTGGTCGAGTGGGTCTTCATAGTCGAGTGTCTCTAAATCTGTCGAGTGGAAACCTACCAGGTCGACTGGAAGGCTGTTTCTCTTGTGAGTGTCCTTGTGGAGGGTACCTTTGGGCAGGTCTATGACCCTACCCCAGGTACATGAATTCATCATTAGCCCCCGAATGGATCGAGGTTTGAGTGAGGAAGGAGTTGATAATCTTTCCGACCTGTTCTTCATGTTGTGAGTGCGTCTTACTCTGGATCAACAGCCTTTTAGTGATGGCATCAACTTCTCTTTCAGTCGCCTTGATCCATTCTTCACGTTTGTCGAGTGAACTTTGTGAACCTGAGGATTTCCGAGCGACGGATCGGAGGAAATCTGTTATCTGACGAGTTGCTCTGCGGTTAGCGGATTTCGCGGGATCCGAATTTTGGGAAGCGCGCGAAGCGGAGAAAACTGCGGCATTCGTATGGGATAAGACGATGACGCCTCGATCTTTGCGCCGGCTTTTTCGCCATGTATCGTGCGCGCGCCTGTTGCGGGATTGTGACGGGATTGCCTGGGCCTACCGGTCAGCCACTCGGAAGCGGCCCCATATAAAGCGTTGGACAGGGCATTTTGAACAGTGCGACCTCAGACTTCTCCTCTCTCCGCCTCCAAACCTTCTCGCCGCGCTCTTCGTCTGTCCAGCGCCGAAGCTCGGTACTTGCCTCGCCGGCGACCATGGTGAAGGAGAAGACCGCAGCCCTGGAATGGGTGAAGAAGGCGGCGGCGAAGGCCAAGGGGAGAGCGCCCAGTCGGGGCGGCTCCTCTTCGCGGTCCAAGCTACCGCAGGGCTGGGTCCAAGGAGACTGGATCCGCTCGACCATCACCGAGAAGGATCTCGCCGATCTGGCCAATGAAGGACTGATCCCCCATGGGTCGGCGAGGCTTCTGGGCACGGAGTGGCAACCGCAGCCTGAAGAGGGTGAGTGTGTCCTCCTGGCCACCCACGTAGATCGGGGGTTTTCTCTGCCGCCAAATCCTTTTTTCTGGGGGTTTTTGAACTTTTTTGGAGCGCAGCTCCATCATTTCACTCCAAACTCCATTGTCTATCTTGCTGCTTTCATTTTGCTATGCGAGAATTTCTTGGGTTGTCGACCGCACTGGGGTCTCTTCAAGCACATATTCACCTGTCGCTCTAAGACGGTGAAGAAAACGAACCCGAATGACAAGAGGATCCAAGTAATCCAGATGTGTGGGGGACTCGGGGTCCAGATGAGGGGGAAGAGCGCCTTTCCAGCTATGACTCTCCCCGACTCGGTTAGAGGGTGGCAGTCGACCTGGTTTTACTGCCAAGAGCAGCCGATGCCGGGGCAGTCGACTGGGCTCCCTCCTTTCTCCATGAGTCGAGTGAACGAGCCATCTTCCCTAAAGGTGTTACCAGAGGAGAAGGCCCAAGTAAAGTTGTTGATGGAGCGTGTAGTCCAGCTTATTCGCGATGGGGTGACCGACATGGATCTCCTGGAGGTTTTTCTCCGATGGTGTATTCAGCCACTCCAATACCGAGGTCATCCGATGTGGATGTACTCTGGTACGGATGATACCACTCGGGTCCATCCAGAGGAGGTTGATGACACCACGCTGGAGAAGTGGATGACTGCCATCACAGGAAACAAAGACAACCCTCGCGGAGCTAGGAGGATTCCACCACTCGACCAGAGTTACCAACCAGACAAGGTATAACCACTTATCTCCGACTGTGATTCTGCTGCATTCATTCTGTTTTGATGCCAATTCGTCGACTGAGTTTCACCTTGTTTTGTTGTCTTCTAGGTCACCATTGAGATGTAATCGATGCCCAACGGGGCGCAGGAAATAGTCGAAGAAGAAGAAGGAAGTGGAGGTGAAAGTCCGGAGGAATGGGAGTCCAATGGCGAGGAGGATGAGGAGGATGATAGCTCTGATGATGATGAGGAGGAGGAGGAGGAAGAGGAGGAAGACGTCGATCCTTGTCGGTGTCAAAACCGGCGGATCTCGGGTAGGGGGTCCCGAACTGTGCGTCTAGGCGGATGGTAACAGGAGACGAGGGACACGATGTTTTTACCCAGGTTCGGGCCCTCTTGATGGAGGTAAAACCCTACGTCCTGCTTGATTGATATTGATGATGTGGGTTACAAGAGTAGATCTACCACGAGATCAAGGAGGCTAAACCCTAGAAGCTAGCCTATGGTATGATTGTTGTTCGTCCTATGGACTAAAGCCATCCGGTTTATATAGACACCGGAGAGGGCTAGGGTTACACAGAGTCGGTTACAAAGGTAGGAGATCTACATATCCATATCGCCAAGCATGCCTTCCACGCCAAGGAAAGTCCCATCCGGACACGGGACGAAGTCTTCAATCTTGTATCTTCATAGTCTTGGAGTCCGGCCGATGATGATAGTTCGGCTATCCGGACACCCCCTAGTCCGGAACTCCCTCAGTAGCCCGTGAACCAGGCTTCAATAACAACGAATCCGGCACGTATGTTGTCTTCGGCGTTTGCAAGGCGGGTTCTTCTTCATGCTCCATGTGTTTGCCGGATAGTGTCCGGTTGCTTCATAAATGCTGCGCTCCTTGGCTTCCACGTCCAATAATGGTCTTCTTCCACGCGTCGCAAGAATGCGAAAAGCCAGGGTATTTTTATGTTTTACCCCCTAGCTGCGCAAATAAGCTGCCTATAAGGGAGGCGAGGATCCAGATCCAAATCACATCCTCCTCCTTCTGCAAGCACTCACCAAGGCGCATCTGACACCAAACCCATTCCAACATGGACAGTCGATGCGGCTCCTCTTCTCGCGCTCCCAGCCCTAAGCCAGGAGATTGGAGGAGATGCTCAGTCCCGCACAGCGAGTTAGTGACGTTCCAAGCAGAAGGATATCTTCCCCCGGCCTTCATGGTTCCGGTTCGAGCCGGACTGGCCACCTACAAAGATGGGAAGCAGGCGGAGAGCGTCCCCAATCCCTCCAAAGGAGAGCGCGCGTGCTTCGTCCCCTACTTAATAAGGGGACTCGGATTTCCTATACATCTGTTTCTCTGGGGCCTCCTGGAGTTTTACGGACTCCAGCTTCATCACCTTACACCTGCCCCCATTTTGCACATCGCGGGCTTCGTAGCTCTGTGTGAGCTGTTCTTGGGCATTGAGCCCCATTTTGCGCTGTGGAAGAGGCTGTTTTGCCTCGTACCCCGCTCTCACGGGGGGTCGATATATCAAGTGGGCAGAGCCGAAATATGGCGCATCGCCGGGACCGGATACCTGTCCGGGACCCCGAAGAAGGCGTCCGAAGATTGGCCTTCGGAGTGGTTTTATATGGAGGACGCTCTGCTATCGGATCCAGTCCGGATCGGCCTTCCGGGGTTCAGCAACGCTCCCCTGAAGAAACGCCTAAGTTGGCGCCCACGGAGCCCTCGACGAGAAGATGATAGCAGCGTCCATTACTTGATGGGCCGGATACGGCTGCTAGCCCATTCCGGATTAACCATGATCGGAGTCATGGCCACATGCATTATGCGTGGGGTGCAACCACTCCAATATAGGGGCCACCCCATGTGGGACTTCAACGGAGACGACGACGCCACCCGTCACGGCCGCAAGGGACCTGGCTCGGCCGACGATCTGGTGAAGATCCTGTCCGGCTTGTACAAGGGGGAGAAGGAGGACTTCCTCCGCATGAATCCTCTGAACGGATTTTCCATGAACAACCCTCGGAGCTGGGTAAGCGGTCGCATGCATATCTGAACCGCGCCTTTAAAGGCAATTGTCTTATTGTATGATTTTGACACAGGAACTGCGTCAGGGTGTGGAGGGCATAAAAAGCCCAGCCCCACAACCCGAAGACCCAGAAAGGCCTCTCGATCCGGTCTCCGAAGAGGATCCGGACTTAGCGGTGGAACTGATCGACGGGGTGTACCACCAGCTCAGCATAGATAATGCTTTAGTCGCCATTATGGCTAACTACCCTGGTTTGTGTCCGGCTTCCCTGGTGAGTACGACCGAAGTCCTGTCGCCGTTACTTCTTTAATGCTTAGTTCTGACCACCGTGCTCCAATGGTGTTTGGCAGGAAGCGCCTTTACGGCAGGAAGTCGAGCCCGCGGCGACCGACCAACAAGGGTCAGTCCGGCCCAGCAGGCGGAAGAGGAGTGCAACGCGAACTGAAACGTCGCCGCAACGGTATGGAGCATCGCTATTTTTTAAGGGAAGGATTCCCAGGAGGTATATTAATGCTCATAACCTTTCCAGAAAGAGCGCTCGCCGGACAGTGTCCGGAGAGGTTGCCAATCAAGCCTCCGCCAACCATACTCCAACGCACGGCCCGAAAGGGGAGGCGAATACAAGGTATGAGTCGGACGCTCCTCCAACGGAGGATGCCGACAGGCTGTCTGCCACCCGGTCTGAGGTGGAGAGCGCCATGAATCACAGGCGTCGCCTGACAGTTCTTCGTGACGCGTGTTTCTCCCCGGAGGCGTTAAATGCCTTTGATGCGGGAAACGCGCACCTCCGTGCCGCTCAAGATGGGTTGACTAGAGCCACGGAGCAGTATGTGAAAGACATACGTGTAAGTAATTTTAATAGTTATATATGCCAGTAGCCCCCGAGACTTAAAATGGTTAAAATAACTGATTTAAGGATCAATTTTTATGCAGGATCTTACGGAGAAGAATACCCATCTGTCCCAGGAGCTCCAAGAGTGCAAGGCCCAACTTGAGGCCGCACTGGCCGCCAAAGGGGAGCCACAGAGACCCCCGCTGGTAGGACGTACTTTGAAAAGATAATTAATGAACAAAGTGTGGTGTGAATCTGACAATAATATTGCAGAGGGCGCCGGACTAGATCCGGACAAGCAACAGCTACTGCGTCAGCTAAAGGCCGGCGAGAGGGTGCTTATGAAGGTGCAGCACAAGAGAAACAAGCTCCAAGATGCCCACACCCAGCTAGGAGAAGAGCTGAAAGGTGTTCGGGCCCAGCTGTCTGACTCCTTGAAGGAGAATCAACGACTTCGTCGCGGCATTTATAGTAAGTGCTTGAGCAAATTCCTTTGAAAAGAAGAATTCGGCGAGGAAGTCGTTTGACAGTAATATGTCTTTAGGTGTGCTCACAGGTCGCCCTGCGGAGGAAATGCCTGCGTCAACAGGTGACCAACTTCTCGAGCTGGCGCAATTGTTCGAACGTGTTCGGCAGGCGATGAGTGGCGTCGTTCAGGCTTTATGGCCATCCGTCTCCCTATCCGAGGGCCTTGGTGAGCTTTGCTGAGAAGCTCTAGGGAGCACGGTGACGCCTCCGTTTGTGGAAGATATCGGCCTGCCGTCAGGGCGCCAGGGAGGCCTGGGCCATGGTGAAGACGCGCTACCCGAAGGCTGACCCAAACCACATGGCCGAGGTCGGACCTGCGGGGCCTGATGGGAAGGAGATCCCTGTGAGCTTGATGTATGGCCAAGTAGAACTGGCCGCGAAATATTCCCAACGGGACTGTAAATTAGACAGCCTGTTAGATGGGATTGAGGAGGAGTACAATCAGTCGGTTTGACGATTGAATTTGAAATGACATGTAAGATGCCTTCTAGCCGGATTGAGATCGTTTGTCTTTGCGGACCGTTTCGCTTCAACCTCGGGACCCAACAGTCTGGAGTGTGTCCGAATACCCCCACGATTATAAAAGAACCGGGGCATGCATGGAGACAAGGCGTTGGGGTCATAATTGCTTTATCAGACAAGTGCCCAACTAGTTATGTTATATTACATGGTTAGTAAGAAACATGTTCCAGGGAGAATAGTTCCGTTAAGGGTTCCTTTCCCTGGGAGGCATGCCCTAAGGTGCAATGCCAGACTGCGAAAATAGCAGAAAAGCATCTAGGGGCTTATAAATAAGTAAGTAATAAATCATCTTTCAAATCACCGACCGAATATTCTCTTAAGAACGCTAGCTTTCGGCTTCATCCAGTCTGAGGTACACATCCGGCTGACCCGGCAGTAACAATCGCAGAGGTGCTCCCTTTACCTCCTAGCCGAACAATCGGGAACGTAGGGGTAAGCACAGGAGCCAGACAACCCAGCTTGGCCAAAACTTAAGTCATATCGATGCATATAATGGTGAATAAAAGGTACATGCGGAAGTATGACACATGCATTGGGCGTGAAGCCCATATTAATAAGCTTCTGGTAAAGAAGCCCCCAGGTATAATGAGTGCTAGGAGCACATCAAGTGTGTGCGAACAAAGCGCAAATCAGCCTATAAAAGGTAATGAAAAAAGTGGGAAGAAGGAGGGGGACAAGAGACAGTAAAAAATATAAAAAGGTGGACGGGGGGAGTGGGACGAACTCTGAGTCCGGTGTTTAGGCGTAGAATCTTCGGAGACGGGCTGCGTTCCATGGGTTCGGCTCGAGTCGGTTGTCAGATGCTTTACATAGACGGTATGCTCCGCCGGTCAGGACTTGGTCGATGATGAAGGGACCTTCCCACTTGGGCTTAAGTTTGTCCTTTTTCTTGTCCGGCAGGCGTAGAACGAGTTCGCCGATATTGTAAGTTTTGGCCCGCACTTCTCTCCTTTGATATCTTCGAGCCTATTGCTGATAGAATGCGGAACGAGCCTTTGCCACGTCCCGCTCCTCCTCTAAGGCGTCCAAACTGTCCTGCCGATCCAACTCGGCTTCTCTTTCTTCGTACATGCGCACACGAGGTGAGTCATGAATTATATCGCAAGGCAGAACTGCCTCTGCGCCGTACACCATGAAAAATGGTGTGAATCCAGTAGTTCGGTTTGGCGTGGTCCGCAGCCCCCAGAGTACGGAGTCGAGCTCCTCTACCCAGTGCGTGTTAGATTCCTTGAGGGACCGCACTAGTCTGGGTTTGATGCCGCTCATGATTAGACCATTTGCTCGCTCGACTTGACCGTTAGTTTGGGGGTGATAGACTGAAGCGTAATCGAGCTTGATGCCCATGTTTTTGCACCAGAGTTTAACCTCGTCGACAGTGAAGTTCGTGCCGTTATCAGTGATGATGCTGTGGTGGACGCCAAAACGGTGTACTACCCCGGATAGGAAGTCTATCACCGGTCCGGATTCTGCCGTTTTAACTGGCTTGGCCTCAATCCAGTTGGTGAATTTGTCCACCATGACCAATAAGTATTTGTGCTTGTGGGTTCCCCCTTTAAGGGGTCCAACCATGTCAAGCCCCCAGACCACAAACGGCCAGGTAATGGGTATAGTTTTGAGGGCGGTGGGTGGCATGTGGCTCTGATTAGCAAAGAGCTGGCAACCGACGCATCGTTGGACTAAGTCCTGAGCATCCGCCCGGGCTGTTGGCCAATAAAATCCTGTACGAAAGGCCGTGCCTACGAGTGCCCGGGCTGCAGCGTGGTGCCCGCCGAGTCCGGCATGAATTTCCGCCAGGAGATTCCGCCCCTCCTCTTCGGAGATACACCTTTGAAGGACTCCGGTTGTGCTTTTCTTATAAAGTTCTCCCTCATGGACCTTGTAGGCTTTAGATCGCCGAACTATGCAGCGGGCCTCATTTTGGTCTTCGGGAAGTTCCTGCCGAATTAAGTAGGCTAAGAATGGTTCTGTCCACGGGGCAATTACTGCCATTATTTCGTGAGCTGAAGGTGTTATTTCATCGGCTGAGCCGCCGATTGTGTCAGAATGGTCTGAATTCGGTGATGCAGCTGGCTCCCGATTGTGATTTTCGGACTCCTCTTCCCATAACACGGATGGCTTGAAGAGCCGTTCCAGGAAGATGCTTGGAGGGACGGCGTCTCGTTTCGCGCCGATGCGTGCTAACACGTCTGCTGCCTGGTTATTATCCCGAGCTACATGGTGGAATTTGAGTCCTTCGAACCGAGCTGACATTTTTAGGACGGCGTTGCGGTAAGCTACCATTTTTGGATCTTTGGCATCAAAGTCTCCATTTACTTGGGATATTGCGAGGTTTGAATCCCCACGCACCTCTAGGCGTTGAATGCCCATGGAGATTGCCATCCGGAGGCCATGTAGAAGGGCCTCGTATTCGGCTGCGTTATTGGAGTCCATGTACATTATTTGAAGTACGTATTGGATCGTGTCTCCAGTTGGGGACGTCAGGACGACGCCAGCCCCCAAGCCAGCCAACATTTTGGATCCGTCGAAATGCATGATCCAATTGGAGTATGCGCCGTACTCTTTAGGGAGTTCGGCTTCGGTCCATTCGGCGACGAAGTCGGCCAGAACCTGCGATTTTATAGCTCGCCGTGGTTTATAGGTTATGTCAAATGATAAGAGCTCAATAGCCCATTTCTCAATCCTGCCCGTTGCGTCGCAATTGTTTATAATATCGTTGAGAGGTACTTCGGAGGCCACCGTTATGGAACACTCTTGAAAGTAGTGTCGCAGCTTCCGGGATGCCATGAACACCGCATATGCTATCTTTTGATAATGTGGGTACCGGGACTTGCATGGAGTTAGAACAGTGGATACGTAGTACACTGGTTTTTGAAGAGGGAATCTGTGCCCTTCTGTCTCTCGCTCGACGAGGAGTATCGCTCTGACAACTTGATGTGTTGCTGCGATATATAATAACATAGGTTCGCCAAGGTTGCGCGCGGCCATGACCGGATTTGTTGCCAGTATGGCCTTTATTTCTTCGAGTCCGGCTGTGGCAGCATCCGTCCATTCGAAATGTTCGGTGCGCCGGAGGAGGCGGTAGAGGGGCAGAGCCTTTTCTCCCAAACGGGAGATGAAGCGGCTTAAGGCCGGTACGCATCCGGTTAGTTTTTGTATTTGCTTGAGGTATTTTGGAATATCCAATTGTGACAGAGCTCGGATTTTGGCCGGGTTTGCTTCAATTCCTCTACCAGATACGATGAAGCCCAAGAGCTTTCCGGCTGGTACGCCGAAGACGCATTTTTCCGGATTGAGCTTAATGTCATATGCTCGGAGGTTGTCGAATGTCACCCTCAAGTCTTCTACCAGGGTTGCGACGTGTTTTGTCTTGACGACCACATCGTCTACGTATGCCTCTACTGTTTTGCCTATCTGGGTAGCCAGACATGTTTGAATCATGCGCTGATATGTTGCGCCGGCGTTTTTGAGTCCGAAGGGCATTGTGTTGAAGCAGAATAGCCCATATGGAGTAATGAATGCCGTTGCGGCCTGGTCTTTCTCCGCCATCTTGATTTGATGGTATCCGGAGTATGCGTCGAGGAAGCACAATGAATCGTGCCCTGCGGTAGCATCGATGATTTGGTCGATGCGAGGGAGGGGGAAAGGGTCCTTTGGACAGGCCTTGTTAAGGTCTTTAAAATCGACGCAGAGGCGCCAGGATTTGTCCTTTTTTGGTACCATTACTAGATTGGCTAGCCAGTCCGGATGTTTTATATCTCTGATGAATCCGGCTTCTAAGAGTTTGGCTAGCTCTTCTCCCATTGCCTGTCTTTTGGGTTCGGAAAATCGCCGAAGATCTTGTTTGACCGGCTTGAATCCTTTTAGGATGTTTAGGCTGTGCTCTGCCAGCCTGCGTGGGATTCCTGGCATGTCTGAAGGGTGCCAGGCAAAAATGTCCCAATTTTCCCGAAGGAATTCTCGTAGTGCGGCTTCGACATCAGGACTTAATTGTGCCCCAATGGAGGCCGCCTTTGTGGGGTCCGTTGGATGGACCTGAAATTTGACTATTTCGTCTGCTGGTTTAAAAGAGGTGGACTTGGACCTCTTATCGAGTATCACATCGTCCCTATCCACCGTGGAGCGCAGCGTAGTTAGTTCCACTGCCGCTAGGGCTTCGGACAATGCCTCTAGGGCCAGTGCGGCTGTCTTATTTTCAGCGCGGAGTGCTGTATCTGGATCACTGGCAAGAGTGATTATCCCATTGGGTCCGGGCATTTTGAGATTCATGTACCCGTAGTGGGGTATAGCTTGGAAGATTGTGAATGCCTCTCGCCCTAACAAAGTGTGATATCCGCTGCCGAATGGGGCCACTTGGAACGTGACCTCCTCGGACCTGTAATTGTCCGGTGAGCCGAACACTACATCTAATGTGATTTTTCCTGTGCAGCGTACTTCTCGACTAGGGATTATCCCTCTGAAGGTTGTGCTGCTTCGCTCGATGCGGCTCTAGTCAATATCCATTTTTTGCAGGGTTTCCTCGTAGATGAGGTTTAATCCGCTGCCGCCATCCATGAGTACCTTGGTAAGGCGAAAGCCGTCCACTATCGGACTGAGGACCAATGCGGCTGGTGCTCTAGCTGTTCGGAATTTAGGTTCATCGCTGGCGTTGAAGGTGATAGCCGTGTTACTCCATGGATTTGCTGTTGCTACTTGGTAGACTTCGGCGAGGCTGCGGATTGTTCGTTTTCGCATGTTATTTGATGCGAAAGTCTCGAAGACTGTTAATACCGTACCGGTACTGTTGGGCTGTTTGCCCGGGGCTAAAAAGCCTTTGCCACTTTTGGCCACCTGCCGAGTATCCAACATGCTCGAAGGCTGTGTGTTGGAGTGGCGCCCTCCATACTGTGGATTTTGCAGGGTCCGTTGAGCCAGTCCTCCAGTACGGTTCCATGCCATTTAGGGGGTCTTTGCTTTTTGGTTTTTAACCCAGGTGCTTGAGTATGGGGCACCCTTTTACTTCGTACTAGGGTTGTGGTCAAGGCCGGACTGTCCCAAAACCTGGTTTCGGTGTTCCTGGCATTCTCTACCGCACAGTATTTTTGTACGATAGTCGCTAGGTCGATGAAGCGTGTAACTTCGCGACGACTTATGGCGTTCATGATTCCCTTGTCCGTGCAATTGTTGCAGAAAATTGAAATCGCGCTTTCTTCGCAGCAGTCCTTTATCCTGTTCATAACCAGGAGGAATCTGGCCCAGTAATGATGTACTATTTCATCGGGCTCTTGCCGTATTCGAGATAGATCGCTTATGTTAGGGTGGGCGGGTGGAATCAAGTTTGGAACCCCGCCCAATCTGAGGCTCAAAGGCCAAGAAGTTTCCGGATTTGGAAGCTTGACTTGCTGGATGCTTTCCAACGAATCTAGTCCGATGCCTGACTCTAAGTTCAGTATTTGATTAGCGTCCGTCCCTTCGCGGGAATCCGGCTTGGAGGGATCGGGAATCCGGACATAGTTGGTTTTCAACGTAGAAGAAGGGTTGCCGCATTGTTCCTCTACCACGACAACGTGGTGGGTGGCCTGAGGAGAGTTAATCTCTCTCAGATCGGGTTTAAGCCCAATCTGATCGTAGTCTGCGGCGACTCTCAGGGCGGCGATGCGATCCAAGAGCTCGTTTACAGAGGAGAGCTCAATCGGATCTAACTGCTCGGCGAATTCTGGGATGACGTGAAGATCGCTTTTGATGACCTGAGAGGTCATTGTTGGAGCGGTGGACGAACATGCGGTCATAAGAAAACCACCTAGCCGGACAGTTTGGCCGGCGGCCAAAGCTCTTTTGACGATGGTACCGTCTTTAAAGACGGGAGAAGGCATCCTTCCTGATCGCGACGACACAGAGGAACTCTCAATGAAAGCACCAATGTCGGTGTCAAAACCGGTGGATCTCGGGTAGGGGGTCCCGAACTATGCATCTAGGCGGATGGTAACAGGAGACGAGGGACACGATGTTTTTACCCAGGTTTGGGCCCTCTTGATGGAGGTAAAACCCTACGTCCTGCTTGATTAATATTGATGATGTGGGTTACAAGAGTAGATCTACCACGAGATCAAGGAGGCTAAACCCTAGAAGCTAGCCTATGGTATGATTGTTGTTCGTCCTATGGACTAAAGCCATCCGGTTTATATAGACACCGGAGAGGGCTAGGGTTACACAGAGTCGGTTACAAAGGTAGGAGATCTACATATCCATATCGCCAAGCTTGCCTTCCACGCCAAGGAAAGTCCCATCCGGACACGGGACGAAGTCTTCAATCTTGTATCTTCATAGTCTTGGAGTCCGGCCAATGATGATAGTTCGGCTATCCGGACACCCCCTAGTCCAGAACTCCCTCAATCCTCCTCGCTCGGAGGGAAGGTCCAAGTTGACGCATGACCCGGCGGCCGGGCGCGGTAAAGCTGTTGTGCCCACCGGGCAGTCGATGAAGCGACCTAGGACAACTTCTCCCGCGCCGACTGAGAAACCGCCGAAGCAACCTCGAGCGACATCGTCAAAGCCGGCGAAGGCCCTGCCCAAGATGTGAATGGTCATCCCCACCATCTCCGGGTAACCAACAGAACTTGTATTTCCTTATTCAACATGAGTGAACTTTTGGTCGACTTGATGACTGATCAGCCGATTCTTGAAATCTACAGTGCCGCTACCTCCGAGACTTCAGCCAAGCACGAAGATCAGGAAATGGAGGATGCGGCCACCTCCAACCTGGGTAAGATCTCTGAGGTTTCGTTTTTAGTCGACTAGAGCTTTTAGTCGATTGGACTTCCATGTTTACTTCTGAATCTTTCTTGTAGTTCCGCCTCACGTCATTGATCTCCCTGATGATGACGAGGAAGCGCCATTGAGGAAGAGGAAGAACAAGAAAGTGCATGCTGGCAAGGCTGCTCAAGTCGCGGCGATTCCTGAGACGCTGATTTCCGAGGAAGGCAACCCCACTCGGACTTCTGTGTCTTTCGATGTACCGCTGACAAGTGCCCGACCCACTTCGTCGACTGCTGATCCACCATCTCTCTTTGCTACACACCACGTCCCGGAAGACCAAGTAAGTGCTGCTAAGGAGGCCATACGCCAGGCAGGGATCATGATGTAGCAGGTGAAAGCGTGCCGAGAGGCTAGTCAGGCGGCCTATGATGCTAGTTCAGCTCTCCAGAGCAATGTCCAAGTAAGTCGGTCGTTGCTTGCTTTGTTAGGATATGCTACCTGAAACTGCTTCCTTCTGGAGATTTCCATATCTGTACACCCACTGGGTGTGTGTGTCGATTGAACTTTTGTGGGGGCACACTGAGTGCACCCACTGGGTGTAGTCCCCGAGACTATGGTCGACTGCATGCAGTCAGCTATAGTCTTTATGCTGTGATCTTCTTCACTCGACCTGGGCGGACCAAGTCGAATGGAACTGTAAAACCGGCGGGGGCACGCTAAGTGCACCCACTGGGTGTAGTCCCCGAGACTATGGTCGACTGCGTGCAGTCGACTATAGTCTAAAGAGCTATATATATATATATATATATTTTACTGCGGCTGACCGTTGACAATTAGCCATGGTTTTAGAATCATAACCTTTTTGCCTCTTTTGGTCGACTGGTCGAACCAAATTGGTAAACCAGTGGGGGCACGCTGAGTGCACCCGCTGGGTGTAGTCCCCGAGACTACTGTCGAATGTTTTGATTCGACCGTAGTCTTAGAAATGCTACTATTTTTCCTTAATCACTCGGAAGTGATCTGTCTTTGATATCTTTCGTTGGTTGACTCTTTGTAGAAATCTTGCGAGCTTGTGGCTCGCTATACTGAGTTAGAGAACAAGCAGATCTAGGTCAACCTCGATTTGAAGCTTGCTCAGGAGAATTTGCAGAAGGCAAAGGATGAAGCAAAAGGTATGGCTGGTGAGAATTTTTGACGACTGCCTTTGTTTTTCTGTTCATTCTTAACTCTGTTCTCATTGTTGCTTTGCAGATAAACTGGAAGAGACTTTGAAGAAGAAGGACCTTGACCTTGCAGAGGCACAGAAGGCGGCTTTGGAGAAAACAAAGCTCGCTGAAGTGAAGCTTGCCTCAGTCGACAAACTCGAAGATGAAAATGCCAAGCTGAAAGCCGCTCTTGACGCGGCTAACAAGGAAGTTAGTCGACTGAAGAACGACAAGATTGTTCTGTCTGACAAGGCTGGCCAACTGGCGGGGAAGCGAAACGACCTGGAGATTTATCTTGGAGGGCTCGCCAAGAAGCTGTTTCTCATGCTTGAAGGTAATCTCTTTTATCCGACTGTCTTGCTCT
This sequence comes from Triticum aestivum, assembly GCF_018294505.1. NCBI lineage: Eukaryota > Viridiplantae > Streptophyta > Magnoliopsida > Poales > Poaceae > Triticum > Triticum aestivum. Next base: position 745,255,870 of record NC_057803.1, read on the forward strand.
CACCGGCTCATCACATGATCGTTATTTTGAGTCTGAGCTGTGTTTTCAGAATTCTACCAAAACTTTGAAGAGGAAACCAGTCGAGTGGAAACCAGCTTGGACCCCGTCAACTCTCCAGTGAAGGACGAAGCTGCTATGAATTTGCTCCGACTGGAGTCTCGCGTTGCTAGCGTGGTGGATTATCTTGCTCGACTGAAAGTTGCAGTGTCGCGGATCGACTCGACTCTCTGGCCAGAAAAGACTCTTCAGAATGATCTTGAGTCCCTGATGACTCGACCGAATGAGATTCCAAGTCGAGTGCAAGAATGGAAAAAGTCTTCTGCCAGGTGTGGTGCTGATGTTGCTCTATCTCTGGTTCGTGTCCACTGCAAAGAAGCGCAAGAGGACAAGCTGGTGTCTCTCAAGGTTGCCAATACCAGGAAGCACGACTTCAGATCTTTCATGGAGACTTTCATCGCTGCTGCTACCCGTATTGCCGACGGAATCGACCTCGACCAGTTTGTTGCACCTTCCAGTCCTCCGCTAGAGGAGTAAAAAACTTCTAAGTCCCACTTTAAATTTGCCTCGGAATGCCGAGTGGTTTTTGTAACCGATAAACTTTAATAGGCTTAACGCCTGAGCACCTTTGGATCCGTAGGACGTTTATCCGAACTTGATTTTTCCTTTAACATGCTTTGTTTGCCTTCGAGAGAACTTTATTCCTCATTCGGAAGATATTCCGTTGAATTTCCAGTCGACTTGTGCTTCATCTATCCTGCAGGTAGAGATGGAACACAGACTGCGACTGACCTTGTCGTCCGTACGGATTGGGACGAACCGCACGTTGTACTTGTGGCGAAGCTCCGAAGGAGGAGGTAGCAGTCGACCTGCACCTCGTCGTCCTTGCGGATTGGGATGGACCGCACGTTGTACTTGTGTCGAAGCTCCAAAGGAGGAGGTAGCAGTCGACCTGCACCTCGTCGTCCTTGCGGATTGGGATGAATTCCTTACTTAGGCGAGCACTGGGCTGCAGCTAAGCCCCCGAGTGGGAGGTTTGCTCTCCACTCGGTAGGATTTTTATTACTTAGGCGAACACTAGGTTGCAGCTAAGCCTCCGAGTGGGAGGTTTGCTCTCCATTCGGTAGGATTTTTATTACTTAGGCGAGCACTGGGCTGCAGCTAAGCCCCCGAGTGGGAGGTTTGCTCACCATTCCGTAGGATTTCTATTACTTAGGCGAGCACTGGGCTGCAGCTAAGCCCCCAAGTGGGAGGTTTTCTCTCCACTCGGTAGGATTTCTATTACTTAGGCGAGCACTCGGCTGCAGCTAAGCCTCCGAGTGGGAGGTTTGCTCTCCACTCGGTAGGATATTTATTATTTCGGATGTTAAGGCGAATCCTTGGGCTGTTGTAAGCCCCCGAGTGGGAGGCTGGCTCACCACTCGGTAGGATTTGAATACTTAGGCGAGTACTTGGACTGCAGCTAAGCATCCGAGTGGGAGGCTGGCTCGCCACTCGGTAGGAATTTGAATACTTAGGCGAGTACTTGGACTGCAGCTAAGCCTCCGAGTGGGAGGCTGGCTCGCCACTCGGTAGGATTTTGAATACTTAGGCGAGTACTTGGACTGCAGCTAGGCCTCCGAGTGGGAGGCTGGCTCGCCACTCGGTAGGATTTTGAATACTTAGGCGAAGCGGATTCGCAGCTAAGCCCCCGAGTGAGAGACTGGCTCGCACTCGGAAAGGATTTTTTTTTACAAACTCAGGCGAATCGGATTCGCAACTAAGCCACCCACTGGGGGAAATTTCAACAAAAAGCAATAACAATCACTGGGAAAATTATAACATTCTTGTCTTATATAAACAAACTTCAAAAGTACTTTTATTACATCTCAACCGAGTGAGTTTTTAAGTGTAAAAGGGGCGGAGCAGCTCCGCGTTCCAAGCTCGAGGCTCGTCGATCTGGCGATCAACGTTGTAGAGATGATATGCTCCGTTGTGGAGGACTCTTGTGACGATGAAGGGACCTTCCCAAGTGGGGGCGAGCTTGTGTGGTTTCTGTTGATCCACTCGGAGGACTGAATCTCCCTCTTGGAATGCTCGACTCTTCACATTTCTGGCATGGAAACGACGCAAGTCTTGCTGGTAGATAGTCGAGCGGATCAGGGCCATTTCTCTCTCCTCTTCCAAGAGGTCGACTGCATCTTGCCGGGCTTGTTCCGCTTCTTCTTCAGAGTATAGCTCGACTCGAGGCGCATTGTGAAGCAGGTCACTCGGCAAAACTGCTTCAGCTCCATAGACCAGGAAGAATGGAGTTCTCCCAGTCGACCGATTAGGAGTGGTCCTCAATCCCCAGAGAACTGATGGAAGTTCGTCGACCCAAGCTCCTGCTGTGTGCTTGAGATCACGCATCAGCCGTGGTTTCAACCCTTTGAGAATGAGGCTGTTTGCTCGTTCTGCTTGTCCATTCGACTGAGGATGAGCCACTAAAGCATAGTCGACCCGCGTGCCTTGAGAGGCGCAGAAGGCTTTGAACTTGTCATTATCGAAGTTTGACCCATTGTCGGTGATGATGCTATGCGGAACTCCATATCTGAATATCAACTCTCTGATGAAACTGATAGCAGTGCATGCATCGAGGTTCTTGATGGGCTTGGCTTCGATCCACTTGGTGAACTTGTCGACTGCTACTAGCAAATGAGTGAAGCCGCTTCTGCCAGTTCTCGATGGTCCAATCATGTCCAATCCCCAAACAGCGAAGCGCCAGACAAGTGGAATGGTCTTCAAGGCTGAGGCGGGCTTGTGCGACATGTTGGAATAGAACTGACATCCTTCACACTTGTCAACTATTTCTTTTGCCATTTCATTTGCTTTTGGCTAGTAAAATACCGCTCGGTATGCTTTAGCCACAATGGTCCTACAGGACGCATGATGGCCACAGGTCCCCGAGTGGATATCCTCAAGAATTATCTGACCTTCTTCTGGCGTGATGCACTTCTGGCCGACTCCAGTCACGCTTTCTCTAAACAACTGTCCCTTGATCACTATAAAGGCCTTGGATCGTCGGACGATCTGTCGATCCTCTTCTTCATTCTCTGGGAGCTCTTTCCTTAGGATATATGCGATGTACGGCACCGTCCAGTCGGGAGTGATGACCACCACTTCCATAATTAGGTCGACCACGGCTGGGATCTCAACTTCAGTCAGATCATTGGCACTCTTTTGCTGCGGGCTTCTTCCGTGAAAGGATCCTCCTGCACTGAAGGTGCATGAATGTGCTCCAAAAATACATTACTGGGAATGGCTTCCCTTTTGGATCCTATCTTCGCCAAATCATCTGCAGCTTGATTTTGCAGTCGGGGTATATGATGAAGCTCTAGCCCCTCGAATTTCTTCTCCAGCTTTCTCACTGCATTGCAATAACCTGTCATAGCTGGGCTTCTGACATCCCACTCCTTCATCACTTGATTAACAACCAGATCCGAGTCGCCGTAGACCATAAGGCGACGGACGCCGAGTGAAATGGCCATGCGCAACCCATACAGGAGTGCTTCATATTCTGCTTCGTTGTTGGAAGAATCAAAGTGAATCTGGAGAACATACTTGAGCCTACCTCCTCGAGGGGAAACCAATACAACCCCTGCACCAGAACCGTTCAGCATCTTGGAACCATCAAAAACATAGTCCAGTGTTCCGAGTGAACTTGAGTCGGAAGCTGCTGTTCAGTCCACTCGGCGAGGAAATCTGCTATTGCTTGGGACTTGATGGCTTTCTTTGCCTCGAATTTGATATCAAGGGGAAGGAGCTCAATCGCCCATTTTGCCACTCGACCAGTTGTATCTCTGTTATGAAGAATTTCCGACAAAGGGGCGTCACTGACGACTGTAATGGAATGATCAGAGAAATAATGAGCAACCTTCTTCGTGGTCATATAGATCCCATAAACAAGCTTCTGATAGTGAGCGTATCTTTACTTTGATGGGGTCAGTACTTCAGAAAGATAATAAACTGGGCGTTGAACTTTGAAGGCTTTTCCTTCTTCTTCCCGCTCGACCGTAAGTACGGTACTGACGACTTGTCCAGTGGCTGCAATGTAAAGGAGCAAATGCTCTTTGCTGATTGGAGCAGCAAGCACCGGCTGGGTGGAGAGCAGAGCTTTGAGCTCTGCAAACGCTGCATCAGCTTCTAGAGTCCACTCGAACTTGTCTGACTTCTTCATCAGTCGGTAAAGAGGCAATGCCTTTTCACCAAGGCGAGAGATCAATCGACTTAAAGCGGCCAAGCATCCAGTAAGTTTCTGGACATCATGCACACGCACATGGCGCTTCATTCGGAGTATGGTGCCAACCTTTTCTGGGTTAGCATCGATTCCTCGCTCAGAAACGAGAAAACCGAGTAACTTTCCACCAGGAACTCCAAATGTACACTTTGATGGGTTAAGCTTGATATCATAACCTCCTGATATTGGCAAATGTTTCAGCAAGGTCAGTCAACAGGTCGGAACCTCTTTGTGACTTGACCACTATATCATCCATGTACGCTTCCACATTCCGACTGATTTGAGTGAGCAAACACTTCTGAATCATCTTCATGAATGTGGCTCCGGCATTCTTGAGACCGAATGGCATGGTGACATAACAAAAGCACCTGAATGGAGTGATGAACGCTGTTTTAATCTCATCGGGTCCATACAGACGGATCTGATGGTACCCGGAATAGGCGTCTAAAAAAGACAACCTCTCACATCCCGCAGTTGAGTCGACTATTTGGTCGATGCGAGGGGGAGGGAAATGATCTTTCGAGCAGGCCCGATTGATATGCTTGAAATTGATGCACATGCGCAACGACTTGTCCTTCTTGGGGACCATGACAACGTTGGCGAGCCACTCAGAGTGGTAGATCTCTCGGATGAACTCTGCTGCTAAGAGCCGAGCCACCTCCTCGCCAATGGCCTTTCTCTTCTGGACGGCGGACCGCCGAAGATACTCTTTAACTGGTTTGAATTTTGGGTCGACTCGTAGGCGATGCTCAGCCAGCCCCCTGGGAACACCCGGCATGTCAGCAGGCTTCCATGCAAAGATGTCCCAGTTCTCACGAAGGAACTGGATGAGCGCTTCTTCCTATTTTGAGTCGAGTGTTGTTGAGATGTTGGTCGGAGCAGCATGGGGGTCAGTCGGGTGAATGTGAACCTGTTTCGTCTCGCCAGTCGACTGAAATGTTGACTCCGTAGCGGGCTTCTTAGCTCGCAACAAATCACTCGGATCTGCAGTTTTCTGATACTCTTGTAGCTCTACCACCGCCAACTGAGCATCGGCAATCTTAGAGCCTTTCTGGAAGCACTCTTCTGCCTTCTTCCGATTGCCCGTGACAGTGATCACGCCCTTGGGACCAGGCATCTTCAGTTTAAGATACATGTAACATGGTCGGGCCATGAAACGTGCATAAGCCGGTCTCCCCAGAATGGCGTGATAATCGCTCTGGAAATCCACGACCTCAAAGGTCAACTTTTCTTTCCGGAAATGCTTTGAATCACCAAAAACTACATCAAGAGCAATTTGGCCGAGTGACTCAGCCTTCTTTCCAGGAATGACTCCGTGGAAGCTCATGTTACTGGTACTGAGTCTGGACATCGGAATGCCCATCCCTTTGAACGTCTCCGCGTATAATATGTTCAAGCCACTACCACCATCCATCAGGACTTTGGTCAGTCGAGTGCCTTCAACAACTCGGTCGACCACCAATGCTTGCCTCCCAGGGGTGGCAATGTGCGTCGGGTGATCAGACTGGTCGAATGTGATGGCGGTCTGGGACCATTTCAGATAATTGGGAGTCGCCGGAGCAACCAAGTTCACTTCCCGATTGATAACCTTCAATCGACTTTTGCTTTCGACGTCAGCAAAAATCATCAGGGTGGAATTGACCTGGGGATATCCACCATCACTGTCATATCTGTCCTCAACTTTGTCTGTCTCCTTATCCTTATCCTTGAGTTGTTACCCTTGGAACTGCTGAATCAAGAGCCGACACTGTCGAGTGGTATGTTTCGGGTAAATGAGTTTACCCTCTTCATCTTTGTTTGCATGAATATGACATGGCAAATCCAACCCGTCGTTTCCATCCTGGTCTTTCACCTTCTTGGGGTTCCAAGGACCCTTGGGTTTCCCCTTGAACTTTCCTGGGGTCACGGCCAAGGCCTCTCCGGGAGCCGGTGGCTCGGCTTTGCGCTTCTGCTTCCGACTAGAATTTCCTCCGCCGGCCTCATTGGCGGCCGATTTATATTTACCACTCCGGAGCCGATCCTCTTATTCTCCATTTGCATACTTGGTGGCAATCTCCATCATCCGACTCAGGGTCATATCTCCGGTTCAACCAAATTTCAAACACAATTCTCTGTTCTTGACACCTTCCTTGAAGGCACAAACTGCCTGGTGATCAGATACATTCTCGACTGTGTGGTGCAAAGTGATCCACCTCTGGATATAATCTCTCAAAGTTTCACTCGACTTTTGCACACACGACTGCAACTCCGTCAAACCGGCTGGTCGTTTGCAAGTTCCTTCAAATGTCCTGACAAACACTCGGGAAAGATCTTCCCAAGTGTAAATGCTGCTGGGTGCTAACTGATTCAACAACGCCCTGGCTGAACCCTCCAACATAAGAGGCAAATGCTTCATGGCTACCTCATCGTTGCGACCGCCGATCTGAACCGCCACTCGGTAATGTTCAAGCCAAGTGTCAGGCTTGGATTCTCCAGTGAACTTACTGACTCCAGTCGCTAACCTGAAGTTGGGAGGAATCACTGCGGCTCTGATGGCCTTGCTGAAACACTCTGGTCCAGAGACATGGACTCTGCTGCTGGAAGGAACATCTCTATCATGGCCGCCTCGGTGAGCTCTGTTCCTGTCGACCAAACCTTGAACGATAATAGATCTCGCATCAAAGCCTGGTTCCCTGGGGTCAACTGGAACTCTTCGCCTAGCACTGTGTTGGCGTCTGTCGTCCTACTGCCGAGGAGCGTATGATCCACCCCTTGGGGGAGGAGTGGGCACTCGACGTTGATCGTTGCGATCGAATCGGTGCTCATAATGCTCGCGGCCCTTGTATTGATCATCACCCCGGCCCCCATGTTCCTCACGCCTCGGGGGCGATCTCGGACTATGGGCCGACTGGACTGAATTTGCAGCGACGGATCGGCTGTGAACTCTGTTCCTCGACTGGGATACAACTGAGTTTTGATCTCCTGCCGCCCGGAGCAAATCCCTGATTTGCTGCAAACCTCTACCCGCCTCCGACTGGGAAGGCTGAATTGACTCTGCTATACGGGCGGCAGCTGCTAAATTCTGAATCGTAGTTTGATATACCTGAGTTGGCGGTTGAAAGAGCTGGCGTCGACTGGATTCTGGAACCCTTGGTCGCGTACGCTCGTCGAGTACTCGCTGAAGATTCTCCAGTCGAGTGCGCTCAGCCAGGTTGGCCAAGCGCGCATCCTCCAAGGCGCGAGCCTCGGGGGTTTCTCCAACGATAGGAGTGTGAAGTGCATCCATGTTCCAACAGCGAAGCTCCTCCCTCTGGAGCGAAGTGAGGGGCTCGGGCAAGTACTCTTCGTGGGCTTGCTCCGGATCGTCTCCACCGCCACCTCCGTTGGTGCGGGTGAATCCAGGGGGACTGCGTGGTCCATCGACCATCAGAACCTCTGCCGCCGGGTCACTGCTATCGCATTCGGACACAGTCTCTACGGAGCCAGTCGACAGGTCGAATAGGCCGTAGAGAGATTCGTCGGGCTCGATCGTCGCAACTTGGGGGATGGCCGACTGGCGGGCCACCGACCGACCGGAACGCTTGCGCCGGTTGGAGACTGGGAGTGAAGACGGCGCAGGAGCCGACCCATACTGGGTCGACGGTTGCCGCAGGAGGACGCCGCGGACACACGCACGAAAGTGCGTTGCCCCGCGGACGGGGAGCGCGTCCACATCGAGTGGAGCCTCCTGAAGCCAAGCGGAGTCGTCAGCGTAGAACGTGAGCGCACCGAGACGGATCTCGTGGCCGTCAACCAGAACTCCACCGGAAACCATGGTGTAGGAGATCGAAAGAATCCCAACTTCTCCAACAAATCGCTAGAACACCTGCCCCACGGTCGGCGCCAACTGTCGTGGTTCTAAGTATGACAGTAGAATGGGGGGTAGGTATGGAGAGGCAAGATCCTAGCTATGGAGTAGTTGTATACGCAAGGGATTTACGAGTTCAGGCCCTTCTTGGAGGAAGTAATAGCCCTACGTCTCGGAGCCCAGAGGCGGTCGACTGGATTATATGTGTATGTGTTACAGGGGTGCGAACCCCTCTACCTGTGGAGGGGGGTGGCTTATATAGAGTGCGCCAGGACCCCAGCCAGCCCGCGTAGTAGAGGGTTTAAGGTGCGTTAAAGCTAGGCGTTACTGGTAACGCCTTACATAAAGTGCCATCATGGCCATAAAGACTACTTAATTACAGACCGTTAGGATACAGAGTGGCTTCTGATCTCCTGGTGGTCGAGTGGGTCTTCATAGTCGAGTGTCTCTAAATCTGTCGAGTGGAAACCTACCAGGTAGACTGGAAGGCTGCTTCTCTTGTGAGTGTCCTTGTGGAGGGTACCTTTGGGCAGGTCTATGACCCTACCCCAGGTACATGAGTTCATCACCGATCATCTCTAGAGCATACAGTAGATCAAGATGCATATATGAAGTAGTGCGTAACATGTCTAGCGCAAACACTAGAACAAGGAACTGTTGCAGGACTTCTAACAGGAAAAATAAGAACACGTACGGGACAACAGCAGGAGCAGAGGCACAGTCGCGCTGAGCGCTCCCCAAAAACCTTATCACCGTTCTCCCGTACAGGAATCGAAAGGTGCGGTTTCGGAGGCCTACTGTCCCGACCTGCGGTGCATGCTGCAAGCCGGGATGGGGAAGATTGTAGCAGCAACGCAGTGCTCAAGAACTTTGTGGCGAGAGGAAGAGGACCTTCTGATGTGTCTCTCTTGAGTGGAGCAACCTCTCTTATATAGGCACAGGAGAGGGACGCGAACAGGCTGCAACGGGAGGTGAAGCAACGGAGGGAATTCTCCACTATAGCAAAACGTTTCAGCTCCCGTGTGACCGTTCGTATACCCGTCGTGCGTGGCAAAAATTTAGACACCGGCTCGGCTCATTCCCGCAACCCGCGACGCGGCGCGGCGTGGCGTGACGAGGCGAGGCATGGCGAGGCGGGCGGCAGAGGAGGAGCGCGCGTGGATGTCCCTCTTGTTCCCATGCTCATACAAGTGGGGAAAGAGCCTCCCTTATAGAGAGGTCCAACTCCCTCTAAACTAGCAATGTGGGACTAAACTTTAGTTCCACCTCTTGTCTTGCACGAATGGGCTGCGTGGGCCTCTAGGATTTATTAAGAATTTCTGAAACTGCTATTGGGCTAGGCCCAAAATAGACAAAATTGCAGCAATCCCCCACCAGATCCTGGAGGCACCACTAGTAGAAAATGGAGCTTTAATACCGGTTCATAAGGGCCTTTAATACCGGTTCTGCAACCAGCGCTAAAGAGTGGAGACTAAAGGCCCCACCCCTTTAGTACCGGTTCGGCACGAACCGCCACTAAAGGCCCTCCACGTGGCGTGAGCTCGCGCCGTGGTATGGGGGACCTTTAGTACCGGTTGGTGTTAGCAACCAGTACTAAAGGGAATTTTTTTTATTTTTTTTGAAAATTTTGTAAAAAATATTTGATTTTTTTTCGATTTTCTATTTTTTGAATTATTTTAACCTCTAAAATCTAATCACCCCTCACCACTACTCAATTTAATATCTAATCTCTAATCACCCCTCATCATTCCAAATCATCTAACTTCCCGGACGGTCACCCATCCTCTCACTACTCTAGCCTGAGCACGCTTAACTTTCGGGTTCTATTCTCCCTCGTTTCCAAGTCTGCACTTGTTGTTTTCCTGACAAATGTGAGCTGTCAATCCTATTAACCCTCAACAGTTTAGCTTGACCATTAGGTCACACGTTTCACCGTTTGAGTTTGGAACTATTATTCTAAAAAACATTTAGTAACACTAATATTTCTTGAATAAGTTTGACCACAGTTTCACCATAGTTTGACCACAGTTTGACCATAGTTTGACCAGATTTGACCAAAATTCAAAAAAATAAAATAATTATTTAGTAACACTAATATTCTTTAATAATTATGTAGCAACATTAATACTTCTTGAATAAGTAGTTTGACCATAGTTTGACCAGATTTAACCAAAATTAAAAAAACTGAAATTATGTAGCAACATTAATACTTCTTGAATAAGTAACACTAATATTATTGGGTAATTATTTCGTAACACTCTATATTTCTTGAATCAGTTGTTTGACCGGTTTGACAAGATTTAACCAAAATTTTAAAAAACATAAATTAGAGCATATCTTTTTTTCCTTTTACAATTTTGTCATTTCAAAAATTGTCCTAAACCCTAAACCCGGGACTTAAAACATCGGAAACTCTATGCTAAACAGTAAAAACTAAGGGTTTAAACCATAAAACCTAACCCTAAACTCTGAAATCTAAACCCTAGCACTAAACGCAAAAAACGTCTAAAACGCCCAAAACTCTATTTTTCCTTTGGAATTTTGTGATTTTAAAAAATTGTCGAAACGGAAAACTTGTATATTATATGTATTTTTGTTTTGCAAATTTTGATATATTATATGTATTTTTCTGAATTAGGATGATTTAGTTATGATTTTTCCAAGTTTGAAAATTGCCATATAGTCCCGGTTTGTGTCTCCAACCGGGACTATAGGTTCGACCGCTTTAGTGCCGGTTCGTGGCACGAACCGGTACTAAAGGTTGGCCCTTTAGTACCGGTTTGTGCCACAAACCGGGACTAAAGGGGCTCGTGGGGCCCCGGCCTGACGCCAGCCTGCCACCACCCCTTTAATACCGGTTCGTGGCACGAACCTGTACTAAAGGTTCAACACGAACCGGCACTAATGCATAGCCGTTCGAACCGGTACTAATGTGTCTCATATAAGGTCCTTTTTCTACTAGTGCACACAAAATTTGCCTTTGGTTCCAAAACACTGTTTTATATATCGGTATTGCAGTGGAGAGTGTTAAGTTGAACTTCCACCTAGAACTCTATGCTACACTAGTAAGCAACTTGAACAGTGGACTGGGCCTTGAACTGCAAGTTCTCTGCGAATCTAGCTTCACACAAAGCCTTGACCGATACATGGCTACCGTGGGTCTTCCCCGCGGGTGGAGCTTATGCGTCATACTCCGAGACCTTTCATGAGTTTACTAGAGAGAACCCTACTCTCATAGATTGCAACGTTTAACAATCATACTCATATAGGCGCGTTCTTCAAAAGATGTTCTGCAGGACAACATCTCTACTTCAAAGAGCCACTTAGAACACATTAAGATATACATCAACCTGCCATGCAGATTTTAGGAGAGTATTGCATCTTCATGGAGTGGTATTTTTAATAGTAAGGGTACTCTCCTCCCAGTTGACCAACAGCTTGTCTTCCACATCTAATTCACGGGATCTCCGATCACAAAGAATAGGTTACCACTGTGAACAAATCATATTGTGGGTCTCATACCCATCTCCCTCGATGCATTATCTATCACATTACATGATAGACCCTTAGTAAAAGGATCCGCCAGATTTTTAGACGTTTGGATATAATCCAATGTAATAACTCCGGAGTTTCTCATTTTTCTGACAGACTTTAACCTTCTCTGAATGTGTCTTGATGACTTCATGTTATCCTTTGAGTTGTTCACTTTCGTGATCACAGTTTGATTGTCGCAGTTCATAAGGATACCCGGTACAGGTTTCTCAACAACCGGCAAGTCATTAAGAGCCGGCGAAGCCAATCTGCTTCCACCGTAGCTGTATCTAGTGCTGTGAGTTCTGCTTCCATTGTTGACCACGTTAAGATGGTCTGCTTGCAAGACTTCCAAGAAACAGTGCCAACTCCATGAGTGAATACATATCCACTCGTGGCCTTTATCTCATCAGCATCTGAGATCCAGTTTGAGTGACTATACCCTTCAAGCACCTTTGGGTGCCCAGTGTACTGAATTCCATAATTCGCAGTGCCTTTCAAATAACGCAAAACTCTCTCTGGAGCTTTCCAATGCACATCTCTTGGTTTTGAGACAAACCGGCTCAGTTTGCTAACAGCAAAAGAGATGTCAGGTCTTGTAGCACTCGCTAAGTACATAAGCGAGCCAATAATCTGAGAATATTTCAATTGATTTCTAGCAATTCTTCGATTCTTTTGAAGCAACACACTAGCATCATATGGTGTTGGAGAGGGCTTGCAGTAACTGTAGCCAAAGCGACTCAAGATCTTTTACGCATAGTGAGATTGAAGCAATGTAATCCCACCATCATCGTCTCTCAACAACTTGATGTTTAGAATGACATCAGCCACTCCTAAATCCTTCATCTCAAAGCAGCGACATAGGAAATCCTTGACCTCCTTAATAACATTCGGATTTGTTCCGAAAATCAGTATGTCGTCAACATACAAGCAAAGCATAACTCCTTCGCCCCCACCATGGCGATAGTACACACATTTGTTAGCTTCGTTCACAACAAAGCCTGCAGCTGTTAAAGTTCTTTCAAACTTCTCATGCCACTGTTTGGGTGCTTGCTTGAGTCCATACAAAGACTTCAACAACTTGCACACTTTCCTTTCCTGACCATCTATTACAAACCCATCTGGTTGTTCCATATAAATTTCCTCGTCCGACTCTCCATTTAGGAAAGCAGTCTTAACATCCATCTGATGAACGAGAAGACCATGTGAGGCAGCTAGTGAAAGTAGAACTCGAATAGTGGTCAGTCGAGCCACAAGTGAGTAAGTATCAAAGAAGTCTTCACCTTCCTTTTGGGTATAACCCTTAGCCACGAGCCGAGCCTTGTACTTTTCAATAGTACCATCAGGCCTAAGCTTCTTCTTGAATACCCATTTGCATCCTATAGGTTTGCATCCAAAAGGACGATCAGTTATCTCCCAAGTTTCATTCGCGAAGATGGAATCCAGCTCGCTACGAACTGCTTCCTTCCAGTAGTCAGCATCTTCAGATGCATAGGCCTCTGAAATAGAACTGGGAGTGTCATCTCTGAGATACACAAGAAAATCATCACCAAAGGACTTTGCAGTCCTCTATATCTTGCTCCTAGTAGGAGCTTCACTGTTTTCCTCCACAGGACTTTCAAAGTGTTCCATCAAAATGAGGTTCAGTAATTGTAACTGGTTCCTGATTCGATGAACTAGGCATCTCCTGATTAGATGAGGTAGCCATATCCTTCATGGGAAAGATATCTTCAAAGAAAGTCGCATCATTCGACTCCATGATTGTACTAGCATGCATGTGAGGTACCTCAGATTTTAAACCAATAATCTATAACCAATGCTATGAAAAGCATATCCCAGGACAACATAATCCACAGTTTTTGGTCCCAGCTTCCACTTCTTTTTAATTGGCACATTGACTTTCGCCAAACAACCCCAGGTTTGTAGATAAGAGAGCTTTAACCTTTTCTTCTCCCATTCCTCGAATGGAGTTATCTCTTTGTTCTTTGTGGGAACTCGGTTTAGGACATAACATGCAGTCAATATCGCCTCCCCCCACCATGCCTTGGAGAGACCCGATGTGTCTAACATGGCGTTAACCAAATCAGTTAGAGTACGGTTCTTTCGTTCGGCCACCACATTTGCCTGAGGTGAATAGGGAGGCGTCCTCTCATGGATTATACCATGTTCCACACAAAAGGAATCAAATTCATTTGAGAAATACTCTCCACCACGATTGGACCTAAGCCTCTTGATCTTTCGATCAAGTTGGTTTTCCGCTTCAGCTTTATAGATCTTGAAGTAGTTCAAAGCCTCATCCTTAGATTTCAGAAGATACACATGGCAGTATCTAGTGGAGTCATCAATCAACGTCATAAAATACTTCTTTCCACCTTTTGTCAAAACACCATTCATTTCACATAGATCTAAATGTATGAGCTCTAGTGGTGCAAGATTTCTCGTTTCCGCAGTCACATGAGACTTACGAGGTTGCTTAGCTTGCACACACACTTGACACTTAGATCCCTTGACAGTGGTGAAACTAGGGATTAAGTTTGACTTCGCTAGTCGCGACATGCAACCGAAGTTAACATGACAGAGACATGAATGCCACACATTTGATTCACTATTGTTGCAAACATGATCAACAACTTTATTGCAAACGTCTGATAAGGATAAACGAAACAGGCCTCCTGACTCATAGACTTTGCCAACAAAGGTTCCATACTTGGAAATTACAAATTTATTCGACTCAAAGACAAGCTTGTAGCCATCTCCACACAGAAGAGATCCGCTAACAAGATTTTTATTGACGGAGGGGACATAATGCACGTTCTTCAGCCGCACGATCTTCACCGAAGTAAACTTCAGATCGACCGCGCCAACACCACGAACAGAAGCACTTGAACCGTTGCCCATCAACACGGTTGAAGTCCATGTGGTCCAGCACTCTTCATGTCAGTGTCTCCAATGACAACATTAGCGGTCTTGCCGCCTTTCCCAGGATGTCGCTTGTCATAGCGATTAGGGCAACTAGGAGCCCAATGATCAGGATCCCCACACACATGACAAACACCTTTCTTCTTGTCATTCATCTTCTTGAAGTTCGTGTGCTGCACAGCCTTGTTCTTCCCATCATACTTTGCTTTACCATCAAACTTGCCCTTGTTCTTGAACTTGTGGAGCTGGAAGTTCTTCTTCTGTACCAGATTGGCACTAGAACCTCCCTCAATACCTCGAGCACGGCTGTCCTTTGCTCTCGCATTTTCATCCACATCAAGAGTACCAATGAGATCCGGAACGGAAAACTCCTGCCTCTTATGCTTCAGTGAGGTAGAAAAGTTCCTCCATGTGGGAGGACACTTAGTGATGATACCTCCGGCAATAAACTTGTCCGGTAGGATACATTTGAAGTGCTCAAGTTCTCTAGCAAATGACTGTATCTCATGAGCTTGCTAAACCATGGAGCGCTCTTCAGTCATCCTGTAGTCATAGAATTGCTCCATGATGTACAGCTCAGTGCCAGCATCCGAGACCCCAAACGTGGCCTCGAGTGTGTCCCACATATCTTTTCCATTATCAATTGATGCATAAGCATCAACTACGTTCTCACCAAGAACACTCAAGAGAGCAGCCTTAAACAAGGTATCCATTTCCTGAAAAGCTTGTTCCTGTTGAGCATCTTGCTCTCCTTCAGGTTTTCCAAGAGTGGCGTCATAGCAACTCATGGTTTGAAACCATAAGACTGCTGATACGTCTCCAACGTATCTATAATTTTTGATTGCTCCATGCTATATTATCTACTGTTTTGGGCAATATTGGGCTTTATTATCCACTTTTATATTATTTTTGGGACTAACCTATTAACCGGAGGCCCAGCCCAGATTTGTTGTTTTTTGCCTATTTCAGTATTTCGAGGAAAAGGAATATCAAACGAAGTCAAAACGGAACGAAATCAACTGCAGAAGTTATTTTTGGAAGGAAAGCCACCCGATGGACTTGGAGTGCATGTCAGGAAAGAAGGGAGGTGCTCACGAGGGTGGGGGGCGTGCCCCCCTGCCTCGTGGCCCCCCTTCGGTCCACCGACGTACCCCTTTCACCCATATATACCGTCGTACCCTAAAACTTCCAGAACAGAAGATAGATCGGGAGTTCCGCCGCCGCAAGCCTCTGTAGCCACCAAAAACCTCTCGGGAGCCCGTTCTGGCACCCTGTCGGAGGGGGAACCCATCACCGGTGGCCATCTTCATCATCCCGGCGCTATCCATGACGAGGAGGGAGTAGTTCACCCTCGGGGCTGAGGGTATGTACCAGTAGCTATGTGTTTGATCTCTCTCTCTCTCTCTCTCTCTCTCGTGTTCTCTCTCGTGTTCCCTCCATGGCACGATCTTGATGTATCCCGAGCTTTGCTATTGTAGTTGGATCTTATGATGTTTCTCCCCCTCTACTCTCTTGTGATGAATTGAGTTTCCCCTTTGAAGTTATCTTATCGGATTGAGTCTTTTATGAGAACACTTGATGTATGTCTTGCCGTGCTTATCCGTGGTCACAATGGGATATCATGTGCCACTTGATGTATGTTTTGGTGACCAACTTGCGGGTTCCGCCCATGAACCTATGCATAGGGGTTGGGACACGTTCTTGATTCTCCGGTAGAAACTTTGGGGCACTCTTTGAAGTACTTTTATGTTGGTTGGATGAATCTGAGATTGTGTGATGCATATCGTATAATCATGCCCACAGATACTTGAGGTGACAATGGAGTATCTAGGTGACATTAGGGTTTTGGTTGATTTGTGTCTTAAGGTGTTATTCTAGTACGAACTCTGGGGCTGTTTGTGACACTTATAGGAATAGCCCAACGGATTGATTGGAAAGAATAACTTTGAGGTGGTTTCGTACCCTACCATAATCTCTATGTTTGTTCTCCGCTATTAGTGGCTTTGGAGTGACTCTTTGTTGCATGTTAAGGGATTGTTATATGATCTATCTATGTTATTATTGTTGAGAGAACTTGCACTAGTGAAAGTATGAACCCTAGGCCTTGTTTCCTATCATTGCAATACCGTTTACGCTCACTTTTATTATTAGTTACCTTTCTGTTTTTGTTATTACAGATTACAAAAACCTTTATCTACCATCCATATTGCACTTGTATCACCATCTCTTCGCTGAACTAGTGCACCTATACAATTTACCATTGTATCGGGTGTGTTGGGGACACAAGAGACTCTTTGTTATTTGGTTGCAGGGTTGCTTGAGAGAGACCATCTTCATCCTACGCCTCCCACGGATTGATAAACCTTAGGTCATCCACTTGAGGGAAATTTGCTACTTTCCTACAAACATGTGCACTTGCAGGCCCAACAACGTCTACAAGGAGAAGGTTGCGTAGTAGACATCAAGCTGAGCGCTCCCCAAAAACCTTATCACCCTTCTCCCGTACATGACTCAAAAGGTGCGGTTTCGGAGGCCTACTATCTCAACCTGCGGTGCACGCCGCAAGCCGGGATGGGGAAGATTGTACCAGCAGCGCAGTGCTCAGGAACTTTGTGGAAGAGGAAGAGGACCTTCTGATGTGTCTCTCTGGAGAGGAGCGACCTCTCTTATATAGGCACAGGAGAGGGACGCGAACAGGCTGCGACGGGAGGTGAAGCAACGGAGGGAGACGAAGCAAACATGCAACACGCGAAGAGGTGCGCCGTTCGTATTCATTCTCCACTATAGCAAAATGTTTCAGCTCCCGTGTGACCGTTCGTATACCCATCATGCGTGGCAACAATTTAGGAATCGGCTCGGCTCATTCCCGCAACCCGCGGCGTGTCGTGATGAGATGTGGCGTGGCGAGGCGGGCGGCGGAGGAGGAGCGTGCGTCGATGTCCCTCTTGTTCTCATGCTCATACAAGTGGGGAAAGAGCCTCCATTATAAAGAGGTCCAACTCCCTCTAAACTAGCAATGTGGGACTAAACTTTAGTTCCACCTCTTGCCTTGCACGAATGGGCTGCGTGGGCCTCTAGGATTTATTAGGAATTTCTGAAACTGCTATTGGGCTAGGCCCAAAATAGACAAAATTCCAGCATACATCAGAAAAGATAAGTCGCAAAGGTTTTGTAGATAGACTAATAGACACAGGATATGGTAGTTGATGACTTTTAGCAAGTTGACAGGAATCACAAATTGTTTATGAGTTTCTCTCACCAACAACTAGGAGATTATTACTACTAAGAATACGATGAACAGTAGCAAACGTAGGATTTCCTAAGCGATTGTGCCACCGTTCAGCAGAAAGCTTGATGGCACCATAGGCTTGTTTATTGTATCGGCAATACTGCGGAAGCAAAGAGTAGAGGCCTTGCCCACAAACACCTCTATGAAGAACTTTCTTCGTGACCTGATCCTTGATCAAATAAAAGAATGGGTTGTCAAGAGCAATATGATGAACAGATAACAAAGTTTTGGAAGCATTGAAAACATGCAAGATTTCATTGAGCTCAAGGTTTTTGTGTGGGGTTTTGATAAATGGGTGACCAATATGACTTATCTCCATACCTACACCATTGGCGGCGGTGTAGACTTGATCATGGCCATGGTATTTTTCATGCATTGTCAGCTTCTCCAATTCACCAGTTATATGATTTGTGGCGCATGTGTCCATATACCAATTGGTATCGACACCATAGGACACATCAGCTGCAGCTGCAATTTTCTTGCTTTGGGAGTTAGGATCATCGGCATAGTGGCAATCACAATCCTTTGCAAGATTATTTGTTTTCTTACAAATTTGGCAACGTCCCTCATAACCATCATACCCTTGGAAGTGACACCCCATGTTGTAGTTGTTGGGAGGGCGCGGAGTGTTGTTGCCACCACCAGAGGGGTTCTGATGATAGTGACCGCCACCACTAGCACCATAGTGGCCTCCTCCTCCATTGTGTTGATGGTAGCCACCACCAGAACCGTTGCCTGTGTGGTAGCCGCCGCCGCCACCGTTGTAGCCTCCTCCATCAGTGCCGTAGTTGCCGCCACCGGGAGCACCGTAGGCACCGCCGTTTCCTCGGGGGCCACCACCACCGCCGCCCTTCTGGTTGCGGTAGCCTACCTTGCCGGCGTTTGAACGACCCCTGGAAGTAGTGTTTGCCGATGACTTGAAGCCACCAGCACCACCACCATGGAACATCTCGACCCGCTGATCGAATTTAGCCACCAAGGAGAAGAGCGCATCGATGGTGACAGGTTCAGTGCGCACGTCGATGGTGGAGATGATTGGCTGGTAGTCCATGTCCAAGCCCACGACGATGAAGGAGATGAGCTCCCCCTCCCCGAGTGGTTTTCCCGCCGCCGCGAGCTCATCGGAAAGGGAGCGCATCTGCCCGAAGTATGCCGAGGCTGACTGAGTACCTTTCTGCGTGTTGGTTAGCGCAGATCGGATGTTGTTGACACGGGACAACGAGATGGTAGAAAACATAGCTGCCAGTGCAGCCCAGATCGCATGTGAGGATTCAAGTGAGGCAACTTGGACAAGAACTTCTTTGGACAGATTGCGAAGGAGATAGGCGACGATCTGTTGATCCTGGATCAGCCATGGTGCATAGGCAGGGTTTGGAATCACCTGGTCCTTGCCATCTTTGTCTTTGGTGGTGATGGTTTTGGAGGCTCCTCTAGGGTTTGATCTATATAGCCAGACAAGCTAGCGCCCATTATCTGGGATCGTGCTTGAGCTCTCCAGAGAACATAGTTCGTCCAAGAAAGTGGCTCAGAGGTGTTGTAGTTGAGGCCGGAGGTGATAGGGACGGCGGAGGACGACATGATGGGAGGGAGGTGATGGGAGATCGATTGAAGCTAGCTAGACATGATGGAAGGGCGTGCTCCGTATACCATGTAGAAAGTTATGGAAGCGTCTCAGCCCTCCAACAAGGAGAGCCCGCAGGTTATATTGATCGAGCGAGGGTGTCTCACGAGGGGTACAGAAAGGTTCGGTTGGGATTCAACCATCCAGAGATATTACAAAGAGAGAGATAGGGATAGAAGGTTAAACAGAAAAGGACTCTATCTATGCGCAAGACAAGTCCTTGCTGCCAACTATATCCCTACAATATCTCATGTTTAACATCCTGTCCTTTCTTGCTTTGCCCACTTAATCAACTACTATCTGTCCTGCACACCTACAAGCAGAAAACAAGAAAACATGCCTGTAAGTCAACTAGTCTACCACAATAAGGCTGGTCATAATGGGAAGTATCATATACTAGTATCATGCATATGATACTAGTGTATGACACTACCTTCTAATGCATAGTATCATGTACTCCCTCCGTTTCTAAATATAAGTATTTCTAGTGATTCTAACAAATGACTACATACGGAGCAAAATGAATGAATCTATACTCTAAAATATGTCTACATACATCCGTATGTTGTTACTACTTGAAATGTCTAAAAAGACTTACATTTAGGAACGGAGGGAGTATTAGTATCATATACGCAGTATTTTATTTATTGCCATGCATGACACATAGTAGCTAGTATTTATTATGATACGGTATCATGATATGATACTCAACCTTCTTTTTCTTTATTTAATTCTATGCCAACTCATCAAAATTGCCTAATTGGCATGCATGATACTAGATATGATATTACCATTACAACCAGCCAACCAATATATATCAGAAAGTCCTTTACAAGATGTCAGAAAAAAAAAAGTCCTTTACAAGGCACCTCTTCTGGGCATAGACAAAAAGAATAAAACTCAGCGAGCAAGAATATGCCAGGAAGCAAATTTGGGTATCAATCATCGGTATAAATAAACCATTGGCCCAACGAAGGAGATCAAGTTCATCGCTGCAAAAAGGCCCTGGGTAAACATAGAAGAACCCACTCAAAAACAGTCCCCAAAAATATATTTTGGACACAGCAAATACAGCCTCAGCATAATGAAACCTTCTCATCGTGATCCGAGTCATACACGGATACACCTATAACTCAATCCTGACACTAGCTCGGGTTTGCATTTGGCTAGGTCCCACTGCAGGATTAGGATTTGTACAGTTGCTGCTGATCCTACTGCTCTGTTAACCCAAACAAAAAAGAGATAGCGGGGGCAGCTAATTAAGGGGAGTGTGTAGCCACCAGCCGATTTGGCTTGTAAGAGTCAACAGTGCAGTGCAAGTCCCCCTTCCTACACTTAGGCATTTAGAGCATCTAAAGCCTGGCGGCCCAAATCCGCCCCAAACGCCCGGGCAGACGGCTCGGTCACTCACCGGTCAAGAAAAAGCAGCCCGAACGGACTTGTCAAACGGCCGGGCCTCAAACGCCCGGGCTAACCGGCACCCCTCATACAGCCCAAATCGGGAGTGTATATGGGGGCGCCCGGGCAGACGGCCCGGTCACTGACCTGTCACGAAAAAGCGGCCCAGATAGGCTTCTCAAACATGCCTGAAACGCCTGGGCTAACCGGCATCCCTCATATCCAGCCCAAGTCGAAAACGTATATGGGGGCGCCCGGGCGGATGGCCCTATCACTGACCGGTCACGAAAAAGCGACCCAGACGGGCTTCTCGAACGGGCCTCAAACGCCCGTGCTAACCGACACCCCTCGTATCCAGCCCAAACCTGTGATGGATATGGGGGTGCCCAAGCGGACGACCAGGTCACTGACTAGTCACGAAAAAAGGCCCAGGCGGGCTCCTCAAATAGGTCTCGAACGCCTGGGCTAACCGGCACTCCTCATATCCAGCCCAAACTTGGGGCAGATATAGGGGCGCCTGGGCGGACGGCCAGGTCACTGACCGATTATGAAAAAAGCGACCCAGAGGGCTCCTGAAATGAGCCTCGAACGCATGAGCTAACTGGCACCCCTCATATCCAGCTCAAATCTGGGGCGGATATGAGGGCGCCTGGGCGGACGGCCCGATCACAAAAAAGCGACCCAGACGGGTTCCTCAAACATGCCTCAAACGCCCGGGCTGACCAGCACCCGTCATATCCAACCCAAATCTGGGGCGGATATGGGGGTGTCTGGGCGTGTTTGCCATGTAGGACCGGTGATGGGGTCCCACAGGAAAACACTTCGAAACCTGGCGGTTCGAAGATCGTATCCTCCGTTAGACAATTGGCGCTGTGTGGCGCCACTCCAGCGGGTCGCATGGTGTCTAGCCTAGCTATTTAAGCCCACCGCCGGCACCGAAACCCAACTCGTCCACATTTTCCCCTCCGTCCGCTGCGGCCGCCACTTTCCACTCGTCGTCCGCCATCACTAGTAGACATGCTCCCACGCCGCCGGGTAAGGAGCTACCCACATCTAATGCCGGTGTGCCGGCTGCAGCTCCTTGAGGACATCCGGACAAGGCGCGAAGCCTGGATCGCCGTGAGGCTACCTCCGTACGCGGTGGATCCGAAGGTGGACTTGGAGGTGGAGGAGGATGAGGTTGAAGAGGAGGAGGAGGAGGAGGAGGAGGAGCTGGAGGAGGAGGACGAGGAGGACGTGGGGGATGCTGGGGATCCATATCTGCAGGCGGAGCAGCAGACAATCCTCGACTACCTCCGGTTGGAATTGGAGGCGGAGGCCAAACGCCACCGTCTGCAGGAGGCGGAGGCAGAGGCGGAGCACACCGCGGTCTTCAAGGAGATGCTCGCGTCTATGAATGAGGAGGAGCCGGAGCCCTCCTACGTGCCCATGTACCCGCCGCCCGGCAACTACGCCGTGGACATCTCCTACGACGAAGCCTAGGCTAGGGCAGTATGTAGTATGTAGGATTTCTTTTGCATGGTTTTGTATGGATCTATGAGATGAAATGAGGTACTCGAATGCATAGCACCAACTATGAGGACTGACGGTCAGTGCCCGGCGCGTCTGCGGGCCTTGGAGGGGCCGGGTTTGCCAAGTCCGGTTGTAGATGCTCTTATTACTGAACTTCACCCCATATGTGCAAACCCAAAATGCCTCTATCTACAAATAATAAACCAATATTCAGCTCATTCATAGAGACGCAGTTGATTCTCAAGAAGGATGGGGCTGTAAAGCACAAGGGGAAATCCCTCGTTTTTCCAAATTAAATGGAGAATCCAGGATCTTTTATGTTTTTTTTACCTTAATGTGGTGGGCTCAAGGATGAATGCGCCCAAGAATCTGGGTCGCCAGTGACGGCATCAAATCATCCAACCCGAGAACGTGTAGGGATCTAACCGGCACAGAGGCAAGGATAAGATGGGTGAGAGATGGATCTTTATCACGTGGGGGCAGGGGGTGTGGGGGCAGGGGCTGGGAGGGACTGCCGCAACTGGTCACCGGCTTCCGGTGGGTCGCCGGAGCCGAGGAAGCTGAGGGGGAGGGGAGGGAGGAAGTCAAAGGTACGGGTGCACCTTGCGCGTGGACCGGACCGGTGGGAGGCTAACAAAGTCAATCCACGGCCTTTCGTGCAGATATGGACGGCAATGATGGAGGTCCTACTGTTGGTGTTTGTCAAATTCTGCCTGATCTTGCATTGCACAATTTGTTGGTGAACCATATACACTCAAGTTTTTTTGAAAAATATTGGGTGATGTCTATTACTTTATTGGGTACACAAGAGATTTTTTGTATTTGTTTGCATGTTGTCTGAGAGAGAACCATCTTCATCCTACAACTCCTATGAATTAATAAGTTTTAGGTCATTCACTTGAGAGAAATTTGCTATTGTCCTACAAAACACTACGCTTGAAGGCCTAACAAATTCTATGAGAATAAAATTGTGTAGTATACATCACCCAACCTTTGGACGTGCCCATTGTGCATATGGTTTTGAATAATAAAAAAGGAAAGAGACATTTGTTACACCCTGTTTGCTCTTCAAACTAAAAACTTGTATGTAATAGCATATATTTCATTTCTTGCCGCCTGTGATAAGATAATCCTGACCATTTTTTCAGCGAGTTGCTTAGTTCCAGGGTACTGCTAAACTAAGCCTCAAGGATAACAAGTGTAATTTCACCTCATACACTCTTGAATTCTCAAGTTAGTTACACGTAAGCTTGATAGCCTTGCGCTCTTGATGCCTCTATCAAGATTTTTCACACTTATAATCTAAAATTGCCATATGCACTCGAAATTGTGCAGATATTTAAAAGGATGCTACAGAAACACAAAACGCATACATATAAACTGACTACAATACAAGGGCATTAACAAATTTCAGTATTATTGTGATACTTTAGGTCTGCCTAGATCTACGGTAAATATGTTATAACAGGAGATTTAAGACGCCAAATTGAATAAAACAATTTTTGCAACATAATATCATTTCATATTAATAGATGAATTTTGGTAACAATGAATATTATAATTAAATACTAAAATATGTATATTAATATTTAGTGGCATCATGTTATTATTAATATTTGCTTGTTGTATGTAGAAAATAGTGAAAGTTGTCAATTTATAGGAACATCGTATATTTAGCCAGGGTACATGAATAGCTTTTAAAGCAAAAAAGTTTACTATAAATACGTGAGAACGATTGATTTTATGTTGTCTTAGTCCTAAGCAAACCGTCTTCGCTAGGTACATAAGATGTGAGCCAATGATGACACTGGGAGAGCGGAGGCTGGCAGCAAGGCCGGCCCTGGGCCAGGGCAGCAGGGGCGATGGCCCGGGGGCCAATCAAGCTAGGAGCCCCCATTTAGTGTCATAGCATGTAATGTATGTACAAAAATAGTCTTGATGAATTGGTGTAAATAAAATAGAAAAAAACCTGTAGACAGGGAGGCTCATTATCCAACGGATAACCGACTGCCGAGAGGCCTAGAGGCACGTCGCTTCCTATCCTCCACTGACCACCTCGCACAGATCATCCGATCGAGCAATGTGAGTCTGTAAGCGATATCGGTTGCCACCAGATGTTGGCGCATAGGGCTAGCAAGTGTTTGCAAGGAATAGCAGGAGACAAAGTAAATCACCGAATAAATTTCTCTTAGTTTTTCAATTTTAATCTAATGATTAATCTATAATTTTTTTTACAACAATACTGCATTTGATTAATGTTCGATCGTCTGTTGTTGCTGACTTGGTCCTCGACTCCTTGTTTCCTTAATGATTGGATTTGAATAGTTGAAGCCTAAAGAACATAGATTGTCACTGATTTACTACAACCATCACGTGCCTTTGATCCTTTTTTTCAGACATGTAGCCAAATTGAAGTTATTGAAAGATTATTTGAGCCCAACTATGTCATAAGACTGGATGGGTTGGAAATACGTTATATTGAGAAGGATGTTTGGATAACATTGATCTTAATATTGTCATTAGTGATGTTGCATTTAAAAATGCATATAGGAGTCGTTTCTCATGATTACTGGAGGTTCGGAGGTTCACTATCATGTCTTTTTTTTTCATGTTCTGTAACTTCTATGATATTTGATTTAGACCTAAAGTATGACATTTTTAGCATACATTATTTACCAAGGAAATTTTTTACTATATATTATAGCTTTGCAAGAATGTTTTTCTATTAATGTATGGAATAAATTTTTGTCCACCCATGTCGCCATTGGGCTCATTCATCTAAGTTCGCCCCAGGTCCTCCCAAACTCTAGGGACGGCGTTGGCTGGCAGCTTGGAGGTAAGGGTGTGTAGCTGAAGGAAATATGCCCTAGAGGCAATAATAAAGTTATTATTTATTTCCTTATATCATGATAAATGTTTATTATTCATGCTAGAATTGTATTAACCGGAAACATAATACATGTGTGAATACATAGACAAACATAGTGTCACTAGTAAGCCTCTACTTGACTAGCTCGTTGATCAAAGATGGTTGTGTTTCCTAACCATAGACATGAGTTGTCATTTGATTAACGGGGTCACATCATTAGGAGAATAATGTGATTGACTTGAACCATTCCGTTAGCTTAGCACTTGATCGTTTAGTATGTTGCTATTGCTTTCTTCATGACTTATACATGTTCCTATGACTATGAGATTATGCAACTCCCGTTTACCGGAGGAACACTTTGTGTGCTACCAAACGTCACAACGTAACTGGGTGATTATAAAGGAGCTCTACAGGTATCTCCAAAGGTACATGTTGAGTTGGCATATTTCGATATTAGGATTTGTCACTCCGATTGCCAGAGAGGTATCTCTGGGCCCTCTCGGTAATGCACATCACTATAAGCCTTGCAAGCAAATGTAGCTAATGAGTTAGTTGCGGGATGATGCATTACATAATGAGTAAAGAGACTTGCCGGTAATGAGATTGAACTAGGTATTGAGATATCGACGATCGAATCTCGGGCAAGTAACATACCGATAACAAAGGGAACAAATGTATGTTGTTATGCGGTTCAACCGATAAAGATCTTCGTAGAATATGTAGGAGCTAATATGGGAATCCAGGTTCCGCTATTGGTTATTGACCAAAGAAATGTCTCAGTCATGTCTACATAGTTCTCGAACCCGTAGGGTCCGCACACTTAACGTTCGTTGACGATATAGTATTATATGAGTAATGTATGTTGGTGACCGAATGTTGTTCGGAGTCCCGGATGAGATCACGGACATGACGAGGAACTCCGGAATGGTCCGGAGATGAAGTTTAATATATGGGATAATGTTGTTTGGTCTCCGGAAGGGTTCCGGAATTCACTGGAAGGGGTTCCGGATGTTTTCCGAAATGTTTGGGTACGAGAACACGTTATTTGGGCCAAAGGAGAAAGCCCACAAGGTTTTTGGAAAGCGCAAAAGGAAGTTTTGCGGAGTCCAGGGGCCAGACGCCAGGGTCCCTGGCATCTGGGGCCAGACGCCGGGAACCCTGGCGTCTGGCCCTGGAGTCCGAGAAGGACTCTTGCCTTTCGGGTGAAACCGACTTTGTGGAGGCTTTTACTCCAAGTTTCGACCCCAAGGCTCAACATATAAATAGAGGGGCAGGGCTAGCACCAAATACACATCAAGAAACACCAAGCCATGTGCCGGCAACCCCGTCCCCTCTAGTTTATCCTCCATCACAGTTTCCGTAGTGCTCAGGCGAAGCCTTGCGGAGATTGTTCTTCACCAACACTGTCACCACGCCGTCGTGCTGCCGGAACTCATCTACTACTTCGCCCGTCTTGCTGGATCGAGAAGGCGAGGACGTCATCAAGCTGAACGTGTGCTGAACGTGGAGGTGCCGTATGTTCGGTACTTGATCGGGGCGGATCATGAAGGTGTACGACTACATCAACCGCGTTGATAAACGCTTCCGCTTAGCGATCTTCAAGTGTATGAAAATACACTCTCCCCTCTTGTTGCTATGCATCACCATGATCTTGCGTGTGCGTAGTAATTTTTTTGAAATTACTACGTTCCCCAATAGTGGCATCCGAGCCAGGTTTTATGCGTAGATGTTATATGCACGAGTAGAACACAAGTGAGTTGTGGGCGATACAAGTCATATTGCTTACCAGAATGTCATAATTTGGTTCGGCGGTATTGTTGGATGAAGCAGCCCGGACCGACATTACGCGTACGCTTACGCGAGACTGGTTCTACCGACGTGCTTTGCACATAGGTGGCTGGCGGGTGTCAGTTTCTCCAATTTTAGTTGAACCGAGTATGGCTACGCCCGTTCCTTGAGAAGGTTAAACAGCACTAACTTGACGAACTATCGTTGTGGTTTTGATGCGTAGGTAAGAACGGTTCTTGCTCAACCCGTAGCAGCAACGTAAAACTTGCAACAACAAAGTAGAGGACGTCTAACTTGTTTTTGCAGGGCATGTTGTGATATGATATGGTCAAGACGTGATGCTATATTTTATTGTATGAGATGATCATATTTTGTAACCGAGTTATCGGCAACTGGCAGGAGCCATATGGTTGTCACTCTATTGTACGCAATCCAATCGCCCTGTAATTGATTTACTTTATCACTAAGCGGTAGCGATAGTCGTAGAAGCAATAGGTGGCAAAACGACAACGATGCTACGATGGAGATCAAGGTGTCGCGTCTGTGACGATGGTGATCATGATGGTGCTTCGGAGATGGTGATCACAAGCACAAGATGATGGTGGCCATATCATATCACTTATATTGATTGCATGTGATGTTTATCCTTTATGCATCTTATTTTGCTTTGATTGACGGTAGCATTATAAGATGATCTCTCACTAAATTTCAAGGTATAAGTGTTCTCCTTGAGTATGCACCGTTGCGAAAGTTCTTCGTGCTGAGACACCACGTGATGATCGAGTGTGATAGGCTCTACGTTCAAATACAACGGGTGCAAAATAGTTGCACACGTAGAATACTCAGGTTAAACTTGACGAGTCTAGCATATACAGATATGGCCTCGGAACACTGAGACCGAAAGGTCGAGCGTGAATCATATAGTAGATATGATCAACATAGTGATGTTCACCATTGAAAACTACTCCATCTCACGTGATGATCGGACATGGTTTAGTTGATTTGGATCACGTGATCACTTAGATGATTAGAGGGATATCTATCTAAGTGGGAGTTCTTAAGTAATATGATTGATTGAACTTAAATTTATCATGAACTTAGTACCTGATAGTATTTTGCTTGTCTATGTTTGTTGTAGATAGATGGCTCGTGTTGTTGTTCCGTTGAATTTTAATGTGTTCCTTGAGAAAGCTAAGTTGAAAGATGATGGTGGCAATTACACGGACTGGGTCCGTAACTTGAGGATTATCCTCATTGCTGCACAGAAAAATTACGTCCTGGAAGCACTGTTGGGTGTCAGGCCTGGTGCAGATGCAACTGACGACGTTAAGAACGTCTGGCAGAGCAAAGCTGATGAATACTCGATAGTTCAGTGTGACATGCTTTACGGCTTAGCACCGGGACTTCAACGACGTTTTGAACGTCATGGAGCATATGAGATGTTCCAGGAGTTGAAGTTAATATTTCAAGCAAATGCCCGAATTGAGAGATATGAAGTCTCCAATAAGTTCTATAGCTGCAAGATGGAAGAGAATAGTTCTGTCAGTGAACATATACTCAAAATGTATGGGTATAATAATCACTTGATTCAACTGGGAGTTAATCTTCCTGATGATAGTGTCATTGACAGGATTCTTCAATCACTGCCACCAAGCTACAAGATCTTCGTGATGAACTATAATATGCAAGTGATGGACAAGACTATTCCCAAGCTCTTCGCAATGCTAAAAGGTGCGGAGTTAGAAATCAAAAAGGAGCATCAAGTGTTGATGGTCAATAAGACCACCAGTTTCAAGAAAAAGGGTAAAGGGAAGAAGAAGGGGAACTTCAAGAAGAACGGCAAACAAGTTGTTGCTCAAGAGAAGAAACCCAAATCTGGACCTAAGCCTGAGACTGAGTGCTTCTACTGCAAGCAGACTGGTCACAGGAAGCGGAACTGCCCCATGTATTTGGCGGATAAGAAGGATGGCAAGGTGAACAAAGGTATATGTGATATACATGTTATTGATGTGTAC
Organism: Triticum aestivum; assembly: GCF_018294505.1. Classification (NCBI taxonomy): domain Eukaryota; kingdom Viridiplantae; phylum Streptophyta; class Magnoliopsida; order Poales; family Poaceae; genus Triticum; species Triticum aestivum. Next base: position 745,284,890 of record NC_057803.1, read on the forward strand.
CTTACTAATGCTCGCAGTAGCACCTGGGTATTTGATACTGTTTCTGTTGCTAATATTTGCAACTCGAAACAGGGACTACAGATTAAGAGAATATTGGCTAAGGACGAGGTGATGATGCGCGTGGGAAATGGTTCCAAAGTCGATGTGATCGCGGTCGGCACGCTACCTCTACATCTACCTTCGGGATTAGTTTTAGACCTAAATAATTGTTATTTGGTGCCAGCGTTAAGCATGAACATTATATCTGGATCTTGTTTGATGCGAGACGGTTATTCATTTAAATTAGAGAATAATGGTTGTTCTATTTATATGAGTAATATCTTTTATGGTCATGCACCCTTGAAGAGTGGTCTATTTTTATTAAATCTCGATAGTAGTGATACACATATTCATAATGTTGAAGCCAAAAGATGCAGAGTTGATAATGATAGTGCAACTTATTTGTGGCACTGCCGTTTGGGTCATATTGGTGTAAAGCACATGAAGAAACTCCATACTGATGGACTTCTGGAATCACTTGATTATGAATCACTTGGTACTTGCGAACCGTGCCTCATGGGCAAGATGACTAAAACATCATTCTCTGGAACTATGGAGCGAGCAACAGATTTGTTGGAAATCATACATACTGATGTATGTGGTCCAATGAACATTGAGGATCGCGACGGGTATCGTTATCTTCTCACCTTCACAGATGATTTGAGCAGATATGGGTATATCTACTTAATGAGGCATAAGTCTAAAACATTAGAAAAGTTCAAAGAATTTCAGAGTGAAGTGGAAAATCATCGTGACAAGAGAATAAAGATTCTATGATCTGATCGTGGAGGAGAATATTTGAGTTACGAGTTTGGTTTACATTTGAAACAATGCGGAATAGTTTCGCAACTCACGCCACCCGGAACACCACAACGTAATGGTGTGTCCGGACGTCGTAATCGTACTTTACTAGATATGATGCGATCTATGATGTGTCTTCCTGATTTACCGCTATCGTTTTGGGGTTATGCTTTAGAGACGGCCGCATTCACGTTAAATACGGCACCATCAAAATCCGTTGAGACGACGCCTTATGAACTGTGGTTTGGCAAGAAACCTAAGTTGTCGTTTCTTAAAGTTTGGGGTTGTGATGCTTATGTGAAGAAACTTCAACCAGATAAGCTCGAACCCAAATCGAAGAAATGTGTCTTCATAGGATACCCAAAAGAGACTATTGGGTACACCTTCTATCACAGATCTGAAGGCAAGACTTTTGTTGCTATATTTGCATCCTTTCTAGAGAAGGAGTTTCTCTCGAAAAAAGTGAGTGGGAGGAAAGTAGAACTTGATGAGGTAATTGTACCTGCTCCCTTATTGGAAAATAGTTCATCACAGAAACCGGTTCCTGTGACGACTACACCAATCAGTGAGGAAGCTAATGATATTGATCATGAAACTTCATAGCAAGTTACTACCGAACCTCGTAGGTCAACCAGAGTAAGATCCGCACCAGAGTGGTACGTTAATCCTATTCTGGAAGTCATGTTACTTGACCATGGCGAACCTACGAACTATGAGGAATCGATGATGAGCCCAGATTCCGCAAAATGGCTTGAGGCCATGAAATCTGAGATGGGATCCATGTATGAGAACAAAGTATGGACTTTGGTTGACTTGCCCGATGATCGGCAAGCCATCGAGAATAAATGGATCTTCAAGAAGAATACTAACGCTGATGGTAATGTTACTGTCTACAAAGCTCGACTTGTTGCAAAATGTTTTCGACAAGTTCAAGCAGTTGACTACGATGAGACTTTCTCACCCGTAGCGATGCTTAAGTCTGTCCGAATCATGTTAGCAATTGCCGCATTTTATGATTATGAAATATGGCAAATGGATGTCAAAACTGCATTCATGAATGGATTTCTGAAAGAAGAGTTGTATATGATGCAACCAGAAGGTTTTGTCGATCCAAAAAGTGCTAACAAAGTATGCAAGCTCCAGTGATCCATTTATGGACTGGTGCAAACCTCTCAGAGTTGGAATAAACGCTTTGATAGTGTGATCAAAGCATATGGTTTTATACAGACTTTTGGAGAAGCCTGTATTTACAAGAAAGTGAGTGGAAGCTCTGTAGCATTTCTGATATTATATGTAGATGACATATTGTTGATTGGAAATGATATATAATTTCTGGATAGCATAAAAGGATACTTGAATGAAAGTTTTTCAATGAAAGACCTTGGTGAAGCTGCTTACATATTAAGCATCAAGATCTATAGAGATAGATCAAGACGCTTAATTGGACTTTCACAAAGCACATACCTTGATAAAGTTTTGAAAAATTTCAAAATGGATCAAGCAAAAAAAGGGTTCTTGCATGTATTACAAGGTGTGAAGTTGAGTCAGACTCAATGCCCGACCATAGCAGAAGATAGGGAGAAAATGAAAGATGTTCCCTATGCTTCAGCCATAGGCTCTATCATGTATGCAATACTGTGTACCAGACCTGATGTATGCTTAGCAATAAGTTTAGCAGGGATGTACCAAAGTAATCCAGGAGTGGATCACTGGACAGTGGTCAAGAATATCCTGAAATACCTGAAAAGGACTAAGGATATGTTTCTCGTTTATGGAGGTGACAAAGAGCTAGTCGTAAATGGTTACGTCGATGCAAGCTTTGACACTGATCCGGACGATTCTAAATCGCAAACCGGATACGTGTTCATATTGAACGGTGGAGCTGTCAGTTGGTGTAGTTCTAAACAAAGCGTCATGGCGGGATCTACATGCGAAGCGGAGTACATAGCTGCTTCGGAAGCAGCAAATGAAGGAGTCTGGATGAAGGAGTTCATATCCGATCTAGGTGTCATACCTAGTTCATCAGGACCAATGAAAATCTTCTGTGACAATACTGGTGCAATTGTCTTGGCAAAGGAATCCAGATTTCATAAGAGGACCAAGCACATCAAAAGACACTTCAATTCCATCCGGAATCAAGTCGAGGTGGGGGACATAGAGATTTTCAAGATACACACGCATCTGAATGTTGCGGACCTATTGACTAAGCCTCTTCCACGAGCTAAACCTGATCAGCACCAAGGCTCCATGGGTGTTAGAATCATTACTGTGTAATCTATTATTGACTCTAGTGCAAGTGGGAGACCGAAGGAAATATGCCCTAGAGCCAATAATAAAGTTATTATTTATTTCCTTATATCATGGTAAATGTTTATTATTCATGCTAGAATTGTATTAACCGGAAACATAATACATGTGTGAATACATAGACAAACATAGTGTCACTAGTAAGCCTCTACTTGACTAGCTCGTTGATCAAAGATGGTTGTGTTTCCTGACCATAGACATGAGTTGTCATTTGATTAACGGGATCACATCATTAGGAGAATGATGTGATTGACTTGAACCATTCTGTTAGCTTAGCACTTGATCGTTTAGTATGTTGATATTGCTTTCTTCATGACTTATACATGTTCCTATGACTATGAGATTATGCAACTCCCGTTTACCGGAGGAACACTTTGTGTGCTACCAAACGTCACAACGTAACTGGGTGATTATAAAGGAGCTCTACAGGTGTCTCCAAAGGTACATGTTGAGTTGGCATATTTCGAGATTATGATTTGTCACTCCGATTGCCAGAGAGGTATCTCTGGGCCCTCTCGGTAATGCACATCACTATAAGCCTTGCAAGCAAATGTAGCTAATGAGTTAGTTGCGGGATGATGCATTACATAACGAGTAAAGAGACTTCCCGGTAACGAGATTGAACTAGGTATTGAGATATCGACGATCGAATCTCGGGCAAGTAACATACCGATGACAAAGGGAACAAACATATGTTGTTATGCAGTTCAACCGATAAAGATCTTCGTAGAATATGTAGGAGCCAATATGGGCATCCAGGTTCCGCTATTGGTTATTGACCAGAGAAATGTCTCGGTCATGTCTACATAGTTCTCGAACCCGTAGGGTCCGCACACTTAACTTTCGTTGACGATATAGTATTATATGAGTAATGTATGTTGGTGACTAAATGTTGTTCGGAGTCCCGAATGAGATCACGGACATGACGAGGAACTCCGGAATGGTCCGGAGATGAAGTTTAATATATGGGATAATGTTGTTTGGTCTCCGGAAGGGTTCCGGAATTCACTGGAAGGGGTTCCGGATGTTTCCCGAAATGTTTGGGTACGAGAACACGTTATTTGGGACAAAGGGGAAAGCCCACAAGGTTTTTGGAAAGCGCAAAAGGAAGTTTTGCGGAGTCCAGGGGCCAGACGCCAGGGTCCCTGGCGTCTGGGGCCAGACGCCGGGAACCCTGGCGTCTGGCCCTGGAGTCCGAGAAGGACTCTTGCCTTTCGGGTGAAACCGACTTTGTGAAGGCTTTTACTCCAAGTTTCGACCACAAGACTCAACATATAAATAGAGGGGTAGAGCTAGCACCGAAGACACATCAAGAAACACCAAGCCATGTGCCGGCAACCCCGTCCCCTCTAGTTTATCCTCCATCACAGTTTCCGTAGTGCTCAGGCGAAGACCTGCGGAGATTGTTCTTCACCAACACTGTCACCACGCCGTCATGCTGCTAGAACTCATCTACTACTTCGCCCGTCTTGCTGGATCGAGAAGGCGAGGACGTCATCAAGCTGAACGTGTGCTGAACCTGGAGGTTCCGTATGTTCGGTACTTGATCGGGGCGGACCGTGAAGGTGTACGACTACATCAACCGCGTTGATAAACGCTTCCGTTTAGCGATCTTCAAGGGTATGAAGATACACTCTCCCCTCTCGTTGCTATGCATCACCATGATCTTGCATGTGCGTAGGATTTTTTTTGAAATTACTACGTTCCCCAACAGTAGCACCATGGCCCGTTGAGATCATTAACACGTTGAGAAGGCATGGGGCGGTGACAACGGCAACGACTAGGATTCGGGTTGTCTCAATTTGTCTGGGACAGGCTGGACCCATCCCTGGCCCCTTGTCGCTCGCTATAAATTGGATGCGCCATGTGTCCACTCTGTGTAGTAGAGTTTATGTTTTATATATATACACATACATGTGTTTAATTCTTATATAAAAGTCTATAGGATTTTGGTGGATGATAAAAAGCTAAAGGTGAATAAGGCATGTATAAGAGAGATGAAAAACCTAGGAATTTTGGAGGACTGAATTTTTGTTAAAAAAAATCTACAGGTCTCTTTGATTCAAAGTATTTTCATAAGAATAGTGAAGAATTATCACTGATTTAGTACAACTTTATACTAAATCAGCGACAATTAATATTGATCTAGAGGGAGTACATGTTTCAGGGCTCGTACTGTTTGCTTGCCCATTTTAAGTTTTTGACGTTTGTTCTATTGCAAGATCTCAAATCTTTGGTAGGAGTCCTCCAATTGTTCATATACTTTGGTTTGTCCAAACATATTTTTATTTATTTCTGTTGCCTATAGCTTACAATGTTATGTTCATTAGCTTGGCTAGGCATTTAATATCCATTCAAGTAACCCAAGATGCTACCGTGGAACCAGCAATATATTTTGCATTCTAAAAAATCAAGCATAAGATACCCGAAACAGTGTTATTTATCGGGGTCGATATGAAGAGGTAGAGTTTTGTGCTTGGAAAAAACTATTTAGATGAAGCTATGGACCTGTAGTCAACAAATATGGAATGCATTGACCTTCGGTGGCGGTGCAAAGTAAGTAGATAAATGACTGCACATAACTATTATATACATATTGGGGGGGGGGGGGTATACAAATTCATGCAGGTCATATTTTAAATTGGGCGTTATGTCATTTTTGGACTGTTTGAATGAATTACCGTCCAGAAATGAATGGCTTGGAATAAACGGAACGATATGTGTGTTGAATAAGCAATGGTGGCAGATGCTTTAAAAAACTGTTTGAAAAGGAACCCTTGTACCACACAAGGAACAATTGTTTTGGTGGCAGATATCGTCATCAGGATATCATATGCATATCCTCGGCTGATAGTTACATGATTATTTGACACTTGCATCTTGAAAATGAAGATCATGTGCATGTTCTGGTTTTTACCCCGGATGGATATATGGACATTCAAGCTTTGGGTAGGAGTACTTGACAACATGTGCATGATGAAGTTGGAGTCTGCAAGGAGGAAATATAGCTTACAAAGCTAATTTGCTGAAAATATGTGGACGATGAAACAAGGTGAGGAGTTATCTAACACTTTCAAGGTCTAGGACTTATAGTGGAAGTGCATAGACACATCTAATTTTAGCTGGATCCTTCCAACCGTTCTACAATCTCCATATAATTGGGGTTGGGTAGCTGAATTTGATCGTGACTTTAGTCCGGTATACTTCTATAGGTGGTGGCTATAGCCATTGAGGGGGGCACATATTATGACAATAAATTGTCATGGTTTACTTTTTGACATAATTTTCTTTAACATGAAAATTGAAATATGGTATGATCAGTATTTTCTGAGGCATTTCTCTGCTCTTGTGTTATTATAGCATAGTGCCATATGGAGTTAACTGTAAATTTTCCTTAGACTATCCAAGATGCAAATATTGCCATATGGTGGTACTTTAGTGATCATTTAGCAGACTTCTTGTGCCACTTTTCTTGCCCCACGAGTTTACATTTAACATGTACGTTATAATAAACTCTATTTCGTGTTTGTTGACGGTACTATAAAGCATCTGAAAGAAAAATAACTTTGCAGTTTTGACAAAGATTGGTTTTCCAGGCACCTTACGACATGGGAAATGTACCAGACTTGCACAATCCAATATGAACAGGTCTGATGTCGTAAGTGCAAGAGATAATCTCTGAAACATGTTACAAATTGGCTCTTTTAGCTTTGAGGTGCCGCCAACTGAACCGAAGAAGGATGCAGTGAAGCCAAACTTCAGAAACCCTCCAAACTGAAGTAATAATTGGTACTACTTTCATGTTCGGTGGACTGGTTCCAATCGTACAAGCAAAGTTGTTTTATTATTATTTTAATAAATTATGTGATCACGTGGCGGGTGATCAACATGACCATATTGATTAATTAGCGTTCTAATTAAAAGAGCACTACCAGAATAGAGGTCCTCATACAAGTTTGTTATTAGCTAGTTTCGTGTTTTTCTCTGAGATGTAAAAGGAGAGGATCTACCATGTTAGTTTGGCTCAGGTCGGTTAGAGTATTTTAGGGCTTACCGCCGGTGGAGTCCCGAATATAAAAGGAGCGCTCGTCTTGCATCCGAGGGCAGGTTGAATTTTGAGGTTTATACATCTAGTATGAAGCGGCCCTATAGGCGTTCGTTTTGGCAAGAGGATTCTAGTGCGTACACTGAGAATTTTCAAGCTATTGGCTTGAGGTCCGTCGGCACCGACGGGTTGCGCACCGGTTACGTCTACTACTGCGGGAGGTTTCTCGTGTGTCGAGAGATTGTCCGTTGGTCGTCGTCACCCATCTTCAGGTTACGCGTACTGTTAGTGTAATTGGGAGATTTTATCGTGGATCTTAGAGAAGTTCGTAGCATCGTAGAAGATCGGGCTGAATCAGTGGCGCGTTTAAGGTCGTGCCTATGTCAAGGTCCCACAACTAGATCATTCTGAAGAAGAGCCAGATCATTGTGAAGTAGAGACGGAGCATTCTCAAGAAGAGTTGAAGCGGCCCTATAGGCGTTCGTTTTGCTTATCTGTGTGAAATTTTCTAATTGAAGATTTCACTTTGGCAAGAGGATTCTAGTGCGTACACTGAGAATGTTCTAGCTATTGGCTCGAGGTCCGTCGTCACCGACGGGTTGCACACCGGTTACGTCTACTACGGCGGGAGGTTCCTCGTGTGTCGAGAGATTGTCCGTTGGTCGCCGTCAACCATCTTCAGGTTACGCGTACTGTTAGCGTAATTGGGAGATTTTATCGTGGATCTTTAAGGAGTTCGTAGCATCGTAAAAGTTCGGGCCGAATCAGTGGCGCGTATGAGGTTGGGCCTATATCAAGGTCCCACAACTAGAGCATTCTGAAGAAGAGCCAGATCATTGTGAAGTAGAGCCGGAGCAATCTGAAGAAGAGACGGAGCATTCCAGAGAAGACCCAGATCATTCTCAAGAAGAGTTGGAGCAATCTGAAGACGAGCCAGACCCATCCGAAGTAGACTCGGAGTATTCTGAAGAAGATACTGAAGAAGAGTCAGAGTGTTCTCAATAAAATACATAGTATTCTGAACTCTGAAGAAGGTCCATCACTCGGCGAGTCTTGGCGGCATCCTGGGCTTTGATGGTGCATGTCCGTATAACTCTACTAGTAAAGGTTGCTCCTATTAACACTTTGTTTGGGCGAAATCCGGTCAACATGGATGTCCTTAGCTCTTGCATAGGCTAGAAAAATGAGCTGGCTTCGCCACTCAAGAGGAAGAAATAATAATGATGGTCAACCTCATTTTCCAGCTGACCAACATGCAAAGGAACGATCTCATAACTTGCTGCTACTGCATAGCCAAAACATCATCTCATCTATCTTCTATCTGGTTTCTCGTGGACTGAATTACTCCCTCTGTAAACTAATATAAGAGCGTTTAGATCACTATTTTAGTATTCTAAACGCTCTTATATTAGTTTACGGAGGAAGTAATATTATGATCGATATAGCGCACTCACATATTTTACTGTCTGCAATGGGGTTCCCCTGTGGTATTTTCGATGTTGTTTTACTTTTCTACCGTTTTTGGCATAAATGGTGCACCTCATAAATTTATTTAGGTATATAGTATACTTGAAAGTAACAGCAGAGAGTGAACCGGCGAGGCGAACAAGGAATCTGTACGCTAGAGGGAAAAAAAATCATGAAAAGAGAAAAAACTATGGATGTAGTTTTTTTCTGATGGAACTATGATAGTTCAATTCCTAGCGGTTCTCACTTAGGCCTACCCGGTCACCAAATTCATCCTCACTAGCGTTGGCACATTCGCTGGTGCACCCATCAATATTCAATACTTTGGCATGCATCCTGCGGGGTATTGAACTCCACTCCTCTACCAGCATTGTAGCCTTCCCGTGGGTTGGCACCGCCATCTGTCGTTCCCCTCGCAGACGAGCAACACAACAAACAAATAGATGTGCGGTGATGGCCGTTGGGATGACGCATCTTGTTCCGCTTCCACATTTTGGTGCTGGAGAGGAAGAAAACTCATGATTTATAGTCCACTCAAGTCCGCTCACATCCCATACGCGTCAAGCCATTATTTTAGAAATCATAATTTTGAGTGAACCGGTGAGGTTTTTGGTTCACCAGTTGACAACAACCAAACTGTGGTTGTGTTGGTGAGTAGGCCAATTCCTTTACAAATTCCACCGGAGTTCAAATCCTATAAGGCACAACATATTTTACGTTGCACCATAAAATCCGCATGTGTCCATGTTCCATGAGAGAAAACTGCCTCTAGGAAACCCACCTGAACCTACGTTCCATCACAGAAAACGGTCTACTGGGAAAAATCTGGTCGAACCCTCCCAACAAATCTGTGCCATGGTGATCCAACGGACCACGAGTCGTTTGGCAGTAACGTTAAATTATCGACGTGTTTCCCAGATATATTTCTCGTAAAATGCACTAAAAAAATACTCCCTCCGTCTTCTGGCATATAACTTACATTTTGCTAGTTGAATTTAAGGTTAATGTTTAACCCAAAATACAAGCAAACCAATAAACTAGGAGGAAGGAACTACATGTGAAGTCACAGCTCTAAGTCCATCACACCATAGCAAAAACAGTAGCCTCTCAACAGTTGGACTAGCATGCATTCTTCTACACTCATGCGCTGCTTTGCTTAACACAGTCCTAGTTTTATACAAACAGAACTGTTTTTCGTCTCGCTCCTGCGACGCGCTCCCCGCGTGCGTCACGGGAGGCCAGATCCGCCGCTCGCCCTCTAGCTCTCCTCGTCCCAGACTCCTCGCCGCCGCCGGACGGCGTCCGCCGGGCAAAGCGGACATTTAATTTGATCAATAGCGGACACTATTGTGCTAGCGCTATTGCGGATGCAATAGCGGCTGCACGGGATGTCAGCAGCGCGAGGTGGCTGCTCCATGTGGGGGACGCGGGATCGGCGGGGCTCTTGGCGGCGAGCGCGCGTGGATCCGGTGGCCGCAAGGCCGGGAGACGGTGGTGCGGCCCAGCGGCGGTGTTGTAGCTTGGCGTGATGGCGTCGGTGCTGCAGCCGGCTCGACTGGGCCTGGTCGGCGGCTGTGGATGGCGTGTCCCTGGTCCACAACAGCTGCGAGGGCAGCGTGGGGGCTGGCCGTGGCGGCGGGCGGCGGCGGATATCGGACCCCTCGCTCAGATCTAGTCTCCGGCGGAGAAGGAAGCGATCCGTGCACAAGAAGTTGGATGGATTTCTTCGAACAGGTCTGGGTGAAAACCTGCTCTTGGCTAGGTGTCAAGGCCGACGATGGCAGTGCTCTTTGGTGTCGTTCCCTTCTTTAAGGCATCGTCGTGGAGAAGTTCTAGACCACTATCTGCTATCTCCGGGGGAAACCCTAGATCAGAAGACGGCGGCGCGCTTGTGTCGTTTCTCCCTTGGGGGCGTCATTCTTGGAGGTGTACACAAGCTCGAGGGACCAGCGGACCGCATCTTTGGTGGAGCGGTGCTTCATCCTACACATTGATGGCGACGGATCTTGACGTCGTGGCGCAGTGCAGATTTGGTGTCCGATGTGCGGGGATGGACTCGCGGAGGAAGACGACACTGTCTGATGTCATGGTGGCGTCGATGGCAGTGAGGCCTGACTCGGTCGATGCGTCAGTTTCTGCTCTAAAAATGGATCGATGGAAGACGGCGGTGTTGAGCCTTGCAGGGTGCGCATGTGGTGCCCACTGTGAGTGCGTCGGACCGGTATGTGACCCAGTCCCGGCATGTGACTAGGCTGGGGCAACCGGTTTTAGATGTTAGGTTTTGGTGGGATGTCTGTTTGATATTAGGCTCGGACATTCGGCACCCCTTCATTAAGGGGATAGGTGTAGCAGCAGATGTTGCCAGTATGGTTGCTTCAGGCGAACTGATGTATTACTTTGTAAGGTCCTTGTGAATAATTAATAAAATGGCTGCATGCATCCTCCAGATGCAGAGGCGGGGTACATCCTCCTTTTCAAAAAGAAAGTTTTATACAAACAGAATCTACATTGCAGAATACTAACTTGATACAAGCAGAATCTACATGCACCATGCGCCCACCGGCAGCGACACAATCAGCGCACGGACTTCCATAGCCCTTCAGATCCAATGATCAGGGTGATTTCAGACAAGTGTTTTCCATGACGACATGATCTATCTAACTAGTTACTAGGTCCCATGGCAGGATGTGGGTGACGCAGGGTGGCTGCAATGTAAAGATCTCAAACACAGGACACCCAGTGTGGCTGAATTAGGACCGAAAATCTCTGTCAGAAACGCAGGACACCAGAAATTACGTTGACAGGTAAAAAGACAGAGATCACTGGATTCTTATCTTGCCCCATCAATTCGAGAGAATCCTCGATGACTCTAAGGGGCACCTTCGCAGATGCGGCGATGCGAGTGACTTAAGCCATGGCACTAGCCGGACAATAATTCCAATTATCAGCCAGGATACAGTTAACACCAAATTCAGTCAAAAATCCAGAAGCCTTGTCATTGTCGGCGACCCTGCTCTAGCACGGCGGCAAGAGGGGAGCCTCCTGCAGTTCTGTCCAAGCCATTTTCTTTGAACTCTGAACATGTCAGCAACACGGGGACACCCAACCGACGTGGACGATCATGAACACTTAAAAGTTACAATCTCGTTCCCCCTCATTGTGTTTATCAGGTCTAGCTGACGTCTGGAGAGCCGCTTCCTCGCCGACCTTCGAATCCCCCGAGATGCTCCTTGTCACCGTCTGCTGGGCACTCGACTGCATCTTGTGGTACAGTTTGCTAGATTTGTGCATCAGGGCGTAAATGCACCGTATCAACTATGAACAGGCCACCAAGCTACAAGCAGACACGTCCAAAGCAAAATTAACAATCTGATCTCTCGCCTTCAGAGAACAGGCGACAGAGACAAGCATGATCCACCCAGTCAGCCTGATGCATGCGTTGCTTTTTGGTTATCTGTCATTCACCAAACAAACAATGACAAGTACGTCTTTTTCGATAAAGGGCGACTTTATTATCTCAAAATGTAGCATCAAGCGGATACAAAGCATTATGAGTAACACCCGGCCTCTGCATAACTAAAATGCACACAGTCAAATCCAGAAGTCTGACAAAATTCATGAAATAAAAATTGACACACCGGCAACAGTAGAGTCTTTTAGACCGACACTATGCCTATGTCGAAGAAGGTGGTGGCTCGATCCGTAGGTTATGCTGCCACCCATGTTGGGAAAAACCCTCCGTAGCCACCTGCTCCAATCGCGTACACACCACCATGAACAGCGGTTGGTACTCCGGCCGTTGTAGTATAGACCACGTACGTATCGAGATCGTACACCGGAAAATAACCTGTAGAGGAGAAGCAATTTTTGTCATTAAAAACTAAATCATTTCTACATAGCCAAAGCGACCAAATTAAGGCATACGCACCCACCCTTATTAGCGTTTTGAACCTATTTGTAATACCGTCCAACCAATGACCAAAAATATTGGCAACACTTGTGGGCGGATACAAATTTGACGCTATTTGGATGACTGACGTGCAAACTTGCATTGGAAAAAGAGGTGTTTGATTGTCTCGTCATGAGTACAAAAGGAACACTTCTTACTCCCTCGCCAGTTGCGCCGTGCGAGGTTGTCTTTGGTTAACACAACTCCCCTACGGAGATACCACATGAAGATTTTCACTTTTAGTAGAATTTTAGACTTCCAAATTTTCTTATTATTACTCGTTGGTACCTCAGAATGCGTGAGTGCACGGTACATAGAGTCCACTGTGAAAGACCCTGATGTAGTAAGGTTCCAGCGAAACACATCCCGACCTTGTGTCAGGTTAATCGAATCCAGCCGGGATAAAAGATTATGCCATGACACAAGCCGGTGGCCAATCAAATCCCGCCTGAACGAAATATTCGGCGGGGAAGAACCGAGCACGTGCGCAATAGTATTATTCTTATCGCGAGCGATGTTATATAAGGCTGGATATTGTTCTCTGAGACTGGCATTGCCTAGCCAGATGTCTTCCCAGAAACAAATCTCCGACCCGTCCTTTATCGCGAAAGACCCAAAGCAAAAGAGATGTTTCTTTGCCGCCATGAGGCCAGCCCAAAAGTGTGAGTCGCCAGGTTTCCAATATGCCTGGGATACCGCCTTTTGGCCTAGATACTTGTTGCGCAACATGGTTTGCCAAACACCATCCTCGGTAAGAAGTGTAAATAACCATTTACTAAGAAGTGCCTCATTCTTGACCTGCAGGTCATGAATTCCAAGGCCACCTTGGTCTTTAGGCCTACAAACCACGCTCCATTTGGCCAGCCTGTATTTTTTCTTTTCACCATCTTCTTGCCAAAAGAATCTGGATCTAAAGTAGTCCAGTCTTTGCAGGACCTCTTTTGGGAGTTGGAAGAAAGAAAGCATATAGAGAACCATATTTGTGAGGACGTAGTTGATCAAAACCAGCCGACCACCAACTGAGAGTAGTTTTCCTTTCCAACTGCTCAACCGTTTCTCTAGACGCTCCTCCACATGCTTCCACTCCGCAATGGTGAGACGCCGATAATGTACCGGTATTCTCAGATATTTAATCGGGAATTGGCCAAGTGCGCAACCAAACAGGTCAGCATAATCGGCTGCCGCCTTAACGGCTTCTCCAAAGCAGAACAATTCACTTTTATGAAAGTTAATTTTGAGGCCCGACATTTGCTCAAACGCTGAAAGCAATAGCTTCAGATTTCGAGCTTTGTCTAGGTCATGTTCCATAAAAAGAATCGTGTCATCGGCATATTGCAAAATAGAGAGGCCACCATCCACAAGGTGTGGCACTACTCCCGCAATCTGTCCATCCTACTTGGCGCGCTCAATCAGAATAGCCAACATGTCAGCAACAATGTTAAATAACATTGGGGACATGGGGTCACCCTGTCGTAGTCCTTTTTTTGTCTGAAAGTAATGACCTACATCATCATTGACTTTGCTGGCCACACTACCTCCAGTTACAAAATTTTGGATCCACTTGCACCATTTATCAGAGAAACCTTTCATCCTTAGGGCCTGTTGGAGAAAAGACCACTTGACCTTGTCATAGGCTTTTTCAAAGTCAATTTTGAATACCACTCCACTCATGTTTTTTCGGTGCATCTCGTGGACGGTCTCATGAAGGATAACTACACCATCTAGTATATTACTTCCTTGCATGAAGGCCGTTTGAGATGGCCGGACAACATGGTCAGCTATTGAGTTTAACCTATTCGTAGCTACTTTGGTGAAAATCTTGAAGCTGACATTAAGGAGGCATATGGGTCTGAACTGTTGGATCTGTTCGGCCTCCTTAATTTTCGGCAACAAAACAATCTCACCAAAATTTAGCCTAAATAGGTCAAGTTGATCGGCATGAAGACACTTAAACAACTCCAGAAGGTCAGCCTTAATGATATCCCAGAAATTCTGATAAAATTCTGCGGGAAAACCATCAGGGCCTGGAGCTTTGTTGTGTTCCATTTGGAACACCGCCGCTCTCACCTCCTCTTCCGAGAAAGGTGCCGTGAGGATATTGTTCTCTTTCACCGTGACTTGTGAAATATCATCTATTCGGGCCTCGTCAAGGGTGACATTCCCTTCATCTGGCGCCCGAAAAAGAGATTTGTAGTAACTGGTGATATACCTTTTGAGCTCCTCTTCGATCCGCCCCTCATCCTGTTGGAGACTACAAATACATTTCTTCCTATGTCGACCATTGGCGACCAATTGGAAGTATTTTGTATTACTATCTCCCATTAGGATGAAGTCAGCTTTGGACCTCTGGTAGTATTTGATCTCCTCTTCGCGCAATAGACGGGCAACCTTCTCATTAGATTGATTTTTCAATCCAATCTCTTGTTGAGATAAGGTACGTGTCTCTGTAATTTTGTCGAGGTCATCAATGACAAGTACGTACCTGGGAAATCCGTATTCCATCTAGTTTTACATCTCGATGTCCCCTTGGAAATCCGTATTCCATCCGTATTCACGGGGAAGACTAAAATGGCACAAGCTGGAGAAACACCGACACATTTCCAAGAGTTGCTGGCCACAAAAGTAGTCATTCCTCATTCGTCACTTTCTCTCAAATATTGCTCCCTCCCCAGCACGTCCAGAACTGTCCATTAAGACTGGTAGCACAAGCAAAATATGGCAGTACCAGCACGGATATGATAGATCAGCAATTATAAATCAACTTAGCAACTGACATAAACTGTACAAGCCTGAATTAAACTACGGTTCCAGGAATTGTTCAGTCAATGGATGATAATAGCATGAATAAGAAGATAAGATAACCAACACCACGATTACAAAAAACATCGTCAGTGACAGTGGCACCAGAGGGCAGGAGGCAATGCGTGAAGCAATCAGCAAAGCAGGCGACAGACAGACCAAGGGGATTAACACCAGCCCGTGAAGTAGAAGACAGTTTGGCTTGAAGCACTCCACCTCGTAACAGGTTGCTGGAGGGCCTGTTATTAAGAAAAGTTTGTAATCAATGGAATATTTCAAAGATTGAAAGTTTAATGAAGTGCATATATATTACGAAAGACTATATATCTTTGACAGTGCAAAGACGGCCGACGGGAGCTAATTTACCTTTCCGTTTATTTGTAGCTGGGAATCTAGATCACACTATAAATTCCTTCCAGCGGATATGCGCGATCTTTGGCCAACTTTCTCCCTCAGGTGCTCGGCAGCTCTCCTTCAATAGCTCACAACCCCATACACATATGTGCCGGAGAGAGGATGGCAGGTCTGGTAAAGATGATATGTTGGGGCAGCTATAGATGTCGAGACTCCTCAGACTGGAGAAGCACTTCAGATTTGTTGGCAGGGAAGTCATTTGACAATCACAAAATCTTAGAGTCTTGACTGATGCGAAATTTGTGCATTCTTCCAATGAAACAAATGGGTCCTTGCATCCTTCAAGAGAGAGAAATGCTGGAACTGAGCAACCTTCAGACGAGAGCATGTTATTGAATATCACAGAACTGCTAACAGTGAGCGAGTACTGAACTCGAAGATGTGAGATGCACTCAGGGGTGAGCTTCGGAACATCAATCAAATGTACACTGTGAAGTTGCAGAGAAGACAATCCTTCAAGTGTACATAAATCTGGCAAGTTATACAATACAAATGATTTAACAGAGGTGAGACTACCAACAGACAAGCAAGCGGTGCTTCTGCAATCCAATATGCTGATAACATTTATGTGTGTCCAGTCAGCACAGAAAAAGTCAGCTGGAAGCACGCAATTGTCTATATTGAGTTTCTCAATGGATAATGGCAAACATTCTGCTCCATGTGCCAATTCTAAAGAAGGGCAGGAACTCAAGCTAACATCTGAAAGAGAGGTAGCAGCTCGTAAGCCCCCTAATGACCTGAGAGACCAGCAATATACAATGGACAAGCGGCCAAGATTTGTCAAATGTTGGAGAACCTCTTCCGAAGGAAGTCTAGTTAAAGTCATAATCTCTTTTAAGATCAAACTTTCCAATGAAGCCAGGCCATCAAGGCATACTGCCAAAGCTCCATTTGTAATACTACATTGAAAAAGGTTAAGACTACGAAGTCCTGATGGTGAAACCAGTGGCAGCCCAATGCTCCTTCCATATATGAGGCACATCCTCTGCTCGTGACAGTATAGCCATGCCTTGATGATATCCTCTTTTGCCAGTATTTCTTCTTTCTCTCCTTTTAGAGCACTTTCAAGGTTTTGAACATTTGACACATCAGCATGCATAAATGTCATCAGCTGGTTCATAAATGAATGTTCCCGTGAGAGTACACTCTTGATATATGATCCTGCATCCACCTCCCAGATTAAACCAAGCTGTGATGCCAAGTGGTCTGTCCTCATGATCTCTCTCTGGTCATTATTTTCCTGCACATCGTTGGAAGTAAATATAAGCAGTGGGCAATTGTCCATTCTTAAATATGTAAGCCCCAGTGGAAGACAAGGTAATGTCTTCAGGTTTGGCACATTACGGAGGTCAAGCGAAGAGCAATTCCCAAATAGCCCAGTATTGGATGGTAGACTTTGTAATGCGTTGCAGTTAGCAAAGCTTAAAGATTCCAAATTCTCAAAATAAGAACCGTTAAGTAACCAGCCTGGATATTGTGAAGACTTGTAACCGTCAATTGTAAGATCCTCAAGTTGAGACGGTGGCATGAGGCCTTCTAGAATCTCCAAGTGTAAACTATCCTCTGCATTGGTGTTATTCCGGCAACACCATTCAAGGCACAAGCTGCCAAGATGACTTTTCTGATGCAGCTTCGATTCTAAGGCTTGATCCTTCCCACTGACATTCTCAAGATTTGTGACACTTAAACTGCCACGGATCTCGTTTATATCCCTAAGTTGTTGCAATTCATATCCCATTTTCTTTTGAACAGAAAATTTCTGAACTTGTTGAAGCGAAGTTAGCTTGCCAATGTTAGGAATTTGAGGCGCTGCTTTTCTGCATGAATCAGGTGTTCCATAATCATACCAGTCAAGATGTCGTAACTTCCTTAAGTTGCAAAGTTTCCCAGGCAAAATCTCAACTTTATCATTTACCAGAAGTAACTGCAAGTGGTAAAGAGTACACAATGATCTTGGCAATTTAGAAATCAGTGTTCTGATGATGTTCAAATACCGAAGGTGCTTCAGCTCACCAACAGATTCTGGCAACTTACTACTGCTATAAGATGACAAATGTAGTACACGCAACTTCTTCAAATCCTGTAGTATCTGATTAAAAAGGTCACTTACATCATCCATTAGGGGGTCTATGCAGATAATAGTGCGCAAATGATGTAGATTGCAGATACTTTGTTTGTGTTGCGTCATACTATGAACACGAACCGATAGATGTCGAACAATGGACGGTATTTCTGTCACCTTATCATCTTCCAATCTGAAGTAGGCCTCTTTGGAGAGTGATTCTGCCAGATCATGAAGGAGATCATGCATAACATATCTTGGAGTGTCCCAAGTGTATTTCTTGTAAACTGGTTGAAAGAACGAAACAGAGATCATCTCCTTGAAGCAATCCCTCCCAATATCTTCCACTCTCTTGTTTTGGTTGTATGAATCAATAAGGCCCTCTACCATCCAAAGATGAACTAACTCATCAATGACATACTTATGGCCTTTTGGGAACAAGCTGCAATATAGGAAGCACCTCTGCAGACGTGGATCTAACATCTCATAACTCCACAACAGAGCACTCATTGGATCACTTAAGTTGTCAATCTTTATATTCAGAGCATCCTTCCATGCAGATATATCTGTCTCCCCTTTCAACTGGGAACCCACAACTTTTGCTGCCAAAGGAGATTGTCTGAGCCTTTTAGCAATCTTCTTTGCAAAATCTTCAAGCCTTTCACACGGTAGTGGATTTCTGATTTCTGGTCCAGCAAATGCATGATGCTTGAAGAGTGCCAAGATGTGAGCATCTTCCATGTTTTCCATGTCACAACAAAGAGCAGCTGGAAATCTATCCCGTCGAGAAGTTACCAAAACTTTTCTTCCCTTATGCTGGGAAGCTAGAGGAGCCAACAGTTGGTCCCATTCCTTCTGGCTGCCAGGTTCAAACCAAACATCATCCAATACAAGCAGGAATTTCCCTAACTCTTGTAGTATATCAATCAACTTGTGATGCAGGAGTATCAAGGTTATCGATGCATGGACATTCCCCATTTGAGGCAGACTCGATGATCTCCCTTGTATGACGGGGGACATCAAGTTTGCGTGAGATGCTTACCCACATTCTCACATCAAAACTTTCTTTTACCCTCTCGTCATTATAGACAAGTTGTGCCAAGGTGGACTTTCCCATCCCTCCAGCCCCAACAATGGCCAAACCCGAGTACATCGCGGTACTAGACTGAGTAGTAGCAGCTGTTTTGGTAAGAAGATGTATTATATGATCGCGATCATTATCACGACCAATCACTTTGAAAGGTGGTATTGATGTGGTCTCAGGAGCATGAGCTGATGGTATGGCAGGGCTCCCTTCACTACAACTAGCTTATAAGCAGAGCAGTTGACGGAGGTCCTTGGCTTTCGCCAGGAGAGCCTTCAGTTTATTTAGATGGCGAATTAGCTTTCTGTTCCGAGAGCTCAGATTGGACAGCGTGCTTGATGCAGCACGCAGAGGCTTCATAAAAGAGCTGCTGAGGGAGGAGGCATTTGCAGGCAAGGAATCCTTCCCCTTTGCTTGGCGCTCAAGGAGGCCATACTCATGCTCATGCAGCAAGTCTTCCGCCATGCAGAATGCTTCTTTGAGTTCATGAAGCCATTTGTCCAACGTGGGCCTGTGTTTTCCCTTGTCTGCTGCTTCGATCAACAACTCAAACTGCGGCAAGATTGTGGTCTCCAGTTCATGGAGCTCGCGCGCCATGTCCACTCCAAGGTATGTTGAAGCATTAGCAAGGAGCTTCTGCAAGACTGGCGATGCAGCCGATTTTAAGCTAACGCTTAAGGCAGCGCTAGCTAAGGCCACTTCCATTGGGCTGGAGAGTTTACTTTTTGGGTGTAGAAAATAAACTGAAGACCACAGTGGAGTTGTTTATAGAAGCCATGGTGGATGAATGAAGCACACGCTGAATTAAGAAACCATCACGAGATAAATTAGCCCACTACAATGCTGAAAAGAAAGAAAAACATAAGAATAATATATAAAAAAAACTAGTGGCAGATCTGTATAAAATGGCAAGAATACTATTCTGAGAGAGAGTGAGGAATGACCGATGCAACAGCAATGGAAGTGAGAAATCACGTGGGTCTTGCACAGCTAAAGGATCAACTGGTGGCAACAGCGAAGACAATGAAAAATCCAGTTCCGCAGAGCAAAGCAGAGGATAGTTATGGTGAGCTTACTACACAGCTAAAGACAGCAATGGAAATGCTTCTGGACGCTGTGAGGAAAACCTGTCGAAGTAGGAAATCATCACTAGATAAATTAGCAAGCTGCAATGGTGTGAAGAAAACAAAAACCTAGAGGCAGATCTGTACAGAATGGCAAAGACTAAATATTGTTCTGGGAGTGGGAATGACGACCTGACCTGAACAATCGATGGACAAGCAATGGGAGTGAGAAATCACGAGGATATAATGATGTTGCGATGGATGAACAACTGCTGGAGTAATAAATCACCAGATAGATTAGCCGGTTGCGAAGCCTAGACAGTAAAGAGCCCGATCTGCAGAGCAGAAGAGAGGAGGAACAGTGACAGTGGGGGAGCTTACAGAGCTGAACTGAAGAAGTGAGAAGCAGCGTGGTCGAGGCAGGGTCGCGGGAGTGGAAGAAATCCTCTGCTGCGAGAGAATGGGAGGCCGCGGCCGAAGATGACCCCCCCCCCCCCCCCCCCCGCCGCCGAACGCCGCTTGTAGCCACCGCGCACGGCGCCGTTCGTCCCCTTGCTCAGGGCATCGCGGTGCCGCTTGTCTCCTCGTCGAGGCCACCGTGGCTGGTCCCCTCGTCGGTGGCGCGCGTCAATGCGGATGCCGCCGCCCCTGTCGTGGTGCTGTCTCACTCAGGGCACCGTCGTTTCTCTTGCGAGCGTGGGTCGTCGATGGTCGTCGGTGTGAGAGCGCGTGACGGTTAGGGTCTGGATGTGGCGATCGCTAGGCGATCTTGCCTGTCGTCTCCCTCGCGCCGTCGCTAGGGTTTGTCCTTGTGCATCTCACGTATCCTCGGCCCCGATCTCTTGATCCGGGACGGGAACGGGATCCTCCCCACGCGTTGCAACCCTTGAACCCGCCCACCATAAGCCTTCTAGGTGTGCTAGGGCACCTGGTCGTAAAACACCAAAACCCTAGTAGATCTTGTTTCTTTCGTCTTCGTGAGGGGGTGATCTGGAAGCGAAGGATGGAGGGAGTGGAGAGGAGTTTGAAGAAGATGAACCTGTCTGACGCAGAAAGGAAGGGAGTGAAGATCGGGTGGAGGAAGGCGATGCAGAAACAGCAGGAGGGGCGGCCCTCAAAGCTGTTGGGATACTCATGTCGGACAAACCCGGCTATGCTGCGGGAATGGAGACGGCGTTGGGGAGAGCCTGGTGCCCCATGAGTAGGATCGAGTCAAAGGAGATGGGGGGAACAGATTCTTATTCGTGTTCCAACATGAGGCAGGGAAGAGGAATGCGGTGAAGAACGGCCCATGGAGCTTTGACAAGGATCTGTTAGTGATTGAGGATTTTGATCCAGCCAAAACCATTGATGACTACCGCTTTGAGAAGGTACCAATCTGGGTACGCATATACAATGTTCCCCTCGGTATGATGTGCAAGGAACTAGCGGAGGAGATGGGGGGGGGGGGCAGATCGGAGACCTGGTGGAGGTAGATACCGAAGAAGATGGTACATCCATAGGTCAGGCGCTCAGGGTGAAGGTAGGAATCAGGGTTGCTGAGCCTTTGATGAGGGGTATGTTTCTGGATGATGAAGAAGATGGAGATGGTGACACAATTGTGAAAGAGCATGGGAGGAGAAAGGAAGAGGAGGAAAAGAATTGGTGCCATTTTAAATACGAGTACTTGCCGGACTTCTGTTTCACGTGTGGAATTATGGGTCATACTGACAGAGATTGCAAGAAGAAGTTGAAGAAGGGGGGAGCACAATATGGACAATGGATGCGGTATGTACCATAGGGCAACTCTAACCTAGGTGAGAGAAGGAGGGGAGGAGGAGAGTTTGGGGGTGGTTTCACAAGGAGGAGGTACGGTGGGTCTAGCAATGGAAGCAAATCGGGGAGTGATGGACCGTCATGGAGGAGCGATGGGCAACTGCCTATATGCGGAAAAGAAAAGGGCAGAATTGATACTGAAGGAGATGTTACGAGCCCTCTTAAACTGAAGCAGGTAATGCAAGATGAGAAAGAAGGGGAAGCAGAAGGGAGAGTAAAAAAAGCTTTATTCACTGGAGGTGAGATGGTAGAAACACTATCATAGAAGCAGGAGGCATCCAAGAAGGGTGTGCAACCGGAGGCAGCAGACCTGG
Source organism: Triticum aestivum (assembly GCF_018294505.1). Lineage (NCBI taxonomy): Eukaryota > Viridiplantae > Streptophyta > Magnoliopsida > Poales > Poaceae > Triticum > Triticum aestivum. Next base: position 745,307,050 of record NC_057803.1, read on the forward strand.
TTGATACAGTACCGCATGGAAAGGATGTAAGAGAGGGGATTGAGCAAGGCGTAGGAGGGGAGGAAGAGGATAAAGGAGGAGCTGGGGAGGTAAAGCAGAACCCTTCGGAGAAGGAGAGTGTCAAGGGGAAGGGGAAAAAATTCAAGAGGATCCCTAGAGAGGAGAAAAATAAGGGGGCGCAAGTAGTAAGCTTTAAAAAGAAGAGAGGGGTCGATGCTATGGAAGTGGAGGAGGGTGGAAACCCAAAGAAGAGCCGTGGTGATGGAGTACAGGATGTGGGGAAGACAGGGTAGGAAAATGAGAACGCGGGGCTGTCGGAACAGCCCTGCACGAACCAATGAGACTTATCTGTTGGAATTGCCGGGGGTTGGGGAACGGCCCGGCAATTCAGGGTCTTCTGGAACTCCAGAAGAGGGAGGACCCCGACGTTCTGTTCTTGTCTGAAACAAGGATGGAGAAACGTAGGCTTGAATGGCTAAGATGGAAGATGAATATGACGTGCATGGTAGCGAAGGGTAGCGAAGGACAAGGAGGGGATTTGGCTTTGTTTTGGAAGAAGGAGGTGGACCTGCGGGTGGTAGGTTTCATGTCAAAATATCATATTGATGCTGAGATTACTGAAGAGGATGGTTTCAAGTGGAGATTCACCAGAATATACGGGGAGCCGAAGATGGTGGAGAAAGGAAGGACATGGAAGCTGTTGAGAACTTTAAAGAACCAAAATAATAAACCATGGTTGTGTGTGGGAGATTTCAATGAGGTTCTACATGCTTGGGAGAAGGAAGGTGGTGTACCAAGGAGCCAAAGATGCTTGGATAATTTTAAAGAGGCACTGGAATATTGTGAGCTAGGCGATTTGGGGTTTGCTGGTGATGCTTTTACGTGGAGGAACCATAGTCACACAGCGGAGAAGTATATTAAGGAGAGGTTAGACCGCGCTGTTGCCACACAAGACTGGTGCGTCTAATTCCCTGCTTATCAGGTTGTAAATGGTGACCCACGCCACTCGGACCACCATCCTGTCATCATTGATACTGCAGGTGCAGCAGCTGTTAGAAGGAATGCTAACCATACTCATAACCCACATTTTGAAGCAGGGTGGTTGGAGGAGAAAGGATGCAAGGAGCTGGTGAAGATGGCATGGGAGAAGGAGACGGAAGCCGAAGGGAAGAAGGTAGCAGGGGCAGTTAAAGGCGTTATGAGGGAGTTGCTCGACTGGAGTAAAAATGTCTTGGGGGACTTGGAGAAACGAATACACCGGCTCAAAAAGGATCTAGAAAAAGAGAGAAGAAAGGATATTAGCCCAGAGCAGGTGAGGCGTGAATAGATGTTGTGGTTTAAGTTTAGCCGACTGGAGGAGCAGTTTGAAATATATTGGAAGCAGAGGGCTCATGTGAATTGGATGAAGGGAGGCGACTATAACACAAAGTTTTTCCATGCAACTGCTTCTGAAAGGAGAAGGAGGAATAGAATTAGGAGATTAAGAAGGTAGGATGGGAGATTAGTGGAGAAGGAGGAGGAGATGAAGGAAGTGGTTACTAATTACTTTATGAATTTGTTCACTTCCCATGCAGGAGCCCGATGGGAGGAGTTGCTGGCCTGTGTCCATCCCCAAGTCACACCAGAGATGAATGAGCTATTAACGAAGGAGTACACTCGTGAGGAGGTGTTTGAGGCTCTGCAAAGCATTGGTGACCTCAAGGCCCCCGGACCGGATGGGATGCCATCCATCTTCTACAAGAAATGTTGGGACGTTGTGAGAGACAAAATAGTGGAAGAAGTTCTTGCTGTCTTGCATGGAGGACCAATGCCGGAGGGTTGGAATGAGACCTGTGTTGTGTTAATCCCCAAGACAAAAAAGCCAGAAAGTATGAAAGACATGCGTCTGATTAGCTTGTGCAATGTGGTGTACAAATTAATCTCCAAAGTTCTTGCAAACGGCCTCAAACAAATTCTACCAGAAGTGATCTCGCCTAATCAGAGTGCTTTCGTCCCAGGACGCTTGATCACGGACAAATCCTCTTAGCCTATGAATGTACACACTATATGCAGAACAGAAGAAAAGGGAAGGAGGGTTATGCGGCTGTCAAGCTCGACATGAGGAAGGCCTATGACCGAGTGGAATGGCATTTCTTGGAGAAGATGATGAGGAAAATGGGGTTCAACGAGCAATGGATCGGCAGGATTATGCTGTGTGTGACCTCGGTCTCTTACAAAGTTAAGGTTAATGGAGAGTGCACTGACACAATAATACCGCAGCGTAGTTTTAGACAAGGAGATCCACTTTCCCCGTACCTGTTCCTCATCTTTGCAGAGGGCTTCTCTGCGCTTCTCAACGTGGCAGAGGTGGATGGTTCTTTGAGACGGATACGTGTTTGCAATGATGCACCGAGCTTCAACCATCTACTATTTGCGAATGACTCACTAGTGCTCATTAAATCTTCAAGTGAGAGTGCTACGTCACTGCAAAATGTTCTACAACTTTATGAGGTTTGCTCGGGGCAGGTTGTGAACTATGATAAATCTTCGGTTATATTCAGCAAGAACACTAGACAAAGTCAGAAATGAGAGGTCCTAGACAGATTGAACATCCGGGCTGAAGCCAAGTCTGAGAGATATCTGGGTCTCCCTGTATATGTGGGCCAAGCACGGAAACAAGTTTTTGAATACTTGAAAGATAGAATCTGGCAAAAGATACAAAGCTGGCAGGAGAGGTTATTGTCTAAGATGGGGAAGGATGTCCTGATTAAAGCTTGTGCACAAGCGATACCAACATTTGCAATGTCCTGTTTTGACCTGACAATAACCCTTTGCGAGGAGATTAGATCCATGATATGCCGCTTCTGGTGGGCAAAGCAAGAAAAGACCACAACCATGCCTGGCTTAGCTGGGAACTTCTGACAAAGCCAAAGAAGGATGGGGGTATGGGGTTCCGAGACATCTACGGCTTCAATCTAGCTATGCTAGCACGCCAGGCTTGGCGGATGTTAACAGCCCCGGAATCACTTTGTGCCAGAGTTCTGAAAGCGAGGTACTTCCCGAACACTACTATCCTTGAGGCAACGACACACCCTGGGATCTCATACACTTGGAGAAGCATCCTAAAGGGGGTGCACTGCTTAGGGACGGCTTAATACATCAGGTGGGGGATGGAAGTTCAATAATCATCTGGGCAGATCCATGGCTGAATCGGGAAGGGCAAAGGACACCAAAAACCCCTCGGGGAAACTGTCTCCTAACCAAAGTGAGCGAGCTTGTGGATCCATACACACATACTTGGGATGAGATTCTGGTGAGAGACATTTTCCAAAAAAGAAGATGCAACAGTTATTTTAGCAACCCCGCTCCGGGAGGATTTCGAGGACTTCCACGCATGGTTTCACGACAGTAAGGGCAAGTTCTCGATAAAGTCGGCCTATAAGCTATATGTGCAACAGCGCGACTTGGAAAGACCGACGGCCTCTGAGCCTATCAACTATGGATGGGAATGGAAAGAGATTTGGTCTATGCCTTGCCAGCCAAAAATTCAACATTTTCTATGGCGATTTGCACATAACAGCCTCCCTCTGAAGTGTAGCATCAAGCGTAGAGGAGTTGAATGTGAAACTCTATGTGTTTGCTGTCAGAGGCTTGATGAGGATGGGGCACACTTGTTCTTGCGATGCAAACAAGTCAAGAAGGTGTGGCGAGCACTTCAATTGGAAAGCCTAAGAGAGCGATTGTGTGCTTGTAGGGATGCCATGGAAGTCTTGCATGAAACGCTTCGGCTACCTGACGATAAAAAACTACCTGTTGCATGTCTGCTGTGGAGGTGGTGGAACTGGCGCAACAAAGTGAATGCAGGCGACAAGCCTGTCCCCCTAGACAGCCTACCAGCTGAGATCAGCCATTGGGCCTTCGACTCGATGCAGCTGCGCCGACAGCCTCGTACTACCTATGGGGAACAGCCTGCGCAGACGTGGGTGAGGCCCGAGGGGGATCTCCTGAAAATTAATTGCGACGGCGCCTACTCGGCGAGACACGGCACCGGGGGTTGGGGCTTCGCAGTCCGGGACCAAATGGGGGACATCAGGGGCTCGGGAGCAGGCCATCTGACACATGTGGCGTCAGCTTTGCAAGCTGAAGCGGAAGCTTGCGCGGCGGCCCTAGAGGCGGCGGCCGCGTGGGGCATGACGCGTGTCCAGGTTGAGTTGGACAGCCAGGAGCTGGTGAAGGCACTAACTAGCAGGGAAGCGGACTTGGCGGCCGAAGGAATCCTCTTCAGAGACATATGTGAGTTTGCCCGATTGAACTTTAGCCGGATTTCTTTCTCTTTTGCCCCAAGGGGTTGTAATGTCTTAGCTCATGCTGTTGCTGCCTTTGGAGCAAAGCGTCTCGTAGATCGGGAGTTATGGCCTGAAGGCCTCCCGGATGATGTAAGTGTTCGACGGGCCAGCAGCCTGGCTGGACCTGGTTAACGTATGGAATCAGAGGGTTCCACTTCAAAAGAAAAAGCTGAAGAAAGCAAATAATTGAAGCACAGACCCAACCAAGGTTTTTTTACCACTTGAAGAGAAGTCATTCGCCTGAAAAACACAAGCATGGTATCTTAAGATTTTACAAAAACACAAGCATGGTATCTTAAGATTTTACAAAAACACAACAGACGCCTTGCAGTCGATGGGAACGTGTCCTCCCAACTAACATCGTCGAAAACCTAAAATGAATACAAAAATAATGCAACCACCAATATTAAGTTTAGGACTTGAATCCTAAGGATATCACTGCTCTTCTAATCATTCAACCCTATTAATACTAAAACCGTGACCCTTACTTTGAACGAGAGGGAGTAGCATTTTGTTTGCCTAAAATAATAGCACCAAATTAATGGAAGATACAAAATGTTGATCCACCACACCTAAGTGCCACACATTCTCAAAATCAAGCTAACAATGGATGCGGAGTTTCTGCTCTCGGGCTCATCTGCACCCACGCTCAGTAAAAAATCAAAACAAATACTAGAAAAATTCAAAAAAATCCAAAAAAATTGTGTGATAGATAATTTGATGCGTGAGGTTTGCTTCAAATTTTAACTCATTTGAACATCTAAGCAGCTTTCTGCAAAAAAGACAAATAAAATTAGCGAAAGTACAACTAAGGTCCTGCTTCGATCGTGGGTTGGCTTTTAAATCTGGATCTACGCCACGTCTAATTTGGTATGACCACAACTACCATAAGTGAAAAATCATTCTTTCATTACAGGGCATATTCTATTCCTGTGAGTTGACCCGAAACAACTATAAACAGGTTCCAAAGAGCGACTATGAACCTGATGAGCTACATTGTGCACAATCCCACTTATTTCTCTAGATATATGGAACGCCTGCGGCTGTATATTTTGGGTAATCCTGTAGAAATCAGCAAGAGATCTCTAATCACCCAAGGAGTGGAATCTCCTGTTACATTCCTGTTCGCCGTCGCCTTGGCAAGAGAAAGATTGTCGGTGAGAAACGTCGGCTGCTCGACTTGTAAGATCGGCGCTGCTTTGGCAGCAAGAAGAAGAGCTTGTGCTTGTGCTTGTAGAGGTGACGAAGTTAGTGGTTAGTGGTGCGGATGCTTGAATCTGAACTTGGATACTTCTATTGTCCTGCAAAAAATTGAGAAAAACTCCAATGCCCGTAGCTGCATCTCCATTTGATAAACCTGGAATTTTTGAACACTTGAAAGAAGCGTCAGAGAATATTTTGGCTCCTGAGATTAGAAGATCAGACCTAATGGTGCAGCCCTGTTGTAGCACCAAACTGTTGTCCCTGTTAATATGAGCATGGAGAGCAGAATTAGGATTGTCGGGAGGAGCCTCTTGGACAGTGTTGCATTCAGCCATGGTCAGCGCAGCAAGATGTGTCGCATATCTTATCGAGCACCCGCCTCCACCCAACGCCGATGCCCTGGATCTACGCCACCCTTGTTGACCCCCTCGTCAACCACGTCATCGGCGCAGTAAAAATTACACAGCTGGCAAGGTTCGAACTAAAGACCTCCCAATAGACAATACACCAAGTTGACCAACATGCCACCTTAGTAGTTCTGACAACTATAGGAATGACAACTCTCTTAGTTATAATACGCAGTGGTTTTCCTTCCTTTTCTCCTTTTTTTTTGTTTTGACCAAGTTTTCATCTGTTATTTTTTCTCTTTCTTTTTCTTTTTCATTTTCTTTTTTAAAATTCGTGTCTTTTTTAAAAATCATGTACTTTTATTAAATTTATGAAATATTTTCCAAATCCGTGAAATTTTTTCAATCATGTATTTTTCCAAAAAATACACGAGCTTTTTTCAAATGTGTAAACCTTTCTTCGAAACATGTGAATTGTTTTCAAAATTGCAACCCCACTTGACGCGACACCCCCATGCACCCCAATAGGATCGCCCATCCACCCGACAGCCCCCCACCAGGTCCACCCTCCACTAAATCCCACTGGGCCCCCGCATCCACCTCTTGCTCCCCACCCATTTAGCGCGCACCTACCTTCTCCCCATCCAACGCCTCTCCCTCGGATCGCGCGCCCACCACGTCCGGTTCCCCTGCCCACGAATCGCCCTCGGATCACGCGTCCGCGCATCTGCCTCCTCTTGCCACGCGTACTCCTTGGATCATGCACCTGCCCGTCCCGCTCATGGCGCCACTGCATCCACCTCCCTTTCTGCGCCAACCACCCCATCGCCTCCTCGCCTACAAGCTCGTGCCCAACCCGTCCAACCTCCTCACAATTCTCACAAAATGCACACTCGTGCCAAGTCCAGCTTTTGCCAACCAAAACGTCTTTTCTTAACAGCCACGACTACACCTCCCATCTCACCCATACCTGCCACCTACCGCTCTGCACTAAAAGACCCAAATTGGCACCACGCAATGCTTGATGAATTTGCTGCTTTAACAAAGAACTCGACTTGGTCTTTGGTTCCCAAACCTGCAGGTGTCAACGTGGTCACAGGAAAATGGATTCCTTGGCACGGTACAAAGCGCGTTGGGTGGTCCGCGGTTTCACTCAAAAGGAAGGGGTCGACTATGATGAAACTTCCAGTCCCGTGGTCAAGCCGGCGACGATCCGTGTTGTCTTGAGCATTGCCACGTCGAGCTCATGGCCCATTCGTCAACTTGACGTCAAGAATGCATTTCTTCATGGTGATCTCAAGGAGACAGTCTATTGTGCCCAACCGGCCGGCTTTGTTGATGTCTCTCGCCCGACCATGTGTGTCTCCTTCGTAAGTCACTCTATGGCCTCAAGCAAGCTCCTCGCACATGGTTTCATCGCTTCCAATCGTTTCTCTTGTCCCTTGGGTTCATTGCATCCAAGAGTGACTCCTCTCTTTTCATCTTGCACCGTGGGTCATCTATTGCCTATTTGCTCGTGTATGTTGATGATATCATCCTCACCGCTAGCTCACCACACCTTCTCCATCATATCATTCACTCCCTCAAAACCGAGTTTGCTATGACCGATTTGGGCGCTCTCCATCATTTTCTCATCATCAACGTCACACCCAATGCATCTGGTTTGTTTCTCTTCCAACAACAATATGCACTTGAGATATTAGACCGCGCTCATATGCTGAATTGCAAGCCTGTTTCTACACCCATCGACACTACCTCGAAGCTTTCTGCTAGCGCTGGCACCCCCTTGCAGAACCCCACCCTCTATCGCAGCCTCGCTGGTGCCCTGCAATACCTCACGTTGACTCGCCCCGACATCTCTTATGTTGTCCAACAAATATGCCTCTTCATGCATTCCCCTAGCGACTCCCACATGCAGCTCATCAAGCGCGTGCTTAGGTACTTGCGTGGCACTCTCACTTCGGCTTACAACTCTACAAGTCTCCCTCCCATGAACTTGTGGCCTATACCGATGCCGATTGGGCCGGGTGTCCCGATACAAGCTAGTCCACCTCCGGCTTTTGTGTTTTTCTTGGCCCAAACATGCTTTCCTGGTCCTCAAAACGGCAGCCAACTGTATCTCGTTCTAGTGCTGAAGCCGAATATCGCGGTGTGGCAAATTGTGTGGCTGAGTCGTGTTGGATTCGCCAACTCTTACACGAGCTGCGGCGCCCTCCCACTCAAGCCACCATTGTCTACTATGATAACATCAGTGCCTCGTATCTCGCTTCTAATCCCGTGCACTATCAACATACCAAGCACATCGAGATAGACCTTCACTTCGTCCAGGACCGTGCGGCACTAGGCGAAGCTCGTGTTCTCCATGTTCCATCGAGCTCGCAGTTTGTTGACGTGTTTACGAAAGGGCTGCCATCGCATGTCTTCCATGAGTTTCGCTCCAGCCTGAACGTCCTTCCCCATGGCGTTCAGGCTGAGGGGGGGGGGTGTTAGCCTGTAATATACTCATGGTCGCTCCTAATCTTTAGGATCGGAGCCCTCGCCCCGGGCCTGCGTGCCACCTAGATCGGGCCACTCATGTAACTCCCTGTATATATTGTACTGTTGTTGAGGAAAGGCAATACACAGAGAGCATATTCACACTCCAACTCTCTGCGGGATCATCATTTCCGGTGGCCACCATCTCCATCCGGTTGGCCTCCCCTTGACTGAGTTTTCTCCGTTGGCCTGTTGGGCATGCCGTTGTCTTCCACAATTGAGAAAACGACTAATTTCACATCTTAGTTCACAGCAGAATTGGTCCCAGAAGCCCAAACAATAGACTGAACTTCACTAGGCAAATGAACGAATGATTCATTTCCTTTTTTCTTCTAAAACAATCATTGGGAAATAAAAAATGAATGTCTTGCTTTCCTGTTGCATCCGGGAAGCTCACAGGAGCTCCTCCACCTTGTAGTCAAACAAAAAATGAGCCCCGTGGCTCTCTTGCTTGCTTCGTTATCTTGGCATCACCGTATGTTCAAATTGTAATTCTGCAATCCATGAGCAAAGAAGGAAAAAATTTGTAGAAGCATGGTAAGAACTAATGGGTTCTTTGCACAACATGGAACGAACAAGGAAAGAAGAGACGGAAATTCAATGAATGATGATCAGCAGGCAATTCAGATTCAGAATTGAATTACTGCTATGACGGACTGAGCTTCACAAAGATTTTCGAGAATCGCAGACAAATTAAAGCCATTCTGAATTAAAAATAATAATTTTGCTGCCTTTCGCAAAATTGTAGGAGATGAGATGGGGGGGGGGGGGTCGGACCTTTTTGCAATGGAAAAAAAATACCACGCTTCCCTAGCATAGTAATCATGAATGAAGACCTCAAGGGTCCACGTGCATCCCATCTATGTTGCCGCTTACCCTCCTTGCCACCCTTGTCAACGGCGGCCTCAGTGCTCACAGTCACAACTCGCTTGAATGTGGCCAATTGTAATGTGTCTCTCCTCTCTGTATAAGTTGAGAAATCTACTTTTTCACCTCGAGGTTTTACCGAGTCGTGCATGCGTGGTTATAGATGGTTTCTTTCTTCTTCAAACTAATTTTGTTGAGGCGTTGATTTCTAACCCGATCTATACCGGTACGAAAGAAAGATGGATTGTTCGCTATTGATTAATATTGTCCCCTAAATAGCATTTAAATTTTTTAACATGTAAAAGAACATCATATTTAGATTCTACATATTTTTTTCGAATCAATTTCCATATATATAATGTCAAAGTTGGAGTTAGGGTTTAGAAGATATGAATATTTTTAAAAAGTATTAGAATCACATTTTTTAAATATTTAAGAGGCAAAATAAAATCATATTAAGATTCTAGTCATTTTTCTAATCAATTTTCGTATATGACATGTCAAAATTGGAGTTAGGGTCTAAAAGATATGAATATTTTGAAAAAGCATTTGAACCTGTCAAAAAAATAGATGGATGGCAGGTTAATTAAATAAAAGATCAGAGTGTTTTCCGGAAAAAATGTGAATCGTTTTTTCACTTAAATTTAGCACCGCTGGTTCATTAACTAATAGAGGAGGGTTTTTTTGGAAAATAGAAAAACGAACCGTTTTTTGCAATTAAATTTAGGATTGCGGGTTGAATTCTCATAAACAGAGGGACTTTTCTGCAAAAACGATGACGACGTATGACCAGAGCTGATAGCCACTTTATTATTAGGTAAAGATAATAAAAGACAGCGGGTCAGTTATGGGGCGGGAATTGGACCTTGTTCGGTGTGGGGACAGTTCGGCTCATGCGGTGGTCATCTGTCCGAGGCGCCGAGCTTGCACAAACGTGGCTATGATCACCCGCAACTCCAGAACGGGGGCTACCCGCCATGAGGACCGGCGAGGCCCCCTTCCCGACCACTGCTGTATTCGGGGCCTTCCTCATTGTGGCGCTGCTCCAGTTGGCACTTTTGTCTCGAGAAAAATATAGATTTCCCGCTGAAACGTGGTTATTGGAACGGTTTTGTAGGCAACTAAAATCTGGCAAATCGGATAAATTTCCCCGGGACGATTTTTGTTACGATTAACTTAATTCATGCTTAAAAAACACGGCTGCTAACTGGCAATTGCCGCGGGTTGCCCACCCCCCTTGCAGAACAGGCACCTGTTGCTTTGCATCCCTTGTAGCACAATATAAATATATGGACTATCAAGATGATTACACATAGTTCTCATTACTTTTCTTGCCTATTGTCTCTCATTTTACTTTACAACACGTTATCAACATGATCTACCGAGAGCGAACGAGAGAAAAATGCAAGGACGGAGGCAACAACTCCAGCGAATTCCAGTAGTGAGAAAATTACTCAAAGAACAAGAAGCTTCTATAATCAATTCAAGGCATCATGCTAAGCCGTTTAAATTTTTAAGAAGTTTTGCATTTTCTGGAGGTTTATCGGTGAAAAAGGGCCGATACATGGCATGCCTCATATATCTATGCCAGGCTGCTTCAAGAAGTTGGGGTCATCTATCCATAGTAAGAAAACACCACTTGAGAGGAGTTTGCCGCACTAGGCCAGACGGGTGCATCCGTCAGCATGTAGTTTTTCTAAATTGAATGCTTATACTATTTGCAATTAACGTCATTTATCAATCAACGTGAACTTTTTTATGTCCTAACCATTTTGTGAAATTTTTCAACAATTTTGGAATTTCAAATTGCGTATGAAAATTTTACAAACCTGAACACTTTTTCCAAAATTGTTAAAAAATTCCCGGCCATTTATGAAAATTTTTTAAAAAAATTGTAAACCATATACTTTTAAAAAATATGAACTTTTTATGAAAGACAAACATTTCTTAAATTTGTGAATGAAAAGTCATAACGGGGACATTTTATGAAATTCCGGAGCATTTAAAAAAATTTGTAAACAAATATGTGAAAACAAGAACGTTTTCTGGTATTCTCAAAAAATTTGCAAAAAAATTAACCGGTATCAAAAGGATAATAAGATTGAAAAAGGGGACAAAAAATTAAGAAAAAAGAGAAGAAAAATGTAAAATAGACGGAAAATTCTTAAGACCTAGAAAATAAAAATGTTTGTAAATTTGAAAAAATGTTTGTGTTTTCAAATAATGATCCTAAATTTGGAAAGTATTCTCATTTGAAAAAATGTTCATAAAGTTTTGAAATTGTTCATGTTTAACGGAAATGTTTGCAAAATTTAAAAAGTTTTCATTCTTTGAAAAGAATGTTCACACTTTCAGACAAATCTTCACAATTCCGAAAAAATGTTCATAAGTATAAATAATTCGTCACAAAATCATTCAACGTTTGATTTTTTTATAAAAAGGTTCGCATGTTTGAAAAGTAGTTAAAATTTCGTTTTTTTCATGTTTTAAAAATCTTCGTGTTTTCAATAAACACTCGAAAAACTGAAAAAATGCATTAGCTACAATACCCCCTGGGTTGGTTCGCTACAGTGTCCGGCCCGGTCGTACAGTGCCGGTTTGATCTAATATAGTACGTCAATTCTATTTGATGAGAACCGCGCTACATAGGTGTCATCAAAGCCGTTTTTGTTCTAGTGGCTATCAGTGTGTTCACAAAAAACCGGAGGTCCCAGGTTATGCTTCGTAAAAAATCAGAGGTGCTCATAGGGATAGCGTATGCATGCGTTCGTTCATAGGGTTGAGTATATGCTCGTGTATGTGAGTGACTTCAATTGTACTATGTTAAAAACAACATGGTCTGTGCTTTCCAGGGTGCCATTATAAATTTCTAATGCCTCGCATGGCAAACTGCCATAAACTGGTGCTCACATCACATACTTCACACAGGCCAACCAGTCCTACTATATACTAGATAACACAAGCCATATGTATAAAATCAAAGTGCTCATTCATAGTTATTGTGATAAATAACATACCAGGGAATGGTTAATTTTATATATCCTCTTGACCGGCTGGTTGCTTTCACAAAAAACATCACCTAATTAAGGGAATGAGAAAGTTAAGCATGCAGAAAGACCAGCTCAGACCTCTAGAGCATATGCCCTGAAGATCTGAAGCAACAGTCTTTCTACCAAGAACACATGCAATCACTGCAGAGCAACTTGGCAACTTCAGACGAAAGCACTTTTCATCTTCCCCAATTGATACTTATTATGTAATTTAGACTTCTGAATGTAAAATAATTCAACCGCAGGGAGAACATCTAGACAAGTGACGATGGTAGTGGTACAACAGTCTACCTTCAGCAAATTATGACACAGTTCGAAACAGAAGCATTATTGTCAAATGGAAATATCATACGTGCCTCCAACAAAAGTTCTACTATAACACTATATCAAGTGTGAAACCCAAGTACTGAAATACATGCATAACTCATTACGAAAGTGAATGATAAAAGAGACCATCACTTACTTGTAAGAGCACACAAGAGATACCAATTACAATCCGTACAGACCAAAAGTATGTTGTACTCAAACAGAATGACAATAAAAAGATACATATTAAATATTCCTTTCAGCTATTGTTCCATGAATGAATAATAATATGAAGAAAAGTATAACTGGCAACACGAGTGCAGAGTCCACCGTCAGAGGTAGCACCAGAGGACGGGGTTGTTAAGTGCAAGAGCCGGGGCGGGGGGGGGGGGGGGGTCAGGGCCGCTGCCTGGTGAAGTAGGAGAGTCAAATTGTAAGATGAGCCAGCTATAATTGATGTAAAAGAAATGAAGGAAACTGTGCTGACTATTTGAAAGATTGAAAAGAATAACGAAATGCCCATGATCTTTGAGAGTGCAAAGGTGTCTGACAGGAGCTAATTTACCTTTCCATTTGTTTGTGTGAGGGCATCTAAATCATGCTTTATTCAAATAGCTTCCAGCGAATATGCGCGATCTTTGGCCAACTTTCTCCATGAGGTGCATGGCAGCTTTCCATCAAGTGCTCACCACAAGAACGTATGCTTATGAGCTGGAGGGAGGATGGCAGATCTGGTAAAGATGATATGTTGGGGCAGTCATAGATATCTAGATGCTCCAAATTGGAGAAGCACTTCAGATATGGCAGGGAAAACATTAGACAATCCCGGAACGTAAGCCTCTTGACAAATGTGAAATTTGCGGATGCTTCGAATGAAACGAATTCTTCATTGCATGATACAAGAGAGAGAAATGCTGGAACCGTGGAGCCTTCTGCCGTAAGCATGTTGTTGAGTATTGTAGAGCTGCTCACAACGAATGTGTACTGGACACGAAACTGTGAGATACACATGAGGTTGAGTTTCCAAGCATCGATCAATTGTACATGGTGAAGTTCCAGTGAAGACAATCCTTTGAGCATACATAAATCTGGCAAGTGCTCCAGTGAGAGTGATTTAAGAGAGGTAAGACTACCAACAGACAAGCATGTGGCGCTTCTACATTTTCTTATTTCAATATCATGCATGTGTGGCCAATTAGCACACAGGAAGTCAGCTGCAAGCACACACTTGTCTATACTCAGGCTCTGAAGGGATAATGGCAAACATTCTGCTCCACATGCCAACTCTAAAGAAGGGCAGGAAATCAGTTTAACATCGGAAAGAGAGGTAGCAGCTCGTAAACCCCCTAATGACCTGAGACACCAGCAATATTTGATGAACAAGCGGTCAAGTTTTGTCAAGTGTTGGAGGACCTCTTCTGAGGGAAGTGTAGTTAAAGTCATAATCTGCTCTAAGACCAATGTTTTAAGTGATGCTAGGCCATCAAGGCAAACTGCTAAAGCTCCATTTGTAATATTGATGATGAAAGAGTCAGTTCACGAAGCCCTGTTGGTGGAACCAGCGACAACCCAATGCCCCTTTCATACATGAGTCTGATCTTTTGCTTGTGACTGTCTATCCATGCATCGATAAGATAGTTTTTTCTAAATTTTTCGTCATCCTGTATTCCTAGAGCACCTTTAAGGTTCCGAATATTTGACAAATTAGCATGCATCACTATCCCCAACTGCATCATAAATGATTGTTCCTTTGAGAGTACACTTGTAATATCTGATCTGGAATGCACCTTCCAAATTAAATCAAGCATTGATGCCAAGTGCTCTATCATAATATTCTCTCTCTGATCATGATGTTCCATCTCATCACTGGATATAAATATAAGCAATGGGGATTTGTATACTTTCAGTATTTCAAGTCCTAGCGGAAGACAAGGTAATGCCTTCAGGTTTGGCATATTGTCAAGTAAAAGTGAAGTGCAATTGTCAAGTTGGCCAGAATTGGATGGTAGGCTTTGTAATGTGCTGCAATTAACAAAGCTCAAAGATTCCAAATTCTCAAAATACGAACCATCAAGTAACCAACTTGGGTATTTTGAAGATTTGTAACCGTGAATTGTAAGATCTTCAAGTTGAGGTGGTGGTATCAAGCCTTCTAGAATCTCCAAATGTAAATTATCCTCTTCATTTGTGTTATACATGTGACTCCAGACAAGTTGCAAGCTGCCAAGATGAATTTTCTGATACAACTTCGATTCTAGGGCTTGATCCTTCGTACTGACATTCTCAAGATTTGTGACACTTAAACTGCCACGAATCTCATTCATATACCTCAGTTGTTCTAACTCATAACCTTTTTTATTTTGCACAGAAAATTCCTCAAATTGTTGAAGTGAAGTTAGCTTGCCAATGTTAGGAATTTGACACAATGCTTTCTTGTTTGATGTGTATATTCTGTAATCATGTTGTTCAAGATGTCGTAACTTCCTTAAATCGCAGAGTTTCTCAGGCAAACTCTCAACTTTATCATTTAACATAAGTGACTGTAAGTGGTAAAGAGTACCTAGGGATCTTGGCAATTTAGAAATCAACGTTCTGACAATGTTTAAATACCGAAGGTGCTTCAACTTCCCAACTGATTCTGGCAACATACTGCTGCTATAAGATGACAAATATAGTACGCGCAGCTTCTTCAAATTCTGCAGTATATGATTGAAAAGGTAACTTACATCATCCATTAGGGGGGCTATGCAGATAATACTACGTAAATGACGAAGCTTGCAGATAATTTGCTTGTGTTCCTTCAAACTACCAACGCTAACAGACAAGTGTCGGATGGTGGATGGTATTTTTGTTATGCTATCATCTTCCAATCTGAAATAGTTCTCTTTGGATAGTGATTCTGCCAGATCATGAAGGAGATCATGGATAACACAGTACATGGGTGTGTAATCGTCATGTACTGGTTGAAAGAATGAAACCGACATCATCTCCTTGAAGCATTCTCTCCCAATGTCTTCCACTCTCTTGTTTTTGTTGCACGAATCAACAAGTCCCGCTGCCATCCAAAGTTGAACCAACTCATCAATGCCATACTTGTAGCCTTTTGGAAACAAGCTGCAATATAGAAAGCACCTCTGCATACATGGATCTAACTTCTCATAACTCCATAGTAGAGCTCTAATGGGCTCACCTAATTTGTCAATATTTATAGTTAGAGCATCCTTCCAAGCAGTGATACTTGTTTTCCCTTTCAACTGGGAACCCACAACTTTTGCCGCCAAAGGAGATTGTCCAAGCCTTTTAGCAATCTTCTCTGAAATTTTTTCTAGCTTTTCACGCAACCGTGGATTTTGAATTTCTGGTCCAAAAAATGCATGGTGTTTGAAGAGTTCCAAGAATTGATCGTCTTCCATGTTTTCCAGAGGACACACTTCCGCACAAAAAAGAGAAGCTGGAAATGTATCCCTTCGAGAGGTTACCAAAACTTTGCTTCCTGTTTGTTGGGAAACTAGAGGAGCTAATAGTTGGTCCCATTCCCTTCCACTGTCAGGTTCAAACCAAACATCATCCAAAACAAGCAGGAATTTTCCGGATTCTTGCAGTAAGTCTTTCAACCTACGCTGAAGTGTATCAAGGTTATCAATGCGTGGGCACTCCCCTTGAGAAGCAGACTCGATGATCTCCCGTGTATGACGGTGAACATCAAGTTTGCGTGAGATGCTTACCCACATCGTCACATCAAAAAATTCTTTTATCCGCTTGTCATTGTAAACAAGTTGTGCCAAAGTGGACTTTCCCATGCCTCCAACTCCAACAATGGCCAATCCGGAGTACATAGCAGTCCTAGACTCAGCAGTACCAGTTGTCTTGGTAAGATGATTTATTATATGATCACGATCCTTATCACGACCGATCACTTTCAGAGGTGGCAGTGATGTAGCCACATGAACAATGGATGATGGTATGGTGGGGTTCTCTGCATTATAACCAATTGGTAAGCACAGCAGTTCGTGAAAGTCCTTAGCTTTCGCTAGGGTAGCCTTAAGTTCATTGAGATGGCGAAGTAAATTTCTGTTATCTGATCTCATATTGGACATCCTGCTTGATGCAGCATGTAGAGGCTTCATAAATATGCTGCTAATGGAAGAGTCATTAGGCGGCATAGAATCCTTCCCGTCTGCTTTGCGCTTGAGGAGGTTGTACTCATGCTCGTCTAGCAAGTCTTCAGCCATATAGAAGGCATCCTTGAGTTCTTGAAGCCATTTGTCCAACTTGGGCCTGTGATTTCCCTTGTCGGCTGCTTCAACCACTAGCTCGAACTGCGGTATGATAGTGGTCTCCAGTTGATGGAATTCACGCGCCATGTCCACTCCAAGGTATGTTGAAGCATCAGCAAGGAGCTTCTTCAAGAGGGGCGATGCGGCCAATCTTAAGGCAGCACTAGCTAATGCTACTTCTGCCATTGGATTGCGATATTTTCTGGTTTATATTTCTATGGAGGGAAGTTATGATTCCTTTGTGGGTGCTGAATGAACACCAAGGATAGTCCTTATTGATTGGGGGTGGATACCGCCAGTGAGTATGGCAATTGCTGAAAAGCCTGCAGGAATAGGAAATCAAATAAATTAGTTGGTTGCAAGAACGAATATAACAACAGAACCAAAGAGCAAGATTTGTAGAGGAAAACAGACAAGAACATAGTGATGAGCTTACACCAGATAAAGAAGTGAGAAGCAGCATTGTAGGAGCCGGTGCAGCCATGAGGCAGGCAGCGATACTCTCAAATAGTACAAGAGAATGAGAGGAGGCAGAAATCGCCAAACAACATGCTTCTTCTCCTAGTCCATATCCTTCTCTGAATTTTTCTAGTCCTCGGGTATTGTTGCTATCCACCAGCAGCTATTGGCTGGATATTGTCTTGATGATTGTACAAGGCAATCGGGACATACGTAACACTTTTTTTTGCACAAAAATTACTGTATATCATGTACACCTAGCTACAAGCAGAGAGAACATGAATAAAACTCAGCAAGAGTAGCAAATTTTGATGTCATCGGTAATAACAAATCACATAATCATTGGTGCAAGGAGATCAAGTTGAAGCTAAAATACAATGCAATCTCCATGAACGGATGCTGCATGCAGCGAATACAATATCAGGTAACCTTTTTATTATGTTCTGAGTCGTACACCAAGTCCAAAACACATACTACTTGCCAGCGACTCTGTTCTACCCCTGCGACACTTGTAAAGTGAAGGAGTTGGACAGCGGGGTGGAGGGTCTCAATGGCGTGGAATCCACTGCCCAAGAACATAAACATATGTACTACATGCCCAAGGATAAGGTGGGAGGGAGATGGATGTTCTCACCTGAGGTACGCCGGAGCCGAGGAAGCCGACGAGAAGAGAGGGAAGGCGCTGGGTGGTCAGAGGAGAAGAGAGGGGAGCCGCTGGCCGACTGGGAGTATGAGACGAAGGTACACCAAAAACTGACCGCGTGGGGCGGAGAGCACAAAGATTTGCTCGTTGGCCAGCTAGGAGGATGCTACGAACCAAGAGCCAACGACAAGAAGAAACCAGAGAAATCTTCCCAGGCGGTGAGATAGTGACCACCGGGTGCATCCTTCTTCTTCTTATTTTTTTTCATAGGAAACGCCGTCACACGTTTAATTTTCTATGGAATAAACTATTGATCTATCATAAGATGTTTATCTCAACTACCAAATGCCCATATGACGACCGGGACAGATTGTCATGCTAAGGCTGTCAATGCCTCCGAGGAGTCCTATTGGACTGTAGGATCATTAGTGTGTTGAACCATCGGAGCCATACCTTGCATCAGTGCATGCATCTTGGTCTCCAGTGCATCGTTGCAGTCAAATAGGCACCAATACGCAGCAAAAATAACACATCCATCATGTCTCCTCATGATCATGTCGGCTGCCGCCGTTGTATAAAATGCCCCACCAACAGAGAGTGCAACCCGGTTCGCCGGCAGTGGTGATTACGACAACGCCATGGGAACCACATCAGCACGTGTAGTCGGGCCGTCCTCCATCAACGACATATTTCCCTTAATAATGTCTTCCGTGGATAGATGAAGTGAGCACATATAGCTTTTGAGATAATCAATTGAGACAGAGGAAGACGGAACGTCCTTGCCGTGCACCAAATCTAACCGTAGAGACCAAATCCTCCATACCAACATAGTCATGCGACCACGCACATCTTCTCAACAACTTGCAAGAACATTCAGTAGCCAATCCTTTCCTGTATCCACTACATACGCCGAGTGCCAGGAACACTCGGCAAAAGGCCCAAAACCTTCGGCAAAGACTTTGCCAAGAGTTGCACTCGGCAAAGGCCACCCGACGTACATTTCTCAGGCAAACAGGATCTTCGCACCTGAGAGCGACGCCGGAGCCGAGGAAGCCGATGAGAAGAGAGGAAGGCGCTGGATGGTCAGAGGAGAAGAGAGGGGAAGCGCCGGCCAAGGAATATGAGGTGAAGGTAGAGGTCTCTATGAAAACTGGCCGCATGGGTCGAAGAGTACAAAGCTTTGCTCGTTGGCCGGCCAAGAGAAAACAACAAACCACAGCCAAGGACAAGAAGAAACAAGAGAAACCTTCCATAGGAAAGAACGTCTGCATGCTTCTAACATTTTCCCCATAGGAAAGTATGCCGGCCGTGATTTGTCCACTCTGTCAATAATACTTGTGCCGGGTGCAGCGGTTGCTGGTCTTCCTCTCTTCGTTGATTTACCGGTGTCGGCATTTATTTCTTTTTGTTCTTTTTTTGTTTTCTTTTGGGCTTATCTGTGCTGCAGCCCTAGCAAGCTGTATGTATTGGGTGTTTGCTTTATAATATAAAGCGGGGGAAAATCCTTTATCATCAATACTTGTGCCACACCATGCACCACTTTCATAGGAAAGAATATCTGCAGCCTTCGGACCGCGTTAACCAAGCTGACTCAAAAACGACGCCTTTCTTCAGGAATGTCCGCGCCCCAAGTTGCGCCACCGCTGCCTATTCCAGGAAGACATGTAACCAGGCATTCCTCCAGAGTCCAGGATAGAAAGATGGAGGCAACTGGATAACAACGCCTTCTCAAAGGCCAGCGGCGCCCGCAAGCATCATCGTCGTCAGTCAGGGGGGACACGGTATGGGCCAGTCCGGTCCCTGACCGAGTCGTCGGCGTTCCGGACCGGACCGGACCGAGCAGTGCCGCAGTCCCGTTTTCAGGGACCGGACCGGTGTTACCGCCGCCTCTCCTCGCAGCATCCCTTCTTCTTCCTTGAGCTGCCTCACACAACTCCTTCTCCTCTCATGAACACTCCCATGAAGACAAGGACATACAAACACAACATCTTTTGTACAGCCCTCACGGCTTTTACTTTTCATTAACTCAATGCAGTGCATATACACACACCAGGGGTAGGACACACCCACTCACACGAGCCACCACACACGGACACGGCCACCACGCCATGCAACTACTTTGACCCATTACTCCACTAACAAACTCCATGCACTAACCAGGTCCTAGACTTCCTCCATTACCCATACTACTCGACAACCACCTGACCAAGCAAAGTACATGCTTGCACACTAACAAACTAGTACACTGATTCACTCGGCTCTAGTTCAGCTAGTCCATTAAGCAGACAGCAGGTCTGTCTCCAGTGCGCCTTACCGCTTCATGCGACCGTGCAGCGTCTCACAGCACCGCGGCTTCACACCACAATCGACATCTCACCATGCTCTCCGCATCACACGGCAGCCCGGCATATCGTCTTAAAAACCGAAGCTTCGACGACTAGCTACTCTCTAAACCGTCTAAGTTACATGCAGACACAAAACTAAACATGCAGATACATAACCAAGATTAAAAGGTTAACAACCGGCAGCGACAAAGCCCAAGCCGGACCGAGCGGACCGGCCGGTGGCCATCACAGAGCATGCCGCCGGAGCATGGCGACGCGGGGAAGCACTGGAGGAAGCGCGGCTCGACATGGAGATGTTCGGCGGCCTCGGGAGAACCAGAGAGAGATTATGAATCAAGGAGGGAGGCTGGCGCATGGCGGCGGCGAAGGACGTGGATTTTTAGAGCATGGGCTCATGAACACCTCCTATCCTTATCCTCCAACATAGATTTAAGATCCGTGCTAGACAACTAACTTACTACGTGAAATTTTTTTTTGTTTGTTTCTTCCAAATAAAACAACATATGAACTTCAAACTTTGCAAGACGGCAAAACATTCTTACTGCAATGTGAGAAAAACCTATAGATTTTTTTGACGACATAAATATACAAAATGAGATTTTCTCTATTAAAAATGCTATTTTTACTATTTATGATGCACGAAAAAATTCTAAAAGTTTTTTCCCACATTCTAGTTAGAATGTTTTGTTGTGCTGCAAAGTTTGAAGTTCATATGTTGTTTTATTTGGAAGAAACAAAAAAGACAAAGCTCCTTGCAGGAATCGCGATGCAGAGATGAATGGCTAGATAACGAGATGCACCTGAGCCTAAGCTTCACAATATATTTTCCCGGCGGTGAAGAATTTGGCACGACGGCCGGTGTATAGAGATGGAACGATGACGGGTGTGGCGGTGTAGAGCGTCCCGCTTCGATTCCTACCGTCCAGACGATATATCCAAGCACGGCACATCCACTAGACATGCTTGCCGGCGTCAGGGAGGCTCGTGGCCGCCTGGATGAACGACGGCGACACTGATCAGCGGACGAGCGATGACAGCAGTCGTGGCAGACATAGACGACGACAGTTTCTTGCGCCCCTGCCACGCCGCCGGGACCGTGCCGCCGGTTGCCCGAGGACAAGTTCTTCGGTCCGCTCGGTCCGAAAGACCACTCGTGTCGTCCAACCTGAGTAGTCAGTGTTAAACACATCTTAAGACATCTTGTACCGCACCAGGTGCACCTAGAGATAGAGATAGACTAGAGGTAGTTCAAATATTCTCACTTGTAATCTACTCTATCTTCTTATCTCTTCTCCTCCAAGTCTCCTGTGATATCTCAACCATCATGTATGCGCCTTCAGGGATCTTGCGCCTATAAACATGAAACACGTCCCCTCGCACCGAGGCTAAGACGTTTCCGCATCTCGCACATGGTAATCAGAGCCATCGTTCTTCCCATCTAGTTTCTCCCTGATTCCAGTCGCACCAAAGAAACATGTCTTCCTCCTCCGGCATATCTCACCCTAGCCTCAGTGTGCAGGTGATCAAGAAACTCTCCCGCACGAATTACGTGCTATGGCGCACACAGATAACACCACAACTTCGTGGCGCCGGTGTCTTCCAGTACGTTGACGGCACCCTACCGGAGCCGAAGAAACTTCAAGCCGCCAAGGACAAGGACGGCAAGGACACGGTTGTGCCCAACCCTCTCCACCCCATCTGGGTTCGGGAGGACCAGCAGGTGCTAGGCTTCCTGCTGAGCAACCTCTCCAAAGAGGTGCTCGTCACGGTGACCGCGGTCACCACGGCGCAAGCGCTCTGGACGATGCTGGCGGGCATGTACTCGTCGCAGTCACTGAGCCGCGTAAACAACATCCGTATCTCGCTCATCAACGCGCGGAAGGGCAACCAGTCCGCCGCCTCCTACTTCGCCACCATGCGCGGACTCGCGGATGAACTTGCGGCGGCCGGCAAACCCATCCAGGACGACGAGCTGATCTCGTACATCCTCCACGGGCTGGATCAGGAGTACCAGCTGTAAGGGCATATTTATCCCCAAGATGTTTTGGTGATTGATGACAATGCTTTTGCGGACTAATCGTGTGCGTTGAGTTCTTTCAGAGATTCATCCTTGGCACGAGACGATTACCTCCCCTCGGTGTTTTATTCAAGACGGTGTAGCTCCTTCGTTTCTCTGTTGGTGGACTAGTTTCCTAGGAGTCATCGTACTATCAAGAGGGGATCCGCTTTGGTAAGGCTAGGGTGGAGTCAACACATACACATCCTTATCACATCCGATGTTTCTTTCCGCTTCATTGGAGCTGCCTTTCCTATCCAAGCCTACTCTGGCCTGTCCCCGCGGTAGTACCGCGGTCCTCAGCGGTAATACCGCCGAAGCTCGTCAAGCGGTAGTACCGCTTCCCGAGCGGTAGTACCGCTCCCCAAGCGGTAGTACCGCTTGTGGTCTTCGGCCGTAGTACCGCGGTGGTTCCAGGCTACTACCGCCTCGACTCGAGACCGATGTTTTTCGTGTCGGGTTTTATGGTACTAGTAGCGGCAGTAGTGGCGGTAGTACCGCTCCAAGCGGCAGTACCGCCCGTACTCCCGCGGTAGTACCGCTCTGGGGCCAGGACCCTGCCTTCCTCGTTTGTGCGGCAGCGGTACTACCGCACTGCCCAAGCGGTAGTACCGCTCTGTGCGTGGCTGTTCAGTGGGGTAACGGTTGGATTGTTTCCCCCACTATATAAAGGTGTCTTCTTCCCCAAAGTTGACCTACATCTTCCCCCAAAGCTCCATTGTTGCTCCAAGCTCCATTTTCGCCTGATCCCTCTCCCTAGCCAATCAAACTTGTTGATTTGCTCGGGATTGGTTGAGAAGGCCCCGATCTACACTTCCACCAAGAGAAATTTGATTCCCTCTCTTATCCATAGCGGATCTTGTTACTCTTGGGTGTTTGAGCACCCTAGACGGTTGAGGTCACCTTGAAGCCATACTCCATTGTGGTGAAGCTTCGTGGTGTTGTTGGGAGCCTCCAATTGTTGTGGAGATTGCCCCAACCTTGTTTGTAAAGGTTCGGCCGCCGCCTTCAAGGGCACCATTGGTGGAATCACGGCATCTCGCATTGTGTGAGGGCGTGAGGAGAATACAGTGGCCGTAGTGGCTTCTTGGGGAGCATTGTGCCTCCACACCGCTCTAACTGAGACGTACTTCCCCTTAAAAGGAAGGAACTTCGGTAACACATCCTCGTCTCCACCGGCTCCACTCTTGGTTATTTCGTGCCTTTACTTTTGCAAGCCTACTTGTGTTGTATCCCTTGCTTGTGTATGTGCTAGTTGTTATTGCATCATATAGGTTGCTCACATAGTTGCATATCTAGACAACCTATTTTGTTGCAAAGTTTAAATTGGTAAAGAAAAGCTTAAAAATTGTTAGTTGCCTATTCACCCCCTCTAGTCAACCATATCGATCCTTTCAATTGGTATCAGAGCCTCGTCTCTTTATTAAGGACTTTACCGTCCGAAGAGTATGGTTGACACCACAGACGGTGCGGAAGAGCACTCCGGTGTGAATCTCGTCTCGTCTACGGCCGATGGGGGAACCTCGGTCTCTCGTGAGGAATTCAATGTGGCTCTAGACACATTGAAAGACTCCATGATGACCAAGGTTGAAAGCATGCTTACTAAATTTCTTGAAGGGCTTAAATTGTCCACCTCGCCGATGAAAGTGGGTGATCCCACTAACAAGGTGACGGATGCTACCTCTGATAAGGGGGAAGCTAACAGTGAAAAGAGTCCTTCTACTAGTGGTAGAAATGGCACTGACATCTTTGCCCATGTGGACCCCCAATTTATGGAGGACCGATTCCCTCTAGTCATTTGAATCATGCCGGTCCCCCTCCTAAGTATGAGAAAAATGAAGATTTGATTCTTGGGTTTATCGCTTCAAGCGTCATTTAAAACATGTGAATACTAACCTTTGGAGAATCATTGAAGAAGGTTTCTATCCTCATGACCCAACCAACTTCACCCCTCGAGAAGCCGTGGACAATCAATTCAATGAGAGTGCTCTCTTCATCATCCAAGATGCAATCCTTCCCGAAGATCTCCCTCATCTTCGACCTCATGTCGTGGCTAAAGACGCATGGAAATGTGTTGCGTGTCTCTATCGAGGAAGTGCTAGCATTCAACGCTCCAACTATGAAGTGGTGCAAGATGAAGCCGATGAGTTTGCAATGAAAGAAGATGAAGAACCTCGTGAGCTCTTTCGAAGAGTGACCAAACTCGCGGTCTCACTCCGAGATCATGGAAGCAAGGACACAGATGACAATTGGATCAAGCGCAAGTTCCTCAAGGCCATGATGCCCTACAACAAGGCCATGTCCTCCGTCATCCGTCAAAGACCGAACTTCCACTCCATGACCTCAAGTGAAGTGTTGGATGAGTTCATTGCAATGAGCGTCTTGGACAAGACCGCCGACAATGTGGTGCACCATTCTCAAAGGGCAAAGAAGCCCAACCTTGCTTTGAAGGCCAAGGTTATTATGGAAGAAGAGGAAGAAGTGAAAGATGAGGAGAGCAACCCCGAAGACACCAAATATGATTATCATGAGCACATGGCCCTTGCTTCAAGACAATTTTGGAGCAAGAAGAATACAAGACCCAACTTCAACAAGAACAACTCAAGTGGCGTCAAGGGCAAGCAACGAGTTAGAACTTGCTTCAACTGTGGCAATGTGAGCCATTTCGTTGCGGATTGTCCTTACGAGAAACGGGAAGACAATGGTGGCAAGTTCATTCGAAAAGACAAAGCCAAGTCCTTCCCCAACAAGAACAACTTCGTCAAGAAGACTCCCACTCGTGGGTTGGTGGTTCAAGAAGAATACCAAGAGGATGACGATGATGATGAAAATGGAGAAGCAATGGCCATGGCGTCCGTTGCCATTGCTACTACTCCCGGGTGTCTCTCTTTGATTCACCCAACGAGAACATCACCGCCAAGTGCCTCATGGCTAAAGCTTCAAACAAGGTAACCCCCAACATCAAAACCACCATCATTACTAATCCCTCCTTGGAGGATTGCATTGATGAACATGATGTGTCTAATGAGGAAGTGAATGAATTTGAGTCTTTTATGAGTAAGCTCAAGGGCAAGTCCAAGAAGCATTTTGTTGCTCTCTTGGAACAACTTGGTGAGGCCAATGACATGATCGAGGCTCACGAAGAAACCATCTCTAAGATGGAAGGTCATAGTCGTGACTATGCCGATGAGATATCGGATCTCTCTCATGCACTTGAGGAAGAGAGTGTGCATCGTTTGACTTTTGAGGAGTCACACAACGATGACCATGCTAAGTTAAAGAAAGATCTTGATCATGCTCTTGTCGTGTCTCGTGTGCTAACTTCTGAGAAGGCTAAACTTGGGGTTGATCATGCTAGACTCAAAGAGGAGTTTGAGATACTTGACAAGGCCCACAAGGTCTTGAAGGGTGCTCACGCTAACCTCAAGGAGTCTCATGCTCAACTCCAAGTTAATCTAACCAAGGAAAAGGCCACCTTCCCTCATATGGTATTAATTGATAATGCATGTGCTACTAACCCGTGTTGTGAGCATGTGCACCTTGTGGAGGAGAATGCCAAGTTAAAGGATCAACTTGAGAAAGGGCTTGTGACTTGCATTCAAGGTGAGAAGAACCTCAACGACCTTTTGAGCAATCAAAAGGAAGTTGTGGCCAAGAAGGGAATTGGGTTTGCACCCAAGTCCAAGAGTAAGAAGAAGAACGACAAGACCAAACGTCCTCCTCCTCTCAAGCAAACTTTTGTGAAAGAAGGAGAGGGTGCTCCTAAGGAGAAGAAGGAAAAAGTGAAGGGAGTTGATGTCCAAAAGGGCAAAAGCATTTCCTCCAACAAAGCCGGCCACTTTAACCCGTCATATGTGTTGTGTCGTGGTAGTGATGGACATGTTTATGGTAAATTTGTTGGTTCTCCTTATGAGCACATTGAATGGTCTATTTGGGTTCCTAAGACCCTTGTTACTAACATCAAAGGACCCATTACTAAATGGGTACCTAAAACCAAGCATTGATCTCTTGTAGGTGTTTGCTTCTGGTGGGGGATCATGGTTGCTCGATAGTGGAGCAACAAATCATATGACCGGAAACAAGGACTTGGTGGTGGACGGGCAAAAGATTCCATCTATGCCCACCAATGTTGAGTGGGGTGATGCCTCACATTCTAAGGTATTGGGTCTTGGCAAGGTTGTCATTTCTCATGATCTAACGATCGAGAAAATCATGCTTGTTGAGTCCCTTGCATACAATTTGCTTTCTGTTCGTCAACTTGCACTCATGGGTTTTGCTACTTTCTTTGACATTGATACCGTGGCCCTCTTGTGGAGCAAGACTCTTAAAGTAGCCTTTGTTGGGCATGTCGAGAACGGTCTCTATGTGATTAACTTTTCGGAGCGACCCACTAAGACCGCGACATGCCTAATGGCTAAAGTTGACGTGGGATGGCTTTGGCATCGCCGTTTAGCCCATGTCAATATGAGATCTTTGCAAAGTCTTCTCAAGGGGGACCATGTCCGTGGACTAACAAATGTTAGTTTTGCCAAAGATCGTGCTTGCAGTGCTTGTATTGAAGGAAAGCTCCATGAGAAGGCTCACTCTCCCACGACCATCATCTACTCGAAGAGACCCTTGGAGCTCCTTCACATGGATCTCTTTGGGCCTCCATCTTTTGATAGTCTTGGAGGTAGAAAGTATTCTTGGTGATTGTGGATGATTACTCAAGATACACTTGGGTATACTTCTTCAAGAGGAAGAGTGAGACTCAACAAACCGTCATCGACTTTGCAAATGAAGCTCAACATCAACATAATGCAAAGATCTTGACAATCAGAAGTGACAACGGCACCGAGTTCAAGAACTACACCTTGGATGAGTTTCTTAGTGATGAGGGGATCAAGCATCAATATGCTGCTCCATACACCCCTCAACAAAATGGTGTTGTAGAGAGGAAGAACCGGACGTTGATGGATGCGGCAAGGACCATGATGGCGGAGTTCAAGTCTCCATACAATTTTTGGGCCGAAGCCATCAACACCGCATGTCATGCATCCAATCGGCTCTATCTCCGCAAAGGCTTGAACAAGACTCCTTATGAGATACTCACTGGCAACAAGCCCAATCTCAAGTACTTCCGGGTGTTCGGTTGTAAGTGTTTCATCCTCAAGAAAGGTGTTCGTTTGTCTAAATTTGAGGCTAGAGCTCATGAGGGCATATTTGTTGGTTACGCTACAAACTCTCATGCTTACCATGTTCTCAATAAGTCCACCGGACTCATTGAGGAGACGTGTAACGTGGAGTTTGACGAAAATAACGGCTCCCAAGTGGAGCAAAGTGGTACTTGTGATGTAGGTGATGAAATTCCTCCCCAAGCCATAAGAAGAATGGGTATTGGTCATATTCTACCCATTGAGGAACCCCTTGTGGCCGAAGGAGAAGGACAATGCTCCACTCAAGTGGAGCCATCACCTCCCCAAGACCCACACGCTTTCGAGGAACAAAGTGAAGGACCTCAACCTCGTGAACAAGACCAAGGGAAAGATCAACCTCAAGATGGTGGTGAACCTCTAAATGATGCCCAAGGTCAAGTTCTCCCCCTCGAGCAAGCTCAAGATCAAGAACAATCTCAAGAAGGCGCTCAAGATAATCAAGTTAACCCTCCTCCTTCCACATCTGAGGAGGAATTAGAGCGTCGTGCCGCGAAGATTGCTTCCAAGCTCACCACCCAAAGTCATCTCATGGAAAATGTGGCTGGAAGCCTAAGAAAGGGGGTAAGCACTCGTAGACAATTAGCAAACTATTGTGAACATCACGCGTTTGTCTCTTGTGTTGAACCCCAAAAGGTCTTTGAGGCGCTCAAAGACTCGGATTGGCTCAATGACATGCATGAAGAACTCAACAACTTCGAGTACAACAAGATGTGGAGATTGGTGCCAAGGCCATCGGGGAACCACAACGTCATTGGAACGAAGTGGATTTTCAAGAACAAGCAAGATGCTCATGGGAACATCATTCGCAACAAGGCAAGATTGGTAGCACAAGGCTACTCCCAAGTCGAGGGTATCGACTACGGTGAAACCTTTGCTCCCGTTGCTCGTCTTGAATCCATGCGTTTGTTGATTGCTTATGCTTCCCATCACAACTTTAAGTTGCAACAAATGGATGTGAAAAGTGCTTTTCTTAATGGTCCTATTAATGAGTTGGTCTATGTCAAGCAACCCCCCGGGTTCGAGGATCCCTACTTCCCGGATCATGTGTATCAACTCGATAAGGCACTCTATGGCCTTAAACAAGCCCCACGTGTGTGGTATGACCACCTTACCGAGTTGTTACAAGATCGTGGATTTGAGGTGGGGCTAATCGATCCCACTCTTTTTACTAAGAAGGTCAAAGGGGAGTTGTTTGTATGCCAACTATATGTTGATGATATTATCTTTGCTTCCCCTAACAAAGCTTTCAATGAGGAATTTGCCACTCTTATGACCTCCAAGTTCAAGATGTCTTCGATGGGAGAGTTGAAGTTCTTCCTTGCTTTTGATATCAAACAACGAAGAGAAGGTACTTTCATCAACCAAGCCAAATACACTCAAGACATGCTAAAAATATTCAAGCTAAGTGATGTCAAGCCGGCTACTACACCAATGCCTACCAAGTGCCAACTTGACATTGATCCCAATGGTAAAGCGGTGGATCAAAAGGTATATCGCTCCATGATTGGCTCCTTGCTTTACCTTTGTGCATCTATACCGGATATCATCTTGAGTGTGGGAATGTGTGCACGGTTTCAAGCCGCGCCAAAGGAAAGTCACTATGTGGCGGTCAAGCGAATCTTTTGATATTTGGCTCATACCCCAAACTTTGGCTTATGGTACCCAAGAGGAGCAAACTTCAAGCTTGAAGGATTTACGGATTCCGATTGGGCGGGAGACAAAGTGGATAGGAAGTCCACTTCCGGAGGGTGCCAATTTCTTGGGTGCTCTTTGGTGAGTTGGTCTTCCAAGAAGCAAAGTTGTGTGTCTCTCTCGTCCACCGAAGCGGAATATGTGGCGGCCGGTAGTTGTTGTGCACAACTCCTATGGATGAGGCAAACTTTAAAGGAATACCGTGTCATTTGTGACAAAGTGCCTCTTTGGTGTGATAACGAAAGTGCCATCAAGATTTCTCTCAACCCGGTGCAACACTTCAAGACGAAGCATATTGAGATTCGGTATCATTTCATCCGGGATCACATTAGGCGAGGGGAGATCGAGCTCAAGTATGTCAACACTCATGATAACCTTGCAGATATTTTCACGAAGCCCTTGGATGAAGCAAGATTTCGCGAGTTAAGGCATGAGCTAAATATCATTAATTCGATCAATGTGACTTGAAGCCGTGCACACCCCACCTCACTCAACTTGTTGTCTAGTTTAGATGTAGGCATGGACATAGGAGGAGTGTTGTTCTCTCAATGAACTCTCCCTCCCCCCATTATGCATAAAACAATCAACTCTTTCACATTCGCCATTTTTTATGGTACTTGTGCTTCAAAGACGAGTTTTGGTCATGGGCCCAAGGATAATTCTTCATGGTGCCACACCAATTGACTCAAACATAGGTGGCTCCGGCCACCGCCCTCTTGTGAGAGAGGCCAGAGCTCTCTCTGCTTCCGTGTGGTTGTTTTGAAGAGGTGGGTTCTGGACCATTGTTAGTGTGTTTTTGGCAGTGTTGGTCTTTCCTTTTTCTTGGTTGTGCTTTTCATTTCTTTTTGAGCTTTTGCCATATGTCTAGAGGCATGTCGGTTGCTTAGCGGTACTACCGCTGGTGGTGCGCGGTACTACCGCTACGAGGCAGGGCAGGGGGTTATATCGGGGGCAGGGGGAGTTTTCTTCTCCCCAATACCCATTCGCTCGCCCCCTCGCTCGTTCGTCTCTCCAACAACCGGTGCCGCGTGAGGGCTCCAGCGGATCTCCCTCTCCGGGGCGTTCCTCTCCATTTCCTTCAGTGGAGACGATCCCCACCTTGTCCTCTTGCCATGGATGCCGGTATTGCCCCCGTTCCCTCTCTCTTCTTGTCTAGATTTCCAATCTAGCATCTTAGGGGCAATAGTGGTTGCATCTCTAGATTTTTGGCCAAATCTAGGCTTGAGTAGGATGGAGAAGGCATCTAGGCAGTTTGGATTGGTGGTTGGTAGAAATATTTTTGAATTTGGTAGGACGGTAGTGCCGGATCTGATCACGGCAGTAGGAAACTGTTGTTTCCCCGTCTCGAGCGGTACTACCGCTCTCCCTGGAGCGGTACTGCCGCTCACAGGTCGCGGTACTACTGCCCTCTACCAGATTCCACCATACTCCTACCTCCCAGTGATCTTTTTGGTTGTGTTTGGTGGCTTATGCTCGTTCTTTCTAGTTGTTTGCGTGTTCTTGTGTGTGGTTCCAGGTGATGAGCTTCCTGAGCATCAGGCTCGGCGTATCAACCCCGGTCGTGCCACGTCTAAGTGTTACCGCACTACTGAGTCTGCAGGAGGTTCCTCAAGTTCTCAACCTCCACCTCAACTCAAAAAGAAGTCTGGGGTCAAGCCGAAGCCCTCTAGCAAAACCGTGCCAGAAATGCAACCCAAGGAGTTCTGGGCAAGGCGTCACCGCAACCCCTATGAGGCTGACCAAGATCCCACTTTGGTCAACTGTCCGTTCTGGAACAGGTTTCAATTTTCCATCTTCTTTGATGTTCTCAAAGCCAAGAAGATCCTCTTTGTCAACGTGCACTCCATCGACACCGACCATATGGAGAAGGATCCTGAATACTTTGGTGAAGCTCTTCAGATGTGAACTCAACTGAACATTCTTGGGGTCATGCAATTCAACAAAGATTATGATGCTGACATGTGGCCCAATTCTATGCCATGGTTCATCTCGGGACTGTTGAGGACAGGACTCTAACTTGGATGACCAATGACAAGTTGCTTTCAGTCAAGTGGAATGCATTCATTGAGTTGATTGGGGTGGAAGATCAAGGACTTGAGTCTCCTGTCGGTTTTCGTCCACACCGCAACACCACCTCCACTCACAAGCAAGCTCTATGGCCCTACTACACTTTGAAGATCAACCCTGCGACGAAGAAGGAAACGTATGAGCTGCCTTCCTTTCTGAATATTCTTCATCGTGTCTTCCGAGAGACTCTTTTCCCTCGTATCGGGAATCTGGATATGGTTCATTCTTATCTCATGGACATGCTTCTTTTCTGCCAGCGTCAGAAGGAACAGAACACTGGAGAGTCCCTGGATATCTCTCATGTTATGTGGTTTGAGCTGTTATCTGCTATCTCCGAGCGCAAGTGCCCGATCTATGGTCCGTTCATCATGCTGCTTATTGAGAAGGCCTGGGCTCGTGTCTATCCCAAGGTGATGCTAGAGACTGGAGAGCTGGTTTCTCATGACATCAAGCGCCTGAGGAAGAAGGACAATTAGGGCACTCAGGTCCCTAAATCTGGAGGTCCTTCGTCTCCTACTGCCATGGAGACCGAGGAGGAGACTGGGGCTGAGACTGAGGATGATGATGAGGACTTTGTGCCTTCTGCGGCAGAGCTTTCTTGGGCAAAGAAGCTCAAGCTCAAGATGAAGAAGTTGTTCTGCATTGAGTCTCACGGTCAGTACATGACTCATGTGGCTGAGAAGAAGGCCCGAGGTCGTCACAAGGAGCTCATGCATCAGTTGGGTGCCACAGTTATCAGTGGATCTGAGGACCAGCTTACTGAGGAGGAGGAATGGATTCAGCAGCACTGCCCGTGGACCGATTCTGATGCCGAGCACTTCCCGACCGACGACGGTGGCGCAGAAGATCCCGCTGAGCTCTGATGTTTGAGTCCCTCTATTTCTATCACCTGGAGCCGTAGCAACACTCCCTCTCCTTTTTGGTGTCTCGATGCCAAAGGGGGAGAG
The DNA here is from genome assembly GCF_018294505.1 of Triticum aestivum. NCBI lineage: Eukaryota > Viridiplantae > Streptophyta > Magnoliopsida > Poales > Poaceae > Triticum > Triticum aestivum. The sequence goes on from NC_057803.1 coordinate 745,339,364, forward strand.
AGTTTAGGGATTTGTGTTTTGTGTCTTCCATCTTCTGTGTTTGTGTTCTCTCGCAGCTTGCTTTGTTTGGTTTGTGTTAGTGAGACCTATGTTCCAGTCATATGGTGTGAGACATATGCTACCTATGCTACCTATGCTACCTTATCTTTCGAGTATCATAATCTATGTCACTATCTAGCTTATGAGTAGCATGCTTATCATGTTATCTGTGTTTCTCTCATATATCCTACTTAGGTGGTTGGTCTCTAAAATGTAGGGGGAGCATTGATCCTAATATGTGTGCTGTGCAGTCCAAAGCACTTATCCAGATAGCACACATCTAGGGGGATCCCATCTACATTTTAGAGCGCTGGGGTTTTGCGCTTGTCCTATATCGTTCCTGTTTGTGCAAATCCCGTATTGTCATCAATCCACCAAAAAGGGGGAGATTGTAAGGGCATATTTATCCCCAAAATGTTTTGGTGATTGATGACAATGCTTTTGTGGACTAATCGTGTGCGTTGAGTTCTTTCAGAGATTCATCCTTGGCACGAGACGATTACCTCCCCTCGGTGTTCTATTCAAGACGGTGTAGCTCCTTCGTTCCTCTGTTGGTGGACTAGTTTCGTAGGAGTCACCGTACTATCAAGAGGGGATCCGCTTTGGTAAGGCTAGGGTGGAATCAAGACGTACACATCCTTATCACACCCGATGTTTCTTTCTGCTTCATTGGAGCTGCCTTTCCTATCCAAGCCTACTCCGTCCTGTCCCCGCGGTAGTACCGCGATCCTCAGTGGTAGTACCGCCGAAGCTCGTCAAGCGGTAGTACCGCTCCCCGAGCAGTAGTACCGCTCCCCAAGCGGTAGTACCGCTCCCCGAGAGGTAGTACCGCTTGTGGTCTTCGACCGTAGTACCGCGGTGGTTCCGGGCTACTACCGCCTCGACTCGAGACCGATGTTTTTCGTGTCGGGTTTTACGGTACTAGTAGCGGTAGTACCGCTCCAAGCGGTAGTACCGCCCGTACTCCCGCGGTAGTACCGCTCTGGGGCCAGGACCCTGCCTTCCTCGTTAGCACGGCAGTACCACTGGGAGGGTGCGGTAGTACCGCTCTTTAGCGGTACTACCGCCCTGCCCAAGCGGTAGTACCGCTCTGTGCGTGGCTGTTCAGTGGGGTAACGGTTGGATTGTTTCCCCCACTATATAAAGGTGTCTTCTTCCCCAAAGTTGACCTACCTCTTCCCCCAAAGCTCCATTGTTTCTCCAAGCTCCATTTTCGCCCGATCTCTCTCCCTAGCCAATCAAACTTGTTGATTTGCTCGGGATTGGTTGAGAAGGCCCCGATCTACACTTCCACCAAGAGAAATTTGATTCCCTCTCTTATCCCTAGCGGATCTTGTTACTCTTGGGTGTTTGAGCACCCTAGATGGTTGAGGTCACCTCGAAGCCATACTCCATTGTGGTGAAGCTTCGTGGTGTTGTTGGGAGCCTCCAATTGTTGTGGAGATTGCCCCAACCTTGTTTGTAAATGTTCGGTCACCGCCTTGAAGGGCACCAATAGTGGAATCACGGAATCTCGCATTGTGTGAGGGCGTGAGGAGAATACGGTGGCCCTAGTGGCTTCTTGGGGAGCATTGTGCCTCCACACCGCTCTAACGGAGACGTACTTCCCCTTAAAAGGAAGGAACTTCGGTAACACATCCTCGTCTCCACTGGCTCCACTCTTGGTTATTTCGTGCCTTTACTTTTGCAAGCCTACTTGTGTTGTATCCCTTGCTTGCGTATGTGCTAGTTGTTATTGCATCATATAGGTTGCTCACATAGTTGCATATCTAGACAACCTATTTTGTTGCAAAGTTTAAATTGGTAAAGAAAAGCTTAAAGTTGTTAGTTGCCTATTCACGCCCCCCTCTAGTCAACCATATCGATCCTTTCACCAGCCCCTTGTCTACACCCTCGACGCCCACGTCGGCCCCGCCTCCCTCGATGAGATCTTCTCCATGCTCAGCAACTTCGGCCATCGCATGGTGCACTTCCAGAACTCCGGTGGCGGCGGCTTCAAGTCCTCAGCCAACCTTGCTACTCGCGGCCACGGCGGTGGCTCTCGCTATCGTGGCCGTGGCAAGGGCAGGGCTGGTGGCGCCAGGACCGGCAGCAATGGTGGAACCAGTGGTGGTGGCGCCTGTGGCAACCGGGGTCGCCGCGGCGGCGCCTCTGGCAGCACACGTCCGGACTCCCCATGCTGTCAGATTTGTGGCAAACCATGCCACACCGCCAAGGACTGCTGGTACAGATATGATGAAGATGAGGATGACTCTCATGATGATGACAAGATCACTGCGGCGGCGGATGGATCCTACGGCGTTGACACCAACTGGTACCTCGACAGCCGCGCCACCAACCATCTCACTGGAGAGCTCGAGAAGGTGACCCTCCGTGAGAAGTACCATGGCAGGGATCAAATCCACACTGCCGATGGTGCAGGTATGAGCATCAGCAACATTGGTCATTCTGTTATACATACCCCTCATCGTAAGATTCATCTTAGAAATTTTTTGCATGTCCCTAGTGCCAACAAAAACCTCCTTTCCGTTCATAGAATTACTCTTGACAATCATGTCTTCATTGAATTTCATCCTTTTTTCTCCTTGATCAAGGATCTGGCCACGAGGAAAACCCTCTATCAAGGTAGATGTGTTCGAGGGCTCTACCCGTTCCTTCCGGAGTTTACAAGACAAAATAAACAAGCCTATGGTGTTGTCAAGATTTCTTCAACACGGTGGCACGATCGTCTAGGACATGCTTCATTTTCTTTAGTTGAACGCTTGCTTAGGAAAAATAAGCTCCCGTTTGTTGGTGACCGTCATGTTGAAACCATTTGTGATTCATGCCAAAGAGCAAAAAGTCATCAATTGCCTTATCCCGTTTCTACCAGTGTTTCTACTCAACCACTTCAATTAATTTTCTCAGATGTTTGGGGTCCTGCCCCTAGCTCAGTTGGTAGACACACATATTATGTTAGTTTTATTGATGACTATAGCAAGTTCTCTTGGATCTATCTTCTCAAGAAATGATTCGAAGTTTTTCAAGTCTTTCAAAATTTCCAAGCACTTGTTGAACGGAAATTTGATCGCAAAATTCTTGCGGTACAATCTGATTGGGGAGGGGAATACGAAAAGTTGAATTCCTTCTTCCAAACTCTTGGCATATCTCACCATGTTTCCTGCCCTCACGCACACCAACAAAACGGCTCTACCGAGCGCAAGCACCGTCACATAGTTGAGGTGGGTCTTGCTCTACTAGCCGGTTCTTCTATGCCCCTTAAGTTTTGGGATGAAGCGTTTCTTACTGCTGTTCACATTATCAACATGCTCCCCAGTCGTGTCATAAACAACGAAACTCCCATGGAATGACTTCTTCACACCAAACCAGACTACAAGTCCCTTCGTGTTTTTGGGTGTGCGTGTTGGCCCAATCTTCGTCACTACAACAATAGAAAACTCATGTTTCGATCAAAACAGTGTGTCTTCCTAGGGTATAGCGCTCAACACAAGGGTGTAAAATGCCTTGATGTCTCTTCTGGTCGTGTATACATTTCCCGTGATGTCGTTTTTGACGAGACCAAGTTTCCCTTTGCTCAACTTCACCCCAATGTGGGTGCACTCCTCCGCAAAGAAATTCTGCTTCTTCCTTCTCATCTCACTAGTTTTGATCACGGGGGTGATAATGGTAATGATCAACTGTTGACTGACCCTCTTAACACCATGTATGAGCATGATGATGATGCAGGAGAAAGCAGGGAAACAACGGCAGTCAAAACAATGAAGAAATACGCCCTACAGGGCCATATTTCATGTGTCACGGTGAGGGGAGCAAATCCCCCTCGGGATCCGTCTCGTCAGCCGCAACATCGCCCTCGGGATCAGCGCACCCAGATGCGGCAGGTGGATCAGGCGGATCTGCCTCAAACTCCGCGCCAGCTGATTCAGGTGCGACCCGGCACGGGCCGACACGCGCTGAAAGCGACGTCGAGACGGCCTCGCGGTGCACTGTGGCTGGGGGACCCATCTCCTCTGCTCCGCACCAATCGGGAGATGACAGGTGGCGTGACGCCACTGGATCCGTGGCGGCTCAGTTTCCGCCGCAGCCAGTCTGCTACAAGCGACGGGACTTGCGCCACCCGACAGCTGCAGGTCCGACCGGCGTGGGATCCCGCGCTGATACGCTGCCCACGCCGTCCTATGCCAATGATGAGGCATGTCGGGCGCAGCAGCTGGGTCAGGTGGATCCGCCTCGAAGTCTGGCGACGGGATTTTCTGTGCCGGCTGTGACGCCTGTAACTTCGCCCACGTCCTCATCTGCCACAGAGGATCCGGCGCTGGTGGATCCGATCGCTACAACTGCTCCAACTTCTGCCATAGGATCTTCTGCGCCAGAAACAGCTACCACAACATCTCCACGTCACACACGACTGCAAAAAGGGGTAACGAAACCTGTAAACTACAAGCATATTACGAAATATGGCATGGTGTGTTCTACAGGTGAACCTGGTGAACCTCATAATCTTGAGGAAGCCTTGAGCGATGAAAAGTGGAAAAAGGCCATGAATGAGGAATTTGTGGCACTACAGAAGAATAAAACATGGCATTTGGTTCCTCCTCAGCAAGGTAAAAATCTCATCGACTGCAAGCGGGTCTTTAGAATTAAGAGAAAGTCGGATGGAACCATTGACCGATACAAAGCAAGATTAGTTGCGAAAGGGTTCAAACAACGGTATGGCATAGACTATGATGACACATTCAGTCCTGTTGTAAAAGCTGCTACTATTTGCCTTGTTTTGTCTATTGCTGTCCCCAGGGGCTGGAATCTCAGGCAACTAGATGTACAGGACGCGTTTCTCCATGGTGTTCTGGAAGAGGAAGTGTATATGAAGCAACCTCCTGGGTTTGTGAACAAAAATGTTCCCTCTTACATATGCAAACTTGAGAAATCACTTTATGGGCTGAAGCAAGCCCCACGAGCATGGTATTCACGTCTCAGTCACAAAATGCAACAACTTGGTTTTGTCCCTTCTAAGTCTGACACCTCACTGTTCATTTACAACAAGCATAATATACACATATTTGTACTCATATATGTTGATGATATAATTGTCACAAGCTCATCAGATGAGGCTGTCACAGGGCTCTTGAAAGACCTCAGCACAGAGTTTGCCCTCAGGATCTTGGAGATTTGCATTATTTCCTAGGGATTGAGGTGAAGAAACATGAGGATGGACTTCATCTCTCTCAGGAGAAGTATGCGGCAGATCTAGTAAAAAAGGCAGGTCTACAAAGTTGTAAGCCCTCACCTACTCCTATGTCAAGTTCAGAAAAGATATCTCTCACAGAAGGACAACTTTTGAGTCCAGATGATAGCACAAAGTACAGAAGTTTAGTGGGTGCACTTCAATATCTTACACTTACTAGACCAGATATTTCATTTGCTGTCAACAAGGTCTGTCAGTTTCTTCATGCACCCACTTTTGTTCACTTGACTGCTGCTAAACGTATTTTTTGATATGTCAAGAATACTGCCAATATTGGTCTGAATTTCAGCAAGTCATCATCTACACTTGTAAGTGCTTTTTCAGACTCTGACTGGGCAGGTTGCTTGGATGACAGAAGGTCCACTGGTGGTTTTGCAATTTTCTTTGGCCCAAACTTGATATCCTGGTGTGCAAGAAAACAAGCCATAGTTTCTAGGTCCAGTACAGAGGCAGAGTATAAGGCACTGGCAAATGCCACAGCTGAGGTCATATGGGTACAATCCATGTTAAGAGAACTTGGTATCCGAAGTAGTCAAGTTCCCTGTTTATGGTGTGATAACTTGGGTGCTACATACTTATCTGCAAATTCAGTTTTTCATGCCAGAACAAAGCACATTGAGATAGACTTTCATTTTGTGAGAGAAAGGGTTGCCAAGAAGCAACTTTAGATTCGGTTTGTGCATTCCAGAGATCAAATTGCAAATGGATTCACAAAACCGTTACCTACAAGAAGTTTTGAAGAGTTTAAACATAATCTCAACTTGATGAAGTTGTGATTAAGGGAGGGTGTTAAACATATCTTATGTCACGTTACTTGAGACATCTTGTACCGCACCAGGTGCACCTAGAGATAGAGATAGACTGGAGGTAGTTCAAATATTCTCTCTTGTAATCTACTCTATCTTCTTATCTCTTCTCCTCCAAGTCTCCTGTAATATCTCAACCATCATGTATGCGCCTTCAGGGATCTTGCGCCCCTGCCTATAAACATGAAACACGTCCCCTCGCACCGAGGCTAAGAGGTTTCCGCATCTCGCACAGTCAGCTCCAACTTTTCGCCCAGAGTTGCCAAGATGATGCTGGGAGCTCCCCAGCCTTACAATAATATCTTAGGGTGCATAATCAGTCAGCGACGTTAGGCTGTCTTTGTCCTCTGCTTCCTGCAGTAGAAGCAACAGACCAATGTCCGCTCGAAGTGTATAGCTCTACGGAACAACAGTGTTGGTTGGATTGCAGAGGAAGAGGGGAGAAAGGCACGGTGATGATACCGATAGAGATTGGTGCTCTGCTTTTCGTTCAGACTCTACTGCCCCGAATTTATTTATTTTTGTATTTTGTAGATAGCTTACCACATATGCTTGAAAATCTTTTCTTACTCACCTGAAGTGTAAAACTTATAACTCAGAATGGGCTTGCACAACATATTTTGACTAGCAATTAATTTAACAAAATTTGAGCAGCATTACAATCATACATTTAAATCCAGCTCTCAAAACATAACTTTGTAACCGAGAGGTTGCAGAATATTGACAAGAACCAACTAAGTGAGACATGGGAACAAATTGCATTAACGATTTATTTTTAAAAAGAAAACAAAAGACTATTTCAATTCCTATATTACTCTTCTCAATCATAATATGATCACGAAGTAACTAATGCATACAGCTAGTATACTATGCAATGGTTATCTAAATCAGAGAAGCAACCAGATAGCAACAAATGCTTTGCTGAATTTTAGCACGCTGAATCGAAGTGGTAGTTCTTTCAGGCTAATGATGGTACAACTTCAGGGAGAAGTAAACATAATGGATCAAAAATGAATACTGCATATTCTACAAACAAATACAATGAAAATGCTAACTTCCAAACCACAACAAACAGGCTTCTTGTACCACAGTGCCACAATCTATGGGTGCAGACTGGCAATAAAGATGATCACTTCATTGCTCGCCTGGATCAGACGGTTGCTCGGAATTCACGAAAATCCATGTGAGCCGCGCATCTTTCTTTATGGTGTTCAATTCCTTGACCACATTCCCTTTCTTCATTCTGTGGCTTGGGGAATCCTCACAGCAATCTAGGCCAAGCTTAAACATAGGATACAAGAATATACCCCCTCTGTCCGGAAAAACTTGTCACCAAAATGGATAAAAGGAAATGTATCTAGATGTATTTTAGTTTTAGATACATCACTTTTTATCCATTTTGATGACAAGTATTTACGAACGGAGGGAGTATTTGTGACGCTCTTCATGTCTCCGTTGTAGGTTGCACCAACATCCAATATTTCCATTAGTTTATCAGGATAGGCCATCCTGAGATAGTCAACCAGGCTTGTCACACCATCCATGAAATTGTCAGTTGGCCTCCTTCGAGTAAATATTTACAATAGCAAAACCCTGTAGCTATATACATCACCATCCGGGGAGGGTTCAGATCCCGAGCCATAATCTGACAAACATGAGACAAAGATGTTACTGGCCATGTAATAGACACAAATTTTGCAGATTTCACTCTCAGTTCAATTTAGATATTGGATTAAGTAATATAAGGACAAATATTTCTAGATAAATTTAAAGCGTTGCGGACCTGGTGCGACGTATCCAATTGTGCCTTTAATCGCAAATGAGCTGCTTTCAGTTCCACCACCACCATGCTCACATTCTTCAGTATGCATTATCTTTGCTAGACCAAAGTTGGTGACGTGTGCAACAAAGTCATCATCTAGAAGGATGTTGCATGGTTTGATATCACAGTGAGCTATGGATGGCTCAATTTGATGGTGAAGGTATTCTAATTGTTCTGCAACATCAAGAGCAATGAATAGCCTTTCCCTCAAACTTAGCCTTCTACAGGTCGTTGTTAGTCACTACTTTTGGATACATCCACTCATCTAAATTTCAATTGCAGATAAATTCTAAGACAAGTGCCTTCAACTCATCAGCATTACGGTCCAAACTGCTACACACAATGAACACTTTGACAAGTTTCCGGTGTCGAATCTTCCTTAGGGCCTCACGCTCTCTCAAGAAGCTTTTATGAGCTCCTCGCTTGCTAAGATTCAGAACATTGATTGCTACAGTATATAAACTCTCGTCAAGATTTAGAGTTCCAATGTACACATTGCCGAAACCTCCAGAACCAACCAAATTTGCCAGTGAGAATGACTCCGTTGCTGCATCTATCTCAGCATAGGATATCCTCTCATGCATCTCTAAGTGAAACCCAACTCCTTGATCAGCAACATTGTTTGGTTTGATTCTTGTCTTCATCATGTAACATGCAGTTAGAGAGCACATGGAGAAGATCAAAGTTCCAACCATGCAAAAGAGTATGACCCGACGCCGATGCTGCGCAGCCTGGGCATGAAGGGAGTTGCAAGGATGGGGGACCTCCACATAGCATGCTATTACAGGGAGCAACAGTACAGTAGCATTGCGAAGGATCCCTTCATTTGGCACAGGACCAGATAGGTTGTTGAAAGAGAGGTTTAGATATATTAGGATCTCAAAACTCTGGAGGAACTCAGGAATGGGTCCTGCTAATTTATTATCAGACAAATCCAATTTTTCGAGGCCTCTCAAAGAAGAAAAACCTTTCGGTACTTGCCCACGCAAAATATTTCATTGAAAAAATAGGAAATTCAGTTGGACGCAACTGCTGAGAGTGTCTGGGATTTTACCGAGAGCTTGCTCATTGATAGGTCGATTGCGCTAAGGCTGTTCAACTTTCCTATCTGTGTTGGAATGGAGCCACTTAGAGCATTGTTGGAGAGGTTGAGAAGTACGGTAAGAGAGGGAATAGTAAGTATCTCCTGTGGGATTTCCCCACTCAAGGAGTTAGCAGAAAGATCCATAGATATAAGTTTTGTGAGAGTACCAAGGTTTGCTGGAATGCTGCCATCTAGAAACTTATTAGATAGAGAGAGGCTGCTCAATTGTGTGCTATTGCCTAATGATTGCGGAATCTTCCCATAGAATCTACTATGGTATAGGTCGAGATACTAGAGTCTAGAAATCTGTCCAATATCCAGAGGCAGTGTGCCTGTGAAAAGGCTATCTGTGAGGATAAACTTTGCAAGTTTTTTAAACTTCCCAAACCCTGCAGGTATGCTCCTAATTTATTTTGTTTCTACCTAGTGAAATCCAGTTGAACTCTGCACATAGGTTGGCAATAGAAACTGGCATAACACCTTCAAGGTTGTTTTCTTCAAGGTCTAATACTTCCAGGTTGCTACAGTTGGTCAAGGATGCGAGGAAATCCCAATCACTAGGCTCTGTGGTTTGAAGAAAAGTGTATCCTAACAAAAATCCCCGGATATGACCATGGATGCCAATGTCCCATGGAATCAGGCCATTATGGTGATTTCCGCCCAGAATCAAAAATTCAAGTGCTAATGCATTTGACAGGGAGCCGGGTATTGGTCCTATAAATTGGTTCACAATTGTGGTAAAAAAAACTTTAGCTTGGAAAGCTTAAGGCCAATATCAAGCGGCAAAGATCCTGAAAACTGGTTGAAGCCGATGCTGAAGTATAAGATGGAGGAAATATTGAACATGGATGGAGGAAAAGGGCCTTCCAGTTTGTTATCCATGATATCAAATGTAAAAAGATTTGCCATCTTACCTAGAGCTGGAGAGATATGGCCACTGAAACCGTTCTGGGCTAATCCTATGTGTGTTAGTGATGTCAAGTTACCGAGCCAACTCGGGATATGGCCATGGACTTGGTTTTTGCGCATACTAAGCTTCGTGGGGGCTGTGAGGTTGGAGAATGACATGGGAATATCACCAATCAGATTGTTATCGGAAACATTGAGAAATTTGAGACCAGAGAAGCAGGCATGGAACCAGATAGGTTGTTCCCCAAAAACATATAATAGAACACCTGCACCCAGGCCCTCCCTATCTAGACATCCATTCTGCGCATCGTGATTCGTGCAAACACATTTCTCTTTTTTGTTTCTCTCACATAAAACATGTTTTGAAGTTCAAACCTTTGCAGCGTGGCAAAGTTTTCTATCTAGAATCTAGGATAAATCGTTCAGATTTTTTTGTCAAACATAAATATACAAATTATGATTTATCCTAGATTCTAGATAGAAGGCTTTGCCACGCTGCAAAGGTTTGAAGTTCAAGACATGTTCTATGTGAGAGAAACAAAAAAAGAAAAATTCATATAGAAAGTTAGTTGTGTTGCACAGATCTTAAAGCAATATTAGACAACCAGGATAGCAGGGCCCGGGTGCAAATGTTCTAAAAATCCACGTCCGGTTGTTCCCCCTCAACTCCAAGGTATGAAGTGTTGTTCAACCACCGAGGCTGCCTGGGATGTCACCTTTCAATTTGTTGTCTGAAAGACTGAGGATGCGAAGGTGGGTCAGGTTACCGAGCTGCAGGGAGATGCTGCCGACAAGGCCCAAGGCAAGCAGACGTAAGGCAGTGACATGGCCTGGGTGCCGGCGGTTGCTGCACGCCACGCCAATCCACTCACAGTAATTAGGCAATGGTGCCGTTCTCGTGCCGTTGATGACAGGGCCCCAAGACCAAGAGGACAGTGCCCCTGTAGGGTCACTGGTTATGAGGGATTTGAATGATAGGAGCACCGGAAGATCGACACCATAGTTACTACTTTGGTTGTTTGGTGGGTTGAGAGCAGCTGGATGTGAGAAAAAGGAGGGTATGAGTGAGATGATGGACCATGAAAAGCTGCCATGTCTTCATGGTTGAGCAAGGAGGTGGAGATGGGGCGTGGCTGTAGGTCTTTCACTATTGTACTCAGGACCCCTCTCCTTGTGTGCAAGTCGTTAAATATACACCAACGCTCACTCTCTGGGGTCGGCCAATGAAAATATTTTTGACGAAATGCAGCAGAGCTGCTTTCACTAATTATGAGTTCTCATCTTCTTTCTGGCAGAACCACTTATTGCTTATCTATCGGTGCCGTTTCTTACCTAGATTGTAGAAGTTTGTGTTCATGTGTTTGACGGAGAGTCTATGTTACTAAATACAAGTAACTCACACGGATCTTAGACACATCTCCATAGATGCATTGTCTATCACACATATTGGATACGAGGTGGAGGTGTATGCTACACTAAGTGGGCACATGCTAAATAAATAAAAATTAATTTTTCAAATTACAAATATCGCTATCATGAGTAAAGAAAAAGAGAGCTTGAAAATGACTATTGTGATGTCCTCTGCCATGTAGTGGAAGCAAACGTTGAAATATTCCAATGATGTTACAGGCAACAGCATTAACTGGATGTACAGAAAAAACAGGTTAAGTTTGAATTTTATGTTCATGTGGCACAATCAGAAAAGTCACCTAAGGTTGAAAACCCTGCCCATCAGAAAAGTCATTCATAAAAATCAAACCATAAGGATGGTGGAGGAAACTTCACACACACACACACACACACACACACACACACACACACACAATCTCTGAAATTTAGGCTTGCAGGCTTGCAATCTCAAACCTCCGGGTAACTTTGGAATAAGTTTATCAAGCTCGGAAACTTTGGAGTTAAAGCAGGAATTCATAGAAAATTATTAACCTAATTGGTTTTGAAAATGACTAGTGCAATGTCCAGTGCCATGTAGTTGAAACTTGAAAGTGTGACATAATTTTAACAGTTGAAATATCCAAGTGTATTTCAGGGAATGGTAATAAATTGGATATACTATAAAACATGTTAATATGGATATTTTATGTTCATGTGGCGCAATCGCAAAAGTCACTCCATAAAATCCGATTTCCCATTGGATGTAGACCTGTCCCGTGTAGTACTCCCTCCGTTCGGAATTACTTGTCTCGGAAATGGATGTATCTAGAACTAAAATACGTCTAGATACACCCATTTTTGCGACAAGTAATTCCGAACGGAGGGAGTACTTCCTCTCCTCCCATGAGATTGGCTGATTTCCCGCTAAATCCAATAAAACCATCTGATTCATCGAGCTTGCAAGCTCTGAAATTAAATCAGGACTTCACAAGTAAATATCTCACACACGTAGAAATTCAGAAAATATAATCTCTGAAATTAAAAATTGCAATCTCGAACTTCCAGGCTTTGGGACTCCGCCGTCGTGGCCTCCACGACCACTCACATCTCCAGCCGACGGAGGCAAGCACCCACCATGAGCGCAGGTGAGAACCCCGGCCACCACAGTCTCAGCCTTGTCGTTGCCGGATCGAGCGCGCGAGAGAGAGGAAGACTAGCTCACTAGCGAGAGAGAGAGAGAGAGGTTTTGCGCTGTGCCACTTCACAGCATTTTCTGCGTTCTCTTCTCTTCTTGTTATTCTGTTACAAGAGAAGCCACCCCCAGCTCGCTCACTCCCGGCGGGATCGCCATGATCCGTGCTGGCCGCGCCATCCCACGACCACATCACACGGCGATCAAATCCCACCAGGAAAGGAGCCAGGGTACAAAGGAAAAACAGGAGAACGTGAGGGAGTCGTGCGTACGTGCACTGGACTCCCACAGTTACGTGCATGTGCTGGTCACATCACCATGCACACACATTATTATAACAGAAAAAGCAAAGGAACTAGCCTACACAGCCACGGGTGAGCTTATGCCAACACATCTCCCCCTTAAGCTCAGAGAGCCTTGCTGATCTCCATGACCCCGAGCTTATGTCACATCTCCACGAAGCGCACACGCCCAAGCGCCTTGGTCAGCACATCTGCCAGCTGGTAGTCTGTCCTGACATGATCGACCTCCACCTGTGCTTGCTCAATGCACTCCCTGATGAAATGGTATTTGACATCTATGTGCTTGCTACGATCAAAGCAATGGCAGACTTGTTGTCGGTCAACAGTTTGAACCTTGTTGGCTCTTCTCCTTTCATCTCATTGAGCAGTCTGGTCAGCCAAAGACCCTGACAGGTTGCAGCCGAGGCAGCCACATACTCGGCTTCGCATGAGCTGATCGCCAGTATCTTCTATTTCTGAGATGTCCAGGAGATGGGATTCTCTCCAAGGAAGAACACATTTCCTGATGTGCTCTTGCGATCTCCTTGATCGCCTGCATAATCACTATCGCTATACCCCAGCAGCACACCGCTTCCTCCACGTACATAATGACAGCCATAATCCAGAGTACCTTGATTGTATCTGAGGATTTGTTTCACTGCTGCCCGATGCGTTATGGTTGGCCTCTCCATGAATCTGCTGACGATGCCAACGGCGTATATGATGTCTGGTCTTGTGTGTACTAGGTATCTCAAGCTTCCAATTACACTGCAGTACAGAGATTGATCAACAGCCCTGCCTTCATCTTCTTTCTTCAGTTTCAGTCTACACTCCATGGGTGTATGACTTGGATTGCAGTCACTCATTCCTGCCAGCTCCAGAATCTTTTCTGCATAGCCACGCTGACACAAGGTGATCACTCCCTGAGTTTGAGATACTTCAATACCCAGGTAGTAGCTGAGGAGACCAAGATCTGTCATCTTGAAGAGCTTCTGCATCTGTTGCTTGAACTCCAATATGTGAGCTGCATCGGTGCCTGTGATGATGCGACCATCGACGTACACACCGACAATCAGAAACGAGTGTGTGTCCCCGCATATGTAGACTGCATGCTCCAGTGGACTTCTGCTGAACCCGAGTGCGCCAAGAGTGTGATCCAGTTTGGCATACCATGCCCTCGGAGCTTGTCGCAAGCCATAGAGAGCCTTTCTCAACTTCAGAACATGAGATTCCTTCCCAGCTACTGAGTAACCTGGTGGCTGTGACACATACACCTCTTCAGCCAGCTCTCCGTTGAGAAAAGCGGATTTGACATCCATATGGTGTACTTCCCACCCAGAGTGTGCGGCTAGAGCCAGGAACAAGCGCACTGTCTCCATGCATGCCACGGGCGCGAACACTTCTTCAAAGTCTTCCCTTCCCTCTGTGCATATCCCTTTGCGACTAGCCGAGCCTTGTGCTTGAGAATCTTTCCTTCTGGATCACGCTTGACCTTGTAAACCCACTTGAGACCGATTGCCTTGTGTCCTCGAGGGAGCAAGGTCAGCTCCCAAGTGCCGCTCTCGGCGATTGAGTCCATCTCAGCATCCATAGCATGCTTCCATGTGGTGTCCTCAAGTGCATCAGCAATGTTGGCTGGTTCCTCGGCACTCAACAGACACTGCTCCATTGCCTCGCGCACGGCCTCCCCCTCAGTCTCATCCATGATGCATGAGATACGGCGATAACGTATGTCGCTGGTGTCCACATCTCTGCGGTTTTCGTCGTGACTGAGCGGAGTCGCCCAGCGAATGTCCCTGCCAAGTGTGCTGGGCGTGGTCGTCGCGGATGTAGATGCTGCGGGCGTGCTCACCGCGGACGTGCCAACTGATGCAGAGGGCGGGGTCGCTGGTGATGGAGGTGCTGGTGACGCCGTACTCCGTGGCGTTGGGAATGCCGTATCCATCACAGCGTCCCGCTCCTGAGTGCCGTGCTCTGTGGTGTAGACCACGGTGAACGTCGCCGGCGCCGGTGCATCCATAGCCGCGCCTTGAGTTCGCCACACCCAGGTCCTGTTCTCTTCAAAGATTACATCACGCGTCACTCGTACCTTGTTGCCTGCAGGATCATAGACGCGATAGGCCTTGGACCCATCTTCGTAGCCGACGAACACCATCGCCGTCGTAGCCGACTCATCATCATGAATCGGAGAGCCGGCGGCAGCCATGGTGTCGACGAGGGCCTTCATCTTGTGCATGTACTCAGCCTCGGAGAGCCGGCGGCAGCCATGGTGTCGGCGAGGGCCTTCATCTTGTGCATGTACTCAGCCACGGAAATCTCCTCCTTCTTCAGCGTCTGAAGTTGACGCCAGATGTGACGGACGTTGGCGCGACTCTGCACGCCGTACATGGCACCAGCGGCCGTCCATACCGCCTGCGCCGTCTCGCAGCTGATGAGCTGACGGGCGATGCCCTCCTCCATGGAGGTGAGAAGGAGGCCCTTGACCTTCTGGTCCTGAGTCCACCAATGGTGGTACGCCGGTTAGCGACGGTCGTCGCGGCATCGCCAGTCCCCACGGCGATGGTCTTGTCGGGTGCCGCCGTGGTGCCGTCTAGGTAGCCATGGAGGTACCGGCGATGCCCCCCCCCCCCCCACACACAGCATGAAGTTGTGGCGGCCAAAGCGGACGGAGATCGCCGGAACGGTGAGTGCGGCGGGGACGGTGGCGGCCGCTGGCGAGGTGATGATGCCGACGCTGTTGGAGAGCGAAAGGGCGGCGGACGACATCGCGGCGGCGCGGAGTAGGGCGGCGCGCAGCGGCGGAGAAGGGACCTCGCGGCGGCGGCGGCGTAGGGTTCGCGCGACGGCCCGGTGGCTATCTGATACCAAGTTAAAGAGGTAGGTTTAGGGTTTTGTGTGGGTGGCTAACATCCAGCCTCACGTCTTAATATATAGATGATCAGAATACAATTACATACGTATACAAATACGTGTACATGTACAATATGCTAGACCCTATTTTACAATTTTGATGGACTTAGCATTTTGATTGCAACTCGTGACCACCGCATAGCCTCAGCACAGTGAGGAGACCAGTTTCTGGTGGCGGCCACGGCTAGATGGATGGATAATAACAGCACGTTGATGGTAGCGAGCTTCTCTTCTCCTTGCAAGATACAACACCTCTCAGGTAGTCAGAGGCTCAATCATCGATCATTTCTTACTTAGAAACGGAGATACCTGATGGCATGTGTATGTCAATCAATATGCAGAGCAGTTTTCCAGCTCCCCAGCCGAGTCTTGGTTGTTCATAGAGTGACTGATAGCACCAGAAAAACAGAGCAGCACAACTCACTTTGATAACATTGTTCATACACATTTCACTGCTAGCACCAACAAAACAGAGCACTCACTCATCAAAGGGAAAACAGCAAAAAAAGAACAGTTATCTGCTAGCAGGCATCAGATAAATTGGTGCATATGTAGTATACAATTAGATAAGTAAACATTCTGCTACTGAACCAAATGGTGCACCATCAGTATGAGCCTGTTCTTGCCTTTCGCCAGTCAGCATTTTTTTTTAGTTCAGATGTACCTCAATCGGGAAGATCGTTAAATGCCGTTCAAGACAGAAGTCTGAAGATGATGACAGTGCCTGAAGACCTGAAGCAGCCGGCTCTCTGGCTATACATATGGAATAAATAAACAGAGCAGGGAATGATCAACTAGAAAAGAAAAGAAAAAAAGCACAGGCCCTGCAGATCTGAAACAGCAGGCTGTCTAGACCAACTAGACCAGATCATGGCACAAGGCACGTCATATCAATTATGAAATCCAAGCGCCGCAGACTTGCAGTATATGTATATCACACGGTTGAACTGTAAGATGAACCAGCCTGATGTAATTCCAGCACTTTCCTTGGACATCCATCACCGTCTTCTGTGATAGCTGTCCACATTATCTTTCATAAAAGGGAAAACCGGGAAAATTCAGTGTCATCAGGACAAAGAGCACCATACCAATATTAGCCGCAGTCTCAAATAACAGCCTGCACACCATGTCCACATTATTTTTTGTTTTCTTTATATGTCCACATTGTTCATACACACATTTCCAGCAAAACAGAAAACAAGAGTTATCTGCTAGTAGGCTTCAGCATACTGCTCAGCCATCCCATAAACTGGTGCTCATGTATATGTCACATAGTTATCCAGAGGTATGTCATACGAAGATACAAAAATTACGATCCGTACACACAGAAAGTACTACAGACTCAAGCAGAGGCTAACAGGACAGGGAGTTCAACAATAACAAGATGGAAATTTGATTGCTTCAGGCAATGAATAATAGCATGAATAAAATGATAACTGGCAACACGGGTACATAATCCACCATTAGTGACGGTGGCACCAGAGGACAGGACGTGGTGGAGTGCGAGAGGGCAAAGCGTGAGGCAATCAGTTAAGCAGGAGACCGGCCGAGGGGATCACCAGCCGATGAACTAGGAGACACACTTGAACTGTAAGATGAGCCAGCCTTGGGCACTCCACCCCACAACAGGTTGTTGCTGGACAGGACACATCTTAGGTCTGCCATTAATTTGAAGTAAACTAATGAATGAAACTTTGAAATAAATGGAGTATTTGAAAGATGAAATTTTTAACTAAGTGCATATATATTACGAAGGGCTATATACATCTTTGAAAGTGCAAAGGTGGCCGATGGGAGCTCATTTACCTTTTCCGTTTATTTGTAGGTGGGAATCTAAATCGTTTATCTTTAAATTCCTTCCAGCGGATATGCGCGATCTTTGGCCAACTTTCTCCATCAGGTGCTCGGCAGTTCTCCTTCAAGAGCTCACTACAATACCATACGCTTATATGCTGGAGGGAGGATGGCAGATCTGGTAAAGATGATATGTTGGGGCAGCTATAGATGTCGAGCTTGTTGAGATTGGAGAAGGACTTCAGATTTGTTGGCAGGGAAATCATTCGACAACCACAGAATCTCAGGGTCTTGACTAATGTGAAATTTGCAGATTCTTCCAGTGAAACAAATGGTTCCTTGCATCCTTCAAGAGAGAGAAATTCTGGAACGATGGAACCTTTAGCCGAGAGCACGTTGTTGAGTATTACAGGACTGCTAACATAGAGTGACTTCTGGACTCGAAACTGCGAGACACACTCAGGGGTGAGTTTCGGAACATCAATCAAATGTACACTGTGAAGTTGCAGGGAAGACACTCCTTCAAGCGTACATAAATCTGGCAAGTGATACAGTGTCAATGTTTTAACAGAGGTGAGACTACCAACAGATAAGCATGCGCTGCTTCTGCAATTGTATATGGAAATACCATTCATGTGTAGCCAGTCAGCACAGAAGAAGTCAGCTGCAAGCATGCAATACCATATACTGAGCCTCTCAAGAGATAACGGTAAACATTCTGCTCCATTTGCCAACTCTAATGAAGGGCAGGAATACAAGTTAACATCTGAAAGAGAGGTAGCAGCTCGTAAACCCCCTAATGACCTGAGACACCAGCAACTTATGATGTTCAAGCAGCGAAGTTTTGTCAAATGTTGGAGGACTTCTTCTGAAGGAAGTGTGGTTAAAGTCATAATTTTGTTTAAGGATAAACTTTTCAGTGAAGTCAGGCCATCAAGGCAAACAGCTAGAGCTTCATCTCTAATACTGTATGAAGAAAGAGAAAGCCCATGAAGTCCCGATGGTCGAACCAGTGGCAGCCTAATGCTCCTTCCATGCACGAGACTCATCATCTGCTTGTGACAGTTTATCCATGTGTTGATGATATCCTCTTTAACCACTTTCTTTTTCCTTCTTCCAAGGACACTTCCAAGGTTATGAACACGTGAGACTCAGCGTGCATCAATATCATCAGCTGCTTCAGAAATGAATGTTCCGATGAGAGTATTCTCCTAATATCTGATCCTGAATCCACCTCCCAGAGTAAACCAAGTTGTGACGCCAAGTGGTCTATACTCATGATATTCTCGCTCTGTTTTCGATGTTCCAGCTCATCATTGGAAACAAATATAAGCAATGGGCAGTTGGATATTCCTAACCATGTAAGGCCCAGTGGAAGACAAGGTAATGTCTTCAGGTTTGGCACATTGAAGAGGGCAAGTGAAGAGCAATTCCTAAATAGCTCAGTGTTGGATGGTAGGTCTTGTAACGCGCTGCAATTTTCAATCCTCAAAGATTCTAAATTCTCAAAATACGAACCATCAAGTAACCAACTTGGGTATTTTGAAGAATTGTAACCGTCAATTGTAAGATTCTCGAGTTGAGGTGGCGGCATCAGGCTTTCTAAAATCTCCAAATGTGAAATATCCTCTCCATTGGTGTTATTCTTGCAACACCATCCAAGTCGCAGGCTACCAAGATGACTTTTCTGATTCAGCTTCGATTCTAAGGCTTGATCCTTCCCAGTGACATTCTCAAGATTTGTGACACTTAAGCTGCCACGAATCTCGTTCATATCCCTCAGTTGTTGCAATTCATATCCCATTTTCTTTTGCACAGAAAATTTCTGAAACTGTTGAAGTGAAGTTAGCTTGCCAATGTTAGGAATTTGAGGCAGTGCTTTTCTCCCAGGATCGCACATTCTATAATCATGCCAGTCAAGATGCCGTAACTTCCTTAAATTACAGAGTTTCTCAGGCAAACTCACAACTTTATCATTTATCAGGAGTAACTGCAAGTGGTAAAGAGTACACAATGATCTTGGCAATTCTGAAACCAGTGTTCTGATGATGTTTAAATACCGAAGGTGCTTCAACTCACCAACAGATTCTGGCAACTTGCTACTACTGTAAGATGACAAAAATAATACGCGCAACTTCTTCAAATTCTGTAGTATCTGATTAAAAAGGTCACTTACATCATCCGTGAGGGGGTCTATGCAGATAATAGTGCGTAAATGATGTTGCTTGCAGATACTTTGCTTGTGATGCATTATACTATCAACACAGATAGATAGATGTCGAACAGTGGATGGTATTTCTATCACCTTATCATCGTCCAACCTGAAGTAGTCTTCTTTGGAGAGTGATTCTGCCAGATCATGAAGGAAATCATGCATAACATAGTATTTGCGATCTTTGCCAGGATGAAAAAATGAAACAGAGATCATCTCCTTGAAGCAATCCCTCCCAACATCTTCAACTCTCTTGTTTCGATCGCACGAATCAAGAAGGCCCTCTGCCATCCAAAGATGAACCAACTCATCAATGACATACTTGTGGCCTTCTGGAAACAAGCTACAATATAGGAAGCACCTCTGTAGACATGGATCTAACTTCTCATAACTCCACAACAGTGCTATCATAGGTTCACTTAATTTGTCAATCATTAAAGTTAGAGCATCATTCCATGTAGATATATCGGTTTTCCCTTTCAACTGGGAACCCACAACTTTGGCCGCCAAAGGAGATTGTCCAAGCCTTTTAGCAATCTTCTCTGCAAAGTTTTCCAACTTTTCACGCAATCTTTCGTGTTTTGCATGATTTCTGATTTCTGGTCCAGAGAAAGCATGGTGTTTGAAGAGTGCCAAGAAGTGAGCATCTTTCATGTTTTTCAAGGGACACACTTCGGCACAGTAAAGAGCAGTTGGAAATGTATTCCATCGAGAAGTTACTAAAACTTTGCTTCCTATATGTTGGGAGCCTAGAGGAGCTAGCAGCTGGTCCCATTCCCTCTCGCTGCCAGGTTCAAACCATACATCATCCAACACAAGCAGGAATTTTCCTGATTCTTGCAGTATGTCTGACAAGATACGTTGTAGAGTATCAAGGTTATCAATGCGTGGGCATTCCTGCTGAGAGGCAGACTCGATGATCTCTCGTGTATGACGACGGACATCAAGTTTGCGTGAGATACATACCCACATTCTGACATCAAAATAATCTTTTACCCTTGTATCATTGTAAACAAGTTGTGCCAAGGTGGACTTTCCCATGCCTCCAGCTCCAACAATGGCCAAACCCGAGTAAATGGTTGTACTAGACTTAGTAGTAGCAGTGGTCTTGGTGAGTCTATCTATTATGCGATCGCGGTCCTTGTCACGACCAATCACTTTCAGAGGTGATATTGACGTGGTCTCAGGAACATCAGCTGATGGTATGGCGGGGCTCTCTGCATTATAACCAGTTGGCAAGCAGAGCACCTCACAAAATTCCTTGGCTTTCGCCATAGCCTTGAGTTCATTCAGCTGGTGAATTAGCTTTCTGTTCTCAGAGCTCAAATTGGACAGCCTGCTCGACGCAGCACGCACAGGCTTCATGAAAGTGCTGCTGATGGAGGAAGCATTGGCTGATAAGGAATCATTGCCCTTTGCTTGGAGCTTGAGAAGGTTGTATTCATGCTTGTCCAGCAAGTCTTCAGCCATGTAGAAGCCTTCTTTGAGTTCCTGAAGCCATTTGTCCAACTTGGGCCTGTGGTTTCCCTTGTTTGCTGCTTCAATCACCAGCTCGAGTTGCGGCATGATAGTGGTCTCCAGTTCATGGAGCTCGTGCATCTCAGACCTGCTTTTGACATATCTATCCTATTCTTATTTGGGTACTATATGCACCTCTTTGGGCTTCTATTGAATCGAGAAATTGGATTGTACATCTTTCATCTTATTGATTTTGATACATTCCAACGGATAATGCAAATCGAAGCTATTTGATGTCTGACTCAGGCAAAAAGAAAAGAAAGAAGAGAACGAACATATCCACTCCAAGGTACTTTGAAGCATTAGCAAGGAGCTTCTTCAAGGCTGGAGTTGCGGCCACTTTTAAGCTAACACTCACAGCTGCGCTAGCTAAAGCAACTTCCATTGAGTTGTGGGGTTTTATTTTTTGGTCTGAATAAACTGAAGATAGAACAGGAACTATTTCTTGACTCTTTGATGGATGAAAAAATCTGTTGAAGCAGTAAATCACAAGATAAATTAGCCAGCTGCAACGGTGATATGAAAACAGAAACCTACTGGTAGATCAGTAGACGATGGCAAAGACTAAGAATACTATTTTCAGACTGCGGAATGACCTGAATATCGATAGATGAGCAACTGAAAGTGCTTCTGGATCAGAGGTAGAAATAACCAGTCAATATAACAATGGATGAACACCTATTGGACTAAGAAATTACAAAATAAATTAGCCAGTTGCAACTACAAAGATAATAAACAGAACCCTATATCCAGATTTGTAGAGGATTACAGATCAGAGTATAGTAGTGACCTTACACAGAAGCAGAGTTGTAGGAGCCGGCGCAGAGACGAGGCAAAGTTGCAAGAGAGGCAGATAGTAGGAGCTAACAATGTTGTGTTGCAAGAGAATGAGATGTTCAAATCCCCAAACAGCAGGTCAACAAGGCAATAGCAGATCTGATCCAACTACTTGCCCTTTCTTTAAGTTTAGCTGAGAGGCACTTGCTAATAAACTTACCAGTAACCAACGTGGACACAGCTCACCGGTGATAATTGAAGTATAAAGTAGCAGAGGACAACATTGTGTGACTAAATACAAACAACCAGTTGGTAGTTGGTATCCATCACCATCGCTGGCTCTTCATGCTTTCCATGAACCATCCTTAAAGATGTTCAAGGAAATTACTGTCTGTCGTGCACAACTAGCTAGAAGCAGAAAACAGGAAAGCATGCCTCTGTAAGTCAAGTCCACCGTATATATATAATTAAGATACCAGAAATTCCTTTACAGCGAGAATATGATATACCAGAAGAAAATTTGGGTATCCTTAATTGGTGGTATAAACTAAGCAGGGACAGCGTGTGCTTCCCGGAATCAATCGATCCGACTATGCAATTAACGCAAAGCCAGAACGAATGAAGCCACTGGGGCAAAGACAAGGCGCGTGAGCAGCCGGTATTATCTATCACTTGCGAGAGTTGCTACTTGCTAATATGCTAAGCAGTAACCAATGTGGAGACGGCTCTTTGGTCGATAATTAAATAAAGTACATATAGTAGACTAGACGCGTCTTTCACGTTATCACAAAATCACATAAAGCTTTAGCAGCGGTTACGTTACTATTATATGCAATCAGATCAGTAGTGAATCTTCTTCTGTTCTCTCCATCGTCATCAGTCCATCACTGGCTCTCATGCTTCCCATGAATCATCCTCACAGATCCGAAAGACATGACCTCGTTGATGCTCAACCTGCAGGGAAAGGTAATCTCTCCTTCCTCAGCCTGAACCACCTGCCTATCTGATTTCCCCTTCTTCAGACTGCCTTGCCCCTGGAGATACATCAATCCCTTCATCATACTGTAACAGTTCACACGGTTTCCCAAAACCAAGTCGTTGTAGTATAGTGGTAAGTATTTCCGTCTGTCACGCGGGTAAACCGGCAATTTTTTTTAAAAAAAACTGATTAACAAAATTAGCATTAGTCCAATAATCACATAAATGATCTCTAACCAAAGGTTGTTAGTATCCTAACTATTTTGTAAAAATAAAGGATCATAGTTTACCCTGATGTCGACTCTAAGGAGTCACTATCAATGTTGCTAGTGCGCACAATTATAAGTAATCAGAGGCAAGTACCAAGAAAGAGACATAAAACTAATGCGAGTATGAATGTCACTAACTTGTGTTGGGGCCAGCACCATGGTTCCAAAAGGCTTGAAGCTTTGAATAAGCCATTCAAACGGACGCGCACTTTCATGTACATTTCCACAGCCCTGCTTTACCCACTCAATTAAGCACGACCTGCTTAATAGGCGCGTACTTAATTTACTATCTGTCCTGCACGCCTACAAGTGGAAAACAGAACAGCGTGCCTGTAAGTCAAGCGCACCGTGGGAAATCAAGATATCAGAATTCCTTGAAAAGGATCCTCTTCAGGGCATAAACAAAAAGAACAAAACTCGGCTTGAATATGCCTTGAAGAAAATTCGGGTATCATTCATGGGTACAAATAAGTCATTGGTGCAAGGAAAGAGATTGAGTTCATTCGGCATTACTGCACAAAAGCCCTGCATAAACATACAAAACCCACCCAAAAATGCAATCCCCATAAATACTGGACAGGGAGAATACAGTCCCAGCATAGCGAAACCTGAAACCCTCTCGTTACAAACATTAACTTGATATTAGCTACTAGATAGGGTTCGAATTTGGTCCTGGTCCTGGTCCTGGTCCTGCTCCTAGATTAGGAATTTACAGTTGCTTCTCCTACTCCTCTGCTGACCCAAAGAAACAAGAGCTTAGCCACCATCCAATTTGACTTCAAAATCCATGGTCGAGAGTAAACGGCACAAGCCGTCCTTTTACACTTGGGTTGTTTAAGAATCAAATATTTTTTTGTGCTTATTACTGAAGCAATCTCATGTCCTGTGCATATCCCCCAAACAATGACTCTATCACAAAACAGCATAACAATATAGACAACATAGATTTTCCAGGAAGGGGCAGAACTAATTTTGTGAGCTCCGTGATGAATTGAGGGGAGAGTCTGCGTCGCCAGCAACGGCGCCGCACAACGCGGCATGGATTCCATAAAGTCGACGAACCCGAGAACGAGAAGGGATCTAACCGGCACAGAGCACGGATAGGGAGATGGACCTGGGGGCTGGGACTGGGAGGGACGCCGGCTGCTGTTCACTGGTCGCCTGTGGGTCACCAGAGCCGACGAAGCCGAGAGGGAGGGATGCCTGGAATGAATCCTGCCATCATGCATCACTGTCTTTCACAGTTTGCTTCCCAGCAAAAGACATTTCTATAGAAAAAATACTCCCTCCGTCCCATAATGCAAGGCGTTTCTTGACTCTAGTGTAGTGTAAAAAACGTCTTACAACTATGGGAAGGAGGTAGTAACAGTTTGATAATTACATTGATGCCTCACATGGCAACTGCCATATATAAACTGGTGCTCCTATCACCTAAACCGGCATCATATATAGATCAGACAAGCCACATACATGCAATCAAAAGTGCTCAGTCAGAATACAATAAACAGAGCAAGGAATACCTCAAGATAGTTAAATGTCTCTACACTGTTCAACAGAGAAAACTGTACACATGACTATGCCTGAAGATCATGCAAGAAAAATGCTCATGGCACAAGGTACACTGTATGAAGCATGGAACCCAAGTGCTGAAATACATCGGATAACTCATTACCGGAGTGAATGGTAACAGAGACCTTCAGTCACATGGTATGTAACAGCATACAAGAGATAGCTATTAAAATCCGTACAAACCAAAAGTACGATATACTCCGGGATAAGGTAACACAACAGCACAATATAACGAGATGCAAATTAAACGCTACTTTCGGCACTTCTCCAGTACATGAATAATAGCATGAAGAAAAAGATAACTGAAAACACGAGTACAAAATAGGACAGGAGGTGGTGGAGTGCGAGAGGGCAATGCATGAGGCAATCAGCAAAGCAGAAGACCAACCGAGGGGATCAGCACCACCCGGTGAAGTAGGAGACAGAGTTTGAACTACAAGATGAGCCAGCCCAAGGCACCTCAGAACAGCTTCCTGGAGGGCACACATCTTTGACCTGCCATTAATTTGAAGTAAACAAATGAAGGATACTTTGAAATAAATGGAGTATTTGAATTTGAAAGATAAAAAAACAACGTAAGGCTATATATCCTTGAGAGTGCAAAGGTTGCCCGACTGAAGCTAGTTTACCTTTCGGTTTATTTGTAAGTGGGAAACTAAATCACACTTTAACCAATTGTCTTCCAGCGGATATGCGCAATCTTTGGCCAACTTTCTCCATCAGGTGCTCGGCAACTCTCCTTCAAGAGCTTAGAACAACCCCATACAGATATGCTCAGGAGGGAGGATGGCAGATCTCGTAAAGATGACAATTTGGGGCAGTTATAGATGACGAGATTAGTCAGATTGGGGAAGCACTTCAGATTTGTTGGCAAGGAAATCATTTGACAACTAACGAAACTCAGGCCCTTGACAGATGTGAAATTTGCGGATTCTTCAAATGAAAAGAATGGTTCCTTGCATCCTGCAAGAGAGAGCCGTGTTGGAACTGTGAAACCTTCAGCCAAGAGCATGTTGTTGAGTATTACAGGACTGCTAACTTCGAGTGAGTACTGGACTTGAAATTGTGAGATACACTCGGGGGTGAGTTTCGGAACACCAACCAAATCCACTTCTTCAAGTTGCAGCGAAGACAATCCTTCGAGAGAACATAAATCTGGCAAGTGATACAGTGAGAATAATTTAACAGAGGTGACTACCAACAGACAAGCATGCAGTGCTTCTGCATTTGCTTATGAGAATACTATTCCAAGTGTGGCCAGTCAGCACAGAGGAAGTCAGCTCCAAGCATGCAACGGGATCCCCTGAGGCTCTCAAGGGATAATGGTAAACATTCTGCTCCACATGCCAATTCTAAAGAAGGGCAGGAATTTAATCTGACATCTGAGAGAGAGGTAGCGGCTCGTAAACCTCCTAATGACCGGAGACACCAATTTGACATTTAACAGAAGTAATTGCAAGTGGTAAAGAGTACACAGTGATCTTGGCAATTCAGAAATTAGTGTTCTGATGATGTTCAAATACCGAAGGTGCTTCAACTCACCAATAGATTCTGGCAACTTACTACTGTTGTAAGATGACAAAGATAGTACCCGCAACTTCTTCAAATTTTGTAGTATCTGATTAAAAAGATCACTTAAATCATCCATTAGGGGGTCTATGCAGATCACCGTCGATCATCCGAGGACCAAGCGATCACACGAGCATGACATCGAGATTTGTTAACGAGGTTCACCGATATGGCTGCATCCCCGGGGCCTAACTACGGGCGCTCCTCCGTCACAATACCGCACCCAGTCGCCCTGGACACCGGCACATGCCGCCGGCTTCCCATGCGTTCCGGTGCAATTATGTCCGCATAGGTTACATCGTGTGTCTACCCCCGCTATATAGGAGAGGTCTAGGATACAAGTGTCCTACTAGAATATGGCTCCACATCCTATGTAAACACAATACAACTCATAGTCCAACTGTAACCTACCTTGTACACTATATTCGACACAACTCCAACATTTGTCTTGCTGTAAGAGAAATGGAATTTGTCCAAGATGAACACCGGCCTATGCATCCCATCTATTTCAAACAACTGCTTTTTTTGCTCAGTTTAATGTTGAATTACTTCGCAAAGTGTGATAGATAAACCGAGAATAAACGAGACACGAGATACACATATTTTAACGTGAAAAATCCTTGAAGGAAAAAAATCATGAAAGCACGAAAGCCCAATTTCACTATGATGGACTATTACAAGCACGAGATGACATGCCATCTTTAGCTGCGACTACATGACGTATCCGCTCGTACTACGTGTAGCATGAGACCGTGGCATGTCCAACACAGTCATAAAATTTGGATCATAATTTAACCAAATGCAATGGACTAGTAAGCCGTGGTCCACATCTCGAGGGAAGAGAAAATGCTACAAGCACTGCTACAGGGACGATATTGCGACCGATTTACGCATGACACAAGAACGCAGCCATGTATGTCATTCGTTCAGTGGGCCACACTCATTGCTTACGACTGACGTGCGATTTTCGTGCGTCAAGCATCGTCTGCACGGTACTTCCGAAGTGGTACCGACAATGTAGGTATTGGGGTGTACCCACATGCGCAACTAGAAAGGGCAGTCTCATTTTTTTTTCATAAACAAGGGCGTTCAAATTGTGCTTTGAGAAAATAAAATAAAATTGACGGAGGTAATGTGGTAACAATGATGGGTATATTTATTTGTAACATATGACAAGAATTGGCCATTTCGAGGAAAAAATTCTTCAAGCGACATTAAGAAGTTAAGTATGTTGTGGGTAAGGAATATAACATCAAGTATTCTTGCACAAAAAAGAAGGGTGTCCAAAAATAAAGTAAAAAAGCCAAGCACACATGTCATGCGCCAAAGTAATCTGATCAAAGATGTGCATGGATGCAGTTTATCAGTCTAGTCTTGGCTTTAATTACTTTGATGATTTATTTGTTGGTGTCTGTCGACTACTCCTTTTGTTCCACAATGTAAGACGTTAGCTTGCGAAAACGTCTTACATTGTGGGACGGAGGGAGCACTTTTTACTTTATTGAAGAATTTTTTTTAATCCTTTCTACTCAATTCTGCTTGCCATTGTCTATGCTTCTCCTTTGTCATCAATGTCGGCCTGCTCACCGCCACCGGTCTAATCGCCATCCTACCACAGGCCACCTGCGGCCCCGTCGCCTCATGCACCTTCCAGTTGCCACGTCCCTCCTTTGCCGAGTCGTTGTAGCCCCAACCATCCTTATAAATCCCCCTTCTTCGACGGCGAAGACCCCTCTTCACCCTTCCATCCGCCCCCACACTGACAACCCTCAACCTTTTTGCCGACGAGGCAACCTTGTCTCCACCTCAACTCGTATCAGGCTCGCCGTCCTCGGTGACGCCTTGGCCAACCAAATCGCCCTTGCCTCCGGTTTGATGTTCGTTCCCAACACCATCTTTGAAATCGATTGAAACGCCTCACCCACATTTTTAGGCAAGCAAATGATAATAAATGCATTTTTGGTTGAATAAATGCATTGTTTGTTCACCAATAATTTTTTTTAACTCCTAAAAAAACTGAGCAATATTTTTGCTTGGCAAGCTTGAATGACATCGTTCCCTGATTTTTTTTTGCAACGAAGGCATGAAAGCGATGCATGGATCTGTTAAGCCTCCCACCGCTCCGTCTCACGGGCACGCCTATCTCCAAACCATCCCCTCTCGGCTTCCTCGGCTTCGGCGGCCGTCTCTCCTAGTCCCTCACAATTCCAGGTGATAAGATCCTTATCCCACCCGCCTTATCCTCGCCTCTGTGCCGACTAGATCCCTTCTTGTTCTCGGGTTGGGGGCTTTGATGGAATCCACGCAGCCGCAAGCCCTCCCTGGTGACGCAGATTCTCCCCTCATTCACAGGCCGAGCCAACCAAATTAGGTTGCCCCTTCCTTCCTAGGAATCGATGGTGTCTTTGTGAGCCGATAGAGTGCAAGTTTTGCGGATGGAGTTGTTTTGTTTTGTTTGGGCCGGATATAATGCACAGAGCATGAAATGAGGTTCAGTGATAAGTAAGCACCAACAATATTTGACTCTTAAACAACCCAAGTAGACTACCTCCGTCCAGATTTATTAGGCCCCTCAACCATGGGAGGTCGTCCTGATTTATAAGGCCCGCTGTGCACATGCTGTTTGCTTCTGCCTCGTTTTCTCCTTTAGTTAATACATCAATTTAATTCATTGTTTTTTCTCTCGCTGCTAGCCATGCACCTCTTCTTAATGTGCAGCCATGCATACTACATGTGCCGATGCACACGTAAGCCACTGCATGTGCCTGTTTCCAAGGTGCATGCGAGTTGGTAAGGCTCAAGTAACTTTTCTTGGTCTTGATGTTTTGGTCTTTGAGACCAATATAAACCCGCACGGAGGTAGTAGGATTTTAGAAGCCAAATTGGTTGGTTAGCTGCCCCAGTTAGCCCTTGTTTCTTTGGGTCGGCAGAGGAGCAGCAACTGTGTGTAAATTACTAATCAAGGAGCAGGAACGGGACCATGGCCAAATTCCAACCCTAGCTAGTGTCAACTTTGGGTTGTTGTTTATGACTCGCAACGTGATGAGAAGGACTGTGATCATAATGAGAAGGGATGGAGTCTGGTGGGTTGACTAAGTTTCAAATGCGCCACCGTGATCGGGAAGAACAGAGCACCTGTGGCTGTCATCTTCTCAACCCACAACCCGATCAGCGCAGCGCCGTCATTGAGATCTTGAAACCAGACATCGTGGCATTGAGACTAAACGCAGGGATGGAGTCTGGAAAAAGAAATCAATGGGTACACCAAGAATTTGGGTATGAATTAACTTAATCCAAGGTTGGGGGCCATTGCCCCCCCCCCCCCCCTCCCGGCACATAGTTTTAGCTTTGATCATTTGCACTATCTCATAGTGTCTTGCAAATATATT
The DNA here is from genome assembly GCF_018294505.1 of Triticum aestivum. Classification (NCBI taxonomy): domain Eukaryota; kingdom Viridiplantae; phylum Streptophyta; class Magnoliopsida; order Poales; family Poaceae; genus Triticum; species Triticum aestivum. The sequence continues at coordinate 745,369,116 of NC_057803.1, forward strand.
CTATTATATACTAAAGAGTATGTTGCATCCATCTCAAATTTTTGTCCTTGGTTCGGCCATCGCGGTACAAACCAAGGAACATGTTATATCCACCCCACAGTTTTGCCTTCGGTTTGGCCATTATGGTACATACCAAAGTGCACTTTTAATCTACATCATAAAAAATTGTCCTTTGTTCGTCCATCGTGGTATGAGCCAAAGAGTATGCATGTTGCATATGCTTCGTCCGAACGAACTCCTTGGTTCGGTCCCCTTAGCGATACAAGACAGGATGAGCGTCTTGTTCCTTGGTTTGGTCCCTATACGCGGATACAATCAAGAGAGTGTGTTAGATACGAAAACCTCATAAAAATTTGTCTTGCTTTGATCATCATCAACAAAGTTGATATGACTAAGTTGGAGCCAAATTACAAATGAATTCATAATACAACTCTTCTTCGGTTACTCTACATACATTATATGTCACGTTAGTTGTAACACAGACAAGAATATACAAAAAATTTCCTTCACTTGGTTACGCCGCACGTGGGCATTATTGGAATGCTACACTGTGTTGGTAGTAATACAAGCAAGGTGAAAATTAATTAAAAACGCGTTCATGCTACACAAGGAAAGACCAAAACATGCAATATAAATAATGCATCATAAGAAAAATAGTGTACTTGATTACGCTACATGTGGACACGATATTCGTGTTACGTGGTGTTAGTAGTAATACAAGTGAGATGAATCTAAATAAAACACTCATGCCACATATCTTGGCAGAAATCATATAAAAGGTGTTCTAAACATGCTCCAATGCTATACGAGCCTAAACTATGAGCATCATCAAAACGTGTCTATCAAAAAGGTTGCTTTACTTGGGTTATGATACACACGAGCGCCGACGCTATGTGGAGTTAGTGTTAATACTATGTAAGGCACAAATCTGGCATATGACTCATGCAATACTAAAATTGCTCCACAAACCTTCACTTGGTTACGCTACACGCAAGCATTATCTTAGTGCTATGTGATGTTAGTAGTAATACAAGTAAGGCAGGACTTCATAGAAATGTTCATGACTCGTCCATATTGGCACACAAAATTTGTGCAGAACACATGACAAGGCATATTGCATATAGCCCACATATACTTTAAACAAACAAAATTTCATAAGCAAATCCACTCGGGTCGGGCTACACATAGGTGTCATATCATTGCACCTTGTAGTTAATTTTGATATTGTATGGACTCGGAGTCCAAAAAAAATGGCACATATCGTATGCACCATAAAAAGCATCAAGATTGTGTCAGAAAGCTTCAGTCCGTTAAGCTACACGCGGGCACCACATCAGTGCTACGCGATGATAGTAGTAATGTGATGATGCAAAACTTATGAAAATTGGCATGTCACATATATCCATGCCACCCAAAACCTAATATATCATACCAAATTCCCAAGGAAATATATATACATATCCTATGTGTCAAACGTAGGATAAAACTATGCCTAGCCAAAACCAACCTTCATTCTGCACCATCACATAAATGAGGTTGAACACAAATAAATTTGTTGCATGCAAGGAAAATATACTCTAACATATCAAACATGAAATCATGGAGAAGTACTTGCATGAAAGCAAACTTCAAGTACCCAAGCAGGAGTGCATCGACGACTGCGAGGAGGAAATTTTTGTAGCATATTGTAATAGGAATGTTTTGAATCTTATGTAATATATATGTTGGAATTCTTAATTAGGGGTTTTCTCTTCGTAGATGTAAATAACAGAATTTTTATGTAAATGTAAGAGCTCTGGAAATAAAGTACCTGCAATGTTTGATTCTATTTTTATTTTATGCATTTAAATTTCACTCTGTATCAATGACGTTGACGCATGTTTCACGCCCGCCATTTTCTCGTCATCAGTGCCGCGCCCGGGGATGGTGGCAGTGGGGCAGTTTCGTCCTTCCCTCGCGCTGGACGCCCCCCACCCCCACGAACCTCTCCTCCGCCGCCGGTGAGGTCGCGTCGCGACTGAGGTTGTGGGCGGCAGGGTGGCTTCGTCCCCTTCGCGCTGGAGCTCCTCTCCCCCAACATCCCCGCCACCCCAAATCCGGTCTGGTGAGCCGCCCTCCCCTCCAACTGCTATGTTCGTCCTGCCGGTCCGACACGACGGTGCGGCCGTGCTGCTCTCCCCGTCTGCCTCTTGCCCCCCTGCTGGTGCAGATTCTTCTTCCTGCTGTTCGTTGGGTCATGCGAGGACTCTAGTGGAAGTCGCCGGGCTGGCCAAGGCCCAGTCTTGCCACCTTGCAGATCACCCTTTGTCTCCGATGGCACCCCCTCCGAGCTACGACGCCGACCTCTCCGCGTGTGTGGTCAAGGTTCTTTTTGGCAGTGGGTTGAAGCTTCACGGCGGATCCTTGCCGGCACCTCTGCGGTCCCACTGGCCATGGACCTGCATTCTCCAATGTCCATGGCTTGCCGTCGACCTCTACCGGTTTGATTCCGGCCTCGGTGCTCCGGTCGCTGCGTCCCCTTCCAGCGTTTTTGGTTCGTCGGTGTTCTGGTGGATACGCCTCCGGCAGCTCGGATCTGCGTCCCATTTCGACTTCAGCTCGCCGGCGGCGCTGTTCACCATCTTGCCCTCCGCGCTGGCTTTCTACCTTGCTACCTTCCCAACCCTGTCCACCCTCGTGACATGTCCTTTTCAAAGCTCGTCTTTTTCCGTCGGCAGGTGCAGCCCTACCTCTTCCCTTCGAGAATGGCAGTCGGTCGGCGGTTTTTCTTTCTCATCTTTGGATCGTGATCTAGCGGCTATGGGATTGTTCGGACTTAGCCCTGGTGAAAACCATGCTCGGCTTGCCGACGCTGGCAGAGGCTACACTCGCGAGTGCCATTTCCCTTCCTAGAGGCGTTGCCATGGCCTTTATCCATGCCCCTCTTCGAGCATCAGGGGAAACCCTAGGTTCGGTTATTTGGATCGGATGGCGGCAGCGTCACAATGCCGCACCCCTTCTTGAAGGCGTTATCGTGTTTGCTCGCGGCGTCCCCGGTGTTGGATTTGAAGATGTTTGACGTCTTGCTATGGCATCCTGCCTCTCTGTTTAGGATTCATGGGTTTAGTTGTGTGCTTTCCCCCGTTCGGGCTGAGCAACCCTTGTTTCTCTGCTTCGGGTTGCATGGTCATGCCTTCTTGTGTTCATGCCATGTGTTGTACCCCTACTGTACTCATTCTCTTTCTTCTATCAATGAAAAGATACGCAAGCTTTGCATATTCGCGAAAAAAAGAGTAAGATCACCACTATTCTCCTCTGTTTTCCTCTACAAATCTGTCTGTTAATCTTTGTTGTTGCAACCAGGTGATTTGTCTTGTGGTTTCACACTCTAACGGGCTTTTCATCCATTGCTATATTCATTGGTTGTTCCTACCTCGAGAAGCACTTCCATTGCTCGTCTCTCATTGTTTGTTTTTGCCGTTGTCTACATATCTACAACTAGGCTTCTTTTTTTTTCTTGGCCATTGAAGTCGGCTAATTTATCTGGTGGTTTCCTACTACAACACATTTTCCATCCGTGAGTGCTTCTAGAAGCAATCCTAGTGCTTGTCTTTCAATTTATTCAGGCCATTCCACCCCACCCAAAATCTTTGCATCCCAAAAAAACAAGCACAACTCCCCTCGCTAAGCATATACACCAAAAAAAAAAACACAATCTGATGACGGAAGTGGCGTTAGCTAGTGCTACCTTAAGATTGGCCGTATTGCCAGTCTTGAAGAAACTCCTTGCTATTGCTTCAACCTTCCTTGGCGTGGATGTGGCGTGTGAACTCCCGTGAATTGGATATGACTATCATGCTGCAGTTTGAGCTGTTGACTGAAGCAGCAGACAAGGGAAATCACAGGCCGAAGTTGGACAAATGGCTTCAGGAACTCAAAGAAGCATTGTACCTGGCCGAAGATTTGCTGGAAGAGCATGAGTAGAATCTCCTCAAGCGGAAGAGCATGAGAAGATTTGCTGGAAGAGCATGAGTAGATTCCTTGCAGGACAATGCCTCCTCCATCAGCAATACCTTTATGAAGCCCTTGCATGTTGCATCTAACAGGCTGTCCAATATGAATTCGGAGAACACAAAGCTACTTCGTCAGCTAAATGAACTGAAAGCTACCCTGGCGAAAGCCAAGGACTTCCGTAAACTGCTCTGCTTACCAGCTAGTAATAATCCAGAGAGCCCCACCATACCTTTTGCTGTAGTTCCCGAGGCCACATCACTATCACCTCTGGAAGTGGAGGCCCAAGGCGCGCCCGAAGAGCTGTAGGACGCTCCTGACGGCGGATGTGTCGCTCGGCGTGGGGTGGCAGAACATGATCACGTCGTCCGCGTATAGTGAGAAGGAAGGGATCGGGCGCCGGGGATGCAGCTGCTGCAGGATGCCCAGCTCCGTGGCGCGACGGAGCAGGAGGCCAAGCCTGTCCACCTCGAGGACAAAGAACTGGGGTGACATGGGGTCGCCTTGCCGTATTCCCTGACGGTGCCAAATGGGCTGTCCTGGTTCACCGTTCATGATCACCTTGGTGCTGGCCGACGAGAGCAGGATCGCAAGCCGGCCCAGGAATCGAGTGCCAAAAACATATTGTCACAGGACATCGAAGAGGAATGGCCAGCTGATCGAGTTGAATGCGCGAGTCAGGACCAACTTCGGCAGGACGCGCGACGCGCCTAGTTGATGTAGCATGCGGCGGACTGCCGCACGAGGACGAAGTTGTCATGCAGGCTTCGTCCCGGGATGAACGCATTCTGGCTGGTGCTGACGAGAGCGTTGAGCTTGGGCGCGAGGCGTAGCAAGAGGTCCTTGGCAAAGATCTTGGCGACAAGGTGTATGAGGCTTATGGGCCGGTAATCGCTGAGGCCTCTGGCATCCGCGCGCTTCGGGAGCAGCGTGAGGAGCGCCTGGTTGAGGCAGCTGAAGCCGCGCCTTCTCTGCTCATAAAGCTGCTGGAAGACACAGCCAAGAAATCATGTCGGATGATGGGCCAACATGAGCGAAGGAACTCGCGGTGAAACCGTCGGGTCCAGGGGCCTTGCGTGCGGGCAGGCGCTTCACGGCGTTTCATATCTCCTCGGCGTCAAAGGGGGCCTCGTTGTCGTCCAAGTCGACGGACGTGATCAGCGCTTCAAGATCCAGGGCGCACTCGCTGGGAGGCGTGGAGGCCAGGAGGCCATCAAAGTGCGCGTACGCCGCCACGACCATATAGCAGGGGTCCGTGATCACCTGCCCGTCGGCCACAAGGCTGTGGATCCTGTTCTTTCGCCGCCGATATGTGCACCGCCGATGAAAGAAAGAAGTGTTGGCGTCGCCCTCCTTGAGGGAGGCGAGGCGGGAGCGCTGCCGGGCAATAGTCCGCTCGAGCGAGGTGAGGCCGAGGTATGAGCCCTTGATTTTCCGGTGCAGCCAGTCCTCGTGAGGATACAGGGCTCTGTGATCTTGCGCGGTGTCGAACCTGAGGAGGAGCTCCTGGGAGATCACGAGTTTGAGGCGCACGTTGCCCACAGTTTTGGCGTTCCAACTTGTGAGCCCGCGTGCGGTCGCCTGCATGCACAACATGAGGCGGTGGAAGGGATTGATGTCGCTCATGGATTGCCAAGCAGCCTCCACGGTGTCATGGAACCCGTCCATGCGTGTCTAGACGTCCTCAAAGCGCAAGCGGTGATGCGCCGACGGCATCGGCGAGCAATCAGGAAGCAAAGGACTATGGTCGGAGACGATCGAGGCGAGGCAACGGAGGTGGCATTCGCCATGCAGCTCCTCCCAATCAGCGGTGCAAAGGACACGGTCGAGGTGGACTAGTGTGGGGGCGACTGCTCGTTCGACCACGTGTAGCGGTGACCGTTGAAGTATACCTCCTTGAGCGCTAGGTCGTTGATGGTGCGCCAGAAGCGACCCGTCATCCGCCGGTTGACGTTCTCGTTGTTCTTGTCCGTGTCATGATATATGAGGTTGAAGTCCCCTCTAATCATCCAGGGCCCGGTGCAATCCGTAGGTATGTCGTGGAGCTCCTGCAGGAAGGCAATCTTGGCCTCGTCTAGCTGTGGCCCGTAAACGACGGTGATCCACCATGGTGTGCCAGCACCGGTGGGGGTGGAAACGCTGGCAGACAAGGCGTTGGCGGTGAATAGGGGGCAGTGATGACTACCTTCCTACTCTTCCAGGCCAACAGAATGCTGCCACGGGTTCCAAGCGCGGACAAGTACATGTAGTTATCAAATTCCGAGCTGAGGGCTTCGAGGACAGTCGACGAGCAGATCAAAGCCATCTTAGTTTCTTGCAAACGGACCAGGGACGCGTTGGCGGTTACAACAAGGGATCTGATAGCAGTACGATGTGCGCGCGCGTTGAGGCCGCGCACGTTCCATATTAGGATCTTGGGGTTGTGCTCCATGGGGACGAGGTCGACAAAGGTCGCAGGGGCGCAGCTAGGCCTTGATCTGACTGCCCACAACTACCATGGTGATCAGCGCGACGACGGGATCAGCGGGGAGCTCGCGATCCACCAATGCGGCAATGGCCGATAAGACCGACAGGGGGATGGGTGCAGCGAAGAGGTCGTCATATGCCTTAATCTCAGCGGCTGTGATCCTCTGGTTCACCCCAACAGCGCCGAGGGTGCGAAGGATGTGGACTTGGGCGCGCCTTTCGGCCGTGGGAGGGGCAGCGGCCTTGCAAGCTGCGGTCGACGCCGAGCGCCCACGGCATGGAGAGAAGTTGGGCGGGCATCGTCGTGGCCGCCTGTCGGGGGTCAGGAGGGCCGCGTCAATCTGCTTGGTAGCAGCAGCAAGGAAGTCTCCAAGGGTCCATGCCGTCGTGGCCGCTGCGCGGGGGCGGGATCGACGCATCGTGATGGGCAGCGACGCAAAGCGTGTGGCTGGGCTTGGGGTAGCGGGGCACGCTGAGTGGGCATCGTCATTGTCGAGCGCGTCATGTTGGGCCTCAAGACTCTCTTCGGCAGGCTGCGCCTCATGTTGGGACTCATGTTGGGCCTCATGCAGGTCCACAGGGGGCTGGGCCGCGAGGGGGCTCGAGGTGTTCTTGCTCAGCACACCACAAGCGGGATCTCCCAGAGGGGCGGGGTCCTGAGCAGCATGCAGGGTGGGCACCAGCGTGGGGCGGCTCTCCGTGGACTGGTCAGCATGTGACGAGGCGCGGGCAGGAGAGGTCAGAGACAGAGTTTCGCTTTCCCCCGACATCGGATCGGGCACGGGGATCGAGGGCTGGCAATCCGGGACCTCGTTATCCAATGACAGGCAGTCCGTGGAGCCAACCGGATCCTCACGCGCTCTGGGATTGGCCACTTCTAGCGCGGCTGCAGCACGGGCGAGGTCATCCACGCAACGCCATGAGGGCGGCCTGGTTGATGCTACAGTGTCGGGGCGTGCAGCGTGGGAGCGAGGGCCAGCGGGCGTTGTGAGGCGCGTGTCGGGGCGCGCGAGTGGGACGAGACTTGCCTGCTCCCCTCCCGTGTGCCCATCCGTGCTCCCGTATACGTGGCTTGATTTGATTGGAACAAAATAAGGCCCGGCCTCACCCCTTAAAATTAGGGGGGGAGATGATTAGATTAGAAAGAAAAAAGAAAAAAAGACAGCCGTTGGATGAGGTGGGAGCACGGATGGGAGCACGGAAAGGGAGCAGGCAAGCCGGATCCGCGCGAGTGGGCCAGTCGGTGAGGAATTCTAGGGGGGTAGCTCTGGCCCGACTTGCCGGTCCTGTCACCGTCCTGCGCTTGCCTCGCCGCTTTGCCCTTTTGGAAAAGCGAGGAGGACGGTGCGACCCGTTGGAAGGGGGCCAGGGGTCCATGGTACAGCCTTCGGAGCGCCTCGGCGTTGGCGCCGCGTCGACCCCACGGTGACGAGGGGCGGCTGATACGTCTCCAACGTCTCTATAATTTATGAAGTATTCTTGCTAATATATTATCATTTTTGGATGTTTTACAATCATTTTATAACAACTTTATATCATTTTTTGGGACTAACCTATTGACCTAGTGCCCAGTGCCAATTAGTGCTTTTTGCTTGTTTTTTACATCGCAGGAAATCAATATTAAACAGAGTCCAAACATCGCGTAACTTTTTGGAGTTTTTTTCTGGACCGGAAGGAACCCAATGGGCCTGAGCTGCACCTGGGGGTGCCTCGAGGGGGGCACAACCCACCAGGGTGCGCCAGGCCCCCCTGGCGCGCCCAAGTGGGTTGTGCCCACATCAGTGGCCTCCCGCACCCCTTCTTTGCACTATAAATTCCCAAATATTCTGAAACCCTTTGGGGTAGCTCTAGATCAGAAGTTCCGCCACCACAAGGCCTCTGTATCCATGAGATTCAATATAGACCCTGTTCTGGCACCCTGCCGGAGGGGGAATCATCACCGGTGGCATTCTTCATCATCCCGGCGGGCACCACGATGAGGAGGGAGTAGTCCATCCTCGGGGTTGAGGGTTTCTACCGGTAGCTATGTGTTTAATCTCTCTCTCGTGATCTTGAGATGTCACAATCTTGATGTATCGCAGGCTTTGTTAATATAGATGGATCAAAAGATGTTTCTCCCCTCTCTACTCTTGTTGTGATGAATTGAGTCTTTACCCTTTGAAGTTTTGTCTTGTGGAATTGAATGTTCAGATCTGAAAACACATGATGTATGTATTGCCGTATGAATACTTGAGGTGACAATGGAGTATCATATTGATTCACTTGATACATGTTATGGCACTCAACTTGCGGATTCCCGCGGTGACATTGGGTAATCTATGCATAGAGGTTGATGCACATCTTTATTATCTTTTCTCCGATAGAAACTTTGGGGTCCCCTTGTAGTTCTTTGCGTTGGATTGAGCATTATGAATCTGAAATTGTTTGATACATATCGTATAATTAACTCATAGGTACTCGCGGTGACATTGGGGTATCTAGGTGACATTAGAGTTGGTTGATATGTGTCATATGGTGTTATTTTAGTACGAACTCTTGATTAGATCGATCGGAAAGAATAGCTTGCTGTTATTTTAGTATGAAATCTAGGATAGATCGATCGGAAACAATAGCTTTGAGGTGGTTTTGTACCCTACAAAAAATTTCTATCGTATGTTCTCCGCTAATAGGAAGTTGGAGTGATTCTTTGTTGCATTTTGAGGGGTCGTCATATGATCCAACTATGTTAGCATTGTTGAGAGATTGCACTAGTGAAAGTACGCACCCTAGACCTCATTTTCCATTACTGCAATACCGTTTGTGCTCCGTTTACTATTTACTACCTTGCTGTTTTTTATTGTTTGCACTACAAAAACTCATATCTACTATCCATACTACCCTTTTATCACCATCTCTTCGCCGAACCAGTGCACCTATACAATTTGCCATCGTATTGAGTGTGTTGGGGACACGAGATTTCTTGAATTTGATTGCAGGGTTGCTTGAGAGAGACTATTTTCATCCTACGCCTCCCACAGATTGATAAACCTTAGGTCATCCACTTGCGGGAAAATGGCTACTGTCCTACAAAACTCCGCGCTTGGAGGCCCAACACGTGTGTACAAGAATAAAGTTGTATGGCAGACATCAAGCTCTTTTCTGGCACCGTTGTCGGGGAGGTGAGTGCATGAAGGTATATCTTTAGATCTTGCGATCTAATCTTTTAGTTTCTTGTTTTATCACTAGTTTGATTTATAAAAGAAAACTATATAAAATAATAGAATTGAGGTTGCATAATATTATTGATCATCTTTATAATATCTTTCTTGAAAATGATGGTTCGGAAAATTGTGCTCAATTGATAGAAGAAGAATTTAATAAAATGATTGGCATAAATGATGAGCATGATTGCAATGTTGTTAGTATGAATTCTTTGAATATCCATGAGGTTAATGATGATTGCACTAGCCATGATAGTGATGTCTCCTACAAGGATGTCAATATTTGCGGAGTATATTGGGAGTGCACACACACACCAAAAAAGGAAGATAGATTTTGTAAGAAGCATAAATATTTAGAAACAAAATGGTTGCAAGAGAGGCTAGATGTTTGTGCTGAAAGATTTAATATTTTTCGCCATCCTTGTGAACTTTGCAATGAACGTGGTCATTTAATACTCCAATGCCATTTGTTTCATGATCAAATCGTGTCCAAAAATTATGATAACTTGATTACCCTTGAGCATCATAAAGAGCTTAGCCTTCTTTTGGGGTATGAAGAAATGAAACATATAACTAAGAATATTCTAGAATTTGCCCTTAAGAGAGTTCTTGATTTTGATCTAGAGGAAATTTATATGTTTTGAGCGGTAAAAATTTGCATTTAGAATCCTTACATTGCCAACTATCTAAAGAAAAGAAAACAAATAGAATATGAAGAGAGTACTAATGAAAGGGAAAATATTTCCCAATACCCTCCTGTGTTTCTTATGATGAATCAGGTAACGAGGAGGAGCTTCCTATCCAATCAATCTCTTCAATGAGAAGCTCGAAAAAATTGATTAAACCCACACGTGAGGTGGTGAAGAAGAAAAAGAAAAGAAGAAAAAGTAGAGGTAAAAAGGTAACTCTCCCAAGTAATATTGCTCCTATCACCATTGTGCCTCATGAAAGTGAATCAAATATGTTGATGGAGGACGATGATATTGAGTATGATTTTGTGATGCCTACTACTTGTTGTGATGATTATGATTGGGTAGACAATGATGTCTCTTATGATATTAAAAATCTTTTTGGTACTTGCTTGGAAGAATATGATAACAATGTTTGCTATACTATTGGTGCCATTCATGCTATTGATAAGAATGATTATGATGATATGCAAAACCACAAGCTTGGGGATGCTATGTTTGATGAGTATGAAATGTTTAAAGATTTATTTGCTGAAAACAATGCTTGTCCTAAGCTTGTGTATGCTTTGCATAATGAATATGATCCTTTGATTCCTTCTACTTTCGATAAGAAAATTTATTATGATGATAGTATGCGTCCTACTTATGATGATTACAATGATGAAAGTAGATTTGGAAGAGTGTCAACTCTAGGTAGTAGTGATCCCACTATTTTGGAGGGTGTTGAATCTTATTATAATATTTATGAAAGTGGATTTGGAGAGGTCATGACTTTATTTAGTGACACATCCACTATTTTGGAAGAGGTTTCAACTGACTATGATGAGAACAAAGTTGCTACTTATGATGATTATTATGATGAAATGTATGCAATTAAGAGTAATAAATTTTCTATGCTTTTGGTTCATGAAAAGAATGCTTTATGTGATGGTTATATGGATGAATCTATTCATGATGCTACTGAAAATTATTATGAGAGAGGAACTTATGATTCATGATGCTCTTGTTATGTTTCAATCTTTACCTTTTATGCGAGAATCATTGAACTCATCATGCCTAGCTAAAAGGCATTAAAGAAAAGCGCTTGTTGGGAGACAACCCAACACTTTTACCTACCGTTTCTGTATGTTCACATGATTAGGCTACTTTAGTAATCATGTTTTGTTATCTTTGTTTCAATAAAGTGCCAAGTAAAGCCTTTGGGATAATGTTGGGTGATAGTTGATTTGATCTTGCTGAAAAACAGAAACTCACTACTAGGGAAACCTTATACACAACATCTTAGCAGTAGGACTGGAAAAAAAATAGGCGCTACTACTACTTAGTAGTAGTGTTTTTAAATAAACTGCGCTACTACCACTACTTTAGCAGTAGCGCGTGCTAGGAAAAAGCGTTGCTGCTATGTTTGTACTGGGCAGGGATGGCTAGCCCCACTTAGCAATAGCACGTATCTCTAGCCGGCGCTACTGCTACGTCCCATAGGAGTAGCGCGTGCTAGGAAAACGCGCTACAACTTACTTACCTTATCCTACACCCGCCCGACCGTCTCACTCACTCTCCCTCTTACTCTCACTCTTGCCCGCGCCGGTTCCGTTGTCCGCCGCCGCCGTGCTGCTCCTCTCCACCGAGGTACTCCCTCCGTCCCGCCTCCTCCCTGTTGGGGAATGTAGCAGAAATTCAAAATTTTCTACGCATCACCAAGATCAATCTATGGAGATTCTAGCAACGAGAGAGAGAGGGAGTGCATCTTCATACCCTTGAAGATCGCAATGCGGAAGCGTTACAAGAACGCGGTCGGTGGAGTCGTTCACGAAGCGATTCAGATCGTGGCCGAATCCGATCTAAGCACCGAACAACGGAGCCTCCGCGTTCAACACACGTACAGCCCGGGGACATCTCCTCCTTCTTGATCCAGCAAGGGGAGAGGAGAAGTTGAGGGAAAACTTCGACAGCACGCCGGCATGGTGGTGATGGAGCTCATGGTTCTCCGGCAGGGCTTCGCCAAGCACTACAGAGGAGGAGGAGGTGTTGGAGGAGGGAGAGGGCTGCGCCAGGGGAAGGGTGCGGCTGCCCTCTCTCTCCCTCACTATATATAGGGGGAAGGGAGGAGGGGGAGGCGCCCTAGGGTTCCCTAGGGGAGGGGCGGCGGCCACAGGGGAAACCCTAGATGGGTTTGGGCGCCCCCACCCCCTAGGAAACTTGCCCCCAAGCCGGGAGGGGCGGCTTCCCTAGGGACGGCGCTCCCAGCTCTCCTGGTTACGTGAGATGGGGTGGGAGGGGCGCTCAGCCCCTTAGTGGGCTGATGTGCCCTCTCCCCGTGGCCCATAAGGCCCCCCAACGCTTGCCGGGGCCTCCGAAACCCCTTTCGGATACGCTGGTCATCATCTGGTACCCCCGGAACAATTCCGGACTCCAATATCCTTCGTCCAATATACCGATCTTCACCTCCGGACCATTCCGGAGCTCCTCGTCATGTCCGGGATCTCATCCGGGACTTCAAACAACCTTCGGTAACCACATACTAATTCCCATAACAACTCTAGCGTCACTGAACCTTAAGTGTGTAGACCCTACGGGTTCGGGAACCATGTAGACATGACCGAGACATCTCTCCGGCCAATAACCAACAGCGGGAACTGGATACCCATGTTGGCTCCCCACGATGATCACATCAGATAAACCACAATGTCGAGGATTCAAGCAATCCCGTATACAATTCCCTTTGTCAGTCGGTACGTTACTTGCCCGAGATTCGATCATCGGTATCCCAATACCTCGTTCAATCTCGTTACCGGCAAGTCACTTTACTCGTTCCGTAATGCATGATCCCGTGACTAACTACTTAGTCACATTGAGCTCATTATGATGATGCAATACCGAGTGGGCCCAGAGATACCTCTCTGTCTTATGGAGTGACAAATCCCAGTCTCGATTCGTGCCAACCCAACAGACACTTTTGGAGATACCTGTAGTGCACCTTTATAGCCACCCAGTTACGTTGTGACGGTTGGGACACCCAAAGCATTCCAACGGTATCCGGGAGTTGCACAATCTCATGGTCTAAGGAAATGATACTTGACATTAGAAAAGCTCTTAGCAAACGAACTACACGATCTTGTGATATGCTTAGGATTGGGTCTTGTCCATCACATCATTCTCCTAATGATGTGATCCCGTTATCAATGACATCCAATGTCCATGGTCAGGAAACCATAACCATCTATTGATCAATGAGCTAGTCAACTAGAGGCTCACTAGGGACATGTCGTGGTCTTTGTATTCACACATGTATTACGGTTTCCTGTCAATACAATTATAGCATGAATAATAGACAATTATCATGAACAAGGAAATACAATAATAACCATTTTATTATTGCCTCTAGGGCATATTTCCAACAGTCCCTCCTCCCTCCTGCCCTCCCTCCGGCCGCCCTCCTCCCACCGCCCCTCCCTCCTCCTCCTCCGGCCGCCCCCTCCATCCTCCTCCTCCGGCCGCCCCCTCCCCCTCCCCCCGCCCCTCCCTCCTCTTCCTCCGCCCGCCCCCTCCCTCTCCTCCCCCGCCCCCTCCCTCCTCCGATCCCACCGGCCTCCTCCACCTCCTCCTCTCTCCTTCCTCCTCCCTTCCCCTCCTCCCTCCATCTTTTTTTTTTCTGTTTTTAGTAAGTGTTTAAAATATTTGGTAAGTAAATTAATAAAACTAGTTGAACTAGTTTATTTTTAGTAAGAACTAGTTGAATTAATAAAACTAATTTATTTTTAGTAAGAAAGTTAATATAACTAGTTGAACTAGTTTATTTTTATTTATAGTAAGTTTGTTTTTAGTAAGAACTAGTTGAATTAATAGAACTAGTTGAACATGTCACATTTGTTGTTATTTTTTTAATTTAAGCAATTATTCCCACATCGACGTCGACGATGCCTATCCCGCATCCTCGTCATCGATACCCGTCGTTCGCTAGGGGTTTAGTTGTATTAGTGATCAATGTTATATGTATGATACTATTCAGGATGTATTAGTGATAACTAATAGGGTATTTGTTTCTGTAGAAATCTAGGAGCCCCTCCATCATCCCCGTCGTCGTCCCCGTCACCGACCCCCTCCGACCTCGAGGTGAGACCAGACAAATCTCCATGTAAATATGAGTCCTATAAGATATGATGTAGATAAAAACATGTCAAATAGGATATGTGTTTGCCCAAGTGGCCGGTAACGTTTGCAGGTTACACCTCCGAGTGGCCTATGTTTTGCCAGAGTGTTGATTAATTTCCGTTCCGGCGAATTTCAGGTGCTCGATATGTCCTTTTTTAGCAAAGGTCATGCCGGAATTTTTCGTGAATTTTGGCATGACTTGTGCTAGAATATGTAGGAAATATCGAGTGACCTAGATTTTCTAGGAACATAATTAGACAATATTTCGGGTTGACTTGAAGTCTGTCGAGGCCGAAGAATCCCGACTGTTGTTGTGCGGGTCGTTTCTCCTTCTTCTCCTTGTGCTAGACCTTTGTTATGCACTAGGGAAGGAGGAGTAACGACCATTACTGACGGTCTAAAAATTAGTGAGGGAGTGTGTCCACCATATATGAGAGAACGAAGAAGAATGCCGACTGTTGTCGTGGGGGTCGCTTCTCCTTCGTTCTCGTGTTCTAGACATTTTGGTTTACTGCACTCGGGGACGAAGGGAGGAGCGACCATCACCAACGATCGAATATATACACCACGTGAGCTAAGAGTTCTCAAAAAGAAAAAACTCGACGGACCGATAGTCAACCCGTGCGGAATAATAATGATCTAATTTAGTTTTATTTACATATATTTAATTGTACAAGTTTAATCTTTGAATTATGAACATAGAAAATGTCGTCGGACGAAGAATGTCCCGGGGAGTGCTCCTGGTGCGGCGACAACTAGGGTTTCTGCGACAAGCCTCACCTGGACGAAGGTCGGCGCTTCAGCATTAAGCTCGAGGAGGCCTTCGATTGTCATATGGTAAGCTACGACGCAAAGTGTTTTTTTCGTAAATAAGCTCGACTTCTACTACTTCAACGTGTAATTTTCGTCTTTTACAATTTGACTATCTTATCCCATGCCATGCAAGACGCTATGTCTGGGAGAGGATGGATTTTGAAGATCATGAGAGGAATGAAACAAATAAAATTAACCTAAGGACCCATCATGGTATGGATTTTGAGGTAAATCTATACAACTCTGAGAGTGTATCCCATTTTGGTTGCCCGGGTTGGGAAGCTCTTTGCAAGATGTATGATTTTCAAGAGGGTATGTTTGTCACCATGGATCTTGGGGATCCTGACATCCACCAAGACAATTTGGACATTTGGTTCCTTGTTGATACGCTTCCAATTCTACCGCAATGTGAGTTCCTCAAACATAGTTATTAAGTAATTTATATTGTCTATTTCAAAATAGTTGACAACTTATTTCCATTGATAGCTTATTTTGATTCTTCAAAGAATGTGCGGAAGATGGTAGACAGAACCAACTACACCGATGGCTCTGAGTTAACTTATCAGGAGAAAAATCATTTGGTCGCATATTGTACTGAAATTGAGAATTACAATGCCTTCTATCCAACTCCTCCAAATTATGGTCAATACGTGCCACTAGTGCATGTCTTGAACCACGATAACTTCCATGGAGATATCTTGGTAAGATTTTTTACTATTATGACATCCATGCATCTTTTGCATACATCTAAAACTGAACTACATTGCTAACTATGAAGTTATTACTATGTTTTTCAACAGAAAATCCCGATGGATTGTGTGCCTCATTTGATGTATCAGAATGGTCGCCTTGATGTTTTGAACATACAACCAGGTCGTCCTACGAATCTTACCTATCCATACCGGATTTCTAAAAACGGTGAACACATGATAATCAACGAATGGAAAAAATGTATGGACAGTCGTAAGGAGGTTCTTGGAAGCAACATTGTGCGAAAGGCAAGAATTGGAGACAGGATAATCTCCATTCTCCATAATGGAGAGTCAGGGGCTATCTTGTTTTATGCTATTTTACCTAAGATAATATACTAGGTCCTAAGAGAATGTAGTAGGTCCTATGAGGTACAATATGTTTATGAGAGTTGATGATGAGTAGTAGTTGTGATTATGTCTAGTGACCTACTTGTATGTGATGTCTCATTGATGAAAACGATGATCATGAGGAGGTACTATATGACAATGATGTATTATGATGATAAGTTGTTAATGATATGATGATGATGATGACGATGATGATGATGATGATGATGATATTTATTATATCATTGGGTGAAAGAACCGCGGATTAGTTTCAAGTGGATGTCCATCCACTTGAAACTAGTCCATGGTTCTTTCTCCTAGTGATGTAAGAACTCATTATGATGTAAAAATATTCGCTAAATTGTTGCGGTACGAAAACTTTATAAAGGTGTATGAATACAACATGAAATAAAAAAGAAATACGGAATAATAGTAGTAGTGCGTGCTAATAGAAACGCTACTACTAATTACCAGTAGCGCTTATAGTACAAAGCGCTACTACTAAGTCGATAGAGCAGTAGCGTGGTCCAACCCACGCTACTACTAACCTTTAGCTGTAGCGCCTTACTAGTAGCGCAGTTCCATGCGCTACTGATAGGCTTTAAACACGTGCTACTGCTAGGGTTTTCCCTACTAGTGACTCTTGCGCTCATGAAAATAGGTCTCATTTTTAACAGAAGAGTGCTTTTGAGTTGATTCTTTTTGCAGAAGATTAATATACAAATTGCTCACGTGTTCCAAAATTTTTCATAATTTCTGGAGTAGCAGAAGTATGGTTTGAGTACAGATTACTAAAGATTGTTCTGTTTTTGACAGATTCTGTTTTCAATGAATAGTTTGCTTGTTTCTTTGTTTCTATGGCTTATATTGCTCAATATAAATTGTGGAAATGATCTGCCACAGTAGGAATTGTGTGGAAACAATTATGAATCTTTTCTTTGACAGTACCAAAAGTGAAATTGCTCATTATCATACTAACCTATCTCACGAAGTTCGTTAAGTTTTGTGTGATTGAAGTTTTCAATTTTTGGGTGAGATGTCGATATGAGGAGAATAAGATGTGCAAGACCCTAAGCTTGGGGATGCCCAAGGCACCCCCAAGTTAGTATTTAAGGAAGATCCAAGCAACTAAGCTTGGGGATGCCCCGGAAGGCATCCCCTCTTTCATTTCCAACATTATCGGTAACCTCACTTGGAGCTATGTTTTCATTCGTCACATGATATGTGTTTTACTTAGAGCATCATTTTATTTTGTTAGGATTTGCTTGCTGTTATTTAGAATAATGTTTTTCATCTTTTATTTCAATAAAAGTGGCAATGATAGCCTCTATCATGCTTATTTTTCAAGTATAAATGTTGCTGTTTCAAAACAGAAAGTTTATCGATGTTGCAAAAATTCCCTAGAAAATTCATAAAAATATAAATTGTTGAAAATTCATAAAAATATAAATAAGATCTGATAAATTTACTACAGTTTGGTATTTTTCTCATAATTTTTGGGATTAGGGAAGTATGATGAATCTTGCATTCTTTACAGACTTTACTGTTTTGGCAGATTGCTGTTATGGTTGCATTGTTTGCATATGTTTGCTTGTTTAATGATTCTATTTGATGATAGGAGTATTAAATATGCAGAGGTATTTAGTGTGCAATTTCAAATAATAATTTTAGTGATTTTCTACAGTAGAGAATGATAAGGTTTTGCATTGATCTATACTAACTTATCTCACGAGTTCTTGTTGAGTTTTGTGTGGATGAAGTTTTCGAGATTTAGGGAAACCGTGATATGATAGGAATTAAGGAGACACAATAGCTCAAGCTTGGGGGTGCCTAAGGCATCCCAAGCTAATATTCCAATAAGTCTCAAGCATCTAAGCTTGTCCCACCTTTCTTCTTCAACAATTATCTGTTAGTATCGGTTGAGCCTAAGTTCTTGCTTCTTCACATGAGTTGTGCTATTCTTGGAATGTCATTTTGTTTTGATTTGATTGCTGTTTTAATAAAATACTGAAATCTGAAAGTTTTTAAATAAAATAGAGTCCTCAATTAGTTGCCAGGGAGGCTAGGTAAGCGGCATTCACATCCCGTCAATGAAGCTCTTTTCTATAGATATACTCTTGTGCTTCACTTATATCATATGAGTAAATTGTTGAATAAATTGAATATCATGGAGTTGAAATCATATCATGCGTAGTGGTAGCTTCACATTGGGTTTAGAAAGTAAAATTTGTTGAAGCTTGACAATCACAATATTGGTCATACGAGCAATTCACGAATAATTAGTATAAGGAAGAGGACTTTCCCATGCAAATACACTATCTTGGAAATCTTTTGTGATTGCGAGCCCCCATCAAAATATTATATGTTAAAATTGTTGACGTTGGATAAGGAAGACAACGTAATGATTTATGTTTGTTCATATTCACATAGAAGTTATATTGTCATAGATCCTTCAACATGTGGTACTTGCCCTCTATATTTGCTAGCCAAAAATTCCGCACCAAATAGAGATACTACTTGTGCATGCAGAAACCCTTAAACCCAAATTTTATTTTTAAGAGTCCACCATACCTACCTAAGGATTGAGCAAGATCCTTCAAGTAAGTTGTCATCGGTGCAATAATCCAATAAAAATTTCTTCTAAAAGTGTTAGATTTAGTGTAAGAGAAAATTGAGCGTTGTACGAACTTGTGATGGCAAAGAATAAAAGCGACAGACTGCATAATAAAGGTTGCTATCATAAGGGGCAATATAACGTGACATTCTTTTGCACTAAGGGGTTGAGCATACTGTTTGACACGAGAAAAACATCTAGGGACTCGGGGGGGGGGGGGGGGGCAGGAAAGAAGGGAGTGTGTTTCTCTCATACGCCGGGAAAGGAGAAATGAGTATGCGGGCGTGCCAGTGCACCGTAGTACACAAGGAAAATAAGGTACGGGAAACATGTATTTCATTAATCTCTTTGGATAAATAAAATTACAAGATCCCATAATAAAAAGGTGCGCTCCATGGCCTACTAGCGCGGCCGGGCTGACTATGGCGATTGTGTGATCTCCTGGTTCCCGGGGCCTCGGAAGACTCCCGGTTAATTACTCCCGCGGGTTGCTCCGCGAGATACCTCCGATTGAGCTGTGTGGTCATCTTCGTCGTCTTCGCTTCGTGTTCTCCATGCATGATGATGGTGATGTGTGTGTGGGCGGCGTCAGAGCCCGTGTCCTCGTCGGCACACGCGCCGCGAGTAGCGTAGCCTTTGCGGTGGCCACGCTCTCCCTCGCCGTCGTGCCTCGTCGGTCTTGGCGGTGTTGGAGGAGTTGTTGTTGGGGTAGCATGGATCACGCTCGGTTCGGACTTCTCGACGACCAGTAGCTTCTTGGGGTGTACAAGGGTCAACGCCCTGCGGGAGTAATTGTCGATAGAGACCGGCGTCGGTGTATGACCGTCGCGTTGCTCGCGCCAGCATGGCCTGAGTGGTCGACACCTCGTCCCGGTCAGACGCCGAGTCCACGGCAGTCGGTGTCGTCAAGGCGTCGTCTCACGAGTTCGTAGAGGAGCAGTGTCGCGAGCAGGGCGCGGGCATCGCCCTGGTGTGGCACCATCTTCTAAGGAGAGGCCATGGACCGCCACGTGGTCGACATCGGCTTCTTCCTGCTCGGATGACGACAGCGAACTAGATGTCTTCTTCTCCTCTAAGCGCTTGACGTAGACGATGGTGAAGATGTTGCAGTACGTAGGAGAGCTTGGTCACGAGTCATCTCGCGTGAGGGCTCCAATGGCTTTTCCAGTGGGCAAAAGGTTGACAAACGTGCCACCCTGCCATCAAATGACTACGTGCATGGCACATGCACGTGCAATGGCCACCTCGCGGTGCACAGCGACGCGTTCAGGAGCGCAGCACACACAAAGATGATTTCACCGGCAAGAGGCAGACTAGAAACTTAGACTGTCTCTAGTGATGGCCAGCCGGCGATCAGTCTTCATGCGTGCACTGGTGCTGGGCCTTATACGTGCACCTGTACGTAATGTACTCCGCCAAGGATATTCAGCTGCTCTCCGGGTACACCACAGGCGACCATACCCAGCGATGGTACTCAGGAGGATGGCACCATCAAGTCTTGCCGAGGTGTGGGAGAGGCGCTGCGCCGGCATCAAAGTTAGGCCTCGTCATCCTCGACCAAGACACAGGGCCGCATGGTATGGTGTGCTCCGCGGCTCCGTCATTCAGGGCCCGAGCTCGATGTAGAGGACAAAGGGTGTGTGATGATGGCGATTTCCGTGGCGTCCACCTCCCTAGCAGCAGCTTGGCGACGTCGGCGGTGGGCGGCGTCTCGGCGAGTTCTGTGTCAACATCCTCACCGCACCGCCATGACGAGGTAGATGCGAGTGGTGATGGTGATTTGTGTGCCGTTGGCCTCGATCGCTGGCTTGACAAGAGCGACCCCCGGCAACTCGTTGTCTTTGTCGAGGAGGTGTTGAGTGGGGGTCGGCCACCATGGCGCCGACCTCTGGGGCGCCGACCTCGGTGGCGTCAGCGTCCGTAGCATGGGCTAGGTGAAGAAGAGCTCCAGCGACGCGTCGTCCTCATCGAGTGGTGATCAGTGGGGTCGGCCTCCATGGCGTCGACCTCCGGGGCACCGAACTTGGTGGTGTCAGCGTCCGTAGCGTGAGCTTGGTGAAGACGAGCTCCGGCGATGCATCGTCCTCATCGAGTGGTGATCAGTGGGGTCGGCCTCCATGGCGTCGACCTCCGGGGCACCAAACTTGGTGGTGTCAGCGTCCGTAGCGTGGGCTTGGTGAAGACGAGCTCCGGCGATGCATCGTCCTCATCGAGTGGTGATCAGTGGGGGCGGACACCATGGCACTGACCTCCGGGGCACCGACCTCGGCGGCGTCGACGTCCGTAGCATGGGCTAGGTGAAGAAGAGCTCCGGCGACGCGTCGTCCTCATCGAGTGGTGATGAGTGGGGGCGGACACCGTGGCGCCGGCCTCCGGGGCACCGACCTCGGTAGCGTCAGCGTCCATAGCACGGGCCTGGTGAAAAC
Organism: Triticum aestivum; assembly: GCF_018294505.1. Classification (NCBI taxonomy): domain Eukaryota; kingdom Viridiplantae; phylum Streptophyta; class Magnoliopsida; order Poales; family Poaceae; genus Triticum; species Triticum aestivum. The sequence goes on from NC_057803.1 coordinate 745,390,545, forward strand.
GAGCTCCGGCGACGCGTCGTCCTCGTCGAGCGGCGATGAGTGGGGGCGGACACCATGGCGCCGACCTCCGGGGCACCGACCTTGGCGGCGTCAACGTCCATAGCGCGGTCTTGGTGAAGACGAGCTCCGGCGATGCGTTGTCCTCATCGAGTGGTGATGAGTGGGGGCAGACACCGTGGCGCCGGCCTCCGGGGCACCGACCTCGGTAGCGTCAGCGTCCATAGCGCGGGCCTGGTGAAAACGAGCTCCGGCGACGCGTCGTCCTCGTCGAGCGGCAATGAGTGGGAGCGGACACCATGGCGCCGACCTCCGGGGGGCAGACACCGTGGCGCCGGCCTCCGGGGCACCGACCTCGGTGGCGTCAGCGTCCATAGCGCGGGCCTGGTGAAAACGAGCTCCGGCGACGCATCACCCTCGTCGAGCGGTGATGAGTGGGGTGGTCACCGTGGCGTCGACCTCTGGGGCATCGACATGGCGACCTCGACGGTGATGAGTGGGGGCAGACACCGTGGCGCCGGCCTCCGGGGCACCGACCTCGGTAGCGTCAGCGTCCATAGCGCGGGCCTGGTGAAAACGAGCTCCGGCGACGCGTCGTCCTCGTCGAGCGGCAATGAGTGGGAGCGGACACCATGGCGCCGACCTCCGGGGGGCAGACACCGTGGCGCCGGCCTCCGGGGCACCGACCTCGGTGGCGTCAGCGTCCATAGCGCGGGCCTGGTGAAAACGAGCTCCGGTGACGCATCACCCTCGTCGAGCGGTGATGAGTGGAGTGGTCACCGTGGCGTCGACCTCTGGGGCATCGACATGGCGACCTCGACGGTGGGCGGCGTCGTGGCATGCTCAGTGTCGTCGTCTTGGTCGAACCATCGTGACGAGGTGGACAGCAGGTGGTGATGATGACCTCCTCGTCATTCTTTGTGACGCTGGCTTGGTGAAGACCACCCCCGGCAACGTTGACTTTATCTTCCGGTCCGGCGGCTCCATCTCCGGCGGCGGTCCAATCATGCGAACGTTGCCTTCGGCAACGCTCCCGACTTGTGTGCGTGCATACTATATGCCAAGAAAGAACTAGGGAAGAGATTTGTTAGATCAAAGTTTTACCCTTCGGAAACACGAGTTTGGCCTCCATGGTGGTTCGCCTCCTCGTCCTCGCCTTGCTCCCGGGATGCAGTCGCCTGAAACTTTGCCAGAAGCGATCCACTCCGCGCCTCCGGCCGATGCGTGAGGATTCTACGTGCGCTCTTCCCTCGGCCTGGCCGTGAGTCCCGATTGATGGATGCGTGGGTTGTGGATGGATGGATTGCTGCGTGGTTTGATGAATGGATGTGTGCGTGAGATGACAAATGGATGGGTGCTGGAGGTGTTGTGCGATGGATGTGTGCGTGCGTGAGTTTCTCTCCTCTGGCCGTGCGTCCCCCCCCCCCCCCCCCCCCCCTTGTGCCTCTGTATTTATAGGGAAGAGAGATAGGCAGAGCGCGAGCGTTTGTTTCGATATTCGTGGGAAGATAGAGATCAAATCCCGTCTACAAGCTCCGTTGGTGCTTATCTTCTTCCTTTCTTAGCGCGTACGCCTGCACAAGGAAAACAAAACCAAATTCGTACGTACCTGAGCTACACAGCTGACCGGTGGGCCTGGTTCATTCGATCGCCATCTTCATCTTATCTCCGGGGTCTGCTGGTTGAAACAAGCTCAGGTATTCAAGTACGTATACACGTGCTCGCCGGCCGGTATATACGGGTGCATACAGTATGTTATCTTCTGGGCGTGTCGTAGATGTGGACTCGGCCTTCTTATTGTAACCTGCATGTGTGTATAAGTCTATGCCACGGAGCATCAAGTGCAAGTATACATTGGTTAGTACGTGAGCAAACTCAAAATGCATGCATGCACGTACCATTGCATCGAGGATCACCTAATGCGTGTGTGTACGTATACACCCAATATAAAACATAGATGTGTATAACTTGCAATTAAAAAAATACATTTATACTTATATCTTCTGGAAATGGTAATCACAAAAATATGTCGAACACATACAAACAAATAAGCACATGGCAACCTATGCTTCCCTCTGCAAAGGGCCTATGCTTTACTATTATGTATTTACTTTCATGCAAGAGTCAAAGTTTTTCTCTCTATTCCTTTTTATTTTTCTCCTTTGGCAAGCATCATGTGGTGAGGAAAGATCTAGGCACATATATCCAGTTGGATATGGGTAGCATGAGTTATTATTGTTGACATCACCCAAAGGTGAATATGTTGGGAGGCGAAATTATAAGTCCCTATCTTTCTATGTGTCTGGTTAAAACGTTTTGCTCATGTGTATGCGGTGAGTGTTAGTAATCATAGAAGACTATATGATGGGTGAGTATGTGGAGCTCTTACTTTGACTCTGTTGAATAAGTTGAATTGCAATTGCTTGGTGACTGAGAACATATAGGTTGTTGAGTTTCAAGAGAATTCATTTTTGAACCTTAACATGTGAATTGGTTGCCACTATAACATGAGAAATATTATGAGAAAGAATTGTTGTTATGATGCTAGGAAGTGTGATTGAAATTGTCATTGATCAAACTTGTGTACTTTGCTAGCATTCACACTTTATAAATTATTTCTTTTATCATTTACCTACTTGAGGACGAGTAAGAATTAGCATGAATAATTTAAGAAGTATTCATGCTAATATATTATCATTCTTGGATGTTTTACAATCATTTTATAACAACTTTATATCATTTTTTGGGACTAACCTATTGACTTAGTGCCCAGTGCTAGTTGCTGTTTTTTTCTTGTTTTTTACATCGCATGAAATCAATATCAAACGGAGTCCAAACACCGTGTAACTTTTTGGAGATTTTTTTCTGGACCAGAAGAAATCCAATGGGCCTGAGCTTCACCTGGGGGGGGTGCCCTGAGGGGGGAACAACCTACCAGGGCGTGCCAGGGCCCCCTGGAGCTCCCAAGTGGGTTGTGCCCACGTCGGTGACCTCCAGCACCCCTTCTTTGCACTATAAATTCCCAAATATTCCGAAATCCTTCGGAGTAGCCCTAGATCAGAAGTTCCGCTGCCTCTATATCCACGAGATTCAATCTAGACCCCATTCCGGCACCCTGCCGGAAGGGGGAATCATCACTGGTGGCATTCTTTATCATCTCGGCGGCCACCACGATGAGGAGGGAGTAGTCCATCTTCGGGGCTGGGGGTTTGTACCGGTAACTATGTGTTTAATATCTCTCTCTCTCTCTCTCTCTCTCTCTCGTGATCTTGAGATGTCACGATCTTGATGTATCGCGGGCTTTGTTAATATAGATGGATCATATGATGTTTCTCCCCTCTCTACTCTTGTTGTGATGAATTGAGTCTTTACCCTTAGAAGTTTTGCCTTGTCGGATTGAATGTTCAGATCTGAAAACACATGATGTATGTCTTGCCGTATGAATACTTGAGGTGACAATGGAGTATCATATTGATTCACTTGATATATGTTATGGCACTCAACTTACGGATTCCCGCGGTGACATTGGGGTAATCTATGCATAGGGGGGTTGATGCACGTTTTTATTATCTTTTCTCCAATAGAAACTTTGGGGTCCCCTTGTAGTTCTTTGTGTTGGATTGAGCATTATGAATCTGAAATTGTTTGATACATATCGTATAATTAACTCACGGGTACTCGCGGTGACATTGGAGTATCTAGGTGACATTAGAGTTGGTTGATATGTGTCATATGGTGTTATTTTAGTATGAACTTTTGATTAGATCGATCGGAAAGAATAGCGTGCTATTATTCTAGTACGAACTCTAGGATAGATCGATCGGAAAGAATAGCTTTAAGGTGGTTTCGTACCCTACAAACAATTTCTATCTTTTGTTCTCCACTAATAGGAACTCGGGAGTGATTCTTGGTTGCATTTTGAGGGATAGTCATATGAGCCAACTATGTTAGCATTGTTGAGAAATTGCACTAGTGAAAGTACGCACCCTAGGCCTCATTTCCATTACTGCAATACCGTTTGTGCTTCGTTTTACTATTTACTACCTTGCTGTTTTTTATTATTCGCACTACAAAAACTCATATCTACTATCCATACTACACTTTTATCACCATCTCTTTGCTGAACTAGTGCACCTATCCAATTTGGCATCGTATTGGGTGTGTTGGGGACATGAGAGATTTTTTGAATTTGATTGCAGGGTTGCTTGAGAGAGACTATCTTCATCCTACACCTCCCACAGATTGATAAATCTTAGGTTATCCACTTGAGGGAAAATTGCTACTGTCCTACAAAACTCTGCGCTTGGAGGCCCAACACGTGTCTACAAGAATAAAGTTGTGTAGTAGACATCAGCGGCCCATCCATCATCGACAGCGATCCCATCAGCCCGGCGGTGGTGGGCGGGGGGGGGGGCAGCCGGAGGAGTCAACGTCCATGCCATCGACACGACCACATGGGTCAACGGAGGTGCGCCGCCACTTGCGTCCGTGGTGCGGCCTGCATCGTGTCTGCAGCTAGCATCTCCCTCGTTCCCACCAGGCGCGTCGTCGCTCGGGACCTGGCCGCGGCGGGCAGGGAGCATGGCTGTTAGGCCGGCCGGAGCGCTGGCGAGCGTGATGGTCACGGGGTAGGAGAGGGTGCAGATGGTGGGCGGGCCGTGGTCGCGGGCGGGGACCAACTCCACAATCTCCAGGGTGGCCGCACGGCGGATGGTGGCCGGGTCGCGAGTGTGTGCCTTCAGCCGGAAGGTGGAGAGATCTACGCGGGAGCGCGTGCTCGGATGGAGACGCTCAATCCGGCAACTACTGCCGAGGAGGTCTCCGCCATGGATAGGTGCCAAGCCTGCGCCGGGATGCCTCGGAGCTCCAACTAGATGCTGTGGTCAAGGGAGTCGACGATGGCATGGGCCAGCTTGTTCCAAGGGCGGAGTGACATGGTGAAGACGGGCCCGTTGATGAAGTGGTCGCCGGTGAGACAGTCCATGAGCTCGCGTGTGGAGAGGATGACGAGTAAGTCCTAGGGATGGTGCGCGTGAATGGTGAAGTCGCCGGGTTGGAGGCGGAGGGAGGAGTACAACACCTCCTCAACATCTCCAGATGGGACCGCCGGCCTGGCCCCGATGATGGACACGACCATCGCACGACGCAGGACCACCTCGGCCTCCTCCATCTCCACAGAGCGTGACAAGATGACGCGTACCAGGTCAACAGGTGAGGCAGGGGGCGCAGGCAGGGTCGGCAAGCCGTGCCGCGGCGCCTCCGGCGGCACCACAGGGGGAGCAGCCACGACGGCGAGGGCAGTGTACAGAACGCCCTTGCGGTATTTCTTGTAGTCGTGTGAGCCATGGCCGGGGTAGAGGCAGCGACGGCAACAGATGTCGTTGGTGCAGTCACGCATGGGGTGGCCCGGGTCGATGCAGCGGAAGAAGAGGCTGATAGTCGCCTCCGGGGATGGGTTGCGGCGGTGCTGCAGCTGGGGGCTTGAGGCGGCAGCGCGTCGAGGGGGGAGGGTTCCGCCCGTGGCCGATGGCGGGGCCGGCGGGCTTGGCAGGATTGGGGGGTCCGAGCAACGTCGCTTTGGACCGTGCTGGGGATTCCCCGTCAGAATCCATCCAACGGCGCGAGCCCGAGGAGCGGAGGTCGAGGTCGCCAGAGCTGCCACTCGGGGGCGCCATGGCGGGGGAGGAGGGGCGGGGAGGGAGGGCTACCTGGGGGCTCGGCGGCGGCACGGTAGGTGGGAGGTGCGGCGCTAGGCTAGCAGACATCGCAAGTTTCACATGCATAGAAGATGGTGGCAATCGGAGCAAGCCCAGGTGGGAATCGAACCGCGATGGGTGTCGGTGCATCTTTATCGTCCGGAGGACTTCCTCATCGTCTTCGCCCGGCCGGAGTTCAGAAACCGGGTGTCGGCGATGCCGGCGATTGATCACTGTGGCGTGCGCCTCGTCTTTCGCCAGTGGAACAGGCAGGCTCAGGCCATGCATGCGGTGCTCCGATTCAAGGTCCTGCTCGAGATTGAAGGCATCCCTCCGCATGCCTGGGATCGGGAGGTGGTGGAGAAGCTGCTTGATTCATCATGCCTGGTGGACTCCATTGCTCAGGAGACTGTGTCCAGGGAGAATCTAGCTTCGTTCAAGCTCTCTGCTTGGACAGCAGAGCCAGAGGCGATCCCCACCTTGCGCTGGCTGGCGGTGCCGGAGCCAGGGCCGCGGCAACACATGATAGAGCCGGCGGTTTTGCATTACAAGGTGCTCATTCATCTGGACGAAGTCACTGATTTTTTGGAGGCGGACGAGCCATGGTTTCTGGGAGGCTCTTCGGACAGCGGGCAGAGTGGCATCCCCGACGAGGACAGCATGGATGGAGGTGGAGGTCCGACGACGACGCAGCTTCAATGGCAGTCGGGGTTGTGCGATGTCAGGGGTAGCATTCTAGGAGGGCATAGTGGAGGTGCCGCCATGGATGAGGTTCAGGGAGGTGGTCGGATGGCCGGCGGCCAGGACTGGCAGTTGCCGCCCATGAAGGCGCCGCCCGTGGTCCCCGCAAGAACGTTCGCCGGCGTTCGTGATAGGATCTCGGTCAGACCGTCCGCTTTTGACCGGCTGACGAGGCGGGCGGTGAGGCACAGGATAAGGTGTTGTTGGAGCGACACGATGGGTCCACTGAAGAACTTTTGACCAGTGAAGAAGATCCGAATTTGAACCAGGACAAGGAGGCGCAGCAATCCAGGAAGATTCTGGCATCAGTCATCACAGTGCCATCCCCACCTCGCGCCAACGATGCTGGCCAGCTGTCAATGATTATCGCACCTGGTGGGGGCCAGCCGCCTTCCATGACTGGCCAAGATGACACTGGGCCCACCGCGGTGGCTGCGCCGAGGCAGGAGGCCTCGGGAGTGGGGAAGATCCCATTGGAGCACGATGCCGGGCTGGTTGGAGTGGTGATTGATGGGATGACATCAATCATTGAGCAACAGGAGATGCCCCCCAGCCAGACCAGGTGGTGGGTCCAACCGTGGGGACACTGACTGTGCCAACTGGAGGAGGCCAATTGGATGGAAGTCACGCCATGCATGCGCATGGGGACAGCGTCAGGACACCTGGGTTCGCTGAGATTGATCTGCATGCATCATTTCTGGAGCCAACCATGCAAACTGAGAGTGCGCTACGTACGGACGAAGGAACAGATGGGATGACAACCCAGGAAGTTCTGGCCTTCGGCAGGATGAAGGCTTTCTGCTCCAGCATCATTAAGAGACTTGCACCACCATTAATCAAGGAGGTTCAGGCGACAAGCCTTCGCCCGGAGGCAGATCCATTCACGCCTAGGAGGACCACGCGGGCTACCAGGCGCACGGCTCTGAGCACGACGAAGGCGTCCCCGGCGGAAACAGTGCTGATGAGGGCATTGGGGATCGCACCGGAGGATCTGTAGGTGGACGATGATACCGAGCAGGAGCTCAGAGGGTTGTTCGATTCACCACTGCGGGAGCAGCATGTAAGAGTAATTGCGGCGATCTTCGGAAAGATCATGCCAAGCAGGCAGGACATGGAGAGGGCTCGCGACACAGTGGTGCTCACCCACTGATCGCGCCTAGGGGGGCAATGTGGTGTTGGAGTCCATTGTTCCTTAATGGATTGCAACCCGGAGGTGCTCTGTTGGAACGTGCGGGGACTGAATAATCCCGCGAAAAGAAAGGCTGTTAGGGAGTTCGTGGTGACAATTAGAGTTAATTTGGTATGTCTGCAGGAGACCAAACTGGATGTAATTAATCAATTTGATGTAATGCAATGCGTAGGGACATCTTTTGATGGTTTTGCCTATCTGCCGCCGTCGGAGACTACAGGTGGCATCCTGTTAGCATGGGATACCACATTTCTAACGATGGACAATGTGGTGCTTGACACACACTGCATAACTGGTAGGGTGAACACCAAGGAGGGCAACAACTGGTGGATCACTGGGGTCTATGGGCCTTAAGGGGACGAGGAGAAGCTCGCGTTCCTGAATGAACTCAGGGCAAGAAGGGCGGTGTGCCCTGGACAATGGGCTGCCATGGGAGACTTCAACATGATCCTGCGGGCGAATGAGAAGAATAACGCGAACCTAAATAGGACCACTATGAATAACTTCAGGAGCTTCGTGGATGACAACGAGTTGAAGGAAATTTATATGCACGGTCGTAAATACACTTGGTCCAACGAGAGGGATAGCCCAACGATGACTAAGATTGATCGTGTACTTTTTTCGATGGATTGGGAGCTGACGTATCCGGACTGCTTACTCCGGGCTCTCTCTACGGGCGTATCAGATCACGCACCCCTGCATATATCCACCAGTGCTATGTGCAGCCCCTAGAGAAGGTTTAGATTTGAGATCTTTTGGACAAAATTGGACGGCTTCGATCAAGCTATTATGGACGCCTGGAGGTGTGACCCAGGTATCGTGGACCCGTTCAAACGGCTCGATGCCCTATTCAGGCACGCTGGTGCTGCACTACAATCCTGGGGGCAGAGGAAGGTTGGGAACGCCAAGCTTCTCATGGCGGTCGCACACTGGATTATCCTTCGACTCGATCAGGCACAAGAAGGAAGACAGCTAACTGCAGAGGAGCTTTGGTTACGAAGGACATTGAAGATGATCCTGTTGGGGCTTGCATCCCTTGAGAGAACAATCCAGTGTCAACGCTCCCGGATTAGATGGTTGCAGGCGGGGGATGCAAATTCCAAGCTGTTTCAGGCAGTGGCGAATGGAAGAAGAACCAAGAACTTCATCCCACATGTGAAGATAAACGGTGAAATCATCACGGACCAAGAACGCAAGCAGGAAGCTTTCACTGAAGCTTACGAGCATTTGATTGGGACTGCCCAGGCGAGGGAATGCACCCTGAACCTTTAGTACCTGGGAGTGGAATCGCTAGACCTTCATGATCTGGAGGGCATCTTGAGGTTTGGGACGTGGTCAACGATCTGCCATCGGATCGTGCGCCGGGGCCCGATGGCTTCATCGGTGCTTTTTACCAGAACGCCTGGCCCCTGATAAAACACGACATCATGGCCGCGTTGCATAAGTTATACGTAGGGGATGGGCGAGGTTTTGGGAAGCTGAATAAGGCCCTGATCGTGCTAATCCCCAAAAAGCCGGATGCTGAGGATATAGGCGATTATCAGCCCATTAGCCTCTCTCACAGCTTCGCTAAACTCTTCGCTAAGCTGCTAGCCAACAGGGCACGACGGAGGATGAAGGATATAGTCTCTGCAAACCAATCTGCTTTCATTATGGGGAGAAACCTGCACGACAATTTCCTTTTGGTCAGGTAGGTTGCGAAGAGAATATACGCACGAAAGGAGAAAGGAGTATTTCTCAAGCTTGATATCACAAGGGCGTTTGACTCGCTTTCATGGCCATTTCTGTTTGAGGTCTTACGAAGGAAAGGGTTTGGAGCTGCCTGGTTGAGATGGATCGCAATCTTATTGCAGTCGGCTACCACCAAGGTGATAGTGAACGGTGTACCGGGTAGGAGCTTTGCTCACGCTTGTGGCTTCAGGCAGGGGGATCCCATCTCCCCCCTGCTCTTCGTCGTCGCAATGGAAGCCTTAACAGCATTGTTCGCCAAGGCCATGGAGATAGGCACATTGAGCACTTTCAACGGAGTCTCGGCGACACAGGGCTATCAATCTATGCGGATGATGTGGCCTTGTTCATCAAACCTACCGTGGCTGATCTGAACTTTGTGCGCACTGCACTGGATATATTTGGGGAAGCATCAGGATTGAAGGTCAACTACAGAAAATCTCTTGCTATACTCATCCGTGGATCTGAGATAGACCGAAACCGCGTGTCTGGGATCTTGCAGTGTGACATTGGAGAGTTTCCTTGCAAATATTTGGGCATCCAACTGACCATATCTCAGTTGACTAGGACGGATTGGTAGCCGATGTTGGATCGTGTGCGTCACTTCATTCCGGCCTGGCAGCGTGGGTTGATTCGACGGCCGGGGAGATTAATCCTAGTCAAGTCAGTTGTCGCCGCTCGTCCGATTCACCACCTTATGATTCTGGATGCACCACAATGGGTTTACGAAGACGCAAACACCTAGCTCAGGTCCTTTTTCTGGGCAGGAAAGGAAAAATCCCATGGGGGCCAGTGCCTGGTGGCGTGGAACTCGATCTGTCGGCCATATAACCTTGGAGGGTTGGGTGTTAAGAACCTAAGGTTACAGGCTCTTGCTCTTCGCGTGCGATGGGAATGGCTCCGAAGAACGGATGAAGGGAGACCATGGCAGGGACTGAAGTTCATTATCGATGATGAGGCAAGAGAGGTCTTTGATAGCCTAGTATCCATATCAGTAGGGGATGGCAAGAGGATCTTGTTCTGGAAGGATCGGTGGATCAATGGGCGCACCGCGGCCGAAATCGCGCCAACCATAATGAGTGTTGTGCCTACGCGAAAGAAGAACATGCACACTGTCCATCAGGCACTCGGGGACACAAGATGGGAGCTAGATATTCCAGATGGGCTCACCTTCACGATGCAAATGCAGCTCTACATGCTACAGCAGGCGATATCCCTTGTGGACAGGGATGAGCATCCACAGGACAGATTTACATGGCCAGCCGACATCACCGGAGAGTACACTGCAAAATCAACCTATAAGCGGCTGTGCATGGGACACACTTCCTTCGAGACTGCAGCTTACATATGGAAGTGTTGGGCGCCCCTGAAATGCAAAATATTCATGTGACTGGCGGTCCAATATCGTGTCTGGACATCCGATCGCAGGGCACGGCATGGGCTGCAGGAGCACACATCCGCGTGTTTTACTTGCAATGAGGCCGAGGACAATGTTGAGCATATTTTGATGCAGTGTGCATTCGCTCGGGAGACCTGGCAAGGTATCTTGGAGCATTACAGATTAGATATCCAAATTCCCTCCCCGCACAATACTTTGGTGCAGTGGTGGACGGCAGCTAGAACGAGCATGGACAGGAGGAACAGGAGAGGACTTGACTCGCTCACACTCATCACCACTTGGTCCTTGTGGAAGCAGCGAAACGCTCGGGTGTTTGGAAGGATCTCTCAGCAGAGGAACCCAACGCAATTGACGAATGACATCATTGAGGAAATAAAGGAGTGGAAGAAGGCTGGAGCAGGAGGATTACATAGGTTAGAGAGAGAGTAGCTAGTATTGATCTGTAGGTGTGGGTGTTGGTGGTGTGTTCCGGCCATTGTTCGCAACGGCGGGAGCCTCTTGTAAATTGACTTTCTTTCTTCTATAAAATATGATACGTCATTGGCGTACTCTCGAAAAAAGAAGAAGAAGATGAGAGACTAACTTTAATTTAATTATTATTAAAATAATGAGGACAAAAAATCCCATGCACAGCTCCCTTCAACGCCCCCTCCCTCGAGCTGCTAATTGATCTTGAGAGGAGGGCTCACCAATCATATTTCTGCTACAGCACCCGAATCACCCGAGTCACCTAGCCGTGCTTCTGCTTCTGCTTCTGCAATGGAGATGGTGCTCTGGTGTGGTGCCTAGGCCTAGCAAAGGTATCCCCTCCTCTCTGATTTTCCCCCCTTATTGCAATAGAGATTAGATCTTGGATCTAGAGCGTCTGACAACAGTAACAGTAACCGCGTCTATCTCCAGTTGATCCAGCTTGGATTTCTCTCGGGCGGCAGCTCTTGCGTTATCCGTCTGCTTGAGAAGCAGCTCTTGAATATGAGGGTCCTGCACCCAGCCCATCGATGGTCCGTCGTCGTCTACTCCGGCATCTTCATCTTCATGATCATGCCCTTCTTCTGCTTCGACATCTTCCTCATCATCATGTCCGGCATCTTCTACATGATGACTGTGTACTGCATCTACTTCGTGATCATGTCCTGGAGATTCTTCGTCTTCTCGCCCGCCCTCGCCGCGGTTGTCTTGCTTCCCTTCCTCATTTCTTGCCCGACCCCCATGGACGACTTCATAATCATCTTCATCACCTTGCCGTCGATAGCCTTCCATGAAACCACGCAAGAGCAGGTGGTCCCGCACCTGTACGAAATCCGGGTCCATAAGGCTCCTCAGCTTCCATCTTTGACACGGACATCTTATCTCCGTCTCGTTCTTTTGAAGCATCTCGGCCTTCGCGGAGCTCAAAAACCTATTCACGATGCCTTCGTTCATCGTGCGGACCATGGTCGCCTGCGGGTAGAGCAAAACGATATTTTAGAACAAAGAAAAAATTTGGCATGACTTTGCCTAAAAATAGGACAAAAAAGAATACATAGTGCCAAAATTCTCGCCGAAACGGGATGAATCAACATTCCGGCAAAATATTGGCAACTATCGCATTGCAAATACCGGTACCTGCAAACACAAACATATATGCAACACCACAAACATATGCAACACCACAAACATACATAGATCTAGGTAGGCCATAAAAAGTGCATGTGCACGTTGTTGGAGGGAGAAAAAAATAGATCTACAACATAAAGATAGCTTTCCCCTTACTTACCTATCAAAAAAAAGGTAATTTAACCACTTAATTTGGATGAATCTATGGTGCAAATGAGGTGAGGAGGAGGAGACAGCCGAGACAAGCTTGAAGGAGGAGGTGCAGAGAATGAAGTGGGGAAAGTGAATGTGTAGGTGTGGCTGTCCAAAATATCTAGCTGGTCCCAGGTTACTAATGGCGCACCACCTACAAATGCGCTATTAGTAACCCTGATTACAAATGACCCACCAGCTGGTGGTGCGCCATTAATACTTTTGCCAAAAATAATATAGTAGTGGCGCACTTTGTGGCTGGTGCGCCATTACTAGTTAAACTTGATGCGCCATTAGTATTTCTGAAAAAAAAAATTGTTACTAGTGGCGCACCATGTGTTTAGTGCACCATTAATATTTCTGGAAAAAAAAATTGTTACTAGTGGCGCACCATGTGTTTAGTGCACCATTAATATTTCTGGAAAAAAAATTGTTACTAGTGGCGCACCATGTGTTTGGTGCGCCATTAGTGCTTTCACACTAATAGCGCACCAACACATGGTGCGCCACGCACCACATGTCTGGTGTGCCATTAGTGGCCATATCATCTATAGCCCTTTTCCTAGTAGTGGGTCCTCCTTCTGCCACCGCATCGACCTCGGCTACGGAAGCTGAAATTGAGATATGCAAATGCTTCCGCAGCGAGAAGGTTTAACCTCCAAGGGGCTGGTTTAGGTGCCGAGTTGGATTAGACATCGCAGGTTTCACATGCATAGAAGATGGTGGCAATCAGTCCTTGTGCTTGATATATAATATAGGAACCATTTGCGTTCTTGGTGTGGTGCGTGGGGTGCTATTTGCAGAAGAGAAGGTCCAGGTTGTAAGTTTCTTTTCTTTCAGAGTCCTTTTTGCAATGTTGTAACAACTTCTGGGACTCTGAAAGTCCAGTCTTTGTTAATGAGAAGATTAG